>NC_092086.1:35208704-35903704 GCF_045679555.1 Salvelinus alpinus | reverse complement strand
TTTGTCTGATATATTGTTGTCTCTACCTTCTTGCCCTTTGTGCTGTTGTCTGTGCCCAGTAATGTTTGTACCCTGTGCTGCGTTGTGTTGCTACCATGCTGTGTTGTCATGTCTTGCTGCCTTGCTATGTTTTTGTCTTAGGTCTCTCTTTATGTATTGTTGTGGTGTCTCTCTTGTCGTGATGTGTGTTTTGTCCTATAGTTTTATTTAATTTATTTTTATTTTTAATCCCACCCCCTTGTCCCTGCAGGAGGCCTTTTTGCCTTTTGGTAGGCCGTCATTGTAAATAAGAATTTGTTCTTAACTGACTGGCCTAGTTAAATAAAGGTTAAATAAAAAGTAAAACAATTGAATGAGTTGGGGTCAGCGTGTCACAAGACTGCCTTGACCTTTGCTTGCTTAGCATTGAACGCTCGTTGTGTCCTGGTTATTTATTTTTCACAAACAGAAACCATTCTGCTCTTATCAAAGTGAATCGATTGAAATAGTGTAAAACATGCAGCATTTTAACAGAGGTTAACATAACGGTAGATATGGCAGACAGACAACATGGCGTGGCGTTGGCTGGCCATCAGCAGATATGGATTTGCGGTGTCAGTCTTGCTGAGGTGAGAAAGGGAAGTGAATGGGAAAGGAGAGGGGGCGTAGAGCGTGACTGGACTTCCTCTTCCTGAGTCACGTTTCCTGTCGTCTCCACGGTGACCCCATCAGCTGAACTAAGAATTTCACTGTACCCTGCGATTACGCCCCTGACTAATAAACTCTAAACAATCTAAACTAATTGAGAGGTCATATAGATACGCCCTGCACTTCAGAGGCCTGTGGTGGCACAGACAGGAACAGGAGGAGATAAACAGTAGAGCGAGGGGGAAGAAACGACAGAATAAAGAACAGATAGTGTCCGTCTGAGAGAGATAATCCATCAGTGTGTTGGCATAACGAAATTGGATGAAGTTTAGTTAAATTCTTATTTGTATTTTCTGTGTGTGTGTGTGTGTGTGTGTGTGTGTGTGTGTGTGTGTGTGTGTGTGTGTGTAGATGGGCAGTTTTATGTTACATTTATGTTAAATACGTATTTAATTACTTCTGAACTACAATCCATTGTAATTTGTAACAAGATACTTCGAGACTTTGTATTTTCAAAATACAAAATACTTTTCTACACCATTTTTTTTTTAGCTGTTCACAGTTTTGTGGCCCCCTTTCACCCTGCATTGGTATCAGAAGTCTGATGACAATATGGTGTGATAAGACTGTCTTATAAATGTAAATGTCAAAATATATTATTTTGAGCTCCGTCCCCCAAAACAAGGCCAATTAATAATGCCCAGTGTGCTTTGCAAGTGTTTATTTTTACATTTACATTTTGGTCATTTAGCAGACACTCGTATCCAGAGCGACTTAGTCACTGAATTCAACTAAGGTAGATAAACAATGACATATCAAGTCATAGCAAGTACAATGTTTTTATAACCGTTACTGAGAATGTTGTTTTAGTGAAGCCGTATATTTCAAAATGTATTTTGTATTTAGAAAATTTGGGGAAATACTAATTAGCATCTTGTATTTCATTTTGATACATTTTCTTCAGAGTATTTTGTAATGGTAACAAGATAGTATATTATCCCATCTGTGTGTGTGTGTGCGCGTGCGCGTGTGTGTGTAACAAATGAGGAAAGGGACTTCAGAGCCTTTAAAATAATAGTTGAAGAAACAAAGCGTAGGCATATTTATCATAAAGCTGTTCAAAATAATGACAACTGAACACATGAAGTCATTAACCATTCTCGCTATTGTACCCATCACAGCCACTGCACACTGCAGGCATAATGACTTGTCTCTTTGTAAAGCTTTATTTTCAGATGTCTAACTGTTGTCTTCGGCATTAGCCAGGGACAGGCAACTCTTCAAACACAGTGGGAAGGTGTCTGTCGTCTGTCTGGCGCTAACTAACAACAACTGACCTTTCATCACAGTGGAAGGTGGCTCTCTAATGGCCGTGTCATCTTTGACTTCTCCCTGGGAGAGGCTGGTCGACATGCAGGCTGGGTCACAGCAGGCCTTCGGGCGATGTCTTGCTCCCAGACATTCACACTGTTTCTTGTGAATGCTAATAAGTTATGTTGGGTGGACGAGACGAAGGCAAGCGTCTAATTGGCAGCTCATCTCTGTTCTCCTGCTTCGTGCCCTGACTGCCCTGTGGACAGTGTCAGCTAACGTTATGTTAACATGGCAGGGTTTGACTCTTGTGACATTTCAAGACCCGGGTTCAATCAACGCCTTAGCGATTCATTTAAAATAAAGTAATGGAGAAAGAGCAGCAACAGCATTTCATCACCAAAGACAACTTGGATGTTTAGTGGCTTGAAGCGTGCAATGTCAACAAGACCATTCTAGCCAAACTGATCAGAATAGACGGACGGGGGTGTATGAACACCTGACAACAGTCAATGTTTTTAGTTCTGTATTGGCTTGTGCATATCTTTATTTTATTTATTTTTATTTCACCTTTATTTAACCAGGTAGTCCAGTTGAGAACAAGTTCTCATTTACAACTGCGACCTGGCCAAGATAAAGCAAAGCAGTTCGACACATACAGCACAGAGTTACACATAAACAAACGTACAGTCAATAACACAATAGTAAAGCCTATTTAAAGTGTGTGCAAATGAAGTAAGATTAGGGAGGTAAGGTAATAAATAGGCCATAGTGGTCTGACATATCGACTCAAACACTGCTGAGTATGAAGCAATCATGCATAACCACATCGGGTATTATAAGCAACATTGTCATTTACACTGCTTGAAATAGGTGCCGATACTCATTTTGGGTGCCGGTCCTTTTTATATTTAGGTGCTAATATTCTATAAGAGGAACAGGAGCTCAAGCAGTAGAACATTTGAGGTGCCGGTACTCAGTTCGGTGAGCTCCTGCCCAAGTCAAGCACTGGTCATTTATTAATAGCAGACAGAGTGGAGCTATTTTGAGAATGCTGATACTCATGGTCCATATTCTAACATTTTTCTAACTGTTTTTCAGAAAAGTAATGGCCTCAGTGCATGAGAACTCTGAGAAGTGTCTCTTTACTTTAGTTTGCTACTTTACAGGTATTGCCTGTAACCGCCCCTTGGCCAGGTACCAAAGTTATTTGATATTTCTTTGGTGGTGTGAGGAGTCATTACTCTCCTCCCTCTGACAGAATGACTCGAGGCAAGCAGAGATGGATATAATAACTGAGTGGGAGGGAACAAGATGAAGGAGAAACAGTAGGGTCAGACAACTGTCTGAGGGGTACCAAAATGACAGAACCACCCTGGCAACTTTTGGTTGACACTTCCACCGTGGCGTGGCTGATGAGGTGTGGTAAGGTGCTAATAGGATGTTGACCTGGTCCTAACCCTCCCTGTCACTCATACAGTACATCATTACTGTTTCTAGAGACAGAGACAGAGAGGGTCTGACAAGAAGCTCCAGAGAGAGGATGATGATGATGATGGTGGTCCCTAATAGACAACCAACAACTTCAGAGGAGGAGAGTTCAGAGCACCATTACTACAGTACATCTGTAGGGGAGCAGTGTTGGGCAGTGCAGATATGCGTTATCTGTGTTATACACACACTCACAGAAACTCACAGACATATCATGAAAGTTTAAATGACCACTGGGTAATTAAACATGATGTTACCTGCCCAGTTAGCTGGCGAGGGTTCAAAGGGAGCACTTGAGAGTGTGAATGGTTTGGGCTGATGTTGATTAACTCTAATGTAAGCTCTAATTAACAGACAGAGATACTTTAGTCAAATGAACCAAGGTCATGCTGACGACCAAAACAACTTGTTTACTGGGATGCTAGTGCATGTTGAATCCCATTCAATCTGCTTTTTGGTCTGTTAGGTTTGGACCAATGTGTTTTGACATTGACAGATTACTGTCTATGCTGGGACATGCTGCTGATGTTGATATTCTCCATTCATGCAGGCTGGGTCCATATTGGTCTCTATACACTTGGGTATTTCTGTCACTATGCTATCAACCGGAGCCATCTCTGGTACAGTTAAGCCCAGTCCCAGTCAGAGACAGACACCGAGACACGGGTACCTGCAAACAAAGAGTGATTTCTCTATGAATATGTATCCCCCGTCTCTGCACTGTGGCTCTGGCAGCTCTTAGCCCCTGAAGGATCATTTAGACAGATTGATATCTGTGGAAGGAGGGAGCTGCTCTACTGAGGAGAAGGGGGTGTCTCATACTCCCTTTCTACCCACATCCTTCTAGGACCATAACACTGTCCACCTGGACAATTACTCATGTCCATAGAAGCACTCATACACTGGTCATCAGGGTTGGGGAGAAACGGATTACATGTAAGGGATTACCTAAAACCGATAACTGTAATCCATTACGTTACCAGTAAAAATATTGTAATCAGATTACAGATACTTTTGAAAAACTAGATGATGATTTAGACGATTACTTTTAAATTCAGAAAGGATGTTTGCGGAAAAAAATCTTTGACACTTTTCTTTTCTCAATGACATTCAAATCAGCATTGAAAAAAGGCGCAAGTTTAAGTTTGGTTCCACCTGAGCGAGTCTGACCACAAGTGCGAGACCACTACGATGACACACCAAATGTGTTTGATGGATCACGGGAAAAGAGCAGGAATAGGCTTTTGTAGGCTACAGTATAAGCTATGTCTTCCAATGGTGCGATTGCTGTCGGCATCCAAAGATGATCAAATTTTAATAAATGCAAAGAGATAAGGATGACAGCAGTGGTATGGATATAGCTTATTATTGTTATATACATAGCTCATTGATGTGAATCACGCTGCTGCTCTCTCATTTAGCTATTTGTGCCTTACGGATTGTGGTTGTTGTGGATGGCGGTTCACAAATCTAAATGTGTATTTGAACCCAATAATGGTTGATTTCAAGATCTTTAAGCTTCCTATCAATCATTGTTTTTGAAACCAGTGGACAGCCAATGAAAAATGCTCTCTTGCAAAAGCTGCATAGTGAGGATCCCAGCCTATGGAATAAAAGTGGGGCTTTTATTGCTCAATCTAATTCATGCTGATATAAAAATATGGACACATGCTACTGTCACACCCTGATCTGGTTCACCTGTCTTTGTGATTGTCTCCACCCCCTCCAGGTGTCGCTTATTATCTCCGGTGTATTTATCCCTGTGTTTCCTGTCTCTCTGTGCCAGTTCGTCTTGTTTGCCAAGCCAACTTGCTCCTATTTTTCCCAATCTCTGTTTGTTTCTAGTCATCCTGGTTTTGACACTTGCCTGTCCTGACTCCGAACACGCCTGCCTGACCACTCTGCCTGTTCTGACTACCAGCCTGCCTATCCCCTTGTACTGTTTTGGACTCGGATCTGGTTTCTGACCGCTGCCTGGCCTGACCTCGAGACTGTCTATCGTCTGGTACTGTTTGGACTCTGACCTGGTTTATGAACCACCTGTCCCCGACCTGCCTTTGGCTACACCCTTTGTTATAACACATTTCGGAGCTCTACCATCTGCCTCCTCTGTCTGTATTTGGGTCTCGCCTTGTGCCCTTATAGCTGTGCCCTTGTAGCTGGAAACAGCAGATTTAAAATGGAATGTCTACATAGGCGTACAGAGGCCAATTTCAGCAACCATCACTCCTGTGTTCCAATGGCACGTTAGCTAATCCAAGTTTATAATTTTAAAAGGCTAATTGATCATTTAAAAAACCCTTTTGCAATTATATAGAACTTCTCACTAGTGCTCAAAGCATGCCATTCCGTGAGCGCAGCATTTATTTTCAACTTGAGTCAATGAGCCTAATCAGTCCTCATGACAACAAAATCATAAACAGCAGAGTAGGAATGGCTAATAATTCCTTAGTTTTGGGGTTACAATTTGGCTAATCTCTACTACTATATTTCCAAGTCCTATTCTTGAAGATCAAGGGGTATAACGTTTATTGGAATGACTGGAATTCTGATAGACTTTGGTTTTTAATGTAAAGATATATTTTAATCGTATTATTCAATGCAGTAGAAAGCGATGGGTTAGAAGAAGCCTGCATAACCAACCCATAAAGTAACATTTAACATCCGTATATGGCCAGCTATGTAAACTATAACATTAATTTATCCTGCAATAGATGTCGTTCAATTGGTAACATATATTTTTGTCTTCTTCTAATGCCTCTTAAGGGGAAAGTAATCTAAAAGTAACTAAATGTAATCAGATTATTGAGTTTGGGTAATCCAAAAGTTACATTACTGATTACAATTTGACAGGTAAATAGCAACTGTAATGGATGACATTTAGAAAGTAACCTACCCAACCCTGCTGGTCATGGAAAAGCCCTCTATTAAGAAGACTTACAGTGCCTTCAGAAAGCATTCATACCCCTTGACTTATTCCACATTTTGTTGTGTTACAGCCAATTGGCTAAGCCAATTGTGCGCCGCCCTATGGGACTCCCGATCACGGCCGGTTATGACACAGCCTGGGATCGAACCCCAGGCTGCAGTGATGCCGCAGACCGCTGCGCCACTCGGGAGGCCCCTATTCTATTTACTTTTATCTTTAAAAACTCCCTAGTCGTTGCCGATGACAAGGATTAAATGATGCAGCCACCACCATGGTCGAAAATATGAGGAGTGGTACTCAGTGATGTGTTGTATTGGATTTTCCCCAAACACAACACTTTGTATTCAGTACATAAAGTTAATTTCTTTGACAAATGTTTTGCAATTTTACTTTTATGCCTTATTGCAAACAGGATGCATGTTTTTGAATATTTTAATTCTGTACAGGCTTCCTTCTGTTCACTGATATTTAGGTTAGTATTGTGGAGTAACTACAATGTTGTTGATCCATCCTCAGTTTTCTCCTATCACAGCCATTCAAATCTGTAACTGTTGGCCTCATGGTGAAATCCTTGAGCGGTTTCCTTCTTCACGGCAACTGAGTTAGGAAGGACACCTGTATATTTGTAGTGACTGGGTGTATTGATACACCATCCAAAGTGTAATACATAACTTCACCATGCTCAAACAGATATTCAATGTCTGCTTTTTTTTACCCATCTACCAATAGGTGCCCTTCTTTGTGAGGCATTGGACAACCTCCCTGGTCTTTGCGGTTGAATCTGTGTTTGAAATTCACTGCTCAACTGAGGGACCTTACGGACAATTGTATGTGTGGGGTACAGAGATGAGGTAGTTATTCAAAAATCATATTAAACACTATTATTGCACACAGAGTGAGTACAACTTATCATGTGACTTGTTAACTTGTTAAGCAAATTTGTACTCCTGAACTTATTTAGGATTGCCATAACAAAGGGGTTGAATACTTATTGACATTTCAGCTTTTCATTTTTAATTACTTAGTAAACATTTTTTATTACTTAGTAAACATTTTTTATTACTTAGTAAACATTACTTAGTAAACATTCCACTAAGACATTATGTGGTATTGTGTGTTGGCCAGTGAAACAAAATCTTAATGTAGCCATTTTAAATTCAGGCTGTAACACAACAAAATGAGGAAAACGTCAAGGGGTGTGAGTACTTTCTGAAGGCACTGTATCCGTAACCATTCTGAGCTCACAGAACCACACTGATCCCAGACCGGAACATAGAAGAGCAGGTAGGCCTCCACTGCTTCTATCCAATAAGAAGGCTTGGAGTGTGTGACCTTGTTGATGATGTTCAAACAACATTCTATTCCTCAGTCCTCTGATTGGTGAGGGAAAGGAAGGTGGGCTGAGGGTTGTTATGGTGATTATTATCTATGAGCAGGGACCTCCCAACACCCATCTAATTTACATGTTTGCATCTTTTACACACCTAAATAAGCTGCACTGATTCTGCATTTTACACCAGTCTATTATTCATATTAACCTCAAAGTCGTTATCTAGCACAGTGGTGTGACATATAACTGTGCCGATTTGTTTGATTGAATGGGGGGCAAAAGTTCAGTTATAACCTAGAAAAATCTATGCATTCCTTCTCATAATGGCATCTCAACAGTTTTCCTTGAACTGTTAACAATGTACTGAAAATGGGGATGGCGAATGCAGGTTTTTCCTCCCATGAACTCCATGCCACTAATGGCAGAGTCAGCACCGCTTTTAAGTGATTACAGGGTAAAGTGCCCATGCTTTTTTCAAATCTCTGCCACTACTTTCCTTTAAGGCCTAATCTGGCCCTACTTTACCCAATATAGGAGCTGAAAAGTGCTTTCTCCACCTGACCGGAGCAGAGTGGAGCTGCAGAAAGCCTGTTATTAGCTGTCCTTCAGAGAGCGAGGGCTCCACAGCCTTTAATGCTTCTGCTCATCCAGCCACTTGAAGGGAGGGGGAACAACAGCCACATGCTCCATTACACTGAAATTTGTCTCCAATGTGGCCCATTGCCGTGCCGTAAAGTGTATCCTCGTAAACACATTTTTTTAAAGCACAAGGTGCCTCTTCCAATTTTGGGTAATCATAGGAGAATGTGTTGGAAGGTTGTTGTGTGCCATTGGGATTGATCATGGATTTCTATCAAGGGCAACCAAGGGACAAATCAACATTTTGTGTTGATTGAATCCTTAATACTTAACTTTTGTTCCAGGCCCTGTTGTCATTTGAATTTGCCTGTAGGGTGCTACAATCATTATCATATCTAGTTCAGCTTGCTGATTTCTTAATGCATTTAGAAGACTATAAGGACAGTTCTTCCCTAAACCGCCTCAGGGAATGTAATGGTACCAGTTTATGATTAGTTCATGTATCGGTCCACCTCCTGATGTCCACCAGCCTGTGTACATAACAGGGTCAGTACTAACTTCTGCTCTCTCTCTCTCTCTCTCTCTCTCTCTCTCTCTCTCTCTCTCTCTCTCTCTCTCTCTCTCTCTCTCTCTCTCTCTCTCTCTCTCTCTCTCTCTCTCTCTCTCTCGCTCTCTGCAGGTGTTCACCAGGTATGGGAAGTGTTACATGTTCAACGCTGCGGAGGAGGGGAAGACGCTGCGGACCACCATGAAGGGAGGGACGGGGAACGGCCTGGAGATTATGCTGGACATCCAGCAGGACGAGTACCTACCCGTGTGGGGCGACACAGGTAGGCCCAACTACACCATACCTGACCCTCTCCATCCAAATCACAATGTATCCATGTGGAGGGTGTTCAATCTGACTATGTGGAGTTGACAACTGGTGTCCCCCAAGGTTATATTCTATGTCCTGTGCTTTTCACCATTTATATAAATTCTGCCCAAAATGTATTGACTTGCTGTCAAATAACAGCTCAAGCCAGGATGTGCTTTTCCTTTCAGATTTGGAAGCGATGCCATTCCTTTATCAGTTTCCTCACGATTTGTTGTTCATAGTGGAAGAAGCCCTGTTAGTTTTTCAGATAGTCTTGTGTAGGAGGGAGTTTGCTGCCTGACCTGTTAGCTGCACAATGAGCCTCATTGAAAGCCTTGCTCACGTCTCAACCTGCGTGGAAGTGAAGACAGGGGAGTTGTTGAAGCACAGCATCAAGCCAAGTCATGGGCCCTCTAGCAGATAGACTATATTTACTCTCCATATATAGAACATGTATCATGCAGAGAGCCTGTTTATTTCCCCCGATCAATTATCCACATGTTATTTTCAGATTAGCAGTGGGACATATAGGCTTGTCCTCAGCTGTCCCTTCCCATCACTGGTGTGTTTAAGTCTGTTGTGATAAGGCAGAGGCTAAGTCGCTATACAGAGGGGCATCTAGCAGCACAGTGAGAGTGTAGGAGAGCTCTTTGTCGAGTCTCCTAGTGGGATGGAGGGCCCTGGATGGTGCCCTTGTTTATCCCTCTGTGTGTCTGTATGGATTAATTAGCACACAACCAGCTGGCTCAGTCCTGTCAGCAGATAACAGGGGCTCAGAACTTCCTACTCAGAGCTTCCTCCTTGCAGCTTCCTCCTCACAGCTTCCTCCTCACAGCTTCCACCTCACAGAGAAGCAGGGCCTCAGTGCCTTTAGAGACTTAAATCAAGACCATTGGCTCCTAAGCAGAGGCACCGGACACACTGGACACACCGGGCACACTAGACAAACCGGACACACCGAACATACCGGACATATTAGACACACTGGACACACGGAACAGGGCTCCTACCTCAGCCTTTCTATTCTTTTTCTCCCTCCCTATTTCTCTCCACCCCTTCTCTCACCCTCTCCTCTCTCTCCACCCCTCCTCTCACCCTCTCCTCTCTCTCCACCCCTCCTCTCTCTCCACCCCTCCTCTCACCCTCTCCTCTCTCTCCACCCCTTCTCTCACCCTCTCCTCTCGCTCCACCCCTCCTCTCACCATCTCCTCTCTGTCTGCCTGGCAAAGGCCTGCAGTCAATCAGAGCTGCATCGTCTCCATGGTCAGGTTTGTGGCTAACTGCATCCTGGGAGCTTTAGAGGGTAGAGAGGCAGCTTGTTTTGCTGCCATACTGTCATGTCTGTACTCACAGGAGTTAGTTTGTAGTACAGAGGAAGTGGACAGTATCAGGATAGAACCATGGAGGAAGAGGGGGTGTTGACATTTGGCATGGGATGTTTATTGATCTGAAGAAGGGAACTCTTGTATTTTTGGTTCCTGGGTATTTTACTGTCAGCTGGGGGTAGTCAAAATACACAGTTTCCTGGGCCCAGTTTTTAAAAAGTATCTATCTAGATTTTTCCTATTGGATAGGATTAAATGCATAGAAATGGAATGAATAGAATGGTCCCCATTCAAGTCAATGATTTGTCTGTTCAATTAATTATATTTCTATGTGTTTAATCCTATCCGATAGGTAAAAAAATAATTTAAAAAACTGGGCCGTGTTCTTCATCTGGATTGGATGAGCATCAACAGGAGCACAGTACAGATGTAGGATCTTAATTTGAGCCAGTTTTCTACAGCAGGAAAATTATCTTGCTGCAACAGAATATGCGAAGTATTATGTGGATTAGAATTAATTGACTTTTTTGTAGGGGTTGATACATTTTTTGTAAGAGCAAATCAAGTCTGACATTTTAAAGTGGAAATTACAAACTTTAGAAGCCTTTTTAAACATTGAATATACTACAAGTTTACATGTCCTACTGTGCAACAAAAGAGTGATCAAATGAAGATCCTACATCTGTAGTGTAAAGTTATTCTTGTCTTTTTCATTTATATTAATTAGTCTAGATTGATTTTTTAAAATTATGACAACAATCACTTTATTAGTCATTAACGTACACAACCCAACCCGTTTGCTATTACACTTAACTACAGATGTCCTATCTTAATTTGATCACCAGCGTAGGTGTGTGCGGTGTTTTAGAAATAGATATGCAATTGCCTAGATACACTGCAACTCACATTGGCATCAGGATTGCTCGGTGGAAGAAATAATGAGAGCTTTAGATTGTCTCTCTCATTTCCTCTCATACAGTAGCTGTCTTCGAGGGGCTGATCTCTCAAGTGCATCTTAAATATTTGCAGGGTTGTCAAGTGGAATTCAATGACGACTTGTCAAGTGATTAGGACCTCATCGAAGTCATTTTCTCCAACCATTTACTTTTCCAAACATTTGAATATCTTTCATGTGAATTTAAAGAGAGATTTGCTGCAGGCGGAGTGCTAACCTCCAGCTCCACTTCTCCACTGTGTGTCTGATTAAACTCATTGGCTTCCCCCCAAATGGCACCCTATTCCCTGTACAGTGCACTACTTTGGGCCCTGCTCAAAAGTAGTGCACGATAAAGGGAATCGGGTGCCATTTGGGACTCAGTCATTGCACTTGACCTCTGGCTTCTCCAATACCACACACTTTGTTATTGTTCATTGTCCTCAGACAGAAACACATAACATATGGAAAGTATGCACATAGCTGCTATTGATTTCGACCTAAGGTTTTGCCCAGGGTGCATAATACAGTATCAACACTTACTACAACCACCTTTCACAGTATCAACAGGCTTCCTCTGTTGTTTCCAATCAATGTATTCCTTTTTTCGCTGTACTTTCTTAAGTCCTTATCGAACACAACGCGATCTTGGCCGTGTTTGTGTGGGATGTTGTATGGATTGTCCCTGTCTGCAAGAGAGGTCAACTGAAGTTCAGATTAGAAAGTGGAAGAGCCAGGCGAGTTTTCTCACTCTTCTCTTGATCTGAAGACTTGTTATCTCATTCTGCCGTTGGGTTAACTACTGAATTTTTACAGGAGTGGGGAGTTAAACACTTAGCATTTCACAGCAGACTGTGAGGTTATTACACTGCATTTAACTAGGCAAGTCAGTTAAGAACAAATTCTTATTTACAATGACGGCCTACACCGGCCAAACCCAGACAGCGCTGGGCCAATTGTGCGCCAACCTACGGGACTCCCAATCATGGCCAGTTGTGATACAGCCTGGATTCAAACCAGGGTGTCTGTAGTGATGCCTCCAGCACTGCACTTCAGTGCCTTAGACCGCTGCGCCACTCGGGAGCCACTACATAAAGAGAGACCTAAGACCTTTTCATGTTGTGTTGCTACAGCATGGTAGCAACACAACATGAAAACAACATGGTAGCAACACAACATGGTACAAACATTATTGGGCACAGACAACAGCACAAAGGGCAAGAAGGTAGAGACAACAATACATCATGCAAAGCAGCTACAACTGTCAGAAATAGTATCCATGATTGAGTCTTTGAATGAAGAGATGGAGATAAAACGGTCCAGTTTGAGTGTTTGTTGCAGCTCGTTCCAGTCGCTAGCTGCAGGGAACTGAAAAGACGAGCGACCCATGGATGTGTGTGCTTTGGGGACCTTTAACAGAATGTGACTGGTAGAACGGGTGTTGTATGTAGAGGATTTATTTGCATCCCTGTTAGTGGGCATTTCTCCTTTGCCAAGATAATCCATCCTCCTGACAGGTGTGGCATATCAAGAAGCTGATTAAACAGCATGATCATTACACAGGTGCACCTTGTACAGGGGACAATAAAAGGCCACTCTAAAATGTGCAGTTTTGTCACACAACACAATACCACTGATGTCCAACCGGCCTCACAACTGCAGACCCTGTGTAACCATGCCCAGGACCTCCACATCCGGCTTCTTCACCAGCGGGATCACCTGAGACCAGCCACCCAGACTGCTGATGAAACTGTGGGTTTGCACAACTGAAGACATTCTGCAAAAACTGTGAGAAACTGTCTCAGGGAAGCTCATCTGCCTGCTTGTCATCCTCACCAGGGTCTTGACCTGACTCATGCCATTCATCTGCCGCCATCACCTCATGTTTCAGTATGATAATGCACAGCCCCATGCCGCAAGGATCTGTACACAATTCCTGGAAGCTGAAAATGCCCCAGTTATTCCATGGAATGTATACACACCAGACATGTCACCCACTGAGCATGTTTGGGATGCCCTGGATTGACGTGTACGACAGCGTGTCCATATCCCCCCAATATCCAGCAACTTTGCACAGCCATTGAAGAGGAGTGGGACAGCATTCCACAGGCCACAATAAACAGCCTGATCAACTCTATGTGAAGGAGATGTGTCGCGCTGCATGAGGCAAATGGTGGTCACACCAGATAGTGACTGGTTTTCTGATCCACTTCCCTAACCTTTTTTTTTAAGGTATCTGTGACCAACAGATGCATATCTGTATTCCCAGTCATGTGAAATCCATAGATTAGAGCCTAATTTATTTATTTCAACTGACAGATTTTCTTATATGAACTGTAACTCAGTAAAATCTTTGAAATTGTCGCATTTTAGGTTTATATTTTTGTTGAGTGTAGATTCCACTAGACTAACAGTCATTTAAATGCTTTCTTTTACCTGAAATGTTCTTGATCGTACATACAGTTGAAGTGGGAAGTTTACATTTATGTTACACTTATGTTGGAGTCATTAAAACTCGTTTTTCAACCACTCCACAAATGTCTTGTTAACAAACTATAGTTTTGGCAAGTCGGTTAGGACATCTACTTCGTGCATGACACAAGTCATGTTTCCAACAATTGTTTACCGACAGATTATTTCACTTATAATTCACTGTATCACAATTCCAGTGGGTCAGAAGTTTACATACACTATGTTGACTGTGCCTTTAAACAGCTTGGGAAATTCCAGAAAATGATGTCATGGCTTTAGAAGCTTCTGATAAGCTAATTGACATAATTTATGTCAATTGGATGTGAACCTGTGGATGTATTTCAAGGCCTACCTTCAAACTCAGTGCCTCATTGCTTGACATCAAAAGAAATCAGACAAAAAATTGTAGACCTCCACAAGTCTGGTTCATCCTTGGGAGCAATTTCCAAACACCTGAAGGGACCACGTTCATCTGTACAAACAATAGTACGCAAGTATAAACACCATGGGACCACGCAGCTGTCATACCGCTGAGGTAGGAGACGCGTTCTGTCTCCTAGAGATGAACGTACTTTGGTGCAAAAAGTGCAAATCAATCCCAGAACAACAGCAAAGGACCTTGTGAAGAGGCTGGAGGAAACAGGTACAAAAGTATCTATATCCACAGTAAAACGAGTCCTATATTGACATAACCTGAAAGGCCGCTCAGCAAGGAAGAAGCCACTGCTCCAAAACCGCCATAAAAAAGCCAGACTACGGTGTGCAACTGCACATGGGGACAAAGATCGTACTTTTTGGAGAAACATCCTCTGGTCTGATGAAACAAAAATAGAACGGTTTGGCCATAATGAACATCGTTATGTTTGGAGGAAAAAGGGGGAGGCTTGCAAGCTGAAGAACACCATCCCAACCGTGAAGCACGGGGGTTGCAGCATCATGTTGTGTGGGTGCTTTGCTGCAGGAGGGACTGGTGCACTTCACAAAATAGATGGCATCATGAGGTAGGAAAATTATGTGGATATATTGAAGCAACATCTCAAGACATCAGTCAGGAAGTTAAAGCTTGGTTGCAAATGGGTCTTCCAAATGGACAATGACCCCAAGCATACTTCCAAAGTTGTGGCAAAATGGCTTAAGGACAACAAAGTCAAGGTATTGGAGTGGCCATCACAAAGCCCTGACCTATATCCTATAGAAAATATGTGGGCAGAACTGAAAAGGTGTGTGCGAGCAAGGAGGCCTAGAAACCTGACTCAGTTACACCAGCTCTGTCAGGAGGAATGGGCCAAAATTCACCCAGCTTATTGTGGGAAGCTTGTGGAAGGCTACCTGAGACGTTTGACCCAAGTTAAACAATTTAAAGGCAATTCTACCAAATACTAATTGAGTGTATGTAAACTTCAGACCCACTGGGAATGTGATGAAAGAAATAAAAGCTGAAATAAATCATTCTCTCTACTATTATTCTGACAGTTCACATTCTTAAAATAAAGTGGTGATCCTAACTGACCTAAGATGGAATTTTTACTAGGATTAAATGTCAGGAATTGTGAAAAACTGAGTTTAAATGTATTTGGCTAAGGTGTATGTAAACTTCCAACTTCAACTGTACCAGGAGTCATGTAGAGCTATCTAAGCATCAAAGCATTAAGATGGGTTGTTTATATGTACTAAACAAAGGGAAACACTAGCCTTTGTAATTCATAATGTGCTATGAAAGTAGCCAGGTAGATCTTAGGTGAAGGTTTTGCTTATATAACAGGATTAAGTTGAAATTGTTCTGAGGGATATTATAGAATATCCCCAGGCAGCTCATTATCTCACCTTTAAAACGATGAAAGTGAATGTTCACTTCCTCCCTGTCACCTACTTCAATTGGCTCAGCTATTTCCAGCATCCCACCACTACCAAATCTGTATTCCCACGCAGAGTGTACAAAAATTGCTCTTTCCATGACATACACTGACCAGGTGAATCCAGGTGAAAGATATGATCCCTTATTGAAGTCACCTGTTAAATCCACTTCAATCAGTGTAGATGAAGGGGAGGAGACCGGTTAAAGAATGATTTTTAAGACTTGAGACAATTGAGATATGGATTGTGTATGTGGACCTTTCAGAGGGTGAATGGTCAAGACAAAATATTTAAGTGCCTTAGAACGGGGTACGGTAGTAGGTGCCAGGCGCACCGGTTTGAGGGTGTCAAGAAATACAGCGCTGCTGGGTTTTTCATGCTCAACAGTTTCCCGTGTGTATCAAGAATGGTTCACCACCCAAAGGACATCCGGCCAACTTGACACAACTGTGGGAAGCATTGGAGTCAACGTGGGCCAGCATCCCTGTGGAATGCTTTCGACACCTTGTGGAGTCCATGCCCTGACAAATTGAGGCTGTTCTGAGGGCAAAAGTGGGTGCAACTCAATATTAGGAAGGTGTTCCTAATGCTCTGTACACTCAGTGTATGTGATCGTATACAGCCTCATAGTGATTGAGTTAACATTGATACACACACTCATGACTCCATCCTGACTCCCATCTGAAGCGTTGGATACTGTAGGAGAGTAGAGATTAGCCACGGCCTTCATTTGGAACCATGAAAGAGAAGTCCTTGACTTTGATTTCTCTCTCATCTTTTCACAGACGAGCCAGGACAAATTTCTCCACCTCTTTCTCTCTCTATAACGCTCCATCCCTTTCTCGCTCCATGTTCTTTCTCCCCGTTCTCTCATGCTGCTATATCTTTCTCCTTCTGTTCTCCCTCTGTTTTCCCTTTCTCTCTCTGTCTCTTCGATTTGATTCTGATTCTCCTTTGAGTTATTTAGATTTTCCCTTCAGAATGCCGCCAAACTTCATTGGATTCACAGCTAATGAACGTGAATCATTACCTTTGGTGTTCAGAGGATCCTCGGGAGTAATACCCCTCTCCCCGCTCTCTTTCTCTCTCTCTCTGTATCCTCTCTCCCTCTTACAACCTGCCATCATCATTTCAGATATCCGCCATGTTAGAAAAAAGAGGAGAGTGGAACTTCAAACAGAACCTAACACATGTTGTAGTTCTAAGGGCCCTTCTCTCTCTGCTCTGTCTTATTAATTCAGCACTCTCAGGCTTCTCAACTGCTGTGAGGCCTGCCGAACACATCATGAGGTTGTTTATTCAACAACAGGTCAGACAGCGGGTATGATCCACACTGGAGTGGAAAATACTCCTCCGATGCCTTTTTAATGTTTCTTGGTAATAATACACATTGACTTGTGCATACGTGTGTGTGGAAACTTGACCATGAAACACCCCTGTTTACATGAATGTCCAAATGATCAATGTTACTCATCAAATGCAACATGGAACAGCAGGCATATTTCTAGAAGGAGGACAGTGTAGTGTCAAACTTGCTGCCTGATCAAACACAAGTGGCTGGATCAGTAAGGCTACAGCATGGCAGATTGGCTGGGTAGTGGGGGTGGGGGTCCGGAGCTGTGGTGTATGGCAATTGGCAAACCCTCTGGCTGTGTGGGAGGTGTGTGAGGGATGGAGGGAGGGAGGTGTGTGAGAGGTGGTGGGAGGGATGTGTGTGAGGTGTGGAGGGAGGGAGGTGTGTGAGGGGTGGCGGGAGGGAGGTGTGTGAGGGGTAGAGGGAGGTGTGTGGAGGGAGGGAGGTGTGTGAGGGGTGGCGGGAGGGATGTGTGTGAGGGGTAGAGGGAGGTGTGTGAGGGGTGGAGGGAGGGAGGTGTGTGAGAGGTGGTGGGAGGGATGTGTGTGAGGTGTGGAGGGAGGGAGGTGTGTGAGGGGTGGCGGGAGGGAGGTGTGTGAGGGGTAGAGGGAGGTGTGTGGAGGGAGGGAGGTGTGTGAGGGGTGGCGGGAGGGATGTGTGTGAGGGGTAGAGGGAGGTGTGTGAGGGGTGGAGGGAGAGAGGGAATGTAATGTCTGTGATGGAATAGCAGGAACAAGGTTGACCCCGGGCTATGTGGGAGACGTGAACCCCTGGCAGCAGGGGCCCACACAAGATTAGATGTGACTGTTCTTATTTGATTTCATACACACATTCGTGGACACACACACATACACACTCTCTCTGTCTTTCTCGCTCTCTCTAGCTCTCGCTCGCTCGCTCACACACACATACACACTATCTCTGTCTTGCTCTCTCTCTCTGTCTCTCTCTCACACACTCTCAGCCCGTTTTCTTCCTCTGCAACAACTGATTCTCTTATTCCCCTCTACTCCGTGATTTCTCATTTCAGCCGGAGATGGAATCACAGCTGACACGCCCTGAGAGGAAGGCAAATGAAATACCACAGTCATTTTTTCGGTCCCACCCAAATACATTACCTGTGGAAACGATGGTGATAAGAATGATGGCGGTACTGATGATGATTATTTCAATCTAACCTTCAGGGGTCATCACACTTTCTATCTGTCCATCTCATTCAGATCAAATCTGGTGATGGGGATTTGTTGTGTTCGTGATGGACTGTACAGTAAACTCACATAGCAGTGTGTGTTGATGCTCACATAACCCCTGCCCTCCGTTCTCTCCCGTCTAAATTAGTATTTCAAAAAGAATATACATTTTCCTCATAATGTACATGACACCACCATGATTACCCATCCATCCAACACGCCCCCATCTATATCTACGGGGCCGCAGTGGAGAGGGTCAAAAGCTTCAAGTTCCTCAGCGTGCACATCACTGACGACCTGAAATAGTCCTTCCACAGCGACAGTGTGGTGAAGAAGGCGCAACAGCACCTCTTCAACCTCAGGAGGCTAAAGAAACTCAACTTGGCCCCTAAGACCCTTACAGACTTCTACAGATGCACCATCGAGAGTATTCTGTTGGACTGTATCACCTTCTGGTACGGCAACTGCACCACCCACAACCACAGGGCTCTCCAGAGGGTGGTGCGGTCACACTGTCTGACCTCCAGGACATCTACAACACCCGGTGTCACAGGAAGGCCGAGAAGATCATCAAGGACCTCAGCCCCCCGAACCATGGCCTGTTCACTCCGCTACCGTCTAGAAGGCAGAGGCAGTACAGGTGCATCAAAGTTGGCACAAGAGACTGAAAAACAGCTTCTATCGCCAGGCCATCAGACTGTTAAACAGTCATCACTAGCCAACCTCCACCCAGTACCCTGCCCTGTACCTTAGATACAGTCACTAGTCCGCTACCACCCGGCACTCTGCCCTGCACCTCAGAGAATGCTCCCCAATGTACATAGTCATTGAACATTGGTCACTTTAATAATGTTTACATACTGTTTTACCCAATTCATATGTATGTACTATATTCTAGTCAAGGCTCATCCTATATTACACCTTTTCTATTCATATACTGTCCATACTGTCTATACACACCATTTATAAATATATATACGACCCCTGCTTATATATTTATATAGACAGTATGGATATTCATTTTATTTAATTGTATTAACTTTTTGGATTATGTTTGTATTGTTATTGTATTGCTAGATATTACTGTACTGTTGGAGCTAGAAACAGAAGTATTTCGCTGCACCTGCAAATCTGTCTACGCAACCAATAAACCGTCAAATGTCTCCACCCAGAACAGACACAAGACATGCTGTTTTGGTGATTCAGTACTGGGACTTGCTTCCTGTCCTACAAGGCAGCCACACACACACCCAGCACCTGTTTGATTTCCTGTTCCTGATTGAAGGCAGCCTGATTGAAGCTGCTGCCTGTCAAACATGGAGGAGGATGGGCGGCTTGATTGAATGCACAGCAACATGGCTGCCGGATGAGAAGACTGCGGAGAGAAAGTTATTGATTTGAATAAAGCCTATTTTCCTACAAACTCTCGGTGTGTGTGTGTGTGTGTGTGTGTGTGTGTGTGTGTGTGTGTGTGTGTGTGTGTGTGTGTGTGTGTGTGTGTGTGTGTGTGTGTGTGTGTGTGTGTGTGTGTGTGTGTGTGTGTGTGTGTGTGTGTGTGTGCGCGCGCGCGTGCGTTAGCACGTCTGCCTGTGGGGAATTTGTGTGTCTGGATGATGTTTGTCTGGAAGAGGGTCTCTATGCTTTGGAGAATGTCTGCCTGCCTGTGTCCTTGTAAGTGTCACTGTGTGTGGTGATGAATCATCAGCTGCAGTTGGTGCCTGTAGAGCTGTCCATGGTGCTGACTCACCTTGACCTCGCTAGCCCTCTGGAGCTGCTCCTGCCTTTGTAGCTCCCTGATGGCGCCCGGGTTGCCATAGTGTGTGTGTGCGCTTGTGCATGTGTGTGACTGGCTGGGTAACAGCTCTGTCATATGTATAGTTAAGAGACAGCCAGTGGAATTTCTACTCCTGCTCCTCTATTTGATGTTGAGCCGAGGCAAATGGGCTGTCTTTCCACTGAACGCATGTTATCCATATAGAGGAAGAAGGCAGGCAGGGAAGCATATGGCTCTCATTCACAGGCTCACCATTCATCTACTAAAGGTGATTCATAAAGGAATTTCACTGTCTTTTACTTTGTTCAAGTAATTGTGTGTAATTTAGGTACTTTTAAGTGTGTGTGTGTGTGTGTGTGTGTGTGTGTGTGTGTGTGTGTGTGTGTGTGTGTGTGTGTGTGTGTGTGTGTGTGTGTGTGTGTGTGTGTGTGTGTGTGTGTGTGTGTGTGTGTGTGTGTGTGTGTGTGTGTGTGTGTGTGTGTGTGTGTGTGTGTGTGTGTGTGTGTGTGTGATAGTAACTGTTAATCTCCCTGTGTGTGTCTATGTTTTCCCCCACAGAGGAGACAGCGTTCGAGGCGGGAGTGCGGGTGCAGATCCACAGCCAGGCAGAGCCCCCGTTCGTCCACGAGCTGGGCTTTGGCGTTGCCCCGGGCTTTCAGACCTTTGTTGCCACTCAGGAGCAGAGGGTAGGTGCCCTTTGACCTAAGTTATTACTGTACACACTGAATAGGTCTGCTGCAATCTTCCTGACACTTTTCACTTTTAGATTTCAATTTCAACCTCCTCCTGACTGGAGCTTATCTCTCCGAGATGAAAAACGTGCACTTCTGATAAAGAACATTCTATTCAGGTGTGTGTGGGGGTGTGTGTGTGCGCATATACAGTTGAGGCAGGAAGATTACAATACATGGATGCCAGTTGTGATACAAACCTTATCAAAACATAAAGGCCTATGGGCTAGGCTAAAAAGTAGCTAAAAAAAAGGCATTTTCTCTTCCCTTACACTGGACATCATTCACAAGTGATATTATATAATTCACAAGTGATAGGCTAACCCTTGAATGAGTAGGTATTCTTAAACTTGCCAAGAGTGTGCAAATCTGTCAGCAAGGCAAAGGGTGGCTATTTGAAGAATCTCAAATACCAAATATATTTTGATTTGCTTAACACTTTTTTGGTTACAACATGATTCCAAATGTGTTATTTCATAGTGTTGATGTCTTCAATATTATTCTACAATAAAAAAAATTGTACAAATTTAAAAAAAAAAAAAATTGAATGAGTAGGTGTTGTAAAACTTTTGACCGGTAGTGTATATGTGTGAAATTTGTTTTGATTTAGAATGGACCAATATCATGGACCTCTCTCTCGAAACTGTGGTTCATTTTCATGCCAGCCAGGTAGGCTATACTCCTGTTGTAAAGATAAGCAATGTGCTTAATATTAGTAAAGTTGAGAAGTAAATATAATAGGCCTAGCTTATAGATCCTCCTCTTTTTAATCGAGGCCATCACCCTGTTTTCTCGTGGAATTGCATAGCCTATAGAAATGTTGAGCAACATGAACTCACGGGCTCTCATGAAGTGTTTGATTAGATTTTCGATAACATTTGCATTGATGTCAGAGTGATTAGAGGGACAATAGAGTGCTGAGTACCAGGCAGTTAGTAAGTTTTGTAGGCTACTAATGACCATCAGCAGCATCAGAGCTTGGAGAAACCTAATTACCGTGGAATTTGACTGCCTTCATGACTCGTGACCAACGGTGTGGCGCTAATACGGTCACCACAACAGCCCTAGGTCTGACCTCTTATCTCTGTCCACTCCCTGACTGGGAGTATCTCTCTTTATCACTCTGTCTTTCTCTCTGTCTCTCTCTCTCTCTCTCTCTGTCTCTCTCTCTCCCATCTTCTCTCTCCCACTCTCCTTCTGTGACCGTGGAGATGTTTTTATCTAAGTTGCCACAGGGAGTTGGCTGGATTGCCCTTGTCTTAGCTGACAGATTCCTGTCACTATTCATCTATTTCTCCTCATACTTCAAATCGCTTATGTCTCCAGCATATACATGAGATGCCTGTTCTGCAATTAAAATCAAATCAAATCCAAATCACATTTTATTTGTCACATGCGCCGAATAAAACCGGTGTAGACCTTACAGTGAAATGCTTACCTACAAGCCCTTAATCAACATAGCAGTTTTAAGAAAATACCTACAAAAAAAGTAAGAGATAACAATAACAAATAATTAAAGAGCAGCAGTAAATAACCGGGGTACCGGTACAGAGTCAATGTGCGGGGGCACCGGTGTCGAGATAATTGAGGTAATATGTACATGTTGGTAGTGTTATTAAAATGACTATGCACTCATAATAACAGAGAGTAGCAGCGATGTAAAAGAGGGGGGCAATGCAAATAGTCTGGGTAGCCATTTGAGTAGATGTTCAGGAGTCTTATGGCTTGGGGGTAGAAGCTGTTTAGAAGCCTCTTGGACCTAGACTTGGCGCTCCGGTACCGCTTGCCGTGCGGTAGCAGAGAGAACAGTCTATGACTAAGGTGGCTGGAGTCTTTGACAATTTTTAGGGCCTTCCTCTAACACCGCCTGGTATAGAGGTCCTGGATGGCAGGAAGCTTGGCGCCGGCGATGTACTGAGCCGTACGCACTACCCCCTGTAGTGCCTTGCGGTCGGAGGCCGAGCAGTTGCCATACCAGGCAGTGATGCAACCCGTCAGGATGCTCTCGATGGTGCAGCTGTAAAACCTTTTGAAGATCTGAGAACCCATGCCAAATCTTTTCAATCTCCTGAGGGGGAATAGGTTTTGTCGTGCCCTCTTCACGACTGTCTTGGTGTGCTTGGACCATGTTAGTTTGTTGGTGATGTGGATGCCAAGGAACTTGAAGCTCTCACCCTGCTCTACTACAGCCCCGTCAATGAGAATGGAGGCGTGCTCGGTCCTCCTTTTCCTGTAGTCCACAACCATGGACTGATAAAGCAGAAAACCTATACAGTACATTTAGAAAGTATTCCCATCCCTTGACTTTTTCCACATTTTGTTGTGTTACAGCCTGAATTTAAAATGGATTCATATTGAGATTTTTGGTCACTGGCCAACACACAAAACCTCATAATTTCAAAGTGGAATTATGTTTTTTTAAATTTGTACAAATTAATTGAAAATGAAAAGCTGAAATGTCGAGTCAATAAGTATTCAACCCCTTTGTTATGGTATGCCTAAATGATCTCAGGAGTTTTACAGTTGTGACTTAAATCTGCTTGAAAATCTATGGAAACACCTGAAAATAGTTGTCTATATGATCAACAACCAAAATGACAGAGCTTGGAGAATTTGGAAAAGAATAGTGGAGAAATGTTGCACAATTGAGGTGTGGAAAGCTCTTATAGACTTACCCAGAAAGACTCACAGCTGTAATCGCTGCCAAAGGTGCTTCTACAAAGTATTGACTCAGGGGTGTGAATACTTATGTAAATTGATATTTATGCATCCCATTTTCAATACATTTGCAAAAATGTTTAAAAAAAACGTTTTCATTTTGTCACTATGGGGTATTGTGTGTAGATGAGTGAGAGAGAAAAATCTATTGAATCCATTTTGAATTCAGGCTGTAACACAACAAAATCTGAAATAAGTCAACGGGTATGAATACTTTCTGAAGGCACTGTACATATAAAGAAGAAACTGTACAATAAACGTATAATAAACTGTATACTCCCATCATTTAAAAAAGGGAATGAAGAAGGAAGATTCAAAACATTTCCAGAAGTTTGAAAAACAACACACGTCCTGAAGAAGATGAGAGGAGGAAAAAGAAAGAACAAGTCTGCCAGCGATAAGCATACAGAGAAGGTCTACTGTACAGCGGAAGGCAGGCAGGCAGGCCCCCTGGGCCGTAGAGCTCCCAGCAGTCTCAGCTCCAGCTCAGCTCTGTCTGTGTGACTGGCTCTGTGTGACTGACTGGCACAACATCATCATCCTTCATCCTCCCCATTGCACCAGCACAGTGGGAAACGCAGTAGATTTAGACACCAGCTAATTAACTCCACTTTGCACTTTGAATTCAAAGATTCCCCAGACTTCCTACTGTGGCTTGGCCCTTGTGTTCCTGCAGCGTGCCACAACTTTAGTTCCTGACAGAGCCAACCCGAGGACATCTTGTGAGACGCCATGTGATGACCATGCTTATAATCAGGCTGAATATAGCCGATATGTCTTAATGATTAGCAGTACTGTGGGGACTTTGTAAAAGTACAATGGCTGCCTGTGGTCATTGGTGTGCGATTGTAATCAGATCCAACCAGACAGCTCAATAGTGAGGCGGAGCTGAAGTCATGCACTCAAATGAACTCGTATTATTACTTCCAGATAAAAGCCACTTCATCAAAAAAATAAGTGCACAGAAGCCAAAGAACACAGCCACTATAGGCACTTAATAATGCATGAACACAGACACACACACACACACACACTAGATTGCCTGTGTTCTTTGATAACCCTCTGTATTTTCTCATTATTTTAAGTATAGGGGAGTTTCAAATATTAAAGTGTTCTTTGCTATGCTTTCCACAGAAGTCACAAGGGCATTCCCATGTCTGTAAATTACAGTTCCATTAAAGACCCTGAGCCTCTCTCTTCTGGATGGGTCTCAGTAATGTATTTTTGGTCTTGGCAACCTAGTGTCCATGGGAGAGGGATGAACTGATATACTATACTGTACTGGTTCGTTAATAAAACTCCAAACTCACAGCTCCAATTTTCAACAAAATCCCCAAAGTTAGCAAATCCATGTAGAGCTCCCAAAGCCTAATTCCAAATCTTGAGTCGACAACTTTAATTATGCCCCTTGTTGATTCAACTGTTGCATTTTAGTTTTGATCAGTTTCTAATATGCTTTCTAATTGCTGACGTGCATCCCAATGGCAGAGTGTGTGGTCATTGATGAATAATGTGTGGGGAGGGGCAGAGAGGGTCCTGGCCGTCATTGGAGTGTATTTAATCAGGTCATCAGATCACCCCATAGTGGGCGCTGACATCTATCTACTCTGATGATTTGATATTTGATTACAGCAGGATAATAGTGTTATACATCAGCCAGAGCCCACTCCAATTAGGACAAGAGGAAAGATTAGCAGAGGTATGAAGGTGATGGGAAAGGTGATGGACTGACTGCCGCTGAGGAGCACCTGCCTCTCATCTTAATGAAATCGACAGTGCTGGGAAAGTCTATCTTCTAGAAGTGATGAACAGCTGGCCTTTAGGGACTTTTTAATTGTGAATGGAGACCTATAGGTGTCACGTTCCTGACCTGTTTTCTGTTGTTTTTGTATGTGTTTAGTCGGTCAGGGCGTGAGTTGGGGTGGGCATTCTATGTTATGTGTATCTATGTTGGTTAATTGGTTACCTGATATGGTTCTCAATTAGAGGCAGGTGTAATTAATTTCCTCTGATTGAGAACCATATTAAGGTAGGATGTTCTCACTGTTTGTTTGTGGGTGATTGTCTTCCGTGTCTGTGTTTGTCGCGCCACACGGGACTGTTTCGGTTTGTGTAGTCTATTCCTGTTCTGCGTGTTTATGTAAGTTTTTCCAGTTCAGGTCTGTCTACGTCGTTTTGTTATTTTGTTAATTATCAAGTGTAGTTCGTTTTCGTCTTGTTTAATAAATTCATCATGTCTTCATTACCCGTTGCGTCTTGGTCCAATCTCTCTCCTCAAGACGATCGTTACAATAGGAGCGTGGCCAGACCTACAGTATATGAGTGAGGCCAGGGCTAATTTGAAATGTTTTGATTTGTTGGCTTCAATAGTCGTGTTTCAATCGAGCTGTAAAGGAGCAGGTTGAGAGCTTCAAGTTCCTCGGTGTCCACATCAACAACAAACTAGAATAGTCCAAATACACCAAGACAGTCGTGGGTCCTGAGATCCTCAATAGTTTTTACAGCTGCAACATCGAGAGCATCCTGACTGGTTGCATCACTGCCTGGTATGGCAACTGCTCGGCCTCTGACCGCAAGGCACTACAGAGGGTAATGCGTACGGCCCAGTACATCACTGGGGCTAAGCTTCCTGCCATCCAGGACCTCTACACCAGGCGGTGTCAGAGGAAGGCCCTAAAAGTTGTCAGAGACCCCAGCCACCCCAGTCATAGACTGTTCTCTCTACTACCGCATGGCAAGCGGTACTGGAGTGCCAAGTCTAGGACAAAAAGGCTTCTCAACAGTTTTACCCCCAAGCCATAAGACTCCTGAACAGGTAATCAAATGGCTACCCGGACTATTTGCATTGTGTGCCCCCCCCCCCCCCCCCCCCAAAACCTATTTTTACGCTGCTGCTCCTCTCTGTTTATCATATATGCATAGTCACTTTAACTATACATTCATGTACATATTACCTCAATTGGCCCGACCAACCAGTGCTCACGCACGTTGGCTAACCGAGCTATCTGCATTGTGTCCCACCGCCCACCACCCGCCAACCTCTCTTTTACGCTACTGCTACTCTCTTTTCATCATATATGCATAGTCACTTTAACCATATCTACATGTACATACTACCTCAATCAGCCTGACTAACCCGTGTCTGTATGTAGCCTCGCTACTTTTATAGCCTCGCTACTGTATATAGCCTGTCTTTTTACTGTTGTTTTATTTCTTTACTTACCTATTGTTCACCTAACACCTTTTTTGCACTATTGGTTAGAGCCTGTAAATAAGCATTTCACTGCAAAGTCTACACCTGTTGTATTCGGCGCACTTGACAAATAAACTTTGATTTGAAAATCAACGTCTCGCTTGCTGATATCGAGGGAATTCTGTGTTCGAGTTAACAACAGCAAACTAATCTGGATGCATGGATACAGTATCAGTCTCTGATTGGAGGGATTCTTCTCCAATGTTATCTGTGCTAACAGACATTCCACAGCCAAATCTGACCTGGCAGGATGAGGATTATTTTGATCCAAGAACTGGTATTTGGCTGAGGAAACTGCATCTCCCACAATGCAGGGGGCGCTGGGTGATGGATGCTGAACGGAGAGTAGCGGAGCGGCTGGAGAGGGCCGCCTGCGTGCAGGGCAGATGGGCGCTGACACAGCTCCTCCTGGTGTCCCTCTCGCCTAGTCTGCTGTTCCTGTCTCCAGAGCCATGGGGATGGGGTGGGGGCGAAAGGGGGGAACATTTGGAGCTTTTGTGTTCTTGGAACCTGTTTTCACAGCGAGAGACTGTATCTGTGAATGTGTCCCACTCAGACCAGTCTGTTGGCCAGACCTTCCATTTGTTCCTCTGTCATCTAGCCTGCTGTGTTCTAGAGGGCCTTTTGGATCCTCTCTCTGATGGCTCTAAATCACAATAACACCATGACATCTCCTATGTGTCTATGGGAGTTTTAGACTTCAGCTGAGTGTTTTTCCCTGTCACTCTCTCTCTCTCTGTCTCTCTGCTCAATCCCCCCACTGTGTCTCTCCTGTGTTGTAGCTGACCTACCTGCCTCCTCCGTGGGGAGAGTGTGAGTCCAAGGCCCTAGACTCTGGCTTCTTCCAGGTCTATAGTGTGACAGCTTGCAGGATCGACTGTGAGACACGCTACATTGTGGAAAACTGTAACTGCAGGATGGTGCACATGCCCGGTAAGAGCACACACTTTCTTTCCCCTTTTCACACCAAACAAAACATGTGGATAGAGTCTGTAATATAGCATTGTCTGAGCCATGTGCAAAAGAAAAACAATTGTTTGGGCTATGTGCCATGTTTTTTCATCAAGGACTATTTGAAGACATAGAACAAGGTGAGGAAAGTTTGATAAAGGAGTTACAGTAGTTGTTGTGGTTGATAAAATCATCTAAAGTCTGTGGTGGGTTTGAAAAGGTCAAAGAGCTGTAAGGTGTAAGGTCAAGATTTGTGTTGGTGTATTAAAGCTTTCTGCTCCAAGGCTTGTCTATCACCTTGCTCCACACAAAGCTCTATTTCTCTCTCACACTCTCTTTAGGTGTGGTAGATGTTTGCATGTTGCGAGTCTCCTTGACTGCTTCCACAGTAGGGTTGCAAAGGGAGGGTATATTACTGGAAACGTTCAGTTTACCATTAAACTATCAGAATGTTGGCGTCTTTCAAGGATTTTGTGTAATCTGTCATAAAACATCTATTGTCCCTTGTGGGTACTCTAGATGATCCCAGGTGTTGTCTATGGCCCTCTGTGTGGCCGTTTCACATGCAGAATACATCACATCATTAAATAAGATGATTTTAAAATATCAACAAAAACAAAATAAATATGACAAAGCTGTAAAACAATATAATAAATATAAACCATCAATTTAGGGAATACCATTGGTGTTTAATATGAGAGTTTCATCATAATATCCTTTATAATTTTTTTACACACTTTAATTTATTTGACTGTCAATATGTATTTGTTGTCAATCTTTTGGTATCAAATTGGTGGCAGTTGTGAAGAAAAGTCAATAGTTGGAAGAGTTGCAGAGTTAATTGAAAATAATGCTTAGATGTTTAGATGCTTTTTTCATGAATTAGGCTATTTTTTGACCCATATGGTCTAGCTACTAGAAACTCATGGACAATATGGACACAGATTTATGTTATTCAAGTTTAAATTACCAAAGTAACGATAGATTGCCATAGATTTTCTGTTAATTACCCCAAATTACTGAAGATTCCGGTAACTTTAGTAAATCACTGATAGCTTTGTAACCATATTCCACAGAATCTGAGCTGTTTACAGTTTGTTTTTCTCAAACTCATAAGTCATTCAGAGGTACTACATTTCATAAATATATCTAGCAGAAAAGCTGAATCTGAACTTTCCTCCCCTTCCTTCTGTGCTCCTTCTGTCCTTCTAGGTGATTCTCCATTCTGTACCCCTGAACAGTACAAAGACTGTGCCGAGCCTGCCCTTGGTAAGTCCACAATATGAATGCACACAAACGCACACACTTACATGTCTTTTTGTCGAAGGTACTACGCAGCGCACAGACCCCCTTGCGCATTCAACATCGTCAAGTTTCTTTGTAGGCCTATTTGTCAGAAACTGTGAAGCCAGCTGTATTGCCTGTTTCTGTTTCTGAGTCTTAAATGATATAATGTGAAAAAATGTTGTGTCTGTTTGCTGCTTTTCATTAAATCATGCATAGCTGTTCTTTATATGGCCTAAAATACATTTATTCATATGGGCAGAAAATTATCTGTAGGCTATAGCAGTGATCACCAACCGGTTGACCTCCAAGGCATTCCTAGTCGATCACCAAACATTTTGGTAAAAAACCCAACAATAAAGCTTTCCGTTCCTATTTTTTTAATTATTTGTTTCGCACTGTTGATGGTAGATGCAGTTGATTCAGCAGCCCTAGCTCCGGGAAGGCAAAGTGTCCCCATTTTTAATCATTTCATGATTCTGAAGGTAGAACTCCACCTACCCAGCAGGCCCAGAGAGCAAATCAAGTGCACCTATAAGCCTGTTTTTATGAGTAAGTACATTACATGTTTAAGTTGTTATCCAGCACTGTCAACACTTTGTTCAACATTTTTATGAGCCATAAAATGTATGTTCTCCCTACTTCCACTCACGCTATAACCAGCACTGCATCTGCCATAGATGAGCATAGCAAAGTGTTCCGATAAGCTTGCCTTGTTATTATTAGCAGCTTGTGTCTTATTTAATATCTGGGAATATTTCACTTTCTCTGGTCATAGGAGTAACAACATGAATTGGTGCATGAGGCATAAATAATGCAGTGTGAATGTAGTTTTTCCATCAGCTAAGGGAGGGAGAGCGGAGGGACGGTATTGTTGAGTCGAATGAGAGGCAGCCTCACCGCTGCTCCCTCCCTCCCCTCAGACTGACTATCAGATGCTGGCCATCAGTACAGTAAAAACATATATATATGTATATTTTATATATATATATTATACTCACTCAGCTGTGCCTCAAAAGTAATACAACAATTGATCCTGTACCAGTGTGATCATATACCATTTATAAATATATATAATTTCAAAATTGGTAGGGCAATTCAAGCATAGCATAGTGATAATGTATTGGGCCTATAGCCTACAGCACAAACCTCATTGCTACAGAACAGTTTTAATTGGTTAATGTTGCATAGGCGTAAGTTTAAGTCATGTTTAAAAAATACATCTGCGGTAGATCTCGGCTTGCGTTATAGTGCAGTAGGCTATACATTCCACAAGAAGAGTATAACCTATTTTAAGAGATTTAAGAGAATGAATGCAAATGTATGCTGCTAATGAATAATAACTAGGCCTAATTGATTACCTTTGAAACTCTCCTCTTTGAACTGCCGGATCTGAATAAATGTGTTGGATGGATGGCTTCGATAGTCCAGCAATCGAATTGCATGTCTTTCATATGCTAATAATCCAAATATTGTGCTTAAAAAGATCTTGCACCGCTACCCTCCTCATTCCTTATTATTAGAGGAGGTCAGAGAAAGCTACAGTGGAACCCGAGTTTATCCTCGGTGCGTGGAAAAAATATCCTGTTGCATGAAGGCTACCCCTACAGACAGGAACGACAGACAGCAAATAAGTCCTTCTGGAAGTGCACCGAATATCACACTTTTGAAATGCCGACGTCGCATAACCCTGAATGATGAGGTTACAGTGTCTGGATACCTGGTTCTTTCAGTGCCCGGAACATCAACTGGAGGACCCCCTCACATACTTTCAGTCAACATGGGTTGGGGAGAAAGTCGGACTCATTGGAAGAAAGCCAATGTTTCCCATATGTATGGCTTGTTTAACATAATAATGGCTTTATTATTATTTTTCTTACTATTGATGACATCATGCCCAAGGCCAATAAAATTGTTGCTAATATGCTTCTACCTATTTATTTATTTTCTGAATTTTGGTGCTGCTACGATGCTGTACTGCAAGACTTGGCAAAGACCAACAATGGAGTTGAGAGCTGGCATTGAACTTTTTGGTTGAATCTTGGCGCTACCCACCCCACCATTTGGAAGTTCGTCGAGGCATTGCAACAACAGCAGCAAGGAGGTGAAACGAGAAGGGAGCAGCAACTTGCTGGCATTCCACCGCCATGGCAAAGACCCTGCTACCATAAGCAATAGAAGGATCTGAAGTCGCTGGTTGAGAAGTAGCCTACACCACGACTCAACGGATGGAGTCTTACCTGAAGAGCGTTGCCTACACTTTCAAGTAGCAGTTGTGAATACTCCAAAATCCATCTGAGAGAAATGAGCACCTAGTCTACTTGGACAAGTTCAACCCTTTCAAAGTTCAACCCTTTCAATGACTCCAAAATCCTTATGAGACCAGATGTAACGGATGTCGTCGGTGGAAGGAGAGGACCAAAGCGCAGCGTGGTTAGTGTTCATCTTATTTAATAATAATCCAAAACTGAACACTTCAAATTACAAAACAACAAAGTGAAAACCGAAACAGTTCTGTCTGGTGCAGACACACAAAGACTGAAAACAACCACCCACAAAACCCAACAGAAAACAGGATACCTAAATATGGTTCCCAATCAGGGACAACGATTGACAGCTGCCTCTGATTGAGAACCATATCAGGCCAAACACAGAAATAGAAAATCATAGAAAAACGAACATAGACAACCCACCCAACTCACGCCCTGACCATACTAAAACAAAAGACAAAACAAAGGAACTAAGGTCAGAACGTGACACCAGAACACTAAGCACATTCTTGGATGATTTGTTTGTGAACTTGTTTTTATGGCGCTTCATTGTCATGTAGCCTAGTTTTAGGCCTACTTTTTTTTGCCACGTCAATTTTTGTATTTTGCTAAGCTTTTTTGTTGATAAATAAATGTTTTGTAGTAAATGGTTGGTGTTAGTGGATGGTGTAAAAACTAGAGAGAACCAAAAGCCATGATTTAAAATGAAAATAGATTGTAGAAACTAGATATAGGTCTAGATATAGTATAGGCTGTTTTTAGCCTTCAGCCTCTATATAACCATATGAATGAATTGATATCCACTCAGTGGTCAGTTTATTAGGTACATCCATCTAGTACTGGGTCGGACCCACCTTTGCCTCCAGAACAACCTGAATTCTTCGGGGAGTGGAACCGTTGCTCAATTGGTATCAAGGGACCTAACGTGTGCCAGGAAAACATTCCCCATACCTTTACACCAATGCCACCAGCAAGTACACTTGACACCTCGTGACTCACTGTCTGTAGGAGTGAACCAATTTTGTGAACGGGATGGTGTACCTAACAAACAATATTCTACCCATATGAACACATTTATTTTAGGCTATAACTGAACACATTTCTGTAGGCAATATTGCCTATACAACACGACCATCAACTAGATTCAGCCACAGGCTGATCTTTTTCTTGAGCGGATGGTTTGGGGGCCGGAACATAATTACAAATCATTTGTAGATTGCAAATTGACCGCAAGAAGCCCAAACAAATATGTTTGACTAAAACATTTCAAACCTTGCTTACGCTTGAATACGATGTGTCTCTCTATTACGCATGGGAATACTTTGGAAAAGATTTCTTAAATTAAAATCTCTTGGAGCTGATTTCCTGGTGTTTTTACAGTCTTTGATGTCAACAATTAAATAAAATGAAAAAATTGGGGGGCCAAATTTGGCCCATGGGCCGCCAGTTGGGGAACCCTGCTATACAATATTCTGCCAATATGAACAAATACAATAGCCATACATGATTTAATGAAAAGCAGTAAACATACATATTTAATAACAGACTCATGAACAGAACCAGGCAATAGTTAACATACACAACATGGTTTCACATTCTTTAATAACAGACTCATAAACACAATCACACAACAGGCTAGAGTGCAGGCTGTACAGCGCACTTCACAGCTTCCCCGGTGCTTCACAACTTCCCCAGGAAACTCGTAGTCTCAAGTGGACAAAAGAGTAGTGTTCGTGGTAAAATATTATGCGTTGCTGCAGTGCTTCGTATTAATAGAATACTTACCGGGAGTGCAACACCTCCCTCCTCCTCTCTCTCACGCCTCCTCTTGTTTTTGCTGTTTGGTTTGATTCGGCAGAAATCATTTGACATCATAGCATTCCTGTTTCTCCATGGGCTAGGGGACATGAAGATAGCATGAAGGAAAGGCATAGGTACATTGTGTCAACACAAGTGTCTTACCAATTCCCAAAATATTTGACACATTCCGTATTAGTTAGCTACACATGTATTATTGATCATTCATAGAGAATACAGAAGTTCTCTCGTTGTGCTGGTTGGCCCTGGTATCTAGGATTAGTATTTACTCAGCTGTTTTTTTTCCTCTAGAAAAGCCAGGTCTAGAAGCTTCCCTCGGTTCATTTTACTTTCATACTGTACTGTATATATTACAAATAAGGAATCTGTGTTTAGCTGTGTGTGTAGAGGAGGGGAGCTGTATGCATTCACATACAGTAGGATCACTCACATACAGTAGGATCACTCACATACAGTAGGATCACTCACATACAGTAGGATCACTCACATACAGTAGGATCATTCACATACAGTAGGATCATTCACATACAGTAGGATCATTCACATACAGTAGGATCATTCACATACAGTAGGATCATTCACATACAGTAGGATCATTCACATACAGTAGGATCATTCACATACAGTAGGATCTCATTTTGTGCCTAAGCCCATCTATATTGAACTGTTATTTTCTGTAAAACTGGGATATTGACTTTTTATTCTCACTTTCTCCTTCGTCTAATTTTTTATTATGCTGTTTTTATATATTAATTTATACCTTAACCTTTACCACAGACTAATACTTTACTGAAGGGATAAATGAAAATCAGATGAGACATGACCTTGTTTATTCCTCTAAATTAAATTGATTGAAAAGTGTTTATGTGTTTTGTGTAGTAGAGGTGTCTAACTCCCCTGCTGATATCATTAAGGGGAGGCGTTCTCTCATTCTGTTACCTACCATGCAACAGACACACACAAACACTGGCAATTATTACGCTTTGACCCTGGCTCGTCCACTGTAGGCAATGTGTCTCAAATAAAGAGGATGTGAAGCCAAGGTATGTATACTGGGACTGTGGTGAGCTAGAGTCCCCTCTTGTGCTTGGTCCAGCCTGGCCAGCTCCCTCTCGCTCCTCCTGAATTGGTTTAATTTGAAATGGCTGTGCTTATTCCATCCAAGACACAGACCCAATAATTCTATGCAAATCAGTTCCTAGTTAGACTGTGAACCAATTTGATATTCCCACCGCACCGTTTTCACTTAGTAAAGTTTGAAGTTGTTCTTTTTTTATACCAATGTGTCAGTCAGGAAGTTTGGGAGACAGAAACAGTGTGGCTGCTGTTTTAATGGAAGACAGCTGCATCTGTTCTCACTGAAGGGTCCTGTGACTAGATTAGAGGAACACAGAAATCTTCTCTGTGCCTAATTATACACACAGAGGAAAACACAGACATTTGTTGTCCTGTGAAATGTCGACTTGGATAGCATTGCCCACAGTAACGTGATCATACAATCACATTACTAACGTAATCGTTTTAGAAATGCGGTTTCATTGCAGGATGAATGACAGAAGATCCTCATCTCACATAATGGTTTTAAACCAAACCTACAATAAAAGGATTAGCTTGTCTCCGGGTTGAACAACTGCTAGCTTAAATACAACATTCTGTTCACAGCCAAAGACAGCGTAATGGAGAGTGTTAAGTTAAATTAAAAACACTATTTCTTAATAAGCTTGGAAATATGAAATAAAGCAGATGATTTGGTTAGAATAATTGTTTTTGACAGAGATGAGACGGTGGATAGAGAGAGAGAAATAGAGAGAGAAAGACAGAACGATAGAGGGAGAGAGAGCGAAGGAAATAGAGAGAGAGGTAGGGAAAAAGTGGAAAGAGAGTAAGATTGTGATGTGGGGAGAGAGAAATAGAAAGAGGGAGAGAGTGTGTAAATCAGGGTTATGAATGCACACTGCTACCCGGATCCAATAACCCCTTATTTGAATGAGAATGAAAAGCGACTGAGGTGCCATATTGAATTTCCTGTTGCAATTATGTGACCACTTGGCCCTGAAGGCTATTAGTAATCCAAGGGAGACTCCGCCCTGCCCAGGGCGAGCTGGGGAGACTGCCATACTATTGTCACAGTGAGGGATTAGGGTTGGGAGATCAGATTTGATATTTTTATGCATTAAGGGAACCCAGCAGCAGGCTAGAATGTGTTGAGAATGTGAGTGAGACTGGTTATTGTCAGAGGAAATTGATTTGGATAGGACCAGACAGATTAGACTGGTATTTATATTCTTCCAGGAATGGATAGAAATGTCTGAAATTCATAAAACATTCCTGTGTATTTCATGAGGGCATTTACAGTGTCCACAGTTGTTGAGGGTAGTAGTTCATTTACAATCGGTAGAAACTATGAGAATAGAAAGGTTCAGAACTTTTGTGAAGCATCACAGCACAGTGGAAAATAAATGGCAAATGGAAATCCAATATAGATGGTGTGAAGAGATAGATGGGAGGGGTTGAATGGAGCTGAAGGCTGGGACTAATAACAACAAGATAACAAATGTAAAATATACTGTGTCTGTAAAATGTATATAGGTTCAGAACTTTTGTGAAACAGCACAGTTAAAAATATATGGCAAATAGAACATTAGAAATAGATCAAATCAAATTTGTATTAGTCACATGCGCCGAATACAACAACAGTGAAATGCTTACTTACGAGCCACAACTAACAATGCAGTTAATTATTATTGTTTTTTTTAGATATATAAAAAATATTAAAAATGTATGTTTTTTAAATAAAAAATACGAATAAGAGTAAGAAATAAAAGTAACAAGTAATTAAAGAGCAGCAGTAAAATAACAATAGTGAGAATATACCAGTTAGTCGAGGTAATATGTACATGTAGGTAGAGTTATTAAAGTGACTTTGCATAGACGATAACAACAGAGAGTAGCAACGGTGTAAATAGTCTGGGTAGCCATTTGATTAGATGTTCAGGAGTCTTATGGCTTGGGGGTAGAAGCTGTTTAGAAGCCTCTTGGACCTAGACTTGGTGCTCCGGTACCGCTTGCCGTGAGGTAGCAGAGAAAACAGTCTATGACTAGGGTGGCTGGAGTCTTCTTCTGACACCGCCTGGTATAGAGGTCCTGGATGGCTGGACCCTACGCACTACCCTCTGTAGTTCCTTGCGGTCGGAGGCCGGGCAGTTGCCATACCAGGCAGTGATGCAACCAGTCAAGATGATCTCGATGGTCCAGCTGTAGAACCTTTTAAGGATCTGAGGACCCATGCCAAATCTTTTCAATCTCCAGAGGTTTTGTCGTGCCCTCTTCACGACTGTCTTGGTGTGCTTGGACCATGTTAGTTTATTGGTGATGTGGACACCAAGGAACTTGAAGCTTTCAACCTGCTCCACTACAGCCCCGTCAATGAGAATGGTGGCGTGCTTGGTCCTCTTTTTCCTGTAGTCCACAATTATCTCCTTTGTCTTGATCACGTTGAGGGAGAGGTTGTTGTCCTGGCCCCACACGGCCAGGTCTCTGACCTCCTCCCTATAGGCTGTCTCGTCGTTGTCGGTGATCAGGCCTACAACTGTTGTGTCATCTGAAAACTTAATGATGGTGTTGGAGTCGTGCCTGGCTGTGCAGTCATGAGTGAACAGGGAGTACAGGAGGGGGCAGAGCACACAGCCCTGAGGGGCCCCTGTGTTGAGGATCAGCATGGCAGATGTGTTGTTACCTACCCTTACCACCTGGGGGCGGCCCGTCAAAGTCCAGGATCCAGTTGCAGAGGGAGGTGTTTAGTCCCAGGGTCCTTAGCTTAGTGATGATCTTTGAGGGCACTATGGTGTTGAACCCTGAGCTATAGTCAATGAATAGCATTCTCACATAGGTGTTCCTTTTGTCCAGGTGGGAACGGGCAGTTTGGAGTGCAATAGAGATTGCATCATCTGTGGATCTGTTAGGGCAGTATACAAATTGGAGTGGGTCTAGGGTTTCTGGGATAATGGTGTTGATGTGAGCCATGACCAGCCTTTCAAAGCACTTCATGGCTACAGACGTGAGGGCTACGGGTTGGTAGTCATTTAAGCAGGTTACCTTAGTGTTCTTGTGCACAGGGACTATGGAGGTCTGCTTGAAACATGTTGGTATTACAGACTTGGTCAGGGAGAGGTTGAAAATGTCAGTGAAGACTCTTGCCAGTTGGTCAGCGCATGCTCGCAATACACGTCCTGGTAAGCCGTCTGGCCCTGCAGCCTTGTGAATGTTGACTTTTTTAAAGGTCTTACTCACATTGGCTGTGGAGAAGTCTTCCAGAACAGCTGGTGCTCTCATGCATGTTTCAGTGTCATTTGCCTCGAAGCAAGCATAGAAGTAGTTTAGCTCGTCTGGTAGGCTCGTGTCACTGGGCAGCTCTCGGCTGTGCTTCCCTTGGAGAGGTTGAGGGTAGAGGAAGGACATGACTAAAAACAAACAATATAACTATTGTAAAATTGATTGTGTCCGTAAAAATGTGTATAAGCCGGAAGTAAAAGCCTAAGTGTTGTTGTTCGTTAGTTTACTCCAATTAGGGGAAGGGTGGTAGGGTTAGCGGAAAATAATAAAGGAAATATATTTTTAAAGGTATATGTATGTATTTATGTATGTGTGTGTGTGTACAGTACCAGTTAAAAGTTTGGACACACCTACTCAATCAAGTGTTTTTCTTTATTGTTAATATTTTCTACATTATAGATTAATAGTGAAGACATCGAAACTATGAAATAACACATATGGAATCATGTAGTAACCAAAAAAGTGTTTAACAAATCAAAATATATTTTATATTTGAGATTCTTCAAAGTAGCCACCCTTTGCCTTGATGACAGCTTTGCACACTCTTGGCATTCTCTCAACCAGCTTCATGAGGAATGCTTTTCCAACAGTCTTGAAGGAGTTCCCACATATGCTGAGCACTTGTTGGAAGCTTTTCCTTCACTCTGCGGTCCAACTCATCCCAAACCATCTCAATTGGGTTGAGGTCAGGTGATTGTGGAGGCCAGGTCCTCTGATGTAGCACTATCATTTGTTTTCAACAGGACAATGACCCCAAACACACCTCCAGGCTGTGTGAGGGCAATTTGACCCTAATAAGGAGAGTGTACTTATAAGGGTCAAATTGCCCTTACACAGCCTGGATGGTGTTTTTGGGGTCATTGTCCTGTTGAAAACAAATGATAGTCCCACTAAGCGCAAATGGAAAAGCATTCCAGGTGAAGGTGGTTGAGAGAATGCCAAGAGTGTGCAAAGCTGTCATCAAGGCAAAGGGTGGCTACTTTGAAGAATCAAATATATAAAATCATATTTTCATTTATTTAACACTTTTTTGGTTTATACATGATGATGTGTTATTTCATAGTTTTGCTGTCTTCACTATTATTCTACAATGTAAAAAATAAAGAAAAACCCTTGAATGTGTAGGTGTGTCCAAACGTTTGACTGGTACTGTACACATTTACAAAAAAATATATGGGGGATTGGAAATGATACAAAATAAAATTATATTGATAGAAGCCACAATCTATCTGCAATATTAAATCTACCCCATAACAAAATATCAGTAGCAATTAGACTAACCTCCTTCAGTATGTACAAATAGATCATCCTGGAAGCAGAAGGATCAACATTTATTTTCTCCCATCATTATGTCTTTAGTACACTGTCCCAGGTAAAACATGTATACTGTTAAATACTGTTAGTATATACTGTAGGGAATGCTGTTGAGATGGGTGTGTGTTTGTGTTTGTACCCTCAGTTGCCCTCAAACTAAGGTCAACTCTCCCTCTCCTCTCTCTCCCCATCCCCATCCATTACCCCTCCTCCCTCCCTCTCCCCCATCCTCACCCATTACCCCTCTTCCATCCCTCCCTTCATCCTCTCCTTCATGTCTCCCTGTCTTCTCTACTGTAGCCAAGTTGTCAATGCTGGAGAGTAGTAACTGCATCTGTAGGACACCATGCAACATGACACGCTACAACAAGGAGCTGTCCATGGTCAAGATCCCCAGTAAGACCTCAGCACGCTACCTGGAAAAGAAGTTCAACCGCTCTGAGAAATACATCACGTAAGTACCTGCCTATAGGAGGCTCCAGAGGAACAGATGAATGCATTAGAAGGAAAAATCTAATATACATCAGCCTACAGTATCACATATATTATATGTAGTAATAGTAAGGAGTGTGTGGGTGGAAAGTGAAGATATTACACTGAGATGTCTTTGACGCTCAGACTAATGGGAAAGAGAACTGGAAGCCTGGTATTGAAGAGATCCGTCATGTTATCATATAATGTGGTTTTGATGATAATAACAATAGGCATTCTCTAGTGGATGCAGTCATCAGTTGAGATGCTACTCTACTAATGACATTGTATGGGACATATGGTTCAGTGTAGGAGAATAAGTACCCTTACTTATGGCAATTGATAATACAACTATTGATATAGTAGGTATAGTATGCCCTGTATGTCTATTTCCCCATTGACAGAAAGATTAACAAACTTCGAAAAGACTGATGGTTAATAAAACTTTCAAAAAATACAATTAAAAAAACTGATGGATTTAGACTGACGGTGTGAAGAATGACTGATGACTTACCAGTGCATTGATTGATAGTTAAATAGGATGACAATATCAAGATAAATGTATTGTCTTCTCTTTAACATGATTGAAGTGTTATCTGATCTTATCGATGTCTCTTTTAGGGATAACATCCTAGTCCTGGATGTGTTCTTTGAGGCCTTGAACTATGAGACCATTGAGCAGAAGAAAGCCTACGAAGTGGCAGGCTTACTGGGTATAGTCAACTATCTAGCTATTACCTTCCTATCTTCTTCCCCTCTCTCTCGCTTTGGCTCTCGCTCTCCATCTCCTCTCTCTCTCCATCTCCACTCTCTCTCTCTCTCTCTCTAAAATTCAAATTAAGATACATTTAATTAAATAAAAATAAGATTATAAAAATAAAGAATAGCTAATAAATAAAGAACAACGTACATGGATGATGGTTACACTATATATTACTGTTAGTTATATTCAATGTAAATACTTCAGGGAATTAATGGTTATGGGAAGTCAGGCTATGACAATCATATACATACTGTATCTGGCAGTAATATGTGCGGTTTCTCCCTCCCCCATAATAATGTAATTAGTAAATGCACAGAAGTTGGGAATTGATTGAGATATTTTCTTGAAAATGATTATCTTTTTTGGGAGTATTTCACAGGAAAAAGTGCATCTCTGTCTCTACCTCCCCTGTAATGCAGTGACCACATAGATGCTCTTCTTTGGGTAGCCATGTCTTTTTGTGTCTCCCTTTTCTATAGTCAGTTGGTGTTCCCTGAGCCTGTATTTGGTCAGGATCTGTCTCTGTTTTGTATCTCTGACAGAGTAGAGATATTCTGCATTTTTGTATTCTGTTTTGAGGGCCAAATAGCAATTTAGTTTATTCAGTATTTTTGTTTCATTTTCCCAATTAGGAGGATTTCATTTCTGTAACAATTTGATTGATTTCCCTGTGTGTTTGGATAATAGAGTTGTTTAGTGTTTTCAATAGCTGGCATAGGGGATTCTTTTCAGGGTTCAGCTCTTGGGTTTCCAGTGCTTGCTAGCTCTCTCTCTCGCGCGCTCGCTCTCTCTCTCTCTCCTCTCTCTAACTGTGTATTGTTGATCTTCCAGGTGATATAGGTGGTCAGATGGGTCTGTTCATCGGGGCCAGTATCCTTACCATCCTGGAGCTATTTGACTACGCCTATGAGGTCAGACATAGAACACACACCATGTAGAAACTTCCAAACACACACATTCTCACAAACGCATTATCAAACACTCTCACAGACAGTTATGTTTGGCGGAAGAAATAATAACTAAAACATGAATAACAATTCATATCAGAGACACCAGTCTAATCGGTTACACACACATTTCTCTACAGACTCAAGGCCAATCACACACACACACATATTCACATTCACATTTAAAGTGTTGAGACGAAAGAGCCTTGCCATATATCTGTCTGGGCTGAGTGATTGAGGTGCGTGATCAGTCTTTTCATTAAGTCAGCTCAGCCGTTGGTCTCTCTCTCCTACTGCTTTGGTCTGCTTGGAGCTCTGCCAAGGACAAACCAGTCATTCTGGGCCCTCTGGGCTTTAGAAATACACATGAGAAGTATTTCTTTTCAAACCTTTCTCATGTTTTAATGGGGAGCCTGTGCGGGGTGTTTTGTCGCAGACAGAGAGAGCTGCTGCTCTGGCTGTGGTTTTAAAGACCGCCACTAAAATAACAGCCTCGGTGACGTTTGGCCTTGAGTCAAGATATTATTACATATGCTGATGCCTCGTCACTTTACCATGCCTTCATGTACATATCTACCTCAAATACCTGGTACCCCTGCACAGTGATCCGGTTCTGGTACTCCCTGTACATAGCTCCATGCTTGTGTATTTTATTCCTCTTATATTCCTAGTTTTCTTTTTATTATTATTTTTTAACTCTGCATCGTTGGGAAGAGCTCGTAAGCAAGCATTTCATGGTAAAGTCTACACCTACTGTATTATTTATGGTGCCAATTATAACAGTTAAAATTCACCTTAAACTAAATTGGTCATAAGTAACCACAGCATGTAAAAACCACACTTCATGAATCATTTTGTGATACTGTGTATGTCCTTATGACCCTGATAATGTGTGTTACATATATATGTTGTAAGGTGGTGAAGGACAAGTTGCTGGACCTACTGAGCCGAGACGACGAGGAGGAGAGCCACGGAGAGGACGTGGTAAGGTCATCAGGTTAATCAGATGACAAACTGGACTGTCACACTGTTTGGAAAATGTTTTATATTGTATTTATGGCTTAGCATCCAGCTAAACCTCATTATGATTTATGTTATTCTGTGCCAGACAGCTATCCCAATCTAATTCTCAGTTATTGACAAGAAAGGAGATGAGATCTCTCCTACTGAATCGTGTCAAAATGTCACTCAGTGTATTTTAATTTTAATTAACCAGGTGAGTTGAATGAGAACACATTCTCACATACAGCAACAACCTGGGGAATAGTTAAAGGGGAGAGGATGGATGAGCCAATTGGATGATTAGGTGTACATGAGGGCCAGATTGGGTATGTAGCCAGGACACCAGGGTTAACACCCCTACTCTTACGATAAGTGCCATAAGATTGTTAGTGACCACAGAGAGTCAGGACACCCTTTTAACATCGCATCTTAAAGATGGCACTCTGCACAGGGTAATGTCCCCAATCACTGCCCTGGGACATTGGGATCTTTTTTCAGACCAGAGGAAAGAGTGCCTCCTATTGGCCCTCCAACACCACTTCCAGCAGCATCTGGTCTCCCATCCATGACAAACCCTGCTTAGCTTCAGTGGCAAGCCAGCAGTGGGGTGCAGTGTAAACGTGTGCATGTGTATAAGTGTACTACACGCATATGTGTGTGTCACCCTACCTCAGAGTTCCTGTGACCCGGTGGCGAACCACTCGGAGGCCATCAGCCACACGGTGAGTGTCCCCCTACAGACCACCCTGGGCACGCTGGAGGAGATCGCTTGCTGAGCCCCCAGCCCAGCTCCACACACACCAGGCAAGGCCACTGTGAGCCACCACCACACAGGGAGCCAGTGAGCAGCAGCCTCTTCCACAGGCTACCAGGACAGAATGATAGTGACTTTGGTGGGGAGGATGCGTAGCTGGTCAGAGGAAAGGGTGGCTGGGTTGGGCTAGACTGGGCTGGGCCTCCCCTCCACACTGTCACTGTAGCACTAATGGGGATTAAGGAGCTGTCACCTGGACTTACTGGTGCTCTCTGTTACTGGAACTGTTACTGTTACTGTACTGCTGGAGGAGGACAGCCGCCTCCCCTCCCCATCACGTGCTCATCTACCTGACTCATAGGTCTTCTCCAGTTCACAGACAGACAGACTACACTGTAAACCTAACGGGAAGGGACTCATCTCTGTCCTAGACATGTGTATTCACTAGTCACCCATCGGTCAGTACTGCCAGACATTGTACCATAACAGTTGCTGTGAACTGTCCAAGTTGCATGCGCTGCTTCCTCTCGGAGACGGTTTCTCTCTTTGGTGATGCTGATTGGCTGACACTGGATTGCCGTGTTGCTTTACTGTACATTTGCCCTGTCTCTCTCTCTCTCTCTCTCTCTCTCTGTCTCTCTCCGTGCCTATGAGATGAGGCCAGCTATAGAAATAAAATGTATAGATTGAACATGGTTCACTATAACATATTTCATATGACACATCCATCTAAGGCAGTTCCATTTTGTTGATGCACTGTTTTCTTAGGTGGCAAGTTGTATATCTATGGGAAGGGGTGTTGGGACTGTATTTGCATTCATATTGGGAAAACATGACCATTCTAAAGAATCAATTCCAAAATGACTGTTTTGCGTTCGGTTATTTATTTTGTTGTTTAATGCATCCGTTCTATTGATTCCACTCCTATCAATTTACCACAAGGTTAGTACGCCGAGGGAAGGCAAGGTACTGAGCTGCTTCTTAACAACATATTAAACAGGTGCCATATTCCTATGTGTAAACTCATGTAAATTATTAAACGCTTGCCTCTTGGCGGCAGCGCCTCAGTGGGGTAAAAGCACTCATTGATGACTGAGGCTGAGCCAAAACCAGAGAGGTGGAGTATGACATTGTTTACCTGGCAGAATACAAGCAGAGTACAAATGTCGCTCATAAATGAACATGCTGAGGGGGTTTAGTTTCATTTCAGCTGCATGATGTGGGTGTGTTGTCTGGTGAGAACTGATGGACTCCCAACTCATCATATTTTACATAATGGTCTTGGCCCTTACATGGAGATAGCCCAGCTAGAAATTGAATTGAATTGAAAATTGAATTTCCATGATAATCACGGTTCTATTAATGGAAATAATGTTTGGATGATAAAAATTGCACCGATGTAGATTCAGATGAGGGGAAATGATCTTCTGATTCATTTGAGGATACAGGATGTGTTGTATTGTGATGTTAATGTTGGTGTTGTGGCAAACCAAAACGGGTACGAGACAGTGTTCTGTCCTGTCTACAGTGGACATGTTATTGAAGAAGGACTTACATGAACCGACTTATGACTGGTTGACATTTTCATTTGAAGCAAATACAAATTTGCTAACAGAGCAGGGTAATACTAACACAACGGGTTCAAATAATCAAGCCCAACATGTAAAACCTGTCGTTTGCAGAAACGGTAGCCTGCAGACTTTGCCGGGGCTATCCATCTCTGACTGAAAGACACAAGCTTTGTCAAATTGGAGATGATTTTAAGCCCAATATTTTTTTAATAGACAATAGCCCCAACCAAACACATTTAATAACCAGTTAAAATCAAAATCACCAAACCATGGGTGGTGTGAAAACCACAGGTGTTTTTCTGTTCTCAAAAGTGACAAAGGACTATCCAAAGCCCTGACATGAAACGCTGACTGGTCTGAGTCCATCTCAAAAAGGATTTGTTTCTTTAACACCCCTCCCATCTAGTGCCATCACACTAAAAGGGGCCATATTGCATCACTATGATATGACGAGTACATCCATCCAGAGTAGCATATCAATTAGCCATGATTATTCAGACAGGCGGCAGGTAGCCTAGCAGTTAGCGTGTTGGGCCATTAACCGAAAGGTCGCTGGTTTGAATACCCAAGCCGACAAGGTGAAAAATCTGTCGATGTGCCCTTGAGTCAGGCAGCTAAACCTAATTTGCTCCAGGGGCGCCGTACTACTATGGCTGACCCTGTAAAACAACACATTTGACTGCACCTATCCGGTGTATGTGACAAAACTTCTACTATGTCATCGTTATAATGTACAGTACAGGTGGGAATGAACTCCAAGTGCTTTGTGAACTATGATTTCCTGTATGTTGTTGACCTGCTGTGTGTAATCTAATCTCTCATGTATGGCTTATCATGTCTCCTTTAGCAGTGACCTCAGCCATCTCCAGGGGCGGACTTGCCATCTGGCATTTGCCCGAAATTTGCAAAATTATCATTATTTGACCTTGAGGAAAAATATGGACCGGTGTGAGGGCCTCAAGGAAAAAAATGGGCCGGTATATTACAAATGCGAGAGCCAATTTCTGGTCCCAGTCCTCCCCTGCTTCTCACCTACTGTATAGATCTGTCCATGGAGAGAGGTGAACTACTATGGGACACATACTGAGTCTCAGTGAAAATGCCACTGGTTGTTACTTCTCTTCTGGTTTCTATTGTTATTGCAGGACTGCTTTTTCATTTTGTGATGCAGCGTACAGTATGTGTTTTTAATGTGAAACGATTAAACAAAAGTTTTTGCTGCGGGGTCCTGTCGTGTTTGCCTTCTTGTGTAGACGTATCACTCATTTCTTCATAGCTTTGTAAGAGGATCCATCATGCAGACCACAAGCATAATACTCTGTCATACAGTGCTTGTGGTTTGTGGGGAGGGGTGGGAGCTTGGGAAAAGGCATCAGCGCCTAGTGTGTTGTGGTGTTAGAAATGTAAAGGGGAGATCCTATTTCACTCTGACATCTCTACTACACAGACTTAATGTCCTCCTCTCAGCTCCCAGTGATAACAGCAGTCAGGACACCAGAGGACTCCTCCCAGCAGAGCAGTACTAGTAGACAGACTGAGGGAGAAAATTCACTTGAAAGCCATTTTGTGCTGCTGGTCAGGTTCTATTTTGCATCAGCATTCTCCAGGAACTCCTGCCAGCTATTTGCTCTGTCTGTATCAAGAGCTGTGTCTGCGTCTTCCCTCTGGGTGCCCTGTTGTTCCATTAATACAAGTGTCTTATAATATTAGAGTTCAACCCCAGGATCTACAAATCATATTATTTATGGATGACAACGTCCTACAAAACACAAATGTTATGCAGTTCATTTAGCTCATGCTGCTGATACAGTGAATTGTGTGTGCACTTGATTTACTTGTAGAGTATTACCAGAAAAAGCAATCTGCCAGTAGACGGTGACCTGAGAATATTTTCACATTGATTAGGTTGATGGATGTGTAATTAAGGAACTTTGTTACCTGTATAGATTTTTCTCACTTAGGTTATTGCATAGGCAGTGTTAAAATGTGTTAGCAAAAGATCTTGGTGAGAATGCACCAACACACATGGGCAAAGATGTCAGTCGAGCATACAATTTAGATTAATGGAGAAATAGAGCATACAATTTAGATTAATGGAGAAATAGAGCATACAATTTAGATTAATGGGGAAATAGAGCATACAATTTAGATTAATGGGGAAATAGAGCATACAATTTAGATTAATGGAGAAATAGAGCATACAATTTAGATTAATGGGGAAATAGAGCATACAATTTAGATTAATGGAGAAATAGAGCATACAATTTAGGTTAATGGGGAAATAGAGCATACAATTTAGATTAATGGAGAAATAGAGCATACAATTTAGATTAATGGGGAAATAGAGCATACAATTTAGATTAATGGAGAAATAGAGTATACAATTTAGATTAATGGAGAAATAGAGCATACAATTTAGATTAATGGAGAAATAGAGTATACATTTTGAAACCGTTTTGTGGATGTTTTGTTCAAACCAGGGTTAAACAGAGAAAACCTGTGTGTGTTCATGACTTTGTGATGAATTAATCTAGAAATAATATGACAACCATTTTTGCCCAGGAGGTACAGAATCAACACATGAGCCAGTGTCTATGCTGCAGTGCCCTCTCAGAGACAGAGACAGGCCTGGGTTCATCCGGAGTTCACTGGGCATCTTTTCGGCTTTAGACAGACATTGCCGGAGGTCCTGCGGTGGAGACTGTTTTCATGCAAGGCAGGGTGGAAATGTAGAGACAATTTTCCACTGCTTAGAAAACTTGACACAGTGGCCTATAGATTTGTACAAAGCGAATGTATATTGTGAGGCAGCAATTCTAGATCATCTTGAAAGACCTAATTAGGGCTTAGATCATGGGACTGCTGTTGTTATCATTTTTGTTTACCATGGTGCTTGATATTTCTTTTGTTGCATAGAAATTGATTTAAAATAATCTGTTGGTAATGTTGAATATCAATATTTTGCAAGCAGCATATGAGAATTTATTTTGAATCAATCACATGCAACACATCTACTCAGGCTCTATTCAAGCTCTGACAAACAAAAGGTGTGATGGGTCCGCACTCAAAATTATTTTGCATAAAGGAAGCTTACTTATCTACCAACAGAATTCTCTTCGATTATAATCACAGCCGCATATATTCCCCCCCAAGCAGACACATCGATGGCCCTGAACGAACTTTATCTGACTCTATGTAAACTGGAAACCACATATCCTGAGGCTGCATTTATTGTAGCTGGGGATTTTAACAAGGCTAATCTGAAAACAAGACTCCCTAAATTCTATCAGCATATCGATTGTGCTACCAGGGCTGGTAAAATCATGGACCATTGTTATTCTAACTTCCGCGACGCATATAAGGCCCTCCCCCGCCCTCCTTTCGGAAAAGCTGACCACAACTCCATTTTGTTGCTCCCAGCCTATAGACAGAGACTAAAATAGGAAGCTCCTACGCTCAGGTCTGTTCATCGCTGGTCTGACCAATCTGATTCCACGCTTCAATCACGTGGATTGGGATATGTTCCGCATTATATCAAACATCAACATTGACGAATACGCTGATTCGGTGAGCGAGTTTATTAGCAAGTGCATCGGCGATGTCGTATTCACAGCAACTATTAAAACATTCCCAAACCAGAAACCGTGGATTGATGGCAGCATTCGCGCGAAACTGAAAGTGCGAACCACTGCTTTTAACTAGGGCAAGGTGACCGGAAACATGACCGAATACAAACAGTGTAGCTATTCCCTCCGCAAGGCAATCAAACAAGCTAAGCGTCAGTATAGAGACAAAGTAGTCGCAATTCAACGGCTCAGACACAAGAGGTATGTGGCAGGGTCTACAGTCAATCACGGATTACAAAAAGAAAACCAACCCCGTCGCAGACCAGGATGTCTTGCTCCCAGACAGACTAAACAACTTCTTTGCTCGCTTTGAGGACAAATTGAGGACACTGACACGGCCCGCTAACAAAACCTGCGGACTCTCCTTCACTGCAGCCAACGTGAGTAAAACATTTAAACGTGTTAACCCTCGCAAGGCTGCAGGCCCAGACGGCATCCCCAGCCGCGTCCCCAGAGCATGCGCAGACCAGCTGGCTGGTGTGTTTACGGACATATTCAATCAATCCTTATCCCAGTCTGCTGTTCCCACATGCTTCAAGAGGGCCACCATTGTTCCTGTTCCCGAGAAAGCTAAGGTAACTGAGCTAAACGACTACTGCCCCCGTATCACACACTTCTGTCATCATGAAGTGCTTTGAGAGACTAGTCAAGGACCATATCACCTCCACCCTACCTGACACCCTAGACCCACTCCAATTTGCTTACCGCCCCAATAGGTCCACAGACGACGCAATCGCAACCACACTGCATACTGCCATAACCCATCTGGACAAGAGGAATACCTAAGTGAGAATGCTGTTCATCGACTACAGCTCAGCATTTAACACCATAGTACCCTCCAAACTCGTCATCAAGCTCGAGACCCTGGGTCTCGTCCCCGCCCTGTGCAACTCGGTACTGGACTTCCTGACGGGCCGCCCACCAGGTGGTGAGGGTAGGTAACAACATCTCAAGGGTGCGTTCTGAGCCCTCTCCTGTACTCCCTGTTCACCCACGACTGCGTGGCCATGCACGCCTCCAACTCAATCATCAAGTTTGCAGACGACACTACAGTGGTAGGCTTAATTACCAACAGCGACGAGACGGCCTACAGGGAGGAGGTGAGGGCCCTCGGAGTGTGGTGTCAGGAAAATAACCTCACACTCAAAGTCAACAAAACAAAGGAGATGATCGTGGACTTCAGGAAACCGCAGAGGGAGCACCCCCCTATCCACATCGACGGGACAGTAGTGGAGAGGGTAGAAAGTTTTAAGTTCTTCGGCGTACACATCACAGACAAACTGAATTGGTCCACCCACACAGACAGCGTGGTGAAGAAGGCGCAGCAGCGCCTCTTCAACCTCAGGAGGCTGAAGAAATTTGGCTTGTCACCAAAAACACTCAAACTTTTACAGATGCACAATCGAGAGCATCCTGTCGGGCTGTATCACCGCCAGGTACGGCAACTGCTCCGCCCACAACCGTAAGGCTCTCCAGAGGGTAGTGAGGTCTGCACAACGCATCACCGGGGGCAAACTACCTGCCCTCCAGGACACCTACACACCACCCGATGTCACAGGAAGGCCATAAAGATCATCAAGGTCAACAACCACCCGAGCCACTGCCTGTTCACCCCGCTATCATCCAGAAGGTGAGGTCAGTACAGGTGCATCAAAGCAGGGACCGAGAGACTGAAAGACAGCTTCTATCTCAAGGCCATCAGACTGTTAAACAGCCATCACTAACATTGAGTGGCTGCTGCCAACATACTGACTCAACTCCAGCCATTTCAATAATGGAAAAATTGATGTAAAAAATGTATCACTAGCCACTTTAAACAATGCCACTTAATATAATGTTTATATACCCTACATTACTCATCTCATATGTATATACTGTACTCTATACCATCTACTGCATCTTGCCTATGCCGTTCTGTACCATCACTGATTCATATATCTTTATGTACATATTCTTCATCCCTTTACACTTGTGTGTATACGGTAGTTGTTGTGAAATTGTTAGGTTAGATTACTCGTTGGTTATTACTGCATTGTCGGAACTAGAAGCACAAGCATTTCGCTAGACTCGCATTAACATCTGCTAACCATGTGTATGTGACAAATATAATCTGATTTGATTACTTCATTTTTTGATTTATTTTTATTTTTCACTGAGAGCGCGATAGTCCCCTTTTGATTATCTATTCAAGCTCTGCTCAGAGTTAATTACACTTTCCACATGGATAGAGATACTATCAATCAGACGGGAAGCAGGAGGCAGAGGGGTGGGGAGTTACAGAGGAGGGAGATACGGTGAGTGGGGAACATGCACATATGTTAGATATGGGGTTTAAGATAGAAAGACATGGGGAGAAAAAGAAAAGTCAAGCTGAACAAAGCCACTAGTACAGGTCAGGCCATGCAGTTATCATAGTTTGCTAAGTAAAAATAGGCAGGAGGAATATTTCAACATTTCAAATTCAAACTCCTGTGTTGTGCCAGTCAGTCCACAAACTGCCAGAGTGAGAAGTAATGAACCTGAGATGCACCACAGTATTTGGGTTTTCAAATACACTACATGACCAAAAGTATGTGGGCACATGCTTGTCGAACATCTCATTCCAAAATCATGGGCATTAATATGGAGTTGGTCCCCCCTTTGCTGCTATAACAGCCTCCACTCTTCTGGGAAGGCTTTCCACAAGATGTTGGAACATTGCTGCAGGTTCTTGCTTCCATTCAACCACGTGCATTAGTGAGGTTGTGCACTGATGTTGGACGATTAGGCCTGGCTCGCAGTCGGTGTTCCAATTCATCCCAAAGGTGTTTGATTGAGTTGAGGTCAGGGCTCTGTGCAGGCCAGTCAAGTTCTTCCACATCGAACTCGACAACCATTTCTGTCTGGGCCTTGCTTTGTGCACGGGGACATTGCCATGCTGAAACAGGAAATGGCCTTCCCCAAACTGTTGCCACAAAGTTGGAAGCACAGAATTGTCTAGAATGTCATTGTATGATGTAGCGTTAAGATTTCCCTTCACTGGAACTAACGGGCCTAACCCAAACCACGAAAAACAGCCAAAAGACCATTATTCCTCCTCCGCCAAAGTTTACATTTGGCACTATGGATTGGGGCAGGTAGCTTTCACCTGGCATCCGCCAAACCTAGATGCGTCCGTCAGACTGCCAGATGGTGAAGTGTGATTCATCGTGCTCCAGTCCAATGGTGGCGCGGTTTACATCACTCCAGCTGACGCTTGGCATTGCGCATGGTGATCTTAGGCTTGTGTGTGGCTGCTCGGCCATGAAAACCCATTTCATGAAGCTTCCGACGAACAGTTCTTGTGCTGACATTGCTTCCAGAGGCAGTTCTGAACTCTGTAGTGAGTGTTGCAACCGAGGACAGACTATTTTTATGCACTACGCATTTCAATACCTGGTCCCGTTCTGTGAGCTTGTGTGGCCTACCACTTCGCGGCTGAGCCGTTGTTGCTCCTAGACATTTCCACTTCACAATAACAGCACTTACAGTTGACTGGGGCAGCTCTAGCAGGGCAGCAGACATTTTATGAACTGACTTGTTGGAAAGGTGGCATCCTATGACGGTGCCACGTTGAGAGTCAGTAAGGCCATTCTACTGTAAATGTTTATCTATGGAGATTGCATAGCTGTGTGCTAAATTGTATCAGTTGTCAGCAACGGGTGTGGCTTTTATAGCCGAATCCACTAATTAGAAGTGGTGTCACATACTTTTGTATATATAGTGTACTTACTCGCACAACTGATATTGGTACCATAATACATTTCCTGTTTATCAGAATGTTTGCCATTTGCTGCATGCTTGGGATCGAAGGAAAAGTTCAAACTTGAGTCATACAACTCGAAATCATCTGTTATTTACATCTACACTATTTCAATTTCTCACTGTTTGTGACTCACCTTGGCAGCAGTTCATCCTTCATGCCTGAAACCAAAATAATTCCTTTATTCAACGTAACTCACTTGTGGTTTGTCAGAATGAATGAAGGATTTGTTCACCTCATCAGGCCATGACAAATAACTCCACTATAGATAGGAACTTACCTGCCACAGACGTCATTTCAATGTCTAGTTTTGGTTTAAATTTGGTTGAGTTGTCAACTAACATGAATTTAACTTGAAATCAACAAAACATTTCACCATGTCATTGGATTTTTTTTTTTTTATTCCCTGACGTTGATGACTTTTTGCAAGTCCAACCAGTTTCCCACGGTGATTCAACGTCATCGCATTACTTTTGTTTGTTAAAACGAGGAAACAACGTTGATGCAACCAGTTTTTCCCAGTGGGCAGCCACATACTGCTCAATGTCCGTGCCTTTACAAACACCTCTGAGACAGTGAGGACTAGTTAGATAGCAGGTGCCTGGGAGACTGCTGTTGAATAGGGTGACTTTCTCACAGCCATGACCGCGTCACTAACCAGCCTGTGCTTATAGCCGCCCAGTGGTAATCAGCCTATCCCTTATTCCACCCAGCAGCTTGTTGTCTCTGACCAGAGGTTAAGTCATATTAAATCACTTGTCGCTCCTGTTTATGGCTTTGAAGAGCTGATCGCAAATGTAATCACAACCATAGACTTAATGGGCATCTTTATAACTTTAATCTTAAATGAGGCCCAGGGAAATCAATGGCATTTGGTACAGGCATCTAGCTGGGCTAATGAAGCACTCTGCTAATGAAGGACAGGGGCACCCACTTGACCAACCCCCTAGCATAGAAGGATTGTCACAGTCACTTTGCCTCAGTGACCATTTCTGCTAATGCCAACATTAGGACGGCAATATACAAACCAACTTCGACAAAAATTCACCAATACTGGATTTTTAGTTAGACTAGCTTAGTTTTTACCTGATGCACGTTGAGAGCCCCACAAGCAGCAGTGAAAGGTTCAGGGCCTGATGACCTGGTTAGCAGAGCTCTTTGATATTCAATGTTAAGATTATGACACAAATACAAACTATCCAGTCAAACATTTTTAGTTGTTTGGTACTTCTGCCATCTAGTGGCCATCAGTCATAATGTAAGACATACATTTATGAGCCTGCTAACTGAAAGCCTCATTAAATTTGCAGCCCCAACAATGGGAGAGCATGAGAAATGTAATGGTTTTACTTACATATTTCTGTCCTTTTCACCAATATTCACATTTAGTGTGCATCCCTCATTTCAACCAGTTTGCTGTAATATTCCCTCATGACATCATGGGTCTCAACCCAGCTCTTGGTGGAATCCTTAACAGATCTGTAAAACTCCTCCAGAGACTTGGTAGAGGCAACAACAACATCAAATTCACTCTCATCGCCACCAATAGTGAAGATTACATGCTCAATCTATCCAATGGTGCGGTAACCATAAGCTCCAAAACGCTCCAAGGTAATTAGTGGACGTCATAGCCTTGGGAGGGGCCCTTACCAGGTACTGACAGTAGGGCCAGCTGAGCCTGGGACTGGCATAGGGCAGGGACGTCGCTCCCTTAAGTTCGTAACAGTCACAAACTACCGGCTATCCAAAGAAAAAGCAACAAAGAAAGCCTTAGCAATAATGATATATATGCAATTATATTAATAACAACAATAAAAACGTAATGTTACTTGCGTAACCCAGGTTCTCTGATATTATGAATGAGATATCACACATAGGATTCACCCGAATCTCAGAAGCTCGAAGAACCAATTACATACAACTGTTGGAAACAAACAGGTCAAGTGCCGAATGAGGTGAGCCCCTCCCCTCATTATAAGGAGCCAATTGCCCACCTCCGATCATTCTCAACCATGCTGAACTTCCTAACACTCTTGCGAGTAAGGGTATGCAGGGAGATATCTCACTCATATCAGAGAACCTAGGTTACACAAGTAACCTTGAGTTATTTTTCAAAAATTTGTTTTGATATCTCACAGGTGGGAGATCGCCAACTCCCGTATCGCAAACATGCTTTCCAAAGCCAGGTAGTCTCAACATATCAACCCTCAGAGGCCCCGACACTGAAGACAGTATGCGCCAAAGAAGGCGCAGTGATGTCAAGCCAGTAGAACCTCATAAATGTATGAGGGGATGCCACAGGAGGTTGGTGGCACCTTAATTGGGGAAGATGGGCTCATAGTAATGGCTGGAATGGAAAGGGTTTGATACCACTCCATTCCAGCCACTTATGTGCCGTCCTCCCCTCAGCAGCCTCCTGTGGGGGATGCCCAACAAGCTGCATCGCAAATATCCTGTAAGGAGATACCCTTGAATAGTGCCCAAGAGGTACTGTAGCCATACCACTGGTGGAGTGAGCCCTCGGGCCCTCCAGAGTCTGTAACCCCTTGCTATTATAGACCAATATAATAATTCCACAATCCAATTGATGAGAGAGAGGTCTTACCCTAGCAGGGAGGTGCCCAGGACACAAAGAGTTGTTGCTCTTGTTCAAAGCTCTCGCTCAATCCAGGTATATGCGCAATGCATGTACTGGACACAAACGGTGGAGATGCTCTTCTTCCATGGAAGGGAAGGGCGGTGGATGGAAGCCACAAGCTCCAAGGTGAAACAAATGTAATTGCCTCTGACTTTAAACATAAATGCGAGGTTGGGCTACAAGGAAACCTTGGAAAAACCCAGGGCAAACTGTAGGCACGAATGGTGAACTGACATGTGCATGCAGCTGACTCACTAGCTTTGCGGACCTAATGGCGACCAGTAAAGTGGTCGTAAAGGAGAGAAAGTCAATAGACATGTTGCTGATAGATAGTCCATCTTTATATGATCTACACAACCTAACCAAATAAAGTGTTACCCATTTAAAAAAATACACAGATAATTTCAGAAGGCATTACATTTTGTTTGCATAGTTTTAAAATTCCATTCAACATGCTTACGTACATCTTGGAACAAAATCCTTAATATAGCAACTCTTATCTTACTTACATCTTTAACAAACTCCTTCAAATGCACTATTTTTAGGTGTCACTCTGGATACTTTGTAGAGGACCAAGGCCTAGATTTAATCACATCAAGCATTAACCGGTGATAGCTGACGCTCGTATAGCTGGGGGTTTGGCAGTGTCAGATGTTGTAACTTGACTTCAACATTAATCTGAAGACTGTTATTTATTAATTAACTAGCCATGTTTAATTGTTACCCAATTAACTTAATCATGTAGCAATTAACCCATTAGGATCTGGGGCACCACGAGAGTGATTCTTTAAAGAGTTACCATGTCCCGAATTAAACTCTCACATCTATAAACAGTCAACAATCATACCCTTGTATCATATCATCATTCTGAACAGTCATAACCTCCTTGCATCTGCAAAACCCCGAGCCTTACTTATGATTCAGTACTACACAAAATTGGTTTAATTATTTATTTACTAGCTAATTAAATGGGAACACAGGATAAACATACACACTCTGCACCGGTTATTGACTGGAGACGTAATACGCTGAAAACAGGTCCCTAGCGGAATGACAACAACATTGATGCTTGTTAAAGAAGAGATGGAGAGGGAGAGAGAGGGACACTTCACATTAGTACATTCCGAAACTACTCTCACCAAGAGTAACCATATAAACTCAGCAAAAAAAGAAACGTCCCTTTTTCAGGACCCTGTCTTTCAAAGATAATTTGTAAAAATCCAAATAACTTCACAGATCTTCCTTGTAAAGGGTTTAAACACTGTTTCCCATGCTTGTTCAATGAACCATAAACAATTAATGAACATGCACCTGTGGAACGGTCGTTAACTTCTTTGGTATAAGGGGCAGCATTTTCACTTTTGGATGAATTTCGTGCCCATAGTGAACTGCCTCCTACTCTGTCCCACATGCTAATATATGCATATTATTATTAGTATTGGATAGAAAACACTCTGAAGTTTCTAAAACGGTTTGAATGATGTCTGTGAGTATAACAGAACTCATATGGCAGGCAAAAACCTGAGACAAAATCCAAACAGGAAGTGAAAATTCTGAGAGTGGTCGTTGTTAAAGTCATCGCCTATTCAGTTCCCTGTAAAATATGGATCTGTTTGCACTTCATACGCCTTCCACTCGATGTCAACAGTCAGTAGAACGTGGAATGAAGCTTATGCTGTGTTGTGGGACCAGATGGAAGGGGAATGAGTCAGTGGTCTGGCAGATTGCCAGTTCTTGGTCACACGATTTCCTCATTATATCGTCTTGCGTTCCATTACTTATAGAGACTGAAAAGAATTCTCCGGTTGGAACCTTAGTGGATATAAATGATAACAACATCCTGAAGATTGAACTACTAAGTTTGACCAGTTTATACGACCTGGAATATAACTTTTTGAAGTATTCGTCCGACGTTTGCCTGCACCTGCGCGAGCGTTTGGACACGTGTACTACACATGCTAGCAAAATTAGCTTATTGGACATAAGTAATGGACATTATCGAACAAAACAACGATTTATTGTGGAACTAGGATTCCTGGCACTGCATTCTGATGAAGATAATCAAAGGTAAGGGAATATTTATGATGTAATTTTGTATTTCTGTTGACTCCAACATGGCGGAGAAATGTTGTTACATCTGAGCGCCGTCTCAGATTATTGCATGGTGTGCTTTTTACGTAAAGTTTTTTTTAAATCTAACACAGCGGTTGCATTAGGAACAAGTGTATCTTTAATTATATGTAAAACATGTATCTTTCATCAAAGTTTATGATGAGTATTTCTGTAATTTGACGTGGCTCTCTGTAATTACTCCGGATATTTTGGAGGCATTTCTGAACATGGCGCCAATGTAAACCGAGATTTGTGGATATAAATATGCACATTATTGAACAAAACATAAATGTATTGTGTAACATGATGTCATATGAGTGTCATCTGATGAAGATGTTCAAAGGTTAGTGATACATTTTATCTCTATTTCTGGTTTTTGTTACTACTATCTTTTGCTGGTAAAATGGCTGTGTTTTTCTGTGGCTATGTACTGAGCTAACATAATTGTTTGGTGTGCTTTGGCTGGATTCACAACATGTGTAGCTTTAATTTGGTGTCTTTCATGTGTGATTTCATGAAAGAATGATTTTTATAGTAAAATATTTGAATTTGGCGCGCTACATTTTTGGGGGATTTTGGCCAAGTGGGACGCTACCGTCCCACCTATCCTAGAGAAGTTAAGGCACTAACAGCTTACAGACGGTAGGCAATTAAGGTCACAGTTATGAAAACTTAGGACACTAAAGAGGCCTTTCTACTGACTCTGAAAAACACCAAATAAAGATGTCCAGGGTCCCTGCTCATCTGCGTGAACATGCCTTAGGCATGCTGCAAGGAGGCATGAGGATTGCAGATGTTGCTAGGGCAATAAATTGGCGTACTGTGAGACGCCTAAGACAGAGCTACAGGGAGACAGGACGGACAGCTGATCGTCCTCGCAGTGGCAGACCACGTGTAACAACACCTGCACGGAATCGGTACATCCGAACATCACACCTGCGGGACAGGTACAGGATGGCAACAACAACTGCCCGGGTTACACCAGGAACGCACAAACCCTCCATCAGTGCTCAGACTGTCCGCAAAAGGCTGAGAGAGGCTGGACTGAGGGCTTGTAGGCCTGTTGTAAGGCAGGTCCTCACCAGACATCACCGGCAACAACGTCGCCTATGGGCACAAACCCACAGTCGCTGGACCAGACAGGACTGGCAAAAAGTGCTCTTCACTGACGAGTCGCGGTTTTGTCTCATTTGGGGTGATGGTCAGATTTGCGTTTATCGTCGAAGGAATGAGCGTAGCACCAAGGCCTGTACTCTGGAGCAGGATCGATTTGGAGGTGGAGGGTTCGTCATGGTCTGGGGCGGTGTGTCACAGCATCATCGGACTGAGCTTGTTGTCATTGCAGGCGATCTCAATGCTGTGCGATACAGGGAAGACATCCTCCTCCCTCATGTGGTACCCTTCCTGTAGGCTCATCCTGACATGACCCTCCAGCATGAAAATGCCACCAGCCATACTGCTTGTTCTGTGCGTGATTTCCTGCAAGACAGGAATGTCAGTGTTCTGCCATGGCCAGCGAAGAGCCCGGATCTCAATCCCATCGAGCACATCTGGGACCTGTTGGATTGGAGGGTGAGGGCTAGCGCCACTCCCCCCCAGAAATGTCCGGGAACTTGCAGGTGCCCTGGTGGAAGAGTGGGGTAACATCTCACAGCAAGAACTGGTAAATCTGATGCAGTCCATGAGGAAGACATGCACTGCAGTACTTAATGCAACTGGTGGCCACACCAGATACTGACTGTTACTTTTGATTTTGACCCCCCCTTTGTTCAGGGACACATTATTCAATTTCTGTTAGTCACATGTCTGTGGAACTTGTTCAGTTTATGTCTCAGTTGTTGAAACTTGTTATGTTCATACAAATATTTACACATGCTAAGTTTGCTAAAAATAAACGCAGTTGACAGTAAGAGGACGTTTCTTTTTTTGCTGAGTTTACTTAGGGTTCGCCGGGGTCTCTCGGTGAACAGGGCAGCCTTAGAAAGGGGATTGGGCCTTTGAGGCATGCTTGTAAGGCTCTGATTGTCCGAAATGGTTCCAACAACTCCTTCTTCGTAGTTGACCGGTATCCAGTGACTTGTCATGTAGTCCTGAAAACAACTACAGAGTTGACTTTTCTTCCATTCACTCTTGAAGAGGGTTCTTTGAAGATCGGCTAGCCAGCCATATCGATGGTTTGAGCAGAGTAACAGGATGGTCCTACTTCAATTCACTTTTGACGATACTTTACTTAGGACAGTTAATCAGCCGTACCAGTGATTGTCTCCACCTCCTGTTGAGATTCAAAGTTCAAACCACTTTAAACCCACAGCAGCAGCTTCACGCTTTTCTGGTCCCATGTGGTTTTTTCTTAACCCATAATTTATAGATTTTGCTGGAAAGGGGCGGTTCCGGCAGGCTGGCACACTCCCTGACCTCACTCCGGGGCGGTGACTACTCACTGTGCAAAGTTCATGGAAAACAATTCTCTTATAGCTTCTCAAATCACATCCCTCTCTTAACAAAAACACTTTCATAATGTATCATATTACATGCACAACTCATAGTATGGAAACTTCATATATGTAGTGGGTATACTTTCCAAGTTACAGTATTTCCTTTATAACATTTTTAATGACATCGCAAAATAACATAAAAAATGACATTAGTGTTCTATAGATTGCCTCTGACCATTCCCCACGTTCTACGTTAGAAATATTGTTCCAGTAGCGGGAAAAAGTCTGTTGAGACAAAGCACATTCCTTTGGTGAATCTTGAGGGCGTAGGCCTGAATCTTCTCCCTTGATTTACAACAGGGCGTGAGTTGTTAATCCCCACTAATTCTTTCCTTCCCCCTCTATGGGTGAGAGGGGGTATGATTGAAGTTATTCATTGCAAACCTGATCTGACCTATTTTTGATTCTCGTGGACAGTCATCACACAGAAGTGTAGCTGCGTAAAAGCCTGTCATCAAGCATGTTGCATGTTTCCCAGTTGAAACCGTTTGCGCATATATTCTGACAAAATTGTGTGATGTTTTTGTTCGTTTTGGTGTTCGGCAGTTTTTTTCCCCGTGAGGCAAGTCGAAGTTCGATAGCCAAAGTCTACGCCCTTTTATCTGTAAATGGTGGGAACTATGGACGGGAATCTTCAATTAAGTGTTTGTTGTCATTCAACAAGAGAAGACTAGTTTTCATGCATTTTTTTTCACTTGAGAAATACTGCACCAAACATCTTAGTTCAATGTAAAATTGCGCCACTAAGACCTTGGCAAAATAAGTCCAAATGAACTGATTTATATTCGATTAATTCGGACTATTATGAGGACGTGTATACTGGCTATTTGTTACTATTGCGTCTCAAGAGGGACAACCTGTGATATTGCTGCTTTCAAAATGTTCAAGCAAAGGTCTTAAGGGAGTATGAGAGGCACAGACATTCACTCCTCCAAGCCGAGTTCTGCTAGGAGCAAACCAAACCTATGTTTGCAGCCTCCTTAATGCCACACTTCTGCCTGTGATAGGTATAGCACCAAAACTAGAACAGTTTCATTGCGTGCGTGTTGCAAAATACATTTACACATACAGTACCAGTCAAAAGTTTAAAACTATGAAATAACACATATGAAATCATGTAGTATCAAATTATATTTTATATTTGAGATTCTTCAAAGTAGCCACACTTTGCCTTGATGACACTTTGCTTCTGGGTGGCAGGTAGCCTAGAGGTTAGAGCTTTGGGCCAGTAATCGAAAGGTTGCTGGATCGAATCACCGAGCTGACAAGGTAAAAATGTGTCGTTCTGCCCCTGAACAAGGCAGTTAATCCACTGTTCCCCGGTAGGCCGTCATTGTAAATAAGAATTTGTTCCTTGTTAATACGTTTTAGCCAATGTGTTGTGACAAGGTAGGGGTGATATGCAGAAGACAGCCCTATTTGGTAAAAGACCAAGTCCATACTATGGCAAGAACAACTCAAATAAGCAAAGAGAAACGACAGTCCATCATTACTTCAAGACATGGCGATGGACGAATGAGCATCAAGTCAGACATTCTTTTGCCCTGAGTGACAGTGATTGTGTGTGTGTGTACACGTGTGTCTAGATTTCATTTTTCTCCATCAGACTTGGGTCAGCTAGTTGGAGAGTTAGATCTGAAAGAGAAAACAACAGAAACTGGAATTAATACATGAAACCAAGTAATAAAATTGACTGGGGATCAATAAAGTTAATATAAATGTTATATCCCATGACTGGAAAGGTCTCTCGGAGGTAGGAGGCAACATATGTGTAACCTATATCATATGTATTACATATCTGTATGTAACCTTACCTCGGAGAGCGGGAGGAGGACGTGTGGGCTTTAGCAAGTTACTCTGAGAGAAAGCTTGCACCATCCAGGAGAGGGCACTAGAACAGTACTCCAACTGTGAGAGAGACAGCAAGAGAGAGAGAGACAGACAGCAAGAGAGAGAGAGACAGACAGCAAGAGAGAGAGAGAGACAGACAGCAAGAGAGAGAGAGAGACACAGCAAGAGAGAGAGAGAGAGACAGCAAGAGAGAGAGAGAGAGACAGCAAGAGAGAGAGAGAGAGACAGCAAGAGAGAGAGAGAGAGAGAGAGAGAGAGAGAGAGAGAGAGAGAGAGAGAGAGAGAGAGAGAGAGAGAGAGAGAGAGAGAGAGAGAGAGGTGACCATGATGGATGGACTTTATACAGTGCTGAGCAGGCAGATTCAACAGCTGCAGTCCAAATGTTGAGGGAGAAACCAGGGGAGGCACATTGAGGCCCCGTCATGTACACACACACACGTGCGTGCACAGATACACACACTAAGCCCCCACCCCCCCCATTAAGAGCCACTAAAACTTCAGGCACGTGTCTCGTTGCCACTGCGCAGATAAAGCAGGGTGTGTGTGTGTGTGTGTGTGTGTGTGTGTTTGAGAGAGAGAGAGCTGCGGGCAGCAGCCCTGGTTGACACTGACCTCTGTCTCCAGCATTCTGAGCCTGCGGCCGTGGTCCCGGATCTCTGCCATCTGCTTTAGGACACTGTCCACCCTTCAGACACAACCGCAACACAGATTAGCGGTCAATTCACTTATCACTTCTCAGTCAATTTAGGAAGTGTATTAATTAGTTTGATTCATGAATTTAAAATGTAATTGACCCGATACCTAACACAGGAAGACAATCATTCTACACCATTCTATTCATAGGCCAGATCAAGTCGAGCTGTTAACTGAAGCTGTTAAATGAATCTGGCATTTAGTCGATGACATAAATAAGTGGATGAGGTTGAGAGATGGAGCGATGTCTGACTTGACAGAGGTGCGTTTGAGTCTCTCAGAGTCTTTCTCTCGCTCTCGTTTGTTCTGGGCAGACAGTATATTCTCCTTCTGGATGGCCTCCCATGTGTTCAGTCTACTGGCCTGCCTGCCACGGATATCCAGAACTGAAGGAGGGATAGAGGAGGGGAAAAGAGGGAAGAACAAAGAAAATGGGAAGAAGAGAAAATTAGAAAAATACTCTTGAAGGACAATGGAAGTAGACTTCTAAAATACTAGAAGTTCAATACTTGAAGTGAATGATCTGATCATTGGTCTCCCTTCCTCTGTCTCCCTCCCCCAGTCTCTCACCAAAGTGTTTGATCTTGACAGAGGGGATCCTGCGGATGTGTCTCTTGATGAAGAGGTGGAGGTGGGAGAGGATGATGAAGGGTGGAGCCAGACAGGGTCTAGAGTGGTACTCTGCGATCAAGTTGTAGCGCTGGAACTTCCAGTGGGTGTCGCTGTGCTCCTGCACTTTGGAGAATGTGTAACTGCAGGAAGGAAGGAAGGAGAGCGAGAAATGGTTATCAGGCAGAATATCAGGGAATAGGTGACTCCCGCTCATATAACAAATGATTGATTTTATTATACTTTTTGGTTTATTATTCTTTTACGTTTTGGGCCCCAATGGCACACATGAAAGAAGAGCCAGAAAAATATATGGCATTTTGACAACATTCAAACATGCAGGGCTAGTATCAAATAAGACACTTCAAAATTATATCAAGTTGATTCATTTAAATATAACAACAGTAAGGAACTAGATAAGATAAGATGAATTCAGGACTTCAGCCCACGGATTAAAGAGGCCTATTGAATGAGTGATGATCTCTCAAGGGGAACACAAATAGAGTGAAAACAGGCATATTGGGGGGGGTGCAAGATGGGAAAGAGGGACAGAATATGAAAGAGGGACAGACCGAGAGGGTCCGTTACCTGAACATGGCAATGAGCAAGTTGACCAGCAGGATGTTGGTGACCAGCAGGAAGATGACCAATAAGATGACCACCAGCCAGTTAGCATAGGTACTCGTGCAGGGCTCTGCACCTGCCTCAATCAGGGTGACGTTATTGGTGCACTCTATCCCCTCCTCCAGTTTATCAGCTACAGACAGACAGAGGGAGAGGAGGGAGGGAGACGGTGAGAGTTCAAAAGAGATGGGAAGAAGCAGGGGGAGGGGTGTGCAGAATACATATTTAAAATGGTACGACAAAGAGGGTAGGTTGGGCAGGGGTTGGAGTAGGGAATTGAGATGGGATACAGAGATAGAGGAACCGAGAAAGAGAGAGAGAGAGAGGCAGGTATACACATACACATATACACTGAGTATATAAACATTAGGAACACCTGCTCTTTCCATGACATAGACTGACTCGTGAATTCAGGTGAAAGCTATGATCCCTTATTGATGTCACCTGCCAAATCCACTTCAATCAGTGTAGATGAAGGGGCCTCAGGTTAAATAATGATTTTCAAGCCTTGAGACATGGATTGTGTATGTGTGCCATTCAGAGGGTGAATGGGCAAGACAAAATATTTAAGTGCCCTTGAACAGGTTATGGTAGTAGGTGCCAGGTGCACCGGTTTGTGTCAAGAACTGCAACGCTGCTGTGTTTTTCACGCTCAACAGTTTCCGGTGTGTCAAGAATGGTCCACCACCCAAAGGACATCCAGCCAATTTGACACAACTGTGGGAAGCATTGGAGTCAACATGGGCCAGCATCCCTGTGGAACACTTTCGACACCTTGTAAAGTCCATGCCCTGACGAATTCAGGCTGTTCTGAGGGCAAAAGGAGGGGTGCAACTCAATATTAGGAAGGTGTCCTTAATGTTTAGTAAGCTCAGTGTGCATACAGGTATATACACAGGTAACTGCCAAAAGAAAGGAAACACCAACATAAAGTGTCTTAATAGGGCATTGGGCCCCACGAGCCAGAACAGCTTCAATGTGCCTTGCCATAGATTCTACAAGTGTCTAGAACTCTACTGGAGTGATGCAACACCTTTTAATCCATGAGAAATTCCATCATTTGGTGTTTTGTGGACACACACACACACACACACAAAATCTCCTATCATCCTTTTAGACCCCTCTATCAAAGTCACAGATCTCTTCTAGCCATGGTAGCCAAAATAATGACCAACTGGGCATGTTTATACATGACCCTAAGTATGATGGAATGTTAATTGTTTAATTAACTTAGGAACCACCTACTTTCAATATACAGTACTTTGTATCCCTCATTTACTCACGTGTTTCCTTTATTTTGGCAGTTACCTGGACTATGTTACATGCAAACCACATTCGTACACAAACATTAACACACCATCCATTTCATGAATGGGGATATGTCCAAATATTTGCAGGTATGGCCTGTAGAACACTCGGCGGAAGATCCAACCGGGACGAGGATCGTAGGAGTAGAGCAGCGCCTGATTGGCTATGCCGTAGGCAATAAGCCACACCGCCAGGAAGAAGAGGAAGAAGAAGACGTCCTTCATCTGCCAATCAGGAGGGGAACAGGATATTAAGGGGAGAAAATGACATTGCCTTTTTTTATTTATTTTTTTACTTGTTTTTGGATATTAGTTGTTGCTGCCAAAACAAGCACCTGGATCTAGACCATAGACAGTGCTTTGCAAGTATTCAGACCACTTGGATTTACAAAGTGGGATTAAAATAGATTTATTTGTAATTTCTTTTCAACAATCTACACAAAATACTCTAAATGTTACAGTGGGAGATTTATTTTTATTTTTTTAAAGATGAATAGAAATTATATATATATATATTTATAATGATATATATATATATTCCACTTTGACAGAGTATTTTGAGTAAATTGTTGACAAAAAATTTACAATTAAATCAATGTTAATAAAATGTGATGAAATCCAAGGGGCCTGAATATTTTTGCTAGACAGGTTGGGAACTCTACTTCCCAAAAGCCAGTTTTAGCATGGCAGCGCCAATATGGACTTTCACCATTTTTAAGTAGTCAAATGGGTGGGACTGCCTATGGGTTAAGAAAGGATTACATCCGGATATTAGGAGGGATCAGACAATGAATTATACTTGTGAGCAAACATTCCATAACTGCAGGTGGCAGTAAATCGCAAACCTTGGCTTTATACCTGTTCAAACAACAAACTCAGGGTGGTTTGTTTGCACCCTTTCAGTTTGTTTGCTAATTCATAGAAGTTGTAAAAGGAAATGAACTACTTCAAAATGGAGATGGCCTCAATGGCACTGCCTATACTATCAGACTCAATAATGACACACACACACTGTTGCAATTGTTGCAACCCCTATTAATAGCCTGTTCAACCTCTCTTTCGTATCGTCTGAGATTCCCATAGATTGGAAAGCTGCCGCGGTTATCCCCCTCTTCAAAGGGGGAGACTCTCTAGACCCAAACTGACACAGACCTATATCTATTCTACCCTGCCTTTCTAAGGTCTTTGAAAGCCAAGTTAACAAACAGATTACCGACCATTTCGAATCTCACCGTACCTTCTCCGCTATGCAATCTGGTTTCAGAGCTGGTCATGGGTTCACCTCAGCCACGCTCAAGGTCCTAAATGATATCATAACCGCCATCGATAAGAGACATTACTGTGCAGCCGTATTCATCGACCTGGCTAAGGCTTTTCGACTCTGTCAATCACAACATTCTTAATTGGCAGACTCAACAGTCTTGGTTTCTCAAATGACTGCCTCGCCTGGTTCACCAACTACTTCTCTAACAAAGTTCAGTGTGTCAAATCGGAGGGCCTCTTGTCCGGACCTCTGGCAGTCTCTATGGGGGTGCCACAGGGTTCAATTCTCGGGCCGACTCTCTTCTCTGTATACATCAATGATGTCGCTTTCGCTGCTGGTGATTCTTTGATCCACCTCTACGCAGACGACATCATTCTGTATACTTCTGGCCCTTCTTTGGACACTGTGTTAACTAACCTCCAGACAAGCTTCAATGCAATACAACTCTCCTTCCGTGGCCTCCAACTGCTCTTAAATGCAAGTAAAACTAAATGCATGCTCTTCAACCGAACGCTGCCCGCAACTGCCCGCCCGCCTAGCATCACTACTCTGAATGGTTCTGACTTAGAATATGTGGACAACTACAAATGCCTAGGTGTCTGGTTAGACTGTAAACTCTACTTCCAGACTCATATTTAGCATCTCCAATCCAAAATTAAATCTAGAATCGGCTTCCTATTTCGCAACAAAGCATCCTTCACTCATGCTGCCAAACATACCCTCGTAAAACTGACCATCCTACCGATCCTCGACTTCGGCGATGTCATTTACAAAATAGCCTCCAACACTCTACTCAACAAATTGGATTGTCTATCACAGTGCCATCCGTTTTGTCACCAAAGCCCCATATACTACCCACCACTGCGACCTGTATGCTCTCGTTGGCTGCCCCTCGCTTCATACTCGTCGCCAAACCCACTGGCTCCAGGTCATCTACAATTCTCCGCTAGGTAAAGCCCCGCCGTATCTCAGCTCACTGGTCACCATAGCAGCACCCACCCGTAGCACGCGCTCCAGCAGGTATATCTCACTGGTCACCCCCAAAGCCAATTCTTCCTTTGGCCGCCTCTCCTCCCAGTTCTCTGCTGCCAATGACTGGAACGAACTGCAAAAATCTCTGAAGCTGGAGAATCTTACCTCCCTCACTAGCTTTAAGCACCAGCTGTCAGAGCAGCTCACAGATCACTGCACCTGTACATAGCTCATTCTGTAAATAGCCCATCCAATCTACCTCATCCCCATACTGTATTTATTTATTTATTTTGCTCCTTTGCACCCCAGTATCTCTACTTGCACATTCATCTTCTGCACACCCTACCATTCCAGTGTTTAATTGCTATATTGCAATTACTTCGCCACCATGGCCTATTTATTGCCCTAGCTCTCTTATCCTACCTCATTTGCACATGCTGTATATAGATTTTTCTACTGTATTATTGATCGTATGTTTGTTTATTCCATGTGTAACTCTGTGTTGTTGTATGTGTCGAACTGCTTTGTTTCATCTTGGCCAGGTCGCAGTTGTAAATGAGAACTTGTTCTCAACTAGCCTACCTGGTTAAATAAAAGGTGAAATAAATAAATAAATAAACACAAACTTTTTTCGAATTTTGTCACATTACAGCCTTATTCTAAAATTGATTACATTTTTAAAAATCTACACACAATACCCCATAATGGCAAAGTGAAAACAGGTTCTTAGCAATTAAAAACAAAAATACCTTCGTTACATAGGTATTCAGACCCTTTGCTATGAGACTCGAAATTGAGCTCAGGTGCATCCTGTTTTCATTGATCATGATTGGAGCCCACCTGGGGTAAATTCAATTGATTGGACATGATTTGGAAAGGCACACACCTGTCAATATATAAGGTCCCACAGTTGACAGTGCATGTCAGAGCAAAAACCAAGCCATGAGGTCGAAGGAATTGTACATAGAGCTCCGAGACAGGATTGTGTCAAGGCACAGATCTGGGGAAGGGTACCAAATCATTTCTGCAGCATTAAAGGTCCTCAAGAACAGTGGCCTCCATCATTCTTAAATGGAAGAAGTTTGGAACCACCAAGACTCTTCCTAGAGCTGGCCGCTCGGCCAAACTGAGCAAATCGGGGGAGAAGGGCCTTGGTCAGGGAGGTGACCAAGAACCCGATGGTCAATCTGACAGAACTCCAGAGTTCCTCTGTGGCGATGGGAGAAACTTCCAGAAGGACAACCATCTCTGCAGAACTCCACTAATCAGGCCTTTACCCAAGAAGGCAAATATAACTGAACTAAATGACTACCGCCCTGTAGCACTCACTTCTGTCATCATGAAGTGCTTTGAGAGGCTAGTCAAGGATCATATCACCGCTACCTCACCGGCCACCCTAGACCCACTTCAGTTTGCATACCGCCCCGACAGGTCCACAGATGACGCAATCGCCATCGCACTGCACACTGCCCTATCCCATCTGGACAAAAATAATACCTATGTAGAATGCTGTTCATTGACTACAGCTCAGCATTCAACATCATAGTACCCTCCAAGCTCATCATCAAGCTGGAGGCCCTGGGTCTCAACCCCTCCCTGTGCAACTGTGTCCTGGACGTTGACGTGCCGCCCCAGGTGGTGAAGGTAGGAAACAACATCTCCACTTCACTGACCCTCAACACTGGGGCACCACAATTGTTTGTGCTCAGCCCTATCCTGTACTCCCTGTTCACCCACGACTGCGTGGCCATGCACGCCTCCAACTCAATCATCAAGTTTGCAGACGACACAACAGTAGTGGGCTTGATCACCAACAACGACGAGACAGCCTACAGGGAGGAAGTGAGGGCACTCGGAGTGTGGTGTCAGGAAAACAACCTCTCACTCAACGTCAACAAAACAAAGGAGATGATCGTGGACTTCAGGAAACAGCAGAGGGAGCACCCCCCTATCCACATCAAAGGGTCAGCAGTGGAGAAGGTGGAAAACTTTAAAGTTCCTGGGCATACACATCACAGACAAACTGAAATGGTCCAACCACACAGACAGTGTGGTGAAGAAGGTGAAACAGCACCTCTTCAACCTTTGGAGGCTGAAGAAATTTGGCTTGTCACCAAAACCCTGACAAACTTTTACAGATGCAATCGAGAGCATCCTGTCGGGCTGTATCACAGCCTGGTACTGCAACTGCACCGCCCTCAACCGCAAGGCTCTCCAGAGGGTGGTGCGATCTGCACAACACATCACCGGGGGAAAACTACCTGCCCTCCATGACACCTACAGCACCCAATGTCACAGGAAGGTTTAAAAGATTGTCAAGAACAACAACCACCTGAGCTACTGCCTGTTCACACCGCTATCATCCAGAAGGCGAGGTCAGTACAGGTGCAACAAAGCTGGGACCTTGAGATTGAGAAACAGCTTCTATTTCAAGGCCATCAGACTGCTAAACAGCAATCACTAACTCAGAGAGGCTGCTGCCCACATTGAGACCCAATCACTGTACACTTTAATAAATGGATCCCTAGTCACTTTAAGCAATGCCACTTTAATAATGTTTACATATCTTAAATTACGCATATCACATGTATATACTGTATTTTATACCATCTAATGCACCTTGCCTATGCCACTCGGCCATCGCTCATCCATATATTTATATGTACATATTCTCATTCGCCCTTTTAGATTTGTGTGTATTAGGTCGTTGTTGGGAATTGTTAGATATTACTGCACTGTTGGAACTAGAAGCACAAGCATTTCGCTACACTCGCATTAACATCAGCTAACCATGTGTATGTGACCAATAAAATTTGATTTGATAGTAGAGTGACCAGACGGAAGCCACTCCTCAGTAAAAGTGGAGTTTGCCAAAAGCCACTTAAAGACTCTCAGACCATGAGAAACAAGATCCTCTGGTCTGATGAAACCCAGATTGAACTATTTGGCCTGAATGCCAAGCATCACATCTGGAGGAAACCTAGCACCATCCCTACGGTGAAGCATGGTGGTGGCAGAATCATGCTGTGGAGATGTTTTTCAGCGGCAAGGACTGGGAGACTAGTCAGGATCGAGGCAAAGATGAACGGAGCAAAGTACACAGATCCTTGATGAAAACCTGCTCCAGAGCTCTCAGGACCTCAGACTAAGCACACAGCCAAGACAAAGCAGGAGTGGCTTCGGGACAAATCTCTGAATGTGCTTGAGTGGCCCAGCCAGAGCCTGGACTTAGACCTGATCAAACATCTCCAGATAGACCTGGAAATAGCTGTGAAGAAATGAGCTTGAGAGGTTCTGTAGAGAAGAATGGGAGAAATTCCCCAAATACAGTTGTGCCAAGCTTGTAGCGTCATACCCAAGAATACTCGAGGCTGTAACTGCTGCCAAAGGTGCTTCAACAAAGTACTGTTTTTGCTTTGTCATTATGGTGTATTGTGTGTAGATTGATGAGGGGGAAATTAATGAAGGCTTAACTTAACGAAATGTGGAAAAAGTAAAGTGGTCTGAATACTTTTCGAAGGCACTGTATACACATACAGTGTATATACAATACCAGTCAAAAGTTTGGACAAACCTACTCATTCCAGGGTTTTCATAATTTTTACATTGTAGAATAATAGTGAAGACATCAAAACTATGAAATAACACATATGGAATCATGTAGTAACCAAAAAAGTGTTACACAAATCAAAATATATTTTATATGAGATTATTCTTCTCCGCCCCATCTCATTTTATTTCTCTCAAATTGTAGCAAACTTGCTTTAAAATTGCAACATTTTCTCTACGCCCATGGCAAAATGTGTAGAATTGCAGGAAATGAACTCTAAAACTAAATTTTACTAGGGCTCCCAAAAAGCTTTAAGGCTAGGACTTTGACTGCATGTATGTGGGTACGCAGAGCCCCTCATTACCAATTTTTTGTGGCCCTCGCAACCATGAAAGTTGTCAATCCCTGATGTAGACGCACTGTAGTAAAAAGGGTTTCATCCCTCTTTTTAGATTGCCCTCACCATTTTTTCAACGATGATGATCTTGGGTCCCAGCTGTTTGTGGATGGCGAATATGTGGATGAGACGGAGGGTAAACACCATGTAGTCCACAGCCATCACAGCCCGGCCAAACTCATAGGACCATGGGAACATTCTAGAACACACAACAAACACCTGGTTATAGTCGGCTCTGAAAGAAAGTTGAAAATAGTTATTTTCGGATGTTGAAAATACGTATTTTCCAGACATTGAAAATATGTATTTTCCCAATGTTGAAATCAGGCAAATTTTTGGTTCTGAATGAAACTTAAATTTATAGACGTCTATGATTGGTTCAGATTTGGTCCGGATGGTGGACGTTGAAATCAAGGCTGGTCTGGACCGCACCAAAAAAAGAAAACGGATAAGGCATTGGCCCATGCTTATTGAGGTGTAGCCTACAGTGTCCCCTGACATTGAATTTTAGGAACGCCCATCTATGTGCTAAGCCTACCATTTGTAGAACACCAAAAAATACATCCAAAACATGTTGGCTCGTGCTTACCGGGGTGTAGCCTACCATGTCGACAGCAATGGAATTTTATGAATGCTCATCATTTGTAAAACAGGCCATTGCATTGGATTTATTAGTCCTGATTCCTGTGACTAATCAATTTGGCCAATAAGCTCTGAATATCAGCTACCCAACTTTATCAGGATTTATCGTGAGCCTGTTTGCAATGTGTTTACACAGCGGGAAATATAGAAGTATTTTCTTTTTCGCTATGATCAGCTTGTCGAAAATACAAATTTGAAACCACTAATCATGACAATGGGGTGAAACTCCTGAACAACAGCTGTAATTGTCCATTCCATATTATCAATTTAACTTTGAACTGTCCTGTTTTTAACATACGTTGTTTGTTAACATTAGTTATTTGATTGGGCGCCATTTAGGTTAGGCTACTTGATCGGAGAAAACGGCATGATGTAAAAAGTGTCCGTCTCATTACATAGTCATAAATGTTTATCTCCAGCCTGTGGGCTACAGAAAAGGCTACATACTCTTTCTACCATATCCTATATCTTCTACATGATTTATGTTAGATACTTTTTTTGACGGAATGTTGGTGGAGCACCGCAGCGATGCGTCTCTCCAACAGCACCCTGAAGAGGTGCGCTGGGAATGGACAAGCACCCCTGCCTTTGACAAAATGGGCACTGTTTATCACAGTATGTCATCAGCGCTCACCTAAAAAGCCCATATGCCACTGGTTGAGAGAAATTGTATTTGTTTTTGGGCAGAATTCAAATTAAATGTTATCACATGCGCCAAATACAACAGGTGTAGGTAGACCTTAGAGTGGAATTCTTACTTACAAGCACTTAACCAACAATGCAGTTAAGACAATACCAACAAAAAAACAAACAAGTAAGAGATAAGAATAACAAATAATTTAAGAGCAGCAGTAAATAACAATAGTGGGGCTATTTACAGTACAGGGGGTACCGGAACAGAGTCAATGTCAATGTGCGGGGGCACCGATGTCGAGGTAATTGAGGTAATATGTACATGTAGGTAGAATTAATAAAGTAAAGGGGGGGGGGGGGGGGGGGGTGTAAATAGTCTGGGTAGCCATTTGTTCAGGAGTCTTATGGCTTGGGGGTAGAAGCTATTTAGGAGCATTTTGGACCTAGACTTGGTGCTCCGGTACCGCTTGTCGTGCGGTAGCAGAGAGAACAGTCTATGACTAGGGTGGCTGGAGTCTTTGACAATTTTTAAAGCCTTCCTCTGACACCGCCTGGTATAGAGGTCCTGGATGGCAGGAAGCTTGGCCCCGTGATATACTGGGCCGTACGCACTACCCTCTGTAGTGCCTTGCGGTCGGAGGCCGAGCAGTTGCCATATCAGGCAGTGATGCAACCAGTCAGGATGCTCTCGATGGTGTAGCTGTAAAACCTTTTGAGGATCCATGCCAAATCTTTTCAGTCTCCTGAGGGGTAGTAGGTTTTCTCGTGCCCTCTTCACGACTGTCTTGGTGTGCTTGGACCATGTTAGTTTGTTGGTGATGTGGTTATCTCCTTTGTCTTGATCACATTGAGGGAGAGGTTGTTGTCCTTGCACCACATGGTCAGGTCTCTGACCTCCTCCCTATAGGCTGTCTCATCGTTGTCGGTGATCAGGCCCACCACTGTTGTGTCATCAGTAAACTTGATGGTGTTGGAGTAGTGCCTGACCGTGCAGTCATGAGTGAATAGGGAGTACAGGAGGGGGCTGAGAACGCACCCCTGAGGGGCCCCCGTGTTGAGGATCAGCGTGGTGTTACCACCTGGGGCGGCCCGTCAAGAAGTCCAGGATCCAGAGGGAGGTGTTTAGTCCCAGGGTCCTTAGCTTGTTGATGATCTTTGAGGGCACTATGGTGTTGAACCCTGAGCTGTAGTCAATGAATAGCATTCTCACATAGGTGTTTTTTTTTGTCCAGGTGTGAAAGGGCAGTGTGGAGTGCAATAGAGATTGCATCATCTGTGGATCAGTTGGTGCGGTATGCAAATTGGAGTGGGTCTAGGGTTTCTGGGATAATGGTGTTGATGTGAGCCATGACCAGCCTCTCAAAGCATTTCATGGCTACAGATGTTAGTGCTACGGGTCGGTAGTCATTTAGGCAGGTTACCTTAGTGTTCTTGGGCAGAGGGACTATGGTGGTCTGCTTGAAACATGTTGGTATTACAGACTCAAACAGGGAGAGGTTGAAAATGTCAGTGAAGACACTTGCCAGTTGGTCAGCGCATGCTCAGAGTACACGTCCTTGTAAATCCATCTGGCCCTGCGGCCTTGTGAATGTTGACCTGTTTGAAGGTCTTACTTACATCGGCTGCGGATAGCTTGATCACACAGTCATCCGGAACAGCTGATGCTCTCATGCATGTTTCAGTGTTACTTGCTTGGAAGCAAGCATAGATGTTATTTATTTTGTTTGGTAGGCTCGTGTCACTGGGCAGCACTCGGCTGTGCTTCCCTTTGTAGTCTGTAATAGTTTGCAAGCCCTGCCACATCCGACAAGCGTTGGAGCCGGTGTAGTACGATTCGATCTTAGCCCTGTATTGATGCTTTGCCTGTCTTATGGTTCGTCGGAGGGCATAGCGGGATTTCTTATAAGCTTCCGGGTTAGAGTCCTGCTCCTTGAAAGCGGCAGCTGTACCCTTTAGCTCAGTGCAAATGTTGCCTGTAATCCATGGCTTCTGGTTGGGGTATGTATGTACAGTCACTGTGGGGACGATGTCCTCGATGCACCTATTTATAAAGCCAGTGACTGATGTGGTGTACTCCTCAATGCCATCGGAAGAATCCTGGAACATATTCTGTTCTGTGCTAGCAAAGCAGTCCTGTAGTTTAGTATCTGCTTCATCTGACCACTTTTTTATAGACTGGTGCTTCCTGCTTTCATTTCTGCTTGTAAGCAGGAATCAGGAGGATAGAATTATGGTCCGATTTGCCAAATGGAGGGTGAGGGAGCGCTTTGTACGTGTCTCTGTGTGTGGAGTAAAGGTAGTCTAGAATTTTTTTCCCTCTGGTTGCACATTTAACATGCTGATAGAAATTAGGTCAAACTGATTAAAGTCCCAGGCCACTAGGAGCACCGCCTCTGGATGAGCGTTTTCCTGTTTTCTTATGGCGGTATACAGCTCATTGAGCAAGGTTTTAGTGCCAGCATCGGTCTGTGGTGGTATGTAGACAGCAGGCTGGTAGGGCTAACGTTAGCAACCTTGTAAGCTGATTTGTAACAATACATTCATAAAGTATTTGCTTGTAAGTTGTCTGAAAATTTAATTGAAACTAGTAGTCAAGTGTGCAAACTATTTGGTTTAATTTGAAGTTATACATTTGATATTTGTTAGAATTTACATTATTGGGAATAGCATGGCTTGCCGGGTCCTTCATATAATGTCACACTCCACAAAAACATTTTCCAATATTGACTTTGGCGGTTTTATGTAATAACTTGAAAAATAGAAAAGCGACGTGTAACTTCATATTGGGACTTTTGATGCGTATACTAATGCAAATCCATATGTTACATGTGGTTATGTTTAGCTACCTACCCTTTAAGTTGGAAGGTCAAACCGAATCGTATATGGATGTGGCTGTAAATACTCATTCTCCAACAGCCATTGTTTTTCAATAGGACACAATGGAAAGAGTCACTATATGTACTACCCTTTGGAATTATAGTGTAGAGTAGAATGCACTGCTGAAATAACTGGGTTGTATATAACAATATATTCCACTCATTATCTGATGAGCTGGGGAATTTCAAGCAGAGAGACAGGCAATACTGAATCAGTTGACAAGTCACGTAGAAAAGGTGATCTTGTACAATGTTTCATGGAGCAGAAAAGGCATACAACATCATTCAACGTATTTACAGTAGCCAACTGCATTACAATACCCCTATTTCTGATGATTTGTCCTACGTATGTACTGTATAAGAATAATGAAACTAAGACTGACATATTTCTCAACATGCTCAAAACCTGCCATTGGATACAAATGATTGTAAAAAAAAAAAAACTGTGCAATGTCAGGTTAGTCATATATTGTATGGAAAATTATATTTACCATGTAACATTTTTTTCTTCTTCAGTACTTCAAAAATAACAGTTTTGAAATGTTTATCTTGTATTTTTTTCTATTGGATTAAATGGTAGTTAAAATGACTAAATGGTGAGCCTATCATTACCTGATAAGCTGGTGACAAAAAATGTTTTCATGGTATTTCACGGACAAACTTTGATTTTGCATGAATGACTCAGGTGTGAAAGATGTGTGAAACCCCAATGAATGCTCAATCAAAGGTTCTGAACATAACACTTGTAATTCTCCCTGTCTTATCAGTTTAGAGTTTTGTACTTACCAGAGTTTTGAAAAATATACCACTTACATCTGGAAAACGTGCCAAAGTGATTGAAAAAAAACGAATATTAGAAATAAAAAAAGCTCTGTTTACATCGACACACAGCCATAAACACGTGCACATATACATGTAAAAACACACACCTGCAGCACATGCCCAGTGCAAAGAGTGAGATGGCTGTGATGTCACACTTATTCCACATGTCCTGGATGTAGAGCTTCATCCTCTGATATAAAGTAGTGCTGCCCCTGAAGAACGTCTGACAGATAGAGAGAAGGACAGAAAGGGAGGGAGAGAGCAATAATTTTAAAAAATATTGTCACCTCCAAAATGAATGGCAGCCTTGATAAAGATGACCAAAAAATACATATTGAGCTATATATACACAAAGTGCAAAGAAAAAGTATTTGCCTCCTTTCAAATTTTCTTTACTTTTGCATATTTTGGATGTTGAACGTTCAACCAAAAGATAATATGAGATAAAAGGAACCCGAGTGAACAAATAACACAACAATTACATACTTATAAAATGTATTTCATGAACAAAGTTATGCAACACCCAATGCCCCTGTGTGAAAAAGTAATTGCCTCCTTACACTCAATAACTGGTTGTGCCGCCTTTAGCTGCAATGACTGCAACCAAACGCTTCCTGTAGTTGATCAGTCTCTCACAACGCTGTGGAGGAATTTTAGCCCACTCTTCCATGCAGAACTGCTTCAACTCAGTGACATGTGTGGGTTTTCAAGCCTGAACTGCTCTCTTCAAGTCCTGACACTATTGGGATTAGGTCTGGCCATTCCACAGTAATAACCTCATACCAACGGTCAAGCCTGAACTGCTCTCTTCAAGTCCTGACACTATTGGGATTAGGTCTGGCCATTCCACAGTAATAACCTCATACCAACGGTCAAGCATGGTGGTGGTAGTGTGATGGTTTGGGGATGCTTTGCTGCCCCAGGACCTGGACAACTTGACTTAATAGAAGGAACCATGAATTACACTATCAGAGAATTCTACAGTAGAATGTCAGGCCATCCGTCTGTGAGCTGAAGTGCAGCTGGGTCATGCAGCAAGACAATGATCCAAAACACACAATTAAGTCTACATGAAAATGGTTAAAAAGCAACACATTTGAAGTTTTGGAATGTCTTAGTCAAAGTCCAGACCTAATCCCAATTGAGATGTTTGGCAGGACTAGAAACAAGCAGTTCTTGCTTGAGAAAACGGCAATGTCGCTGCGTTAAAGCAATTCTACATGCAAGAGTGGGCCAGAATCCCTCTACAGCGATGATCAACAACCACAGGAAGCATTTGGTTGCAGTCATTAAAGGTGGTACAACCAGTTATTGAGAGTAAGTGGGCAATTACTTTTTCACGTAGGGAATTGGGTGTTGCATAACTTTGTAAATTAAATAAATAAAATAAGCATACATTTTTGTTATTTGTAAACTCAGGTTCACATTATCTAATTTTAGGTTTTGGTTGAAGATCTGATAACATTCATTATGAAAAATACAGAAAATCTGAAAGGGGGCAAATACTTTTTCACGGCACTGTAGAGCGAGCGAGAGCAAGAGCGAGAGCGATTCAAGTTCCTCGGTGTCCACATCACTGAGGACTTTAACATGGTCTTCTCAACCCAGCAGGAGGCTGAAACGATTTGGCACGGCCCCTCAGATCCTTTTATAGCTGCACCATCGAGAGCATCCTGACTGGTTGTATCACTTGCATGGCAACTGCACCAACCTCGACCAGAAGGCCCTACAGAGGGTGGTGCGGACAAACACTCACCACCACGCACACACTCAGCCACGACTAATTGTACCCTTTTTGGTCCACCAGCTTCAAACAGCTGTAAAAACTATATTTTGTGTTATTGAAAATGTATTTCACAGCGATTTAGATGGTACAATGATTTCCACTAGATAACACAGCCACAGAGTCAGAACAGCTTTCCCAGTTTGACAACAGATGCCACTCTGGTGGGAGAAATGAATAGGCAAATATCACAGCCAAAAACAACACTGGTGGATAAGTAATATTATGAAACACTATCATTCCGCTATTAGCAGCAGATACAGTATATTATGGAAATTTTCTGAAATTACAATGCAAAAATTCAACAACAAAAAAATCCTGTATAGCACCTTTAACAAGTAATACAACAGAATCTCAAAAAGAACCTGTCAAAATGATTGGCAAGGGTCCCTGTTTTCAACACTTTGTGCACCCCCCGTTGCGAGGATAACGGCACCTAGCCTTTTTCTATAATGTTTTATGAGATTGGAGAACACATTGAGAGGGATCCATCTTCCATACAGAATCTTTCCAGAACTTTGATATCCTTCGGTCTTTGCACAAGGACTGCCCTCTTCAATTCAAACCACAGGTTTTCAAATGGGGTTGAAGTCCAGCGACAGATTGCAGCTGCAAAACGTTGATTTTGTGGTCAATTAACCATTTCTTTATGGAATTTTGATATATACATAGTCTTGATGAAAGATCCCCTTAGGGTCAAGTTTCAGCCTCCTGGCAGAGGCAGCCAGGTTTTTAGCTACAGTATCCTGGTACTTGGCAGACTTTTTTTGATGCCGTTGAACTTAACAAGGGAACCAGGACCAGTAGAAGCAGAACAGCCCCGTAACATAAAAGATCCACCGCCATATTTTACAGTAGGTTCTGCATATGCATCCTTCTTTCAAATCAAATGTTATTCGTCACGTGCTTCATAAACAACCGGTGTAGACTAACAGTGAAACGCTTACTTATGGGTCCTTTTCCAACAATGCGGAGTTAAAGATGTTTTTTTTTAATACTGACACAAGGAATCAATCCACAGTGAATAACAAATAACAATAACGAGTAAAAATAACAATAACAAAAATAACATGATACAGTACAGGGGTAGATATGTACATATAGGTAGGGGTGAAGTGACTAGGCAAAGGACAGATACTAGACTGAGCTGTAGCAGTAGTGTATGTGAAGCAGTAGCAGCAGCGTATGTGGCGAGTGTAACATTTCTGCGCATACAATAGAGTTCGATATTTGCATTATTTATTTTGCTCATCTTTATCAAATGATGCCAATCATTTTTTAACTGACTATATATTTATATGTTTTAGTGTGTGTGTGTGTGTGTGTGTGTGTGTGTGTGTGTGTGTGTGTGTGTGTGTGTGTGTGTGTGTGTGTGTGTGTGTGTGTGTGTGTGTGTGTGTGTGTGTGTGTGTGCGTGTGTGTGTGTTTACATGTGATGCGTCCTACCTGTCGAAACTCCTCACAGACCAGGGTGAAGACCCAGAAGTAGAGAACAAACTCTAAGGTGGACGGGCCATGAGGGGGCGGGGGCTTGAAGTCCAACAATAGGACGTAAGCAAACAGGCTGAGGAACAGGAAGTACATCAGCACGTTGCCTAGAAACCCCGTGACGGGCGCAAACCAGAACTCCCTCCAGCGTAGCAGTATGAAGGACCTCTTAGGATTGGAGGGGGCACCTTTCAGATTGACCCTTATAGCAGCATATTCCTCAGCATCCTCATCCCTGAGAGGACAAGAATGAGAATAATTACTTTTTGTGTGTGCATGCATGTGTGCGAGCGTGCATGCGTGTGTGTGTTTACATGATGTCGGTGAGGGAGAACATGGTGGCATCGCCTCCGTCCAGACTGTCTGTGTCTTGACCATGGGGCACCTGCTCAGTCTTCCCCTCTTCCTCAGGTTCCCTGAGAAAGAGAGATAGAGGTAGAGATAGAGCGAGCTGATAAACTGACAGACACACAGACATTGCGCAGAGGAAACTTCCCTTCCCCACCAGCCTAATTTCTCAAATTCACACCCTATGAGGAAAATAAGGAATGTTTTACATATTGGCCATTTGCCACATATTGGAAACTTTTTTACTCTTCACCACCAACCACATGAAAAACCACTATAGTTTACTATAGTGTAAATACTTTTGTATTACTATATTACTATAGTTATTGTCATTCCAGACTGTATTTCTGCAGGGGTTTTCAAACTGGGGTCCGTGGAGGTATTGCAGGGGTCCGCGAAAATAAAAATGCCCATTTGAAAATGTTTATTTTTTTTAATATATTTTTTCCTTCTTTTTAAAAATAAATTTTACCCCCCTTTTCTCCCCAATTTTCGTGGTATCCAATTGCTAGTAATTACTATCTTGTGTCATCTCTACAACTCCCGTACGGGCTCGGGAGAGACGAAGGTCGAAAGCCATGCGTCCTCCGAAACACAACCCAACCAAGCCGCGCTGTGCCTCCAACCCGGAAGCCAGCCGCACCAATGTGTCGGAGGAAACACTGTGCACCTGGCTCCCTTGGTTAGCGTGCACTGCGCCCAGCCCGCCACAGGAGTCGCTGGTGCGCAATGAGACAAGGATATCCCTACCGGCCAAACCCTCCCTAACCCGGACGACGCTAGGCCAATTGTGCATCGCCCCACGGACAGCGATGCACAATTGCCGGTCGCGGTCGCGGCCGGCTGCGACAGAGCCTGGGCGCGAACCCAGAGCCTCTGGTGGCGCAGCTAGCACTGCGATGCAGTGCCCTAGACCACTGCGCCACCCGGGAGGCCTTGAAAATGTTTTTTTTATGAATATCACTAGCTGTAACAGAATACCACCGTGGATAAAATGGAATGTCTCTGTGTCCAGTATAAAGAAAGTTAGATGGATATAGTTTCACAAGCAAATGCTAACTAGTGTGTGACTGGACGTCTACAGGAACAGTTAGCATGCTAGCTGGTCCTGTTCACCCAACTCTGGGGAAGTAGATACATATATTTGTAATATGGAGAAAATTACTGTCATTGGAATTAATTACAGGGTTTGTTCTGAATAGAAAATTCTTAGGCGGGCCGTCTAAGTGGTAATTTACGGATGGAAAAACAGTTTGTGTCTATTGAACTATACTGCATATAACAATCAAATAAAAGCTAAAAAGTCGGGGAGAACAGAATATTCTGAGAAGTCCTCCATCAGCTTCAACGGTGATTGATGACCAAGAAAGCGATAACTGGGTGCGCTAGGCTACTATAGCATGACAGGAGCCCAATTCCGTAACCATTCTTCGCCTCTGTGCTTGTTCACACCCCCTCAAAGATTTAAAAGCAGTGGATTGGTGTAACTGTATTGGTATACATTTCATCTACACCTACCCAATGCTTTTACATATTTTTGATCACTTTTCATGTTATTCTATACAGAAAATAACCAAAGATCAAAGCAAGCAAATTACACCGGCAATAGAAGTGTGAACCTCATTATAAAATGGACAAAATGTTAGCGCCATAACTTTTTGACTATATGAAAATTGGACAACTTGTGTTCATAACTACATCATTGATTGTAAATGACAGCTTTATTGTACAGCATTACTAGATAGCTAGCTTGCTAATTATTTTGTGTCCAAACCAGCCTGATTTAATTGATCTGTAGCATGTTATCTTGATATCTGCTTCAATTAGCTCATACCCCTGCACAACCACTTGGAACGGGTACCCTGTCTATATAGCCAAGTTATTGTTACTCATTGTGTATTTATTCATTGTGTTATTATTTTTCTATTTATTCCTAGTGTTAAAAATATTATTATATTATTTTAGAATTTTTCTCAAAATGTAATTTTTTTCTCCCTACATTGTTTGGAAAGGCCCGCAAGTAAGCATTTCACTGTTAGTCTACACCTGTTCTTTATGAAGCATTTTATTTTATTTGAGTGGCCCAAGTCAGCTGCAACAATGGGAAGTTTGAGCTAGCATATTCACATTGCATTGGGCATAATAAAATGTTTTTAAAAACTTGGAAATGAACGGTTTCACTTCAGTAATCGTTAAATACAGTGGGGCAAAAAAGTATTTAGTCAGCCACCAATTGTGCCATTTCTCCCACTTAAAAAGATGAGAGAGGCCTGTAATTTTCATCATAGGTACACTTCAACTTTGACGGACAAAATGAGAAAGAAAAATCCAGATAATCACATTGTAGGATTTTTTATGAATTTATTTGCAAGTTATGGTGGAAAATAAGTATTTGGTCAATAACAAAAGTTTATCTCAATACCTTGTTATATACCCTTTGTTGGCAATGACAGAGGTCAAACGTTTTCTGTAAGTCTTCACAAGGTTTTCACACACTGTTGCTGGTATTTTGGCCCATTCCTCTATGCAGATCTCCTCTAGAGCAGTGATGTTTTGGGGCTGTTGCTGGGCAACACGGACTTTCAACTCCCTCCAAAGATTTTCTATGGGGTTGAGATCTGGAGACTGGCTAGGCCACTCCATGACCTTGAATTGCTTCTTACGAATCCACTCCTTCGTTGCCCGGGCGGTGTGTTTGGGATCATTGTCATGCTGAAAGACCCAGCCACGTTTCATCTTCAATGCCCTTGCTGATGGAAGGAGGTTTTCACTCAAAATCTCACAATACATGGCCCCATTCATTCTTTCCTTTACACGGATCAGTCGTCCTGGTCCCTTTGCAGAAAAACAGCCCCAAAGCATGATGTTTCCACCCCCATGCTTCACAGTAGGTATGGTGTTCTTTGGATGCAACTCAGCATTCTTTGTCCTCCAAACACGACGAGTTGAGTTTTTACCAAAAAGTTATATTTTGGTTTCATCTGACCATATGACATTCTCCCAATCTTCTTCTGGATCATCCAAATGCGCTCTAGCAAACTTCATACGGGCCTGGACATGTACTGGCTTAAGCAGGGGGACACGTCTGGCACTGCAGGATTTGAGTCCCTGGCGGCGTAGTGTGTTACTGATGGTAGGCTTTGTTACTTTGGTCCCAGCTCTGCAGGTCATTCACTAGGTCCCCCCGTGTGGTTCTGGGATTTTTGCTCACCGTTCTTGTGATCATTTTGACCCCACGGGGTGAGATCTTGCGTGGAGCCCCAGATCGAGAGAGATTATCAGTGGTCTTGTATGTCTTCCATTTCCTAATAATTGCTCCCACAGTTGATTTCTTCAAACCAAGCTGCTTACCTATTGCAGATTCAGTCTTCCCAGCCTGGTGCAGGTTTACAATTTTGTTTCTGGTGTCCTTTGACAGCTCTTTGGTCTTGGCCATAGTGGAGTTTGGAGTGTGACTGTTTGAGGTTGTGGACAGGTGTCTTTTATACTGATAACAAGTTCAAACAGGTGCCATTAATACAGGTAACAAGTGGAGGACAGAGGAGTCTCTTAAAGAAGAAGTTACAGGTCTGTGAGAGCCAGAAATCTTGCTTGTTTGTAGGTGACCAAATACTTATTTTCCACCATAATTTGCAAATAAATTCATTAAAAATCCTACAATGTGATTTTCTGGATTTTTCTTTCTCATTTTGTCTGTCATATTTGAAGTGTACCTATGATGAAAATTACAGGCCTCTCTCATCTTTTTAAGTGGGAGAACTGGCACAATTGGTGGCTGACTAAATACTTTTTTGCCCCACTGTATATGTACATTATACATAATTAAAAGGGTTTAAAGTATTAGAAACCACCAAAATAACAATTACTACAAAAATGAATTGATCTAATTTAGGCTTTTTCCCTACAATGGTTATTGTAGGCCACATCTAAAGCATCTTAATAACCTTTTCTCAATATAGGGGGTGCTGTTTCAACTTTGTAAAATATCGTTCCCAAATTAAACTGCCTCGTACTCAATTCTTGCTCGTACAATATGCATATTATTATTACTATTGGATAGAAAACACTCTCTAGTTTCTAAAACCGTTTGAATTATTTCTCTGAGTGAAACAGAACTCATTCTGCAGCACACTTCCTGTCAAGAAGTGAGATTTCTGAAATCGAGGTCTCTGTTCCAGGGTCGGTTTATAAATTCCCTTGTAAGCTATGGGGCTACATGCACTGCATACGCCTTCCCCTAGATGTCAGTAAGCGGTGAGACTTTGAATGGAGTGGATAGCACCATCTGGGGGAGTATAAAGCCTCTTGGAACGGAAGGACCGAACTTTTCGACGCGGGGCCTGACGCAGGAGGGACACCAGCATGGCGTCCTGAAAAGCTTTCGGTTTAGCAGTTCTATATCTCCGGCTCTGATTTAATTTGTTTTTTGTCTTAAAAACTTCATAAAGTAGTTAATTTAAACCGACTTATAGCAGTTTATATCAGTTTATTGCGATTTTCTGGAATTTCTTTGTCAGGCGTTAGCGCGAGTTGGGCACCTTTCCGGTACATCGCTAGCGTTAGCTGCTAATTCTACAGGAGTAGAGGACATCTTTCAACCAAAAGACGATTGTTCTGGACAAAGGACCACTTGCCCAAGATTCTGATGGAAGCTCATCAAAAAGTAAGAGCTATTTATGATGTTATTTCGTATTTCTGTGGAAAAATGTAAAATTATTAGTCCGCCATTAATTTCGGCATGGTCTCGCTGTAACGCACGCTGTATGTCTTGTAACGTTAATTTTAAAAATCTAACACAGCGGTTGCATTAAGAACTAATGTATCTTTCATTTGCTGTCCAACCTGTATTTTTTAGTCAAGTTTACGATTAGTTATCGATTAGATTAGGTGCCTCTCCAAGATGGCGCCGGACAGATTGCTTGAAGTTTGGCTACAATTCACATTGTATAACCACGATTTGTGCCGCTAAATATGCACATTTTCGAACAAATCCTATATGCATTGTGTAATATGATGTTACAGGACTGTCATCTGATGAAGTATATGAAGGTTAGTCAAAAATTATATATCTTTTGCTGGTTTGTTAGGATCGCTAACCTTTGCTGCTGGTAAATGGCTTGTGTTTCTGGCTATTGTGGTAAGCTAATATAATGCTATATTGTGTTTTCGCTGTAAAACACTTAAAAAATCTGCAATATTGTCTGGATTCACAAGATGTTGGTCTTTCATTTGCTGTACGCTGTGTATTTTTCAGAAATGTTTTATGATGAGTATTTAGGTATTTGACGTTGGTCTCTGTAATTATTCTGGCTGCTTCGGCACTATTTCAGATTGCAGCTGCAATGTAGAACTGTGATTTATACCTGAAATATGCACATTTTTCTAACAAAACATATGCTATACAATAAATATGTTATCAGACTGTCATCTGATGAAGTTGTTTCTTGGTTAGTGACTATGTATATCTTTATTTGGTCGAAATTGTGATAGCTACCTATGCAGGAAAAAAATGGTGGGGAAAAAAAGTAGTGTCTTTTGCTATGGTGGTTAGCTAATAGAAATACATATTGTGTCTTCCCTGTAAAACATTTTAAAAATCAGAAATGATGTCTGGATTCACAAGATGTGTATCTTTCATCTGGTGTCTTGGACTTGTGATTTCATGATATTTAGATGCTAGTATTTACTTGTGGCGCTATGCTAGGCTATGCTAGTCAGCTTTTTTACTGATGAGGGTGCTCCCGGATCCGGGATGAGTACTAAGTAGAAGCTAGGGCTAAGTTCATCGTTAGAACCTTGTTTTTCCATGATTCCAACAGCTCACCCAAGTGTTTTGATCTAAATCGCAAGTCAAAACGAAATTGTAACATTTGGTCAAAAATAAGGCCTAGATTTTTTTTGGTTGAAGTTTAAATGAACAAATCAAATCAGAATGGAGACCCATTGAAATCCCTTAGAATGTATGTGTTGCCACACTAGGGTCAGGCACTACTCAAAGCAAATGTAGGGGGGGACATGTCTCCCCTGTTCCCTGGCTCCTACGCCTTTGGTTGAGAGCTACTTCCAAACTAAATGGTACGTTGTCACAAAAGTACAGTAGATGGAGCGAATTTGGAGTGGCAGTTCTTTTTTCCTGTGAGCGGTGAGTGTTTTTAGCGAAGCCCGGGAATGTGGACGTTAAGCGATGAGCGGGATTTCCGACCGCTCAACTCCGCTCACATCCTCTGTTAGTAAAGTATTCTAGTATAGTAAAGTTTACTACAGTATTCTATTGTAGTACTGTAGTATTCTATAGTAAACTGTAGCATTTGTTCAAAGTGGGCAGCCAATCTTCTCTATATCTTAATGCTTAATGGATTGGAAATTCTCAGACAGGCAGCCACTAACCTGAAGCTGATGAGGTTGGTGTAGATGAGGGGGGGTAAGAAGAAGGTGAGGATCAGTTTCCAGACCTCCGTGCTCCTCTCCATGTCTCCCCACCAGATCTGAGACAGCAGAGACTGCCAGGGGAAGAGGTAGGAACAGAGTTAGTCCTGAGAAACTTCAATTAACCACCCCCCACATTCTAATACACACACTCTGGAAATCTGGTTAGTTTTATAAAGATAAATGTGAACATACAGATCACACGTACACACAGATCACACGTACACACAGATCACACGTACACACAGATTCACACAGAGATTCACACACATACGCACGCACGTGCGCACACACACCTTGACCTTTGATCCCTTGGTTTAATACAGACCTGCAAGCCATCGTGACTGAAGAAGAGGCGGGCATCGGCTGCGGTGGCCATCTCCAGACAGGTAGCTTCGCCCCACACCAGAGACTGCCTTATAAGGAGGTTGAAAGAGCGACTCTCACTGCTCTGATAGCATTCACTGAACATATCTAGAGAGACAATTAAAGGGTTAATACTCAACACACTGAACAAGTCTAGAGAGAGGAAACGGGTCACAGGTTTTCACATTAGGTTTCCCATTAGGAACAAGGGGTGCAAATTGGTTTGCTTCCATCCTCATCCTACAGGCCTTGAGTGTGAAAACATTGCAAATGGCCCCAGACTGGGATGCCCTCCAGCAGACTTTTCGAACAGGTGGTCCCTTGCATTCTGATCCGGAGCCGCTACTAGGCATTATGGGGTATAACTTCACTCACAAAATACAAGATGCTCACTTGTATGCAAAACAGATAAATGCCCCTAGGCATTACTTGGATACATTGACTGTCTAAGCTTTAATTGGGGAATCAGGATGTCAGGGAGCAGCCCATCACATGAAGTATCAAACTAGCTAAACATTTGGAATAAGGCTCGCCCACCATTGGCCAAGTTCTCAAACTTCTGTGCTAGCTCCTTCATAGAGAGCTTGGACGCCGTCTCACTCTCAAGCTTAGACAGCTCCCTTAGAATCTTACAGCCTGCCAGAGCACTGAGGACAGACTCCCCTGCCTAGAGAGAGAGAGAAAGCAAGAGCGAGTGAAAGAGCGAGAGAGAGAAAGAAAAAGGGGATTGTTTTAACATCAGTAACATGTCAGAGTTCCGGTTCCGGTGGCATGCATTGAAACGCTTGGCTTTCTTGTGGCTTTCGTTTGCAAAGGAACTATGAATTAACTGACTTATTTTCAAATAATTGTCAACACATACAGTATCATCACATTAAAGTGTGGGACGTTCACTGTATTACAAGGAACAATAGCAGGTCTATTTCGCTCCAGCAGCATATCCTGTCTGTTCACAATTCACCTGTGGTAACATGGTGGCTTTCAACACCAGACAACAAAAAGAGTTGACCACTACCATGAGAGATTGATTATGAGGAAATAACATCTGCTCTCGAGGGAAGGGGGGTGGATAGGGAGGGGAGAATTGTTCACAGTGGGGTTTCAGGGTGGGGAACCACTAAGGGGTGGGTTTCCCTGTGGGTCCTGCTTTTTGTTTCACATCCATGGGCTTATTAACACTTCATTTGTTAACGACGGCAACGCTAGCTCTTCTCTCTTGGAATCTAGAAGGCCCAAACTGTCCTATTAAACGTTCCAGCTGTCTTGATATCCCAGCAACAAACCATGTTGATATAGCAACGCTCCAAGAAATGCACCTTTTCCAAATGGACTCACATAGAATAGAGAACCATTTGTACAAACTGGCTGCTTTTTCATCAGCCCCATTCAAAACTAAAGGTGTAATCATAATGATACATAAGAAACAAAAATTACCTTCTTGGGTAAAGGTGAATCACTTCCCTTAAATGTATCCATAATGGAAAGAAAATTGCCTTTATTAATGTGTATGCTGTCTGTTAGAATTAACTGAAATCCATCTGGTTATTGGGACAGACATGAATGTAATTTTGGACGTGGCGGCAAAAATCTAATAAAACCAACTACAATCCACATGCAACCAAGGCTCTCTAGCATATACTCTCTGATTACAATCTCATTTATGCCTGGCAAGCACCTAATCCTAAAGCAAAAGGGTACACTTTCTACTCAAACAGGCATTGTCATGAATCAATTTCATACTATTACCTACACCTCTATTTTCTTTAATCAATAAAATAGAAATTCGATATATGAGCTTGTCTGACCACCACGCTTACTCCTGCCAACTTCAAATGTCAGAATCTCCTAAAAGAACCACAAGATGGCGTTTCAATGTTTCATTACTACAAAATCCTACATTCTGTGATCAATTTGAAATTGAACTAATGAATTCATAATGATCAATAAAATTCAGGTGATGACCCCGGGATTCTATGGGATGCCACCAAAGGTTTTATTAAAAATAACGCAATTGCATCTTGGTCGACTAAATCACAAATAAAGAATGTCAGATTTGTAAATGTTCTTAACCATGTTAGAGCGTTCTCAACAAATACTATTTTCAGACCAGGTAGTTATTACTCTTTACAAAATCAAGACAGAACTTAATTTATTGATTAGCCAGAACAGAATTTGAATCGAATAAGACCATTACTTCCATGGTAATCGTCCCAGTCATTTACTGGCCAACAAGCTAAGCCGTAATGATCAGTTAGCTGATATAGAAACTTTTAAAATCTGAAACAGGGGAATTACAATCAGAAACCAAATTAATCAAAGATTCTCCCACTTCTATACAGAAATTGTACAGCTTTGATTGTAAATCCAAACCAAGCCAGATTAAGTCCTTTCTAAATTACTTAAGAACGCCTTACCGGGAGCCCAAATCTCTCTGAATGAATTCAAAAGGGCATTGGATAGCATAAATAAAGGCAAATCGCCTGGATGGGACAGTGTTCCTCCTGAGGTCTATTTAACATTTTTGAATCAATAAAGTCCACTATTGTTCAAAATGATTAATACAGCCATTCACAAAGGTTCATTTGGGAGAGATGTGAATACAGTACTAGTTTAGCTAATTATCTTAGATACTTCATCAGAAACCACAGCTTTTTGGGCTATATTATTTCTCGATGCAGAAAGAGCTTTCGATAGACTAGAATGGTCATATCTCTGGTCTGTCTTAGAACATATGGGAATTAGATCCAATTTCATTAATATGATTCAAATACTATATGCAATCCTTCAGCCTTAGTTATAACAGGCAATATCTGCTCTTCTCCGTTCAGAATCACTAGAAGAAGCAGACGAGGCGATCCAATTTCATCTTTGCTATTATTTTATTATCCATGGACTCTTGGCCCAGGCAATTCGTCAATCGATGGAAATAACACAAATGTTCCTAAAATTTACTGATCACTTCATCTCATTATATGCAGACGATATTTTACTATATCTAGACAATGTACCTCAATCGCATTGGAGATCATAGATAAATTCAGCTCCATATCCATATCAAATATATTTCATTCCTTAGATAAAACCACTGCCAGAAACGTTAATAGAATGCTCAAATCAATTCAATCCAACCTCAGTAGATTAAATAATATCCCAGTTTCTTTAACTGGCAGAATATCTGTAGTCAAAGTGAATATATTGCCATGGCTGAATTTCCGTAGTTCAATGCTTCCCATGGCACCCCCAGCCCCTAAATCAGTTAGGCACATTCCTTAATATGATGTGGGAGTGCCCTGCAGTTAAATGCTTCTGGGGCAAAGCTATAAAATGTATTTTGAAGTACATGAATTTAAATATTCAATGCATTGCATCTATTATGTTACTTAACTAATGATAGCCTGGACAAAGCATTGACTGTAAAGAACAATCTCAGCTAAAGCCCCCCATCTATCCATCTATCTATTTAGACTTTTGTTACTTTCTTTGCTTTCAGGCACATGGGGAAGGCGTGGTACGGGGTGGGGGGTCTCTGGTCATTGTGCGGGGAGGGCGTGGGGGATTGGGGGGGAATGTAAGGGGAGACTCAGGGGATGGATGGGTGGGAGGGGGACTGATAAGCAACCTCGGTTGCTGGGTGTGGTTGGAAGGGGAGGGAGACATGCTTCCTTCTGGTGGGGGCAGGGGGCTAGGCGGGGTGGGAACTGAGGTGGGGAATGGGTTGGGGTTATCTTTGTATTTATTTCTTTGATTGTTTTTGTTCCTGTAAACCCCCCCCCCCCCCCCTCTAAAAAGATGACAAAACTAAATGAAAAATCTGTCACAAATAAAGAAAAAGGGGATAGAGATGCAAAAATAGAGATGCAAAAATGTGTCTGCATTGATAAAGTTCTGAGCGTCAAGCATCCAACCATTTGAGAGTAATTGTTCATTGTTGTCATTACGGCTGCCTGGACCCATACATTCTTAACTGACTTACCTCGTCAGATAAAAGTTTAATAAAATCATTAATTAATACAATTACCATCTCCCAGAAGTAGACAGCCATCTCGCTGCGATTCTGCAGCACAGCCCAGATAAACAGAGAGGCCCAGGGATAGACACAGTGCTGCTCCCTATACGGACAATCCCCCAGTAACAACTTATTCACTTGCTGAGAGAGGGGAGAGAGGGATACAGTACATTAAGAGAGATAGGGTGAGAGTAAATACAGCTTGGTTAGCACAGCAGTCACAGTTACATTCTATGGCCAGTGATAAAGTGGTATCACCGTAGCAGCGTTGATAACTCAACTATATTGGTGGAGTCTACAGGCCTAGTAAGTAGGCCTAGTTAGTACACATTTACATTTACATTTTAGTCATTTAGCAGACGCTCTTATCCAGAGCGACTTACAGTAGAGTGCATACATTTTATTAAATTTTTTACATACTGAGACAAGGATATCCCTACCGGCCAAGAGCAGACGCTCTTATCCAGAGCGACTTACAGTAGAGTGCATACATTTTATTACATTTTTTTTTTTTTTTTACATACTGAGACAAGGATATCCCTACCGGCCAAACCCTCCCTACCGGCCAAACCCTCCCTAACCCGGATGACGCTATGCCAATTGTGCGTCGCCCCACGGATCTCCCGGTTGCGGCCGGCTGCGACAGAGCCTGGGCGCGAACCCAGCCCAGCGTGGGCGTGAACCCAGAGACTCTGGTGGCGCAGCTAGCACTGCGATGCAGTGCCCTAGACCACTGCGCCACCCGGGAGACACATCACTGGACCTTGTCATTGACAACAGATGCTCTGGTAGTGCCCTAAACGCTCTTAGAAAAAAAAGTTACAAAAATCTAATCAAATGTTTTGTCACATGCACAGAATACAGGGGGTATAAACATGACCGTGAAATGCTTGCTCATGAGCCCTCCCTACAACGCAGCCCTCCCTAAAACGCAGAGTTAAAAAAAATATATATACGAATATTTTAAAAAATAAGACAAGGAACAAAATACACAAATATGAAGCTATATACTGGGAGTACAAGTATCATATCACTGTGCAGGGGTATGAGGTATGCGTGGTAGATATGTACATGAAGGCAGGGTAAAGGAACTAGGAATCAGGATAGATAACAATAAGGTATATGTGGTAGATATGTACATGAAGGCAGGGTAAAGGGACTAGGAATCAGGATAGATAATAATAAGGTATGTGAGGTAGATATGTACATGAAGGCAGGGTAAAGGAACTAGGAATCAGGATAGATAACAATAAGGTATATGTGGTAGATATGTACATGAAGGCAGGGTAAAGGGACTAGGAATCAGGATAGATAATAATAAGGTATGTGAGGTAGATATGTACATGAAGGCAGGGTAAAGGGACTAGGAATCAGGATAGATAATAATAAGGTATGTGAGGTAGATATGTACATGAAGGCAGGGTAAAGGGACTAGGAATCAGGATAGATAATAATAAGGTATGTGAGGTAGATACAGTGGGGAGAACAAGTATTTGATACACTGCTGATTTTGCAGGTTTTCCTACTTACAAAGCATGTAGAGGTCTGTAATTTTTATCATAGGTACACTTCAACTGTGAGAGACGGAATCTAAAACAAAAATCCAGAAAATCACATTGTATGATTTTTAAGTAATTAATTTGCATTTTATTGCATGACATAAGTATTTGATACATCAGAAAAGCAGAACTTAATATTTGGTACAGAAACCTTTGTTTGCAATTACAGAGATCATACGTTTCCTGTAGTTCTTGACCAGGTTTGCACACACTGCAGCATTGATTTTGGCCCACTCCTCCATACAGACCTTCTCCAGATCCTTCAGGTTTCGGGGCTGTCACTGGGCAATACGGACTTTCAGCTCCCTCCAAAGATTTTCTATTGGGTTCAGGTCTGGAGACTGGCTAGGCCACTCCAGGACCTTGAGATGCTTCTTACGAAGCCACTCCTTAGTTGCTCTGGCTGTGTGTTTCAGGTCGTTGACATGCTGGAAGACCCAGCCACGACCCATCTTCAATGCTCTTACTGAGGGAAAGAGGTTGTTGGCCAAGATCTCGCAATACATGGCCCCATCCATCCTCCCCTCAATACGGTGCAGTAGTCCTGTCCCCGTTGCAGAAAAGCATCCCCAAAGAATGATGTTTCCACCTCCATGCTTCACGGTTGGGATGGTGTTCTTGGGGTTGTACTCATCCTTCTATTCCTCCAAACACGGCGAGTGGAGTTTAGAGCAAAAAGCTCTATTTTTGTCTCATCAGACCACATGACCTTCTCCCATTCCTCCTCTGGATCATCCAGATGGTCATTGGCAAACTTCAGACGGGCCTGGACATGCGCTGGCTTGAGCAGGGGGACCTTGCGTGCGCTGCAGGATTTTAATCCATGACGGCGTAGTGTGTTACTAATGGTTTTCTTTGAGACTGTGGTCCCAGCTCTCTTCAGGTCATTGACCAGGTCCTGCCGTGTAGTTCTGGGCTGATCCCTCACATTCCTCATGATCATTGATGCCCCACGAGGTGAGATCTTGCATGGAGCCCCAGACCGAGGGTGATTGACCGTCATCTTGAACTTCTTCCATTTTCTAATAATTGTGCCAACAGTTGTTGCCTTCTCACCAAGCTGCTTGGCTATTGTCCTGTAGCCCATCCCAGCCTTGTACAGGTCTACAATTTATCCCTGATGTCCTTACACAGCTCTCTGGTCTTGGCCATTGTGGAGAGGTTGGAGTCTGTTTGATTGAGTGTGTGGACAGGTGTCTTTTATACAGGTAACGAGTTCAAACAGGTGCAGTTAATACAGGTAATGAGTGGAGAACAGGAGGGCTTCTTAAAGAAAAACTAACAGGTCTGTGAGAGCCGGAATTCTTACTGGTTGGTAGGTGATCAAATACTTATGTCATGCAATAAAATGCAAATTAATTACTTAAAAATCATACAATGTGATTTTCTGGATTTTTGTTTTAGATTCCGTCTCTCACAGTTGAAGTGTACCTATGATAAAAATGACAGACCTCTACATGCTTTGTAAGTAGGAAAACCTGCAAAATCGGCAGTGTATCAAATACTTGTTCTCCCCACTGTATGTACATGAAGGCAGGGTAAAGGGACTAGGAATCAGGATAGATAATAATAAGGTATGTGAGGTAGATATGTACATGAAGGCAGGGTAAACGAACTAGGAATCAGGATAGATAATAATAAGGTATGTGAGGTAGATATGTACATGAAGGCAGGGTAAAGGGACTAGGAATCAGGATAGATAATAATAAGGTATGTGAGGTAGATATGTACATGAAGGCAGGGTACAGGGACTAGGAATCAGGATAGATAATAATAAGGTATGTGAGGTAGATATGTACATGAAGGCAGGGTAAAGGAACTAGGAATCAGGATAGATAATAATAAGGTATGTGAGGTAGATATGTACATGAAGGCAGGGTAAAGGGACTAGGAATCAGGATAGATAATAATAAGGTATGTGAGGTAGATATGTACATGAAGGCAGGGTAAAGGAACTAGGAATCAGGATAGATAATAATAAGGTATGTGAGGTAGATATGTACATGAAGGCAGGGTAAAGGGACAAGGAATCAGGATAGATAATAATAAGGTATGTGAGGTAGATATGTACATGAAGGCAGGGTAAAGGGACTAGGCATCAGGATAGATAATAATAAGAGTAAAATAAAGAACAGAGTAGCAGCAGCATGTAATGAGTGTGAAAGTGTGTGTGTGGCATCACTATGCGCACATGTGTGTGCGTTTGTGTGAAAGTGTAGTGTGTGAGTGTATATACAGTATGGCGTATATACACAGTGTACAAAACATTATGAACACCTTCCTAATATTCAGTTGCACCCCCTTTTGCCCTCAGAACAGTCTCAATTTGTTTGTGCATGGACTACAAGGTGTCAAAAGCATTCCACAGGGATGCTGGCCCATGTTGACTCCAATGCTTCCCACAGTTGTGTCAAGTTGGCTGGATGTCCATTGGGTGGTGAACCATTCTTGATACACACGGGAAACTGTTGACTGTTGCGCCTGGCACCTACTACCATACCCTGTTCAAAGGCACTTCAATATTTTGTCTTGCCCATTCACCCTCTGAATAGCATACATACAAAACCCATGTTTCAATTGTCTTACGGCTTAAAAATACTTCTTTAACCTGTCTCCTGCCCTTCATCTACATGGATTAAAGTGAATTTAACAGGTGACATCAATAAGGGATCATAGCTTTCACCTGGATTCACCTGGTCAGTCTATATCATGGGAAATCAGGCATTCCAATTTTTTACTCAGTATACAGCAGGGGTTGGAACCGGTTTAGGGAGCAGAACAACATTACTCAAGCAACAGAAACGGAGCCTGGAACAACAGTGATCTATACTGTTCCAGAACAGAACCGTTATTTTAAAAGAATGTGAACCGGTTAATATCATTATTTTATGTTCAAGGCATTTTTTCTAGACCCACAAAAAAACACAATAAAGCACCCATGCAAAACCCTCAGTCACTCAGAAACGTATTCCAGTGTCTGCTTGCAAGCTGAAAATCTTTGTCAGTGTGTGCGCGCGCGTGTTTAGGCTACAGACATTATAATCGTGATTCAGAAGATAGGGAAAGAGATATTTTATTAGCTTCTGATATAGAGGTCCTTGATGGCAGGGAGCTCGGCCCCAGTAATGTACTGGGCTGTCCACACCACCCTCTATCGCGGTTGAGTACGAGCATTTTCCATACCAAGCGATGTTGCAGCCAGTCAAGATGCTCTCGATGCTTCAGCTGAAAAACTTTTTGGCCCATGCCAAATCTTTTCAGCCTCCTGAGGGGGAAGAGGCTCTGTCCTCTTCACGACTGTGCGGGTGTGTGTGGACCATGTTAAGTCCTTAGTGATGTGGACACCAGGGAACTTTAAACTCTCAACCCGCTCCACTACAGCCCTGCCAGCAGTCTTTTTCCTGTAGTCTACGATCAGCTCTTTGGTCTTGGGACGTTGAGGGAGATGCTGTTGTCCTGGCACCACACTGCCAATTCTCTGATGATGGTGTTGGAATTGTGCGTGGCCACACAGTCATGGGGGAACAGAAAGTACAAAAAGGGGCTGAGCACACACCCCTGATGGGCCCCCATGTTGAGGGTCAGTGTGCCGGAGGTGTTGTTGCCTACCCTCACCACCTGGAGCTAGCCTGTCAGGAATTCCAGTTGCAGAGGGAGGCGTTCAGTGATGAGCTGATGAGCTTGGAGGGGAATATGGTGTTCAACGCCAAACTGTTGTCTCGGAACAGTATTCTCACATAGTTATTTACCCTCTTGTCCAGGTGGGAGAAAGCAGTGTGAAGTGCAATTGAGATATCGTTATCTGTGGATCTGTTGGGGAGGTATGCAAATTAGAGTGGGTCCAGGGTTTCTGGGATGATGGTGTTGAGGTGTGTCATGACCAGCCTTTCAAAGCACTTCATAATTACAGATGTGAGTGCTACGGGACGATAAGCATTTAGGCAGGTTACCTTGGGAACAGGGACAATGGTGGTCAGCTTGAAACATGTTGGGATTACAGACTGGGACAAAGAGAGATTGAAAATGTCAGTGAGACACTTGCCAACTAGTCTGCGCATGCCCTGAGAACCCGTCCTGGTATTCCATCTGGCCCGACGGCGGTTTAAAAATGGTACTCATATCGGCAAACAGAGAGCGAGATCACTATGAATTCCAATAGGAATTACACATCACTTTACAAGTCAGCATAATGTGATTTGCAGGCCTAATGTGGCCTGTAAACAAGGAGCTTCAGACCACTATGTTAGGGTATATAGGCCCTCAAAGTAAGGCATTATGATATACAGCATGTAATGTATTGTCAAAAAGAGGTGGTTCATTTTAAAGGCTAATAAGGCTGGTAGTGTCACGCCCTGACCATAGTTTGCTTTGTATGTTTATATGTTTTGTTTGGTCAGGGTGTGATCTGAGTGGGCATTCTATGTTGTATGTCTAGTTTGTCTGTTTCTGTGTTTGGCCTGATATGGTTCTCAATCAGAGGCAGGTGTTAGTCGTTGTCTCTGATTGGGAATCATATTTAGGTAGCCTGTTTTGTCATTGTGGGTTGTGGGTGATTGTCTATGTTAGTTGCTTGTGTCAGCACATTTCTTATATAGCTTCACGTTCGTTGTTCGTTTATTGTTTTGTATAGTTTGTTTAGTGTTCTCTGTTTATTAAATTCATGATGAACACATACCACGCTGCATTTTGGTCCTCCGATCCTTCCAACTACTCCTCCTCAGACGAGGAGGACGAAGAACGTGACAGGTAGAACCGTTCAAAGATAAAAGGGTTCTTGTTAGAACTTTTCATAGAGGATTCTAGGAAGAACCTTCCCACTGGGCAAAAAGTGGTTGAATCAATGTTGTTTCTACATCATTTCAAGAAAACAATTCTATGTGATGAAGTTGATTCAAATGGGAAAAACTGATTGGATTTGCAAAAAGTCATCAAGGTAAGGGAATTTAGTATTTTTTTCACCTTACTTCTAACCTAAATACAATGTCATGGTGACATTTGTTCTTGTTTTTACGTTGAATTCAAGTTAGTTGACAACTCAACCAAATGTAAATCAAAAATAGATATGGAACTGACGTCTGTGCCCAATGGGTTTAGACGATGGGTTTAACGGTTCTAGATATAACCAAAAAGGGTTTCCATATGGAGACAAGCCGAAGAACCCTATATAGTTCTACTTAGCAACTTTATTTCTGAGAGTGTATAGGGGATAGAGTGCTATTTGGAACGCAGCTATGGCAGCCACTACCTTCAGTGTTCTCCAGGTGCTGGTGCTCTGGTCCAAACCCAGAGGACTGTAGTAGAAGGGCTGACATACATCTCCCAGGATGTCCCATAGTAGCCGCGACACCTGGAGGGAGAGGCGAGTCACATATAACTGAGAACAAAACACCTAAATTAGAGGAAATGCGCCTCAACTCCACACAGAGCAAATGACCCCATACCTCCCCTCTCACCCCTCCTATTTGACCAATTCACCATGTCATTTCTCAATAAATACCTAGTCATTTCTGTACCATAAAATAAAGTGCAACCCCTCCTAACCTCATACAAGCTGAGCTCTTTGGCAGAGGAGGGTCCTGATATGGGGCTCATTTGGCTCTGGGGCCTCTTGAGGGGTGTAGGCTCGTCCAGAGAGCAGGGGACAGTGGGAAGGGATCTGGCCAGGCTCTGCCTCTCTGTGAGGTGTCGCTGGAGAAGCGTGTAGGCCAGAGAGCTGTTGGACAGCGAGCGGTACAGGCCCTCCAGACGCTGGTAGGTCAGGTAGTCCAGGATGTTGAGACCGTTCTCGGTGAAGAGACGTACAAACTGGGGCTTGTTGTTGATCAGTGCGTCCGTCATGGAGTCCTCCAGGTCCTCGTACTGCGGGAGGATGGGAGGACGTTTTTATAAACATATCTCTGTCTGTCTGTCAAAAGTGAAGCAATAACATCCTGCCGAGTGAGAAAATAAAGGAACGCTTCACAAAATGGAAATTGTTTTGATTTCCAACTTCCCTTCACCAACAGCCTACTTCTCTGTATTGTTCCAACTTCCCTTCAACACCAGCCTACCTTCTCTGTATTGTTCCAATTTCCAATTTGTGAAGCCGTTCCTTATGTTCCTCATGTTATCAGATACAGAGAAGTTGGAAAGGTAAAGTCTGTCTGTCGTTTTGAATAGAATAAATGCCCTGTCAACTAAATAACATAAAAGAAAATAAATGGAGTTAAAGTGGCGTCAGAAGTGAGGAGCAGCTCACTCTCCATTGGATGTCTCCGTTGAAGAGTTCACTGTTAGCGATGTCCACCCTGTTCCAGGCTACTGCAAGCTTCAGCTCCTCTGTGTACTCACTGGCGTCGCTGGACACACGTTTACTGGCTGACAGAAATTACATTGAACGAATGAATAGTTTGACCAGGATCACGTTCAACATATTTGTCAACAGACAGCAAACGCACAACTCACGCACACCTACCTCTGACCAGAGCCTTCAGTAGCACTGTGTCAAAATCATCAGGACTGTCCTGCTCCCCGTGGAACACTGTGATCAGATCTCTGTTCTGATAGATACTCAGAGCCTGGGGAAAGAAAGAAAACAAAGGAGAGAGAAAGAGGAGAGAGAGACAGAGAGGGCGGAGAGAGACAGAGAGGGGAGAGAGAGACAGAGAGGGGAGAGAGAGACAGAGAGGGGAGAGAGAGACAGAGAGGGGAGAGAGAGACAGAGAGGGGAGAGAGAGACAGAGAGGGGAGAGAGAGACAGATGAGAGGAGAGAAATAAGCAGTATGATGAAGTGCTCACTCACACACACCCCACCCATCCCACACGCACCCTGTCCACAAGCTTCTCCCGGTCTGCCTCGGCAGGGAAGTGCCTCTTGACCCTCTCACGGGTCCATTCGCGCAGCTCCGCGCTGGGGCTCTCGCTCCCCTCACCCTCTGGCGGGGGAGAGGTGCGGCTCATGGGCACAGCTGACAAGGCATCCAGCAGCTCACAGATAAGGTCTGCCGCTGGACCAGAACCATTCAACACCAGCCAGGGAGTAGCCTTCCTCAGAGAGAGATCCACCCTCTGGGGGGAGGGAGAGAGTGTTTGGGGGGAGAAGGGAATGTTCTGGACATGGACAGTAAAGTTAAGTGATGATAGTGATGTTGTAATAACTTACCTTCAGCATGGCAGCTTCCCCTGAGATGAGCATACACAGCACAGGAATCTCTATACTGCCACTACCTGGAAGATAACAGGTACAGGGAAGGGGTGTGGGGAGAAATCCATCAAATTATTATCAAATTTTTAGTCATGAGTGATTGATCAGATGTCATTGTGAATGTCCATCATATTAATGTCAATGTGTGAATGTTTCATGATTTACTACTCATATGAATATCCACAAGCATTGTAGGTTTAGAACAGTTAGCTAAACGTATTTCCTTATTAAAAAATATTTTTTAAATTGTGGCGCTTCATGATAGTGCATGTTATGCTTGCGCAGAGCAAATATTTGCAGTGAGTATTATTATTATCATCATTATTTTCTTCAGGGGATCTAATAATTTGGCCAGGTGAAAATGTAGCTATTTGAACGTGCATATCATGATCTGACATAATGGTAGCCTCATTTTTGGGCTTTACTTTTGAGATGTGCTAACATATTTTCAGAATTTCAAGCATTTTGAATGAGGAGCCATTTGGAGCTAAATGACGGGGCTCTTATACAAAAACGGAGCAATATAATGTGGCCCACATAAAATACTCAGAATGCCCATGACTAGGAGAGATTGCAAGTCAGAAGAGCAGTGGACTTGAACCCATGCCAACTCTGTTAGCCTAGGCTGTGCATGTGTGTCGGGGTCCGCGGCTTTAACCGTTGGACCAGACAGGCCATGTGATGTGTAATTCCGGCCAGAGTGAGACTATACAACAATTGGCACTTTGAATCACCCGCATTGAGAATGACTGCCAGGGCTAGGAAAATGTATCGAGACTACCTAAATCATATAACTGGAACAGCCATCTCAGAAACAGGTGCAAAAAGTCCAATTACTAACAGATTGGGTTAGTTTAGATATTTTTTTTATGTTTGTGTAATCAACCAATCAATGTACATGCAAAAACACAGGTATTGAAAGAAAAAACAACTGAAAATCAACCTCCAATAGAGCATGCTGGGAGAGACTGTATGATAATGATAGGCATGGTTTTGAGCAAACATACATTTGTAATTTTACTCAACAAGCTTGTTCAAATTCGTCTCACTTCGAATTTGTTGATTGAATGTACAATTGTAAGGCAAACAAATGAGATGTTATTGGTCACATACACGTGTTTAGTAGATGTTATTGCGAGTGTAGTGAAACAGCTGCAATAGGATTGGGAGTTTGCTCAACATTTGGGCATACAGTATAGCTGAACCAACATACAGTGTTGCCTACCAAAGGCAAATATGAATGTAATTTTACTTTTTCAAATTCAGCTCACTTTGAACAGGGTTTGTTGAGTAAACAAACTTTATTAGCTCAAATTCTTGTCCATTTGAAGTCTACTCAACTCACAGAATAACGCTGTTGGTTATGTTGGCTTTTTTACAGTGTATAAATGCAAGCAAATCTCCTCTTCTCTTTTGTGACCGATCCATCGGGGCACATATTAAAATTGGATTGATACAGAGAAGATTAGCATGGTCTTCCTGCGCATGCACCAGAATGATGTGCTCTCCCCACCATTTATTGTTTCTGCAGTGATGATTCACCATCTTCAGACAATGATTGTGTAACTTATTTGTAGATAACCTTTGTTTGAAGATCAAAAAGCAGTAGTAGCAGTATGCAAATCAGAGAGCCAATTGAACGTATTTTTCACCAATGAGATTCAATTCCCAACGTTCACCAAAAAGAGCCTTTCATTCGCGAACGACCCATCACTAATCTCTCCTACCGTTCCTGTCTCCTCTTCACTATCCGATCTCAATAAAAACAATCCCCTGTCCCCCAAAAAAGGAATTACACATCACTTTGCTTAATGTGACTTGCAGGCTTGATGTGGCATGTAACCCAGGAGTTTCAGACCACTGCGTTAGGGTGTAACTGGGCCTTCAAAGAAAAACCTTGTGATTACAATGGGAAATATGCAAATAAGGTAGACTAAATTCTCAAGTTGAATTGTATATTCACTCAACCTAAAATTCCAAGTTGAGTGAATATACAAATAAAACTTGAGAATGTATGTTGGTTCAGCTATATGCCCAAATGTTGAGCAAACACAATCCTATTGCAGCTGGTTGCCTTACAATTGTATGTTGAATCAGCATAGTTTATTTTTTACAGTGTAGCCATGATGTCAACAACAGAAACTCCCATTGGTTGCTCACCAGATGAGTTCAACTTTGGATGAACTGTCAAACATTGTTAGTCTTTCTTACTGAAATATATAAATAACCCAACAAATATACTCAACACAAAAGCATCACTGAGTTTTATAGGCTATATCATATCGCAAAGGACGTTGGGTGTAAAATGTAGATGAAAACTCGTACTTGAATGTTACGAGAATTAAATAATGTTTTATACTTGTAAATAGGTGGGAATAGGATAGGGGCTTTAGATGGCAGATAATGACCACTCCATAGACAGCATAACTTTGGCTTACCGTAACCTCACACTTGCCGTAACCGTAACCTCACACTTGCCGTAACCGTAACCTCACACTTGCCGTAACCGTAACCTCACACTTGCCGTAACCGTAACCTCACACTTGCCGTAACCGTAACCTCACACTTGCCGTAACCGTAACCTCACACTTGCCGTAACCGTAACCTCACACTTGCCTTAACCGTAACCTCACACTTGCCGTAACCGTAACCTCACACTTGCCGTAACCGTAACCTCACACTTGCCGTAACCGTAACCTCACACTTGCCGTAACCGTAACCTCACACTTGCCGTAACCGTAACCTCACACTTGCCGTAACCGTAACCTCACACTTGCCGTAACCGTAACCTCACACTTGCATGCTGAAATCTGTGCACTAGAAACATGATTGCAGATTTTATTTAAAGTCACACTGTGATCTGAACTTAGTACACCTTCAATGGGCGGCTTGAACATGCTGCACTTCACCTGTACACCTGTAATATATTTGATAAATGTTTAGGAGATGGGGGCTAGTCTTACCAGTATGTATGTATTTATTTAACTAGGCAAGTCAGTTAAGAACAAATTCTTATTTTCAATGACGGCATAGGAACAGTGGGTTAACGGCCTTGTTCAGGGGCAGAACTCAGGGATTTGATCTTGCATTCGGTTACAAGTCCAACACTCTAACCACTAGGCTACCTGCCGTGTGTGTGGTGTGTGTGGTGTGTACTGTGTCTCACCCCAGATGCCAGTGCACTGGTGTGAGATGTAGTCTTCCATCTTGGACCTGAAGGCAGTATCCCCTCCCCGCCGGCCTACACTCCCATCATCCACCAGCAGGAAGGCCTGGTAGTTATTATCCAGGCAGCACGAGTCACGGGATGCGTTCTGGACATAATACCGCGCTGGGAAACTACCCTGAGAGAGGAGGAGGAGGGGGGAGAAGATAGAGAGAAAGAGAGGGGGGTGGGAGCAAGGGTAGAGAAGGGGATCAGCGAAGGTAAAGCGAGAGGGGAGGGGGAGAGAGATCAAGGTAGAGAAAATAAAGGAGGGGGAGAGAAAAAGAGAGGTCATTGTGATTACCATCCATTGTGTATTACAATGTCCTTGTTGTTACTAATTACATTTCCTGTGGTTTTGCTTGGCTGAGTGAGAGAGGGTGAGAAGAAAAAAGTGGAGAGATTAAGGAAAGTGAAGGACATTCATTTATTTGTATACAGTGTCAGTGTACAGTAGTGTGCTCCTGTGCCACCTTATGTGTGTGCGTCTGTGCATGTTAAATTCTGTATACATTGAACATTGTGTGTGTGTGTGTGTGTGTGTGTGTGGTCATGACATGTGTGCGTCTATTCATGTGTGTGTAAGTGTATTTGTGTTTCTGAGCGTGTACCTGTGTGTTAACTAGCTGCTCTCTGTTATGCACCAGCCCCCAGGGAGCCACGCCCACAGCAATGACTTTCTTCTGGGAGAGGGAGGAAGCCGCAGCAGCATGATCTCGCACTGCCTCCCCAACACAACGACCCACCCCCTCCCTCAGCCCCCCCGTCACTATCCACGCCCCTGGGAGAGAGAGGGAGTGGGAAAGAGAAGAGGGAGAAATGCAGGGAGAGAAGGGGGAGGGGAAGAGAGGGAAGTGAGAGAAATGTTAATGACACAATAGGTACATTTTTAGAATGAGTATGTAATCCCTGCAGGAATTGAACCCACAACCTTGGAATAGCAAGCACCACATGCTTACCAACTAAACAACAAAGAATCAGACAATAAACAATATACAGATAAGGAGCAGGAACCTGTTGGTTAAAATCAAATCAAATTGTATTAGTCACATGCGCCGAATACAACAGTGAAATGCTTACTTACGAGCCCCTAACCAACAATGCAGTTTTAAAAAATACAGATAAGAAATAAAAGTGACAAGTAATTAAAGAAGGGCACTGAAAATATGTGAGATGCATCCATCCTTTAAAAGTCAATTTGTCCATTTAACGGCAGTGAAAGACGACGTCAAATCAGTGTTTATGTATTGGAATCAGGCCTAGAATGGGTTCTCTTTCAAATACTGAATTTGAATGCTCACTTATGCCCCTATATGAAACTACTGTTCAGTATATCCTGTTCCTTCTCTGGATCAGCTGTCATCTGACCTACTGGTTTGCCTCTTACCATTGCTGTGTCTGCAAACTTTATTCTGCTTTATGGCTGAACTTGCTTATTTCCCTGCCTTGATTTAATGAACCTGGCCTAGGTGGTCATGTGTCCTGTGAATATCTAACCAGTACAGCTAGAAGAGGAAACGCAGAGCTTCAAAATGCTACAGTATATCATACACTGTAGTTGGAGGAAACATGGGAAGGTTATGCTGCTTTGAAAGATAATAAACCTGTAAATCCACTTAGGGGACATGTAGGAGAAAAAGCCTTTCAAAGTCTCTTCTTTGTTTACGTCCCTTCAGCGTTGTTCACACCTGCATTGTTCAAACCGCACTTAGCCCCAACCACGCATGTTAGTCCGCATGTGAGTCAGCATGGCATTGTCCTCCAGAAACTAGTCTCTCCAGTTCCTACTCTAGTCTCCAGCTAATTTATTACCTGATTTACTTAACAAAAGGCACATCTCCAAAAGTGGTCCAGGTGTAATCTGACATGGCACAAGTGGGGGGGGTCCTCTTTTGTTCTCTATTGCTCCCCTATTGTTCCTCAAGCAAGGAGGAATGCCAATGACATCAGAGGGAACCATCAGGCCAACTCCTCCAAAAGTTTGTACTTTTGTCTAAAAAACGATTTTGCTCAAAACATATATTTATTTTTAGGTTACTGTATTTATAAGTGGGATGTTGTTTTTAAAAGTAAAAAAAATAACTGGAGTGCATCTTTAAAAGGAATCAGAAATACTGTTAGAATGTTTTTCAATTGACTGCCATTGGCCCAAATAAAGAAGTAAACATTGGCTGTTAATAACATATTTTTTCACATGGTTGGTGTCACGACAAGATTCAGATATAAAAATGGGGCATTGGGCCAAAAAAGTTTGGGAACCTCTGTACTATAGTATTTACTGTACTGTTTTTACAGACTAGTACGGTATACTATAGTTTTTACTGTAGAGTTTTTGCAGACTGTAATATACTGTAGTATGTACTGTAGTGTTTTTGGGGACATAACTGTAGTATTTACTAACATGTTTTGTTTTATTATCTTTGACATAGAAGTAGGGGCCTTTCTCCTTCAGGAAACCTACTGGACAAATACTACTCTGAACAAAAATATAAATGCAACATACAACAATTTCAAAGAATTTACTGAGTTACAGCTCATTTGGAAAACAGTTGATTGAAATAAATTCATTAGGCCTTAATCTATGGATTTCACATGACCTGGAATACAGATATGCATCTGTTGGTCACAGATCAGGCGTGGATCAGAAAACCAGTCAGTATCTGGTGTGACCACCATTTTCCTCATGCAGCACGACACATCTCCTTCGTATACAGTTGATCAGGCTGTTGATTGTGGCCTGTGGAATGTTGTCCCACTCCTCTTCAATGGCTGTGAGAAGTTGCTGGATATTGGAGGGAACACGCTAACGTACACGTCGATCCAGAGCATTTCAAATGTGCTCAATGGGTGACATGTCTGGTGAGTATGCAGTCCATGGAAGAACTGGGACATTTTCAGCTTCCAAGAATTGTGTACAGATCCTTGCGACATGGTATTGTACATTAATCATGCTGAAACATGAGGTGATGCCGGCGGATGAATGAGACAACAATGGGCCTCAGGATCTTGTCACGGTATCTCTGTGCATTACGATTGACATTGATAAAATGCAATCATGTTCATTGTCTGTAGCTTATGCCTGCCCATACCATAACCCCACCGCCACCATGGGGCACTCTGTTCACAATGTTGACAGCAACAAACCGCTCGCCCACACGATGCTATACACGCTGTCTGCCATCTGCCCAGTACAGTTAAAACCGGGATTCATCCGTGAAGAGCACACTTCTCCAGCATGCCAGTGGCCATCGAAGGTGGGCATTTGCCAACTGAAGTCGGTTACGATGCCAAACTTCAGTCAGGTCAAGACCTTGGTGAGGAAGACGAGCATGCCGATGAGCTTCTCCGAGACGGTTTCTGACAGTTTGTGCAGAAAGTTTTCAGTTGGAGAAACCCACAGTTTCATCAGCTGTCCTGGTGGCTGGTCTCAGACAATCCTGCAGAATCTGGATGTGGAGGTCCTGGGCTGGCGTGTTTACACGTGGTCTGTAGTTGGGAGGCCGGTTGGATGTACTGCCATTTTTCACGTGGGTTTGTAAGGAATTATCTGTTTTTGGTCACATTACTTCTCAAAAACGCACCACTAATGTTCATACAGTGAGCCTGTAGAAGGGGCTCTGGTCTCAATTACTCTGAGAGGCAGGCCTGTCGTGACCAGATTTAACCTCTCATGGGCCAGACCCAGAGGGCCATGGTCTATGGGTAAGGTTGATACATTTCTCTGTTTCCCTGGGTCAGGAGATCCGTGCGTAACGGGAGTTTCCAGGGCTCGTTGCAAAGCATAAGAATGATCTCTGCTAGCCAGAGCTTGCCTGGCCATGGAGGGGCTACCGAGATAAGGGAGAAGCCTCCTTCCCTCACTCTGGCTGGAGTGGGGAGTAGGGCTGTTGCGGTGCCTGTATTACCGCCACACCGGCCGTCACAGTCACGGTAATTAGGCTTCTCCAAGCTGTGATGCTCCTCTGTCCCTCTAATCACTCTGACATCAATGCAAATGTAATCGAAATTCTAATCAAACACTACATGAGAGCCCATGAGCCCAAAACGGCCTAAAAAGAGGAGAATCCCATCAGCTTTCTATAAGCTAGGCCTTCTATATTTATTTATCAACTTTCCTGCTTATCTTTACAACAGGAGTATAGCTTACCTAGCTGGCATGAAAATGAACCACAGGAAAAGCGTCCTCCATTCGCTATTTAAGTGCAGAGATGACATGTATTTTTCCCCCTGCTTCAATACAGGTGCATGATAATGGTCCATTCTAAATCAAAACGAATTACACACATATAAACTCAGCAAAAAAAAGAAACGTCCCTTTTTCAGGACCCTTTTCAGGACCCTGACTTTCAAAGATGATGTGTAAAAATCAAAATAACAGATTTTCATTGTAAAGGGTTTAAACACTGTTTCCCATGCTTTCCCACAATTAATGAACATGCACCTGTGGAACGGTTACAGACGGTAGGCGATTAAGGTCACAGTTAGGACACTAAAAAGGCCTTTCTACTGACTCTGAAAAACACCAAATAAAGATGTCCAGGGTCCCTGCTCATCTGCGTGAATGTGCCTTAGGTATGCTGCAAGGAGGCATGAGGACTGCAGATGTGGTCAGGGCAATAAATTGCTATGTTCGTACTGTGAGACGCCTAAGACAGCGCTACAGGGAGACAGGACGGACAGCTGATTGTCCTCGCAGTGGCAGACCACGTGTAACAACATCTGCACAGGATCGGTACATCCGAACATCACACCTGCGGGACAGGTACAGGATGGCAACAACAACTGCCCGAGTTACACCAGGAACGCACAATCCCTCCATCAGTGCTCAGACTGTCCGCAATAGGCTGAGAGAGGCTGGACTGAGGGCGTGTAGGCCTTTTGTAAAGCAGGTCCTCACCAGACATCACTGGGAACAACGTCGCCTATGGGCACAAACCCACCGTTGCTGGACCAGACAGGACTGGCAAAAAGTGCTCTTCACTGACGAGTCACAGTTTTGTCTCACCAGGGGTGATGGTCAGATTCGCGTTTATCGTCGAAGGAATGATCGTTACACTGAGGCCTGTACTCTGGAGCGGGATCGATTTGGAGGTAGAGGGTCCGTCATGGTCTGGGGCGGTGTGTCACAGCATCATCGGACTGAGCTTGTTGTCATTGCAGGCGATCTCAAATCTGTGTGTTACAGGGAAGACATCCTCCTCCCTCATGTGGTACCCTTCCTGCAGGCTCATCCTGACATGACACTCCAGCATGACAATGCCACCAGCCATACTGCTCATCCTGTGCGTGATTTCCTGCAAGACAGGAATGTCAGTGTTCTGCCATGGCCAGCGAAGAGCCCAGATCTTTATGGCCACACAAAGGGGCTGCCGCCGGGATATTCGAGGCATTATCAAGTGCTTCTCAAATTGTGAATGAGAGAATGATGAAGTGTGTAAAGCCTTCAAATCATCATTAGAGTCGCATCATGCAGCCTTGCAATGTATTAAAAATCTAAACATATAGCCCAACATTTGTAGAACAACTAAAGTTACATTAATAACTCTAAATAAGTGGTTCCCAACCTTTTTCGGTTAATGTACCACCAACTGAATTTTGCTCTGCTCGGGGTACCCCTGAAGTACCCCCTCATGTGCATTTTAACAGTAGGTCTATGGTCTCATGAGTCTTCTCAAGTACCCCCCGTGGATAGGCCAAGTACCCCCAGGGGTCCTAGTACCCCTGGTTGGGAACCACTGCTCTAAATGAATCATATAGGAGTATATAGGATCATATAGGACTATTTCTTTGTTAACCTCTCTACACAGAATAGCTGCATGTGTGCACTCCCTCAAATTGTTTGGAGAAAATACCCTTTCTATTTTATTCAGCTTTGTTCAATTGTATTCTTCATACTATAAAATAATGCCATGGAATTCTAAGCTAATCTTGTCTGCTAAATGAACTAGTGTAGCCCACAGCCATATGGCATAGCCAGATCAGAAAAACTCAGAGTATGCTATTCTGTTCTGAAATACACTACATTTTCTTCATATCATGTTTCTTTAGACATGTCTAAAATAAATAATGGATTTATTGTGATGGTGTAGGCTATATTACATGGATTTATTAGACTTTTTAAAATGTAGATGTTCCAAAGATCTCCATCAGTGGCTTGTAGGAAGCCAGGAGATGCTAAATGTGTTTATGTTAATTAATGATCAATTACCGTGAGACCGACAGTTATTTGATTGACAATCACAGGCGGACAAAATGTCTTGACCGCCACAGCCCTATTGGGGAGTATGAGTCCTGTAGGGGGAAAAGCATAGAGCAGAATGAGAGAGTCCAGTCCTATTGGGGAGTATGAGTCCTGTAGGGGGAGAAGCGTAGAGCAGAATGAGAGAGTCCAGTCCTATTGGGGAGTATGAGTCCTGTAGGGGGAGAAGCGTAGAGCAGAATGAGAGAGTCCAGTCCTATTGGGGAGTATGAGTCCTGTAGGGGGAGAAGCGTAGAGCAGAATGAGAGAGTCCAGTCCTATTGGGGAGTATGAGTCCTGTAGGGGGAGAAGCGTAGAGCAGAATGAGAGAGTCCAGTCCTATTGGGGAGTATGAGTCCTGTAGGGGGAGAAGCGTAGAGCAGAATGAGAGAGTCCAGTCCTATTGGGGAGTATGAGTCCTGTAGGGGGAGAAGCGTAGAGCAGAATGAGAGAGTCCAGTCCTATTGGGGAGTATGAGTCCTGTAGGGGGAGAAGCGTAGAGCAGAATGAGAGAGTCCAGTCCTAGAGGTGCATAACCTGATATCGCAAAGAAATACGGGTAATGTGCCTTTTCATGCGATGCAAAGAGATCTATGGATGCTTGTCTGCATTTCTTCTCGATTCCCTCTGGACAATAAGTCCACTCCTACATTTAGTACACCAAGGACATGAGTCATGCATAAGGAAAGTTGATGAGTTTTGCTCCACAGAATAATTGCCTTTGCTAGGCTGTGAACAAGTGCAAACCTGCCGATTGACACTACTGCGTGCCAAGTAGTGTTGTCACAAAACCAGAATTCGACATAATTTGACTTTGATATCAGGTTTAGTACACCAAAACGATAGCACGGCAAAAAAGGAAAATTAGGCAGACAAAGTGACAGAATGGCACTTGATCCAGACAGATCTTTTGAGGTCAATATTACATTACGTACATTTTTCAAAGATAGCCATGTATGCATTAATTAATCAATTATACCATCATATAATCAATTTGACTTTGTTTACAAGCTAACTACATAACATAATGGCAATTGAATTTAATTGTAAATTGCTATTGATAAACTGGGTTAATCCAGATTGAACCTTTATTTAACTAGGCAAGTCAGTTAAGAACAAATGCTTATTTACAATGACAGCCTACACCGGCCAAACCCAGACAACGCTGGGCCAATTGTGCGCCGCCCTACGGGACTCCCAATCACGGCCGGGCCTGGAATCAAACCAGGGTGACTGTAGTGACACCTCAAGCACTGAGATGCAGTGCCTTAGACCGCTGCGCCACTCAGGAGCCCAATAGAGGTGAATGCATTTTCAATAGGAGTGTGTTCATGTATTGAGTTATTCAGCTTGTTTTGGCTGATTTCATGGGGTTACAGACGAAAAAGTATCTATTTCCTTTCCATTTGGGACGTATGTTATTGTACTGATCAACAACATTTGCATAGAAGAAGCAATCTCTTCTTTTATAAAAGTGTGCGCTGTCTCTAAGACCTAATGACATCATTCACACACACAGTGAGAGAGACGGGAGGTGAGGGCATAGACATTAAAACCAGTAGATAGTGATAACGTTGATGTCATCCACGTATTCCTATAGATAACTCCCGATGGCGCATGAAGCCGAAAGTATTTGAATTTGAAGCGCGCCATATTGCTGAATGGGGCTGAATGGCAACCAAAAACAAAATCGCTAACGATCATGGTGAAAGTGGCCGTAACTAGCAAAGGATCATGGTCGATGTAGTCGATTTCATCCTGCCTGAGAGAGTCAACCCAACCGGGAATAAGCCTCCTCGTAGCCTGCCGGCCTGTGATTGGTCTGTGTCAGCACGTGGTCCTGTGTGAAGACAAATGTAGTAGTCAGAACGGATCACTATTTAATTAAATATCACGATTTGTAGTGAACTTTAAAAAGTTCTAGGGTAGTGAATTAACGTTAGCTTCAGTTGTAAGTTAGCAAGGAAGGTTAACCTACAAAGCTGGAAGCTACTGGTATCTTCTTCCATTGTAAAGTGTTGTAGCCTGTAATGGACATTGTTTTGTGAACAGTAATTAACAGTTGAAACATTTCTACATGCCGTGTAGCATTATTGAAGTGTGTTAACGTCTGTGCAGCATGAGTGGGGAGCTAACATGACGCAGCCCAGACTCCCAGTGTGTGCAGTGGTCCCTTTGACAGGCTTGAGCTAACAATGACTAGGTGGAGCAGGCACGATGCGCTCACCCTATAAGGGGACATCGGTAGCGCTGCTAGAGAGACTTGATCCTCTCTCAATCAGTAGATGACATGAGACATTTGACTGAAGTACCAAAGGTTTAGAAAAATTCTAGTACCATGTTCTAGTATAAAAAAAGTACAGAAGTTTCGGTATACCTTTCCAGAATGCCGTTGAAGGCAGGAGGTCTCATTGCAAACTGCAGTCTGTAGCCCTTGGTAACTGTGGATAGGATTCAAAGCTTGACTGCACATGCGCGCCAGTTGTCTACTCTCTCGGCGAGTAGCCAACGGGGAGGCTGACTCTCGCTCACCAGTGGTGCATTGTATTTCTGCTCTGTTTCCTTGGCAAGATGCCTGGTTGTGACAGGTGTTTTATTGAAAGAGAGTGTAGTGACACTGGGAACTGGTGACGGTGCTTTGAAGCAACTGGCAATTTGTCTTCCTGCCTCGGCTGAAAACGAACGAGTGGAGGGGAGAGCTGTGGCACGGAGGGCACCCGGGGGTAGAGTGATCTCCCCCGGGAACAGTCTGTGCTCCACCCAAGAAGGAACAGTGCAGGGAACCGAATACCTCGTTGACTGCCCCTCTCTTCCGCAGGGGGCGTACCCATAAGTCTGACACCCCTTCTTCCTGGCAGGAGAACCAGACTTGGACGTGGCTGCAGGGGATGGCCGTTTGCCCCAGTGTCACATCCTGTGTCTCTGGGGGCTTCCCCATTCCCCACCTAGGTTGGTGGAGGGCTAGCCCGGATTGCCACAGTTCCCGGGTCGACAGGGCAGACAGAAGTTGAAGGCTTGACTTTCCTTCTTGCAGAGATTGCACTTCTGCTGCATGGTGGCAACAGAAGGCCCAAACAGTACCTTAGGCACTACTAGAGTTTCAAGGAAGTCTTCTTTGTCCTTTTCGGATAGAACGGACCGGTTGAGGCACAAGGCTCTCTTTCCTACCACCGCAAGATTCATGACGCGGCCACAGCATTGGATGGCGCCTCTAGAGGCACGGAGGTTGAGCTCTGTGATGGCATTGGGGTTGAGGTGGCTGGCTAGTGAAAGCTCAAATACCCAGGTCCTCCATGTCCTTGACCTCCATGTTGGAAAAATGCCTGGTTTGGACCCTGGAGGTAAGGGGATTGACCCAGTAGCGCTGGTTCCGGCAAGTAGGCTGGGACAGCCGAGAGGAGCTGCGGTCACACTTTATTTGCATAGTCCGGATTTTCTACAGATGGTCATACTATCAACAAACTGTTGATAAGCAACTGCTTGCTAAGGTTAGGGTTAGGTATAGAATACGGATTAGGGTAAGGGTTAAGTTTAAGGTTAGGATAAGGGCTAAAGTTAGGATTAGAGCTAGGATTAGTAGATAATTAGTTGAAATGTTACTGATAGCCTGTAGAGCCTCTACAGATGGACTATCCAAATAAAGTGCTACCAGAGCTGCTTGCCTGGGACAGCACGAGAGGGGAGACGCCTCTCATCCTAAAAGTCCCCCTCTGTATCTCAGTCTCCCACGGGTTCGGGCCACTCAATGTTGAGTCTAGCCGCTGCCCATTTGCAGACATCGAGCAGCGAATATTTGTCGTCCGCTATCGATGGACGGAAGATGATCTGTCGGCTTGCGCCCCATCTTCCATCTCCTCTTCCTCTCCTGCGTAGAGGAGTCTTATCCCATCATCATAGGACGGGAGGTCCTCCTCCCAATGGGGGTCATCAGGAAGCATTTAAGGAAAATGTCAATTTTCAGTGTACAAACTTAACATGATGAACAATAATGACATGTATTCAAACAGGTGGCCAAAAATAACTATCTGAAAGCCACATTACAAAAAGGTTCCAGTTTGAACCTTTACACAGGGGTTCCTCAAGAAACCTTTTTGGACTGGAAAGGTTCCCTCTGTGTGGCAATTTCTTGAATCCCAAAAGGTTCTTCCAGGCTCCTTTAGTTCTAAGAGTGTATGAATTAATTATCTTTTAAACAAATAGATGAAACAGAGTGGGCGTTGTCCTCAGCTGTGCTCTGACCAGCCTCCATCACAGCACACCATGGTATGTCTATTTGTGTGTATGTGTGTGTGTGTGTCTCACCGGTTCTCTGTGCCGCCTTGACCAGCCCCTGTCTCAGCACCTCCCTGACCCAGGTCTTGACCTTCTCGCACCCCCCACCCCCCACAACAGAAACCACCAGGTTGGGGGAGGGCACCCCCCAATGGGCCGTCATCAGACTGTACACGATCTGAGGTGGGGTGTCACATGACAGACGCAAGAACTGACCAATAGGAAGAGAAAAGGAGAAGAGGGTGGGGAAGGGTCAATGAGTATCGCCACACAAAGTTATGATGCTCAAGAGGCTACATAAAGTGCTGCTTGCTAGTTGCTTGTTTTGCCTATATGGTGTAGCTAATCGATAGTGAAGAGATATCAGTACAGGTGAGAACATTCCGCACGCCACGGTTCCATAGAATGCCAGACAGACGTTCTACAACATACAGCCCAACCAGACTTGATGTAGATGAGCAAAAGACTGAAATGAACTACATTCACATATTTGTCATTTAGTGTCAATGAATGGCTATGTGACGTATTCATTAGCATCATGAGATTAGCATGAACTCAATCTCTCAGTAGGATCATGTGATAACATAGCTGAGTCAATTGATAGTTATGAGTTGACAGGCACTAAGCCAGCTACCTAATTCATGAATCAGCCAGTCACCATACTGACAGATATGTGTGTGTGTCCTAATGTTATTTATACCTTAGTAATACCCTGGGCTGATTGATTGAGTGTGTGAGACGGCTGAATAAACACACCGTCCTCCATGAGGTCATCAACAAGGGCCAGAGGCCAAACCCAAGACACCAGTGTTGTGTGGGTGTGTGTGTTAGTTTGCCCTTGCATGAGTGTGTGTGTGCTTGCATATGTGCAAGTGTATGCACGCACGTGTGTGCATATGTTGGTATGTGCATGCTCTTACATGTGTGTGTTACTCACATGGCTGTGTCTCCTGCCAGCCCCTGCGAATTCCAGCTCTCCGAAGGCGTCGGTGGGGTACTCTGAGGAGTGCTGGGAGCTGTCCCACTGGCTGACGATGGCGGCTCCGAAATAGTCTCCCGTAGCGTTGGAGCCGTGAGTCTCCCGCATGCCCCCACACTGACACAATGCCCCATTGCTGACAGGGAGAGACACACACACACACACAACATTTGCTTTGCATAGACCAGACACATTTTGCATTGTAACTGTAACTATATTGTGTCAGATAAAGGGACAACTCAGTGACCAAGAGAGAGGCTGTACCTTAAAGAGTCCTCTACGAATGTGGTGCATACTCTCTTCCTGATGATGTTGGGGATCCAGCTCTGGGAGAGAAAGAGTTGATTAAGAGTAACTATCTCGGCTACAGATGTTGAATTTTAGGTGAAACTGGATGTATAGTAGCAATTAGCAAAAAGCCAAGTCATCATACACATTGTATGAAAGTGTGTGTGTTTGTGTGTGGACTGCATGGACATGTTACTGTTCAAGGGCTGCTAAGGATTTTAGGGGCCGCCTGAGGCCTTTCACCCCCTAAGGTTGATGTCCGTGCCCCCGTGGAAATCTAATTAGCATAATACAAAAACCCATAAAAATCTGTCGGTTTAAGCTGTCTCACCTCCGCATCTGCGGTGAAAAGTGACAGTGCTATTACGGTGTTTATCTGATCATGAGACTTCCTAAAAATCTGTCTTCTCACAAAATCGTCTGTAGCAACCCCTCTATGGAAAGATGAGACTCTCATGAACACGATGTGCTCTGTTCTACGACCCACAAGCGTCTTGGGACTCATCTGAAGTCGGTACAGCCGATCGGCCAACTTCTGTCTGTAGCGTCTGAACGGTTTGGGATACACATTAATATGTGGAAAGGTGAGACTCATCTGAATGTCCCCCAGTAGCAGTTGAAGAAAATGAATGGAAGTACTGTATATATATTGGGACTGTTTAGTGCCAAAAATAAGGGGTTAAATACATGTTAAATCTTATAAATGTATATCTATCAGATAAGACAGACACTTCAGAACAAACTTCCTTTAGATTTTTTGGGGGGGAATATCTGTTGTTCCATGTAGTAAATCTGTTATTCAATGCATTTGCATGGGCTAATATCAGTAAGGACAAAAATAGATATGTTTTTTCCAAGGTTCCTAACACGGACTGTCATTCAGAATGCAGGTTGCGGGTGACTAAAAATTCCCAACTCGATAAAAAAATAACTAAAAGCCACGCCCCCACTAAGCCACAACTCCAATATAACAAGGCCCTGCATTACAATATTTAAATAATTTACATAATGTCACTAAGATAGCACAGGTGGATTCATCATTGTACACAGCATATTCTCCAGTGCTGAATCAACAGTGTTATATTTCAGCAATAATGCCCGAGGAGGTGTGGTATATATGTCCAATATACGACAACTAAGGACTGCTCTACGCAACAAGGAGTGCCTGGATACAGTCCTTAGCCGTGGTATATTGGCAATTCATCACAAACCCCCAAGGTGCCTTATTGCATGTACCCTCATCCTTCTCCTACTCCTCCTCTGTTCCTCGGGTGATGTTCAGGTAAACCCAGGCCCCAACCCCAGGCACCCTCATTTGTTGACTTCTGTGATCGAAAAAGCCTTGGTTTCATGCATGTTAACATCAGAAGCCTCCTCCCTAAGTTTGTTTACTCACTGCTTTAGCACACTCCGCCAACCCTGATGTCCTTGCCATATCTGAATCCTGGCTTAGGAAGGCCACCAAAAATTCTGAGATTTCCATACCCAATTACAACATTTTCCGTCAAGATAGAACTGCCAAAGGGGGAGGAGTTGCAATCTACTGCAGAGATAGCCTGCAAAGTTCTGTCATACTTTCCAGGTCTATACCCAAACAGTTTGAACTTCTAATTTTAAAAATGAATCTCTCCAGAAATAAGTCTGTCACTGTTGCCGCCTGATTGTCCCCCATCTAGCTTCAGAGTTCGTTCTGTTAGGTGACCTAAACTGGGATATGCTTAACACCCTGGCAGTCCTACAAGCTAGTCCCTCAATCTCACACAAATCATCAAGGAACCCACCAGGTACAACCCTAAATCCGTAAACATGGGCACCCTCATAGACATTATCCTGACCAACTTGCCCTCCAAATACACCTCCGCTGTTTTCAATCAGGATCTCAGCCATCACTGCCTCATTGCCTGTATCCGCTATGGGTCCGCGGTCAAACGACCACCCCTCATTTACATTTAAGTCATTTAGCAGACGCTCTTATCCAGAGCGACTTACAAATTGGAAAGTTCATACATATTCATCCTGGTCCCCCCGTGGGGAATGAACCCACAACCCTGGCGTTGCAAGCGCCATGCTCTACCAACTGAGCCACACGGTTTGCTTCCACTGTGGATTTTCAGATTTGAGGTAAATAATATTTTTTTTTGTAATTGGTGAGGCGGGTTGCAGGAAAGCTTTTGCAGGAAAGCTTTTGTAGTTGAGTTCTTGGATAATAAAATATATAAAAGATATGCGAAGAAAGGTGTAAATATATATATATACAGGATACGACAATACGAGGACAGAAATGACGTCTGAACTGCTAAGCCATCTTGGAATGGGTGGTAAAAGGCAGAAAATCCTTTTTGCTCTAACTTCAGACCTCACATAATAAGGCAAAGAGCTCCACACTGTCAGTTCATTGAGTTTAGTTAAAGGAGGAAAACCAGGTGAGTCATGCTTTCATAAAGAACCTCCATCTTTCCTCTAATCAACTCCAGGTGGAGACTGACCATACAATATGATTGTGGCTTGCATCTTGAAAACAAACTGTAAAACTGAACATTTTCAACAAAAGAAAAGTTATAGTCTATCCAGCTGTGGTTGGTTGAGGGAGCCTGCATAACAGCCTGTCCTGAGATGCACTCATTATAATGACCCTTGCTTTGCAGTCTTATCTGAAAATGGATCCAAACATCCTGTGGCGTACTGCATTAGCATCGAGTAGCCCCAGCGATATGCAACTTTTCAGGAAAGTCAGGAACCAATATACTCAGGCAGTTAGGAAAGCAAAGGCTAGCTTTTTCAAACAAATTTGCATCCTGTAGCACAAACTCCCAAAAGTTCTGGGATACTGTAAAGTCCATTGAGAATAAGAGCATCTCCTCCCAGCTGCCCACTGCACTGAGGCTAGGAAACAATGTCACCACTGATAAATCCACGATAATTTCAATAAGAATTTTTCTACGGCTGGCCATGCTTTCTACCCCGGTAAACAGCTCTGCACCCCCACAGCAACTCGCCCAAGCCTCCCCAGCTTCTCCTTCACCCAAATCCAGATAGCAGATGTTCTGAAAGAGCTGCAAAACCTGGACCCGTACAAATCAGCTGGGCTAGACAATCTGGACCTTCTCTTTCTAAAACTATCCGCCGCCATTGTTGCAACCCCTATTACCAGCCTGTTCAACCTCTCTTTCGTATCGTCCGAGATCCCTAAAGATTGGAAAGCTGCCGCGGTCATCCCCCTCTTCAAAGGGGGTGACAGGCAGGGCAGGATGGATATAGATCTGTAACAGTTTGGGTCTAGACTATCTAAAGTCTTCGAAAGCCAAGTTAATAAACAGATCACTGACCATTTCGAATCCCACCATACCTTCTCCGCTGTGCAATCCGGTTTCCGAGCCGGTCACGGGTACACCTCAGCCACGCTCAAGGTACTAAACGATATCATAACCACCATCGATAAAAGACAGTACTGTGCAGCCGTCTTCATCGACCTGGCCAAGGCTTTCGACTCTGTCAATCACCGTATTCTTATCGGCAGACAACAGCCTTGGTTTCTCAAATGACTGCCTCGCCTGGTTCACCAACTACTTCTCTGATAGAGTTCAGTGTGTCAAATCGGAGGGCATGTTGTCCGGATCTCTGGCAGTCTCTATGGGGGTCCCACAGGGTTCAATTCTCGGGCCGACTCTTTCTCTGTATATATCAATGATGTCGCTCTTGCTGCGGGCGATTCCCTGATCCACCTCTACGCAGACGACACCATTCTGTATACTTCTGGCCCTTCTTTGGACACTGTGCTAACTAACCTCCAAACGAGCTTCAATGCCATACAACACTCCTTCCGTGGCCTCCAACTGCTCTTAAACGCTAGTAAAACCAAATGCATGCTCTTCAACCGTTCGCTGCCCGCACCCACCCGCCTGACTAGTATCACCACCCTGGACGTTCCGACCTAGAATATGTGGACAACTATAAATACCTAGGTGTCTGGTTAGACTGTAAACTCTCCTTCCAGACTCATATTAAACATCTCCAATCCAAAATCAAATCTAGAATCGGCTTTCTATTTCGCAACAAAGCCTCCTTCACTCACGCAGCCAAACTTACCCTAGTAAAACTGACTATCCTACCGATCCTCGACTTCGGCGATGTCATCTACAAAATAGCTTCCAATACTCTACTCAGCAAACTGGATGCAGTCTATCACAGTGCCATCCGTTTCTTACCAAATCACCTTATACCACCCACCACTGCGACCTGTATGCTCTAGTCGGCTGGCCCTCGCTACATATTCGTTGCCAGACCCACTGGCTCCAGGTCATCTATAAGTCTATGCTAGGTAAAGCTCCGCCTTTTCTCAGTTCACTGGTCACGATAACAACACCCACCCGTAGCACGCGCTCCAGCAGGTATATCTCACTGGTCATCCCCAAAGCCAACACCTCATTTGGCCGCCTTACCATCCAGTTCTCTGCTGCCAGTGACTGGAACGAATTGCAAAAATCGCTGAAGTTGGAGACTTTTATTTCCCTCACCAACTTTAAACATCAGCTATCTGAGCAGCTAACCGACCGCTGCAGCTGTACATAGTCCATCTGTAAATAGCCCACCCAAATCTACCTACCTCATCCCCATACTGTTTTTATTTACTATTCTGCTCTTTTGCACACCAGTATCTCTACTTGCACATCATCATCTGCTCATTTATCACTCCAGTGTTAATCTGCTAAATTGTAATTATTCGCTCCTATGGCCTATTTATTGCCTACCTCTTCATGCACACACTGTATATAGACTTTCTTCTTTTTCTACTATGTCATTGACTTGTTTATTGTGTTATTGGCTTGTTTATTGTTTATTCGTTGTGTAACTCTGTGTTGTTGTCTGTGTCACACTACTTTGCTTTATCTTGGCCAGGTCGCAGTTGTAAATGAGAACTTGTTCTCAACTAGCCTACCTGGTTAAATAAAGGTGAAATAAAATGTAATTTTTTATTTTTAAATTGCGATTATAAACTAGGTACCAACACGATTAGAACAGTAAACAAGTAACTTTGTGTCATATCCATGGTATATTGTCTGATATAGCATGGCTTTCAGACAAATCAGCATCAAGGACCCAAACTACCCGGTTTATAACACTGTTCCATTGTCTATAATATGGGTCCACACTTTCAGTGTTAAATTAAAGGTAAAGTAAGTTAGAAAATTGGGTACATTTGTGGACAAAATTCTATGTAAATAGTTGATGAGTAAATGCCATAATGCAGTTCTTTTGTTTGATACTTCTCTTGTTAGCTGAAATCGTATTTTCCGAAGTTATTTTAGCTGTCGTGCTAGCTGTTTGGTCCGAACACATGAACAAATCATGGTATTTTATCATAGGAAATGAACACATGTAATAAAGTAGCCTCTGCTTCCAGGCCTCAGTCACATTGTTCTCAAGAGTCTGGGAAAGTTCATATTGGAAAGGTAGGTATGAGTGGAACGCTGATTACCAGCGGCTTCCGGCAGATTGGCCGTGAGAAGCACAAACTATCCAGATTAAGATAATTTACGGTGCTAGCATTGTTGGCATACTATATATTGTTTTGAATACATTTTTTACATAATATGGTTGAAAATGACACTACCCCAAGTGGGCACCAGTGAAAATGATTGGCTTTCGGTTTCGACTCTCCGCCTTTGTTCATAGCCATGTGAATTAGGGGTTCTGAGGGTGCTGCAACACCCCCTGAAAATCTGAAGAAAAAAATTACAACAATAATGTAGTGCACTAGGCCTTTAATAGTCCTGTTTTAGCAGACCGATATATCCATCTGCAGCGCCAGCAATGACAGAAATATTTGTCTAGCCCTCCCCCCACGTCGACAAAAACTACTTACCGCAGCTATACCTTTGTTTGAATGTGCCTATTCCAAATTGTCAATAGAGCATCATCCCAGGCCATAGAGCATCTATCTCTCTGCTACTGCACGGCAAGCGGTACCAGTGCACCAAGTCTGGAACCAACAGGACCCAGAACAGCTTCTACCCACAAGCCATTAGAATGCTAAACAGCTAATCAAATGGCTACCCGGACTACCTCCCGAGTGGGGCAGTGGTCTAAGGCACTGCATCTCAGTGCTAGAGGTGTAACCACAGACTCTGGTTCGATCCCGGACTGTATCACAATTGGCCGTGATCGGAAGTCTCATAGGGCGGCACACAATTGGCCCAGCGTAGGCCATCATTGTTAAATTTTACTGACTTGCCTAGTTAAATAAAAAAAATACCTGTTTTGACTCTTTTTTGCACTAACTCTCCTGCACTGACTCTATGCACACACACTGGACTCTACCCATAAAATTATACTGACACCCCAACACACACATACACCCACACACTTTCACACTCACCACATACGCTGCTGTTACTGTCTATTATCTATCCTGTTGCCTAGTCACTTTACACCTACTGTACCTATATGTACATACTGTAGCTACCTCAGTTACCTTGGACCCCTGCACATTGACTCAGTACTGGTACTTCTTGTATATAGCCAAGTTATTATTACTCGTTATTGTTATTATTAATTCACTGTGTATTCATTCCTTGTGTCATTATATCTATTTGCATTGTTGGAAAATGACCCGTAGGTAAGCATTTCAATGTTGTTTATGAAGAATGTGTCAAATAAACTTTGATTTGATGGGAGTGGCAAACAGCTTGGATACACTCCACCTTCTTTTAGCTTCTTACTGACAAGAAGTTCCACAGGCTTTATTACCGAAGGGGAGGTGAAAGCGTGGTAGGGACTAATAATAAAAGGTACTATCTTGTCCCTTAAGGTGAACTATTGGCTGTTGAGGTCACACTGCAAACTCACAATTATGTAGGGGAGAGTTGGGTAAGTTGAGCCATTTTTTACATTCAGCATCACTATGTCAAGAGAAATATACTATTCTTTCTAACAAAGACACTGTATCTACATTAATTTTTTATGTTGTGTATCCCTGGAAATAAGAACAATTCATGTAAACATAACAGTTTTGAAAACATAGCTTGTCAAAGGTAGTCTCTTGAAAAAAAATGACCCCAGGTATGGGGTAAGTTGAGCATAGAGAAAGGGTAAGTTGAGCCACCTTGGGGTAAGTGGGTGATGGTGTTCTGTGACAGTGGGTGATGGTGCTGGTCGGTCAAAGTTTAACTAATGGATTGGGGGTGTGATATATTTTATATCTTAAATGCATGCCTACATTCACATGTAGATCTCTGTTCAATATCACTTATCCTTCCATTTCTTGACCAGTTGTCCGGGACAGGGATGTTGTTTTGATGTGCCAATTTGTAGGCAAGTTCTCTCCATAAAACTGGTCTGCGAGATTCTTGACATGTTTAGCAAGCTCAGACTCCATGTCATCAGATAAGACCGTGTGTGCCTCTGCTACTCTATCATAGCCCTCCTTCACACAGGTACGTGGTCCTTTTCTTTTTTGTCAATGTACCATTCAGTCTATTTTTTCCATCTCTTGCTGCTGCTGAATGGACTTCTTCTCTTCTCTCAATTCCTTGGGGGGCTAAACGCACTGGTTTTGCATTTGTATACACTGGGCATGACGATGTCTGCTCTTTAACAATAGTTTAAATGCATGATACATTGCATAAAACTGACAATTTTATAATTTGTATGGTCTATGGTGGCCATTGGCTGAACTTACCCAATGGATATTGGCTCAACTTACGCCAAGGCAAACATATTGAATATATTAGCCCATACATGATAGGTTTAGGATCTCACTTTGTAGCTTATAGACCCCAACTGATTTACAAAAAAAATCTACTTTGGTTTAGATACAAGCATCATTAAACCTTTAACACAATGAATTTATTTAACTATGAAAATCAGTTTTTTGGACCCAACTTGCTCACTAATTTTTCCATGTTGTTTCTTCCTTCACAGACTCCATGGAATGATTTCATATTTGGTGTATGGACGGTTTCCCAGAAACAAGGGGTGGCTCAACTAACTATTTGTGTCAACTTACCCCACTCTCTCCTATAACTAATGGTACAGTGGGAATACCTTACAGGGTACCACTACAGTGACAAGCATTTGTACCCCTTTAAGTACAATGCCCAATCATTTTTTCTGAGACTGTGGGATACTGTAAGTGTTAAGTAAACAAACTGTAGACTAATCTAACTGGTAGAACATGACTAGCAATAGCTGCTGAAAGGGGATTGGCATTCAATTCAGAACTCATATCCCATTGACCCACACCCTAGTACCTGTCATAGCATGCTCAGTGCATATAGAAGTTATACTGTACCGGAAGTGCATTAAGATGGCTAGTCTCTCTCTCTCAAACTTTTAGATCTTGTTATGATGAGAAATCAGGCCTGAGCTAGAAAAACGGACTCTGGCTGATTGGCAGCTTTTCATGCAATTGAGAAAGAGATGTACTACCTCAATCAAGAAAGCTACATCTAGCTGCTTCCTAAGTTCTATCTCCGACTCCACTGGTGGTCTGTTAGAATTTGGGAAACAGTAAATGCACTGAAGCGTGGAAATTCCTCTCCTTCCCTTCTTAAGCAAGTTGTGTCAAACTCTAGCATCATAACTGAGAAAAATAAATAAGAATTGATGTTTTTAATCAGTTCCGTCAACTTCTAGTTAATCTTTGCTTTCGTTACAACAGCTTTGGACTTGTGATGTGCTAGACACCTTGTACAAGATTGATGTAAAAAAGAAACATGTAAAAGCCACAGCGGCTGATTTGCTTGATCCTTTTTTGCTGCAGCTTTCTGCTGATGTGATTGCAGAATCTTTAACACTCCATTTTAACCTAACAATTATTTCTGGTATCACCAGGGTCTGGATTATCACCCCATTTCAAATGATCTTGCCTAGCAGCAACACTTATAGAATCCTTTGTAAATATTCAACTTAGATCCTTTTTAACTACGAAATACAGTACCTTCGGAAAGTATCAGACTCCTTGACTTTTTCCACATTGTTACGTTAGCCTTATTCTAAAATTGATTGCATTTAAAAAATCCCCAGCAGTCTACACAATACCCCATTATGACAAAGTGAAAACAGGCTTTTAGAAAAAATGTGCTAATTTATTAAAAATAAAAAAACAAATACCTTATTTACATAGGTATTCAGACCCTTTGCTATGACACTCGAAATTGAGCTCAGGTGCATCCCGTTTCCATTGATCATCCTTGAGATGTTTCAATAACTTGATTGGACACGACTTGGAAAGACACACACCTATCTATATAAGGTCCCACATTTGACAGTGCATGTTAGGACAAAAACCAAACCATGAGGTCGAAGGAATTGTCTGTAGAGTGTCGAGATAGGATTGTGTCGAGGCACAGATCTGGGGAAGGGTACCAATAAAATTCTGCAGCATTGAAGATCCGCAAGAACACAGTGGCCTCCATCTTTCTTAAATAGAAGAAGTTTAGAACCACCAAGACTCTTCCTAGAACTGCCCCCCGGCCAAGCTGAGCAATCGGGGGAGAAGGGCCTTGGTCAAGGAGGTAACCAAGAACCTAATGGTTACCCTGACAGAGCTCCAAAATGTTCTCTGTGGAGATGGGAGAACCTTCCAGAAGGACAACCATCTCTGCAGCACTCCACCAATAAAGGCCTTTATGGTAGAGTGGCCAGACGGAAGCCACTCCTCAGTAAAAGGCACATGACAGCCCGCTTGGAGTTTGCCAAAAGCCACCTAAGGACTCTCAGACCATGATAAACAAGATTCTCTGGTCTGATGAAACCAATATTGAACTCTTTGGCCTGAATGCCAAGTGTCACATTTGGAGGAAACCTGGCACCATCCATACGGTTAAGCATGGTGGTGGCAGCATCATGCTGTGGGTATGTTTTTCAGCGGCAGGGACTGGGGTACTAGTCAGGATCGAGGCAAAAATGAATGGAGCAAAGTACAGAGAAATCCTTGATGAAAACCTGCTCCAGAGTGCTCAGGACCTCAGACTGGGGCGAAGGTTCACCTTCCAACAGGACAATGTCCCTAAGCACACAGCCAAGACAATGCAGGAGTGGCTTCGGGACAAATCTCTGAATGTCTTTGAGCGGCCCAGCCAGAGCCCGGACTTGAACATCTCTGGAGAGACCTGAAAATAGCTGTGCAACGATGCTCCCCATCCAACCTGTGTTCTTAATGGTTTGGATAATAAGAAACACTGTGTCCATGTTTATTGACCTGTCTAATGATGGCTTCAACACTGTGTCCATGTTTATTGACCTGTCTAATGATGGCTTCAACACTGTGTCCATGTTTATTGACCTGTCTAATGATGGCTTCAACACTGTGGATCACTCATTACTTATTCAGAGGCTTTCATCAATTGGACTTGACCAGTAGCTGGTTTGAAAATAATTTAAAAGGACAGAATACAGTGTATATTTACTGATGGAGTTAAATCAGGTTGTTTAGACATAACAAAGGGTGTCCACAGTATCCTTGGTACAAATATTTTCATTATTTGTTAAAAAAAAAAAAAAAAAAAATACTTTCACCTGTATGCATATTGACACTGTGGTATATAATATTGTCACCACAGCTGACAAGGCTCTGTCAGAGCTTCAATCTGCCTTTATCGCCTGTAGAAAGCCTTGGTTGAACTGAAATTAATTCTTAATGCTGGTTAAACCATGTATATGTTATTTTCCAAATCACGTAAAAATGTATCTGATGATTTATGTATATGTTTTTGGATGGAGCCCTCATTGTGTCCCCGCTTATAAATGTCTGCCACTGGATTGAAGCCATTGGATGCAGTTTATCAAAGTGCATTGCGTTTTATTAAGGGCGATAGGTTCAGTACACATCATTGCATTTTGTATCAGAAAGTAGGCTGACCCTCCTTGAAGTCTCAGAGCGAAGCATTGCGCTCTTTTTGTCTATAAAGCCCTCTTGCATATGCTTCCGCCATACCTTACGTCATTGCTAACCTTCAGACTTATAAGTTACCAAACCCGGACTCAGGAATGGCTAAACCTTGAGATTCCTTCAATAACCTTCACTCTCCTTCCAGACTGTACGTTTGTTTATCCCATGTGTAACTCTGTGTTGTTGTTTGTGTCGCACTGCTTTGCTTTATCCTGGCCAGGTCGCAGTTGTAAATGAGAACTTGTTCTCAACTGGCCTACCTGGTTAAATAAAGGTGATATAATAATTCATTTTAAAAATCCACAAATGTAGGTTAATCTGCTTTTAGTTTTCTTGCGCCTCATGTGGAATGATCTCCAAACATCCTTAAAGTTGGTCCTTCTAGGGCAATTCAGGCGGATGTTACAGGGCGTTTTTACTGAAGAATGTGTTTGTTTCATTATTGTATTTAGGTTTTCGTGTTTTGAGTTTGCTTTTCCATGTGTATATACTGTAGATATGCACAGTATAGTGTAATCGTTTGATGTTTTCATGCTGGGCTCATCTGAGAAAGAGAGCGCAGTTTCAGCATGACTCCCTGCTTAAATAAAGGTCAAATAAAATGAACACACACACCCTCTCTCTATACAAATATTGACTGTCCACTCAAGCACCACTATTCAACAGAGTACATAAGAGAGAGGAAAATGAGTGGACAAGATTAAAGGTATCACTAGACAAGAGAAATACCTTCCTCTCTCAATAGGCAGGTTTCCAATGACCCAGGTTTATTCAACAAAAGCAATGTCGCAAAAATAACTTGTGACACGTGTAATTGAAAGGGAAACGTGTAATGGAAAGGGAAACTAAATAGGAGAAAGGTCCACAAAATGTTTATTTGTTTGACAGGAACTTTCTTTGTAGCGACAAATGATGGAAAAGTGTTTCTCTAATAAATAACGAATTATATAACACACTTATGTTTAAAATGCTCATAAAAGTGCAGTAAATGTGTGTACACAAAACAAGCTGCTCAGTTACTACTCTAACCAGCAGGAGCTCCGGGTGTCCAGGCTGTGCACCCAGTGCTTGGATTGTTTTGTCACCTATTTGCTATGAGGGGGGACTGCAAAGTAAATGGACATCCTGGGGTGCTGAAATGTGCGCTCAGTTCTTCTGGATCTGCCCTATCAGGTAGTCAACTAATAGCGCTAGAGAAAATTGTACTTGAATTTTTATTTTAAAAATCATAAAAAGTAATTGGGAGCCTGCTGGATGGGATCTGGGACTTGATAAACTGGACAGCCACATCCAACAACAGTCGAATAACAGTCAGAGGGATACACTAGCTAGAATCTTCTCACGGACCAGGTAAGACAAAAATGCATGGCTCTGTGAATTCCCAATTCGCAACACCGTATTTTGTTTCAGATGCTAGGTAGTGGACAGGGTGTGTTCACTAAATCATTGTAATTGACATAGGCTACATTTCCATTTTTCATATTTTAGGTGTTTTGTTAGTTCTCCTCGAAATGGTCAAATAATTTAAGCATAGATTCTTAACTTTTTTCTAATTTGGCAAACAGAAACTAGGGGACATAGTAACTTGGCCAAAAATAATGGCACCGATTGGCCTACAGGGGTCGCTGTTATAAGCAGTCTCACAAACCCTCATATCTGTTGCCCCGTTTGACCTAGAGACTTTAAACTTTGTATGTAGGCTGTTTCCGCATGCTGAATACATTTGTCACAAGGACCCATAAGGTCCGTCAGGATAGATTTTCCTCCATCTTGGACATTTTGGAAAACGTATTCTGAACCAAATAATATCAAATTTGACAGTTTGATAAAAGCTAAAGGGATTGGTAAAATCTATCAGTCCCAAGACCCAAGCAAAGAAAATATTATAATTCTGACCTTCATTTACCTGCATATCCAGACCTTATATTTTGCCTCAAAATGAACTGGACTGTTTTACATTTTCTTTTCAGGACAACCAGGGCTACACATAGAACACAAAACAATTTGACAAACAGTTGCAATCATGAGTTTTATTGACAAATGTAAAAAATATTTTAAAAATTTTAAAAAGGTCCACCAAAGCAAAAACCTGATAAAAATGAATTTATTTGAATGCTGTAGTACAAAAATGGTTTCTTCAGTGAGAAATGAATATCCAACTAGTCAGTGACAACTGTGTGGAGGTTGTGACAGCAACTACGTGAGCTTAATGTATTATAGACACTATGTCCTGGGATTTCCTATGATAGTCTATGTCGAAGAACCCCTTACCTTCTAACAACTATTGTGTAGCTTGTGAGCGTCATAGAAAAAAACATGTTACACGTGTTCATGAGAGCCTCAGAGCAAAACATGTTACACGTGTTCATGAGAGCCTCAGAGCAAAACATGTTACACGTGTTCATGAGAGCCTCAGAGCAAAACATGTTACACGTGTTCATGAGAGCCTCAGAGCAAAACATGTTACACGTGTTCATGAGAGCCTCAGCTTTTTCATAGATAGCTACAAACTATTAAAAGGGCAAACCATTCTTACTCTACAGACGTTTTTGTAAAAAAAGACCCGGCTCAGGGCCCCTTCTGGGTCCGCCCTTGTCTCACAACAACTGCTCTAGCTCAGCCCCTTTCAATAACACATAATGGTTGTTACCAACTGATGTAGAATAAATAGACAAATCCAAATGGTACAACCCAGAAGTATGTAGCTTAAACACACAATGTTTAAAAGGGGTTAGAAGCCCAAAATCACGCCGGCCTTAAGAGATGGCTGAGTTATCGATAAATCAGGAAGTCCAATTTTACAATTTTACAATTTTATATGCTTGGCATTGATATCATAAAAAAGGAGTAAGCTTAAGAATTCACTTTTTTGACTACGAAACACTAATGTTTAAAATAATCATAAAAAATCTTATTCTCTTGGACTAAGAGTCAGATTCACTCCAAATGTGTTAGACTCATCACAATAGTTCCTTAAGAGTTTGAAAAAATAACATTGATGCATTCAAAGATGACCACACTATACCAGTAGATGCTTATTAGCACATATGCTAATATGCAAAAAATACTTCTCATGAACTATAGGACTAAATGGCACCAAATTTGGAATGTAGTCCCTTGGTACGTCTTAACTTAGTTTGAGAAAAGCTAAGGGATTGTCCATTTTAAACCACTGTAAATCCACTCCACAGTGGCCTATCAACTTGTGTTATCACTATTATGGCCAGTACCTAAGATGAGCCACACTGAATTAGCTATTGACATAAAAAGAAACTAGTAACTACTAAATCATTATATATGTAACGCTAATACTCAAAATCATCTGCAATCATCATCTTCTCATGAACCATATGTCAGATTCACTCCAGATTTTGTATTTAGACTATTACATCAGTCTAATGGTTTTGAGAAGAAAAAAGGTGTTGCTGCATTCAAATATGGCCACATTGTACCTATCTGCATGTTAGCACATATGCTAATGCAAAAAAAACATACATTTTCTTCTCATGAATGATAAATCATATTAACTCCCGATTTGGTATACGTATAGACTCAATGAATTTGAGAATGATTAGTTGCTGGATTTAAAGTGGGCCACGCTACACCACTAGATGACACCATATGACACCAGGGATATAAGAACTGAACCGAACGACATGGGGCCATATGGTGTCATCTAGTGGTGTAGCGTGGCCCACTTTAAATGCAAACTGTGGATGGAAACGTGGTCTTTGTCTCTATTTGCTCGCTCTTGAACAGAGTTTTGTCCAGTCTTATTTCTCCCTTGTTTCTATTTCTCGGGAACAATGAATGGAATGCATAGTACTACCATACCAGCTATCATGCCTCATCTTTTGTGACTGACACAAATTGTGTAATTTAAATTCTCAAGTTTAGTTTATGAGAGGCTGCATACATATACAGAACTTATGGGCCAATTGTCACACAGAGTTTTGCTTTTTCACTCCTTTCAAATAGGGTTAGAAAAACCGTTCAGCTTTTGTATGTCAAGAGACCAGAGGGCACTAAAAGTCTTTTTTTTTTTATAAACTACTTTGTTTGTGGGACAGTTGGCAGCAGCTGTACAACTTAAATTAGTCGTATGTCCAACCTCTCGTCCTATCAGTTCATGCATGAAAAAGATGGACTAGCCTGCCCTGGTGATTCGAGACGCGCGTGTCACAACCACGCAGACATTATCCCGTCATTGTCACTCAAAAAACGGTTAAACGGCGACAAAAAAATGCAATAAAGTCATACAGAACCTTGTTAGAAGGTATGAACAAAACAGCAAGCCTACAGTAGTATGCCTTGCCTACATTGATGAGTAAGTAACTGTCACAAGGATTGAGAATTCAGCTATTCTTGTCTCCCTGTCACCACATAAGAATAATGTGCCATTTACGATCAATTTGCGGTTGTGCAGATTTATTTAAAAAATATTTGCCAATAGCTTTATACTATAGAGCCTTGAGGTGGTAGATTTTTGCCAATGAATGTAAAGCTACTGACATTGATGAATGTAGCGCTACTGGCATTGATGAATGTAGAGCTACTGGCATTGATGAATGTAGGCTATATCAAGATTAGGGTACAACAGGTTAGGTGGAACTGTAAGATTAAGTTACAAGTTTCCTGGTTCTGTAAGCACTTTAGCCCACTGAATTTCAGCAACAGAAAAGAGAGCAATTAGTTAAATAAAGAAAAACCACGAAACGGAGAGGAATGACATAGGCTACCTCAATTTTACATCTAAATTCCATCTAAATTGATTTTTCTTTTGCGATAAACATTATTTATTCTATAATAAAAGTCAGTTAATAGTATACTTTCTGCATTCAGTGAAATATTTAACACAGAAACAGAAAACCCTTTCTGCATATGCTGTAGTCGGCTACCATTCACACACGATTTTGGCTTGCCAATACCCAAAGAAGAAGAAAAATAACACCTTATGGCACAACGGGGACTGAAGACAGACATTTTTATGCATTTTGTATTATATTTCGCATTTGTATTACATAGCCTATGTGATATGTGGTTGGGATACAACTGTGATATGTGGTTGTCTCACCTAGCTATCTTAAGAAGAATGCACTAGCTGTTGGTCGCTCTGGATGGGAGCGTCTGCTGAATGACTAAATTATAAATGTACACCACATGATCAAAAGTATGTGGACACCTGCTCGTCAAACGTCTCATTCCAAAGTCATGTACTTTCATTTAACTAGGCAAGTCAGTTAAGTACAAATTCTAATTTACAATGATGGCCTACCAAAAGGTCTCCTGTGGGACAGTTGGCAGCAGCTGTACAACTTAAATTAGTCATATGTCCAACGAAAAAGATGGACTAGCCTGCCCTGGTGATTCGAGACGCGCGTGTCACAACAACGCAGACATTATCCCGTCATTGCCACTCAAAAAACGGTTAAACGGCGACAAAAAAATGCAATAAAGTCATACAGAACCTTGTTAGAAGGTATGAACAAAACAGCAAGCCTACAGTAGTATGCCTTGCCTACATTGATGAGTAAGTAACTGTCACAAGGATTGAGAATTCAGCTATTCTTGTCTCCCTGTCACCACATAAGAATAATGTGCCATTTACGATCAATTTGCGGTTGTGCAGATTTATTTAAAAGATAACAAAAAATAATAATAATAAAAAATGAATACAATATACTGTAAATATAGGACAAAACACACATCACAACAAGAGAGACAACACAACATTACGTAAAGAGAAACCTAAGACAACAACATAGCAAGGCAGCAACACATGACAACACAACATGGTACAAACATTATTGGGCTTGTGTGGCCTACAACTTCGTAGCTGAGCAGTTGTTACCCCTAGACATTTCCACTTCACAATAACAGCAATTACAGTTAAACTGGGCAGCTCTGGCAGGGCAGACATTTTACGAACTGACTTGTTGGAAAGGTGCAGCATTGACAGTCACCAAGCTCTTCTGTAAAGCCATTCTACTGCCAATGTGTCTAGGGAGATTTTATACACCTGGCTGAAATAGCCGAATCCACTCATTTGAAGAGGTGTCCACATACTGTTGTATATATACAGTGTATATTTATGTATACTTTGTATTTGATATGTTGTTTTGTTCACTTTTTGGACCCCATGAAGAGTACCGCTGCCTCAAACGCAGCTAATTGGGGATAAAATAATCCTAAAAAGACACGGGCTATTTAATGTACGAAATTGCGTGACACGTGTTAGAATAGTAAACCAAACCTGATCTTTGTCGGATCTTCTTCTTCCCGTTCTCCCTTCGCCTCCTTCGTGCTCTTTATCCGTCATTGCGCACTCTTGCCCCCTCCCTCTCGCCTCTTCTCCGGTCATGTCTAGATGGATTACAGTTTTTGTCAAATTGACGTCAAAAGTAGTTTTTTATGCATTTTAGCTAAACCTAACCCTTCTCCTAAATGCTATGAAAAGTCAATTTTTACAAAAGCTGTATCCCTCCTAGACAAAAACCCTCTTCTCCGGCAAGGGGCTAAAACAAATCTCGAATAGGTTCGACGCCAGGACAGTAACAGTTAAAACCTAATTTTTAAATTTGAAGTTGACTGCTGGAATTGCACGGCATATAGAGCTAGAGCTGCGCTCCCCCACAACCACGGAGCTTCCTAAATAAATTTACAGAGCTCGATGTAGCTGTGTGCATGTAGGCCTATATAGCCAAGCCCACGACAGGTATGTTACAGACACGGTGTAGAGATGGGATGATATAGAGCAGGGGAGTGGGAGGAGACCAAATGGTAAATTAATATTTAGGAAGGCCACCATTCTAAAACCAACTGAATCACTCTACAAACAAACCACAGGAGGCTGCAGAGGAGAACGGCTCATAATAATGACCAGAATGGAGCAAATGGAATGGCATCATACACCTGGAAATCATGTGTTTGACGTATTTGATAGCATGCCACTATCACCGCTCCAGTCATTAACAAGAGCCAGTGGCACCAACCTGTGGCAAAATATGTTGATAATGAAGTTTCACATGACCCTCCCCTTGTACCCCCCATATAATATGTTTACGATCACAAATAACAATAACTAGCGACCCTGCTTATAAACGTGCATTTCGACTTTGCCACTTCAGCATGCTTTTGTGGCACAGTCGATTACACGCAGGGCTACCGGCCAGAAGGTGGAGGTTTCGCCGACCTCCATGGGCGAGCTCACTGTCGCTGCCTGTTTCATTACACTACGCTGTATTACACAACGACACTACGGCTGCAGACCATGATAAGCTAGGGGGAAATCAGATTTTCAACATTTTGATGCCATATTATTATAACTTTTTTATTTAACCTTTTTTTTTAACTAGGCAAGTCAGTTAAGAACACATTCTTATTTACAATGACGGCTATTTTTTTATTATATAAAATATATGCAACACATTTTCCCCCAACAACTTTCTGTGACAATGCACCACACAACCAATAAACAAAGCATACAGACTTCGGCCACTTCAGTATCGTGGTTTGCTTTTTCAACACCACAATAAATAGACTATGTCAATTTCGACAAACAGAAAGTACTTCCTCCCCTACCTTGTAGGCCTACGCAGTATCGAGTCCTTGCCTTGGCAATCTTTGAATGTTATTAAACTTTTTGTTTTGTTTGTCTCTTTCCATTGGATTGATTGATAATTGTGTCAGGTAAAAAAAAATACGTATACAGTATACACAAAGTACAAAGATTGTTGTGACGGGGATTGCACAATAAAGTCGGGAACGTATTTCCATTGTGGTCCCGGCTTTTTTTGTACATAAATACATATATATTTACATAGATACAGACAAATTACATCGGTACAGACAAAATTGTCTGGCCTGTAGTTTATTCTTGACATATTTGGGGCTGCTGGTGAACCATGATCTTCAGGCATAATCAGTGACACTGGACCAACACATTAGCCAGTCTTTACCTACCAGGAAGAATGATGATCTGCAACAGACAGCGCGTCTCAGTATCAAAAGTAAAAAAAATACATCCAGACTGGCCTGCTACGGTGCCTTTCGAGACATTATAAACGGTCTAGAGTAGACTCACAACTGATCCAAATGGAATGAAACATTCAAATCACAGGCCTTGCAGCCTAGACTAGAATCTTGTACTCGCTTGAAAACAATAATGCAATTACAGGTAACCTGAAACTGGGCGAAACAGGTAACCCTAATCGAGTCTTGTATTATTCCACGTCCTTGTTCAAGGCATAGACCAAATTGCACAGTTCTAATCAATCTTGTATCTATACAATTTCAAGCCAACCCCATGGCCATTTCATATAGAGGGTTACCTACTGATCATAGCATGTTTGTGTTAGACTATCTGAATTCCCACAGCTGTGGTCTTGGACTGATTCATGTAAATGTCAGAAGTTTGATTTCGAAAATGGATCTTATTGAAATTCTGGCTTCTCAAACTAACTCTGACATTTTGTTAATTACTGAAACTTGGTTAAAAAAGTATGTGCCAGGCTCTGATATGTCTCTAAATTGATATAATGTTTAAAGATCTGACAGTGCTGGCAGAAGTGGAGGTGTCTCAAAATTCATGAAGAACAACTTGAATGTTGCTATGTGTATTACCACCTCTGTCCCCAAGCAATTTGAATGGATTGTCCTAAATGTGAGCCTTTGTAATAATGCCCAACTAATGTTAGTGGGAGTTTATTGCCCTCCCTTGGCCCTCCCAATTGCTCTTAGCAAATTATCTGACTTGCTAACTATTCTCATTCTGAATTCTGAATTTTGGGTGATCTTAACCTGGATTGCTTGATGCCAGTATCAGATTGACTGACATATATTTGTACTGACCTAAATTTAACTCAACTGGTAACTAAATCAGCTTGCCCCAACTTAAAACACCCTGAGAAATCTACTATTTTGGATATCATTCTGAAAGTATAGAGCTAATGGAATCTTTGCTAACAAGCTCAGTGACCATTGTCCCATTGCCTGCATTAGCGATACTAAGCTACCTAAATCATGTAGACGCATTATTACAAAGAGACATTTTCGAACTTTCAATGAACAACATTTCCTGTATGACTTGGGGTTGCATGATTGGGAGAGTGTGTCCTCTATCTCTGACTCGGATCAGGCCCTTAAACGTTTTACCTCTCTGTTTAACTCTGTTGTAGATAAGAATCCCCCACATAACAGATGAAGGGTAAAGGACATATGTAACCCATAGTTCACGCATGAATTGTCAGAAATATTTAATGAAAGTCAATCTAAGGCTAGATTGACTGATTCTTCCTGTGACTGGCAGTCCTTCAGACATTTGAGAAATAGATGTCTTACTCTGGTTAGATAAGCAAAGTCAATATACTTTTTGAATTGTGTATCTGAGTGTGGTGGAAATCCAGGTAAATTCTGGAAAGTGGTCAAATCTTTGAGAAAAAAATCCACCCCCTCATTACCCCAGCAGGTTATGACAGCCTCTGGAGCCATTTGGAAAGAAGTAGAGGGTTTCTCAACCAATGTGAGTTGAGGTGCAACCTAAAAATGTGTAATTGGAAAGGAAAAGGCGCAAGGCTCACACCATTAAAAATTCCTACTTTTATTAAGCAAGTTTAAAAGATTTACGTTTTCGGCCTTCAATGGCATTTTTCAGAATAATCACAAAGGGAATGGACAAGTTATATGGGGCAGACAATTAGGGAGAAAACTTTTAAACTGGTGGCGTTAATGAGAGATGGTGTGGTAGACGTACAGGTTGATACTCAGCGTGTGGGGTACTGTGGTCAATGTCTCCACCTAGTGATGGACTACAGAAGTGGAACCAGTAAAAAAACTATTGGAAAACTGGGCAAGCTTTTTTTCAACTGCAGTAGGTGTAATTGATATACAACCTTTACTATATAATACATGTTCAATATGTTGGGTATTGGAATATAAACAGGGCTAAGCAAAACTAGGGATAACAACAAAAAACATCAAAAGCTTAGGAAAAGAGGTCTAAAACTGGTTTGGACAACAGTTAGAGAGCTGGTAGGCTCCCTGCATGCGTAATCAACAAGTACAAATGGGGGGGGGGGGGTTGTCACTTGACAAACAAAAACGAATACTATGGTCCTTCTCCAGGTTAAGACCTCTGGGGACTAAAGTATCCAAGGAATGGATCCAGAACATCTCTCTGGAACTTTGGTGTTTGTCAACATCGCACTGCGTTTGTTTTTGCTGACTTGTTCAATTCCAAAGTAAAAGAACTCACTAAGTGTCCTCACTCTTTGAAATGGAGGGCCACTGGGCTGTTGGGGTCAGCACGTCAAAAGGCACTTCAGTGCTCATACATTCTAGTGCAGGGATCATCAACTAGATTCAGCCGCTTGCTGTTTTTTCTTGAGGGGAAGGTCGGTGGGCCGGAACAAAATTACAAATAATTTGTGGATTGCAAATTGCCTGCAAGAAGCCCAAACAGATATAATGTTTGACTAGAACATAATAATTTTAAACCTTGTTTACATTTGAGAATACTTGGGAACAGATTTCTTAAATTAAAATCACCTGGAGCTGATTTCCTGGTGTTTTTACAGTCTTTCATGCCCCCCAAAATAATACTAAATAAATAAATAAAAATGTCTCTCAGAAAGATTGGGGGGCCAAATAAAACCACCTGTGGGCCAAAATCAGTTGGGGAACCCTGTTCTAGTGCGGAACTCCCTTGAGGTTCTCCTACGAAAAATAAGCCGCACAGGCAGCGAATCACGTAGATCACGTTGCTAGAATTGCAATTGATGGTACTTTAGATTTTTATGTCTCAACCCGATCTGGGGTGGGGGAAACTTTTCATATGTTTAGTGTACTGGCATTGAGTGTACAATGCGTAATAATTTATTAAAACCTATTTTCACTTTGTCATTATGGGGTGTGCAGATTGCTGAGTGGATTTTTTTATTTAATCCATTTTAGAATAAGGCTGTAACGTAAAAAAAAAAATGGGAAAATTCAAGGGGTCTGAATACTCTCCAAAGGTACTGTATATACATATACATCTTTCTTTTTTTGTTGCCTGTTTTGAATGTTATTTTGCATTAATACGTGTCACATATCAGTTTGCAAACAATGTAAAAAATTAAATATCATTGAGTTAATAAAGCCGCATACAAACTTGGTGTCACGCCCTGACCTTAGAGATCCTTTTTATGTCTCTATTTTTGGTTTGGTCAGGGTGTGAGTTGGGGTGGGCATTCTATGTTGTGTGTTCTATGTTTTCTTTTTCTGTGTGTTTGGCCGGGTGTGGTTCTCAATCAGAGGCAGCTGTCTATCGTTGTCTCTGATTGAGAACCATACTTAGGTAGCTTGTTTCCACCTGTGTTTTGTGGGTAGTTGTTTTCTGTTTTGTGTCTACACCAGACAGGACTGTTTTGCTTTCGTTCACTCTCTTTGTTGTTTTTTGTTGTTTCAGTGTTCAGTTTATTTATTATATTAAAATGAACACTTACCACGCTGCGTTTTGGTCTCCTCTTGGTTACACTTGGTCTCTTTTTTGCTTTCTTGAATAAAGCAGCTCCAAAATGCAGGTGTTTCATCCTAGCTCAGTGCTTTCTGTGGTGGTGGGGCAGCCAGCAAAAAATACTGAGCGTAGGGGTTGGTAGTGTTCTCTAGTTGCTCTGTGATTGGCTCAGTGTTTTGTCACTCATGGGGACACTACGTCACCGCCAAATCTACGGGTAAAGATAGAAAATTCAAGCCCCTTGGGTCCTGCCATAAAGTTATATTCGAAGTGCCCATCCAAGAAGGCTCAAGGTCATTGGCCACAGAAAAAATTATATCAAATCACATATCTACCGTATCTTTTATTGGACTGTGTAACGCTCGTCTGATGGAGTGGACCATAGCGCAGTGTGGTACGTGTTCATGATATTTATTTAAATCTGAACACTAGAACAAAAATAACAAAGCGAGAAATGAACAGTTCTGTAAGGTAACTAAAACTATACAGAAAACAACTGCCCACAAACACAGGTGGGAAAAAGGCTACCTAAGTATGATTCTCAATCAGAGACAACGATAGACAGCTGCCTCTGATTGAGAACCACACCCGGCCAAACACAAAGAAATAGAAAACATAGAAATAAAGAAACTAGAATGCCCACCCTAGTCACACCCTGGCCAAAACAAAATAGAGAATAAAAGCCTCTCTATGGCCAGGGCGTGACAGTACCCCCCTCCCCCAAAGGTGCGGACTCCGGCCGCAAAACCTGACTCTAAAGGGGAGGGTCCGGGTGGGCCTCCTTTATGGCGGCGGCTCTGGTGCGGGACGTAGACCCCCCTCCGCCTCTGTCTCCCCCCACTTTGGTGGCGCCTCTGGTGCGGGGACCCTCGCCGCCGACCCCGGACTGGAGAACCTCGTAGCGGGCCCCGGACTGGGGACCCTCGTTGCGGGCCCCGGACTGAGCACCCTCGTTGCGGGCCCCGGACTGGGCACCCTCGTTGCGGGCCCCGGACTGGGCACCCTCGTTGCGGGCCCCGGACTGGGCACCCTCGTTGCGGGCCCCGGACTAGGCACCTCGTTGCGGGCCCCGAACTGGAAACCGTCGCTGGAGGCTCCGGACTGGAGAACGTCGCTGGAGGCTCCGGACTGGAGACCATCGCTGGAGGCTCCGGACTGGAGAACGTCGCTGGAGGCTCCGGACTGGAGAACGTCACTGGAGGCTCCGGACTGGAGAACGTCGCTGGAGGCTCCGGACTGGAGAACGTCGCTGGAGGCCTGGTCCTTGGAGGAGGCACTGGATGGACCAGGCTGGGGAGACCTACTGGAGGCCTGGTCCTTGGAGGAGGCACTGGATGGACCGGGCTGTGGGGGAGCACTGGAGATCTGGTGCGTATCCCGGGCACCACTTTTACCGGCTGAATACCCACTTTAGCCCGTCAACTCCAGAGCGCAGGCACAGGTCGAACCGGGCTGTGGGGGAGCACTGGAGCTATGGTGCTTAGCACTTGCACCGCTGCTCTTGGCTGCATGCCCACTTTAGCCCGGCACGTGCGGGGAGCTGGAACCAGCCGCACTGGGTTCTCCTGGCGAACTGGGGAAACCGTGCGTAGAGCCGGCGCAGGACTCACCGGGCTGTGGAGGCGCACTGGAGGTCTGGAGCGCCAAGCTGGCACAAGACATGCAGGGCTGGGGAGGTGCACAGGAGGCCTGGTGCGTGGGGCTGGCACAGTCTTCACCAGACGGCTAGCACGCACCTCAGGACGAGTATGGAGAGCTGACTCAGGTGACATCAACCCGAGGACACGCTCCGTAGGGCGAATGTCGTGCCTCATGCACCAACACAGCAGCTCTTTCATAGCGCTCTCCTCCAATCTCCCCATCAACTCCTTCACTGTCTCTGCTTCACTACCTTCGCTCCCCTCCAAGTTCACCCCGACTGGCTCTGGTTCCATCCTCAGCACCGCCGACCGTCCCGTGTGCACCCCCCCTTAAAACATTTTTGGGGGCTGCCTCTCCTGGTCACGCTGCTTGGTCCTTTGGTGGTGGGTAGTTCTGTAACGCTCGTCTGATGAAGAAGGAGTGGACCAAAGCGCAGCGTTGTACGTGTTCATGATATTTATTTAAATCTGAACACTAGAACAAAAATAACAAAGCGAGAAACGAACAGTTCTGTAAGGTAACTAAAACTATACAGAAAACAACTACCCACAAACACAGGTGGGAAAAAGGCTACCTAAGTATGATTCTCAATCAGAGACAACGATAGACAACTGCCTCTGACTGAGAACCACACCCGGCCAAACACAAAGAAATAGAAATAAAGAAACTAGAATGCCCACCCTAGTCACACCCTGGCCAAACCAAAATAGAGAATAAAAGCCTCTCTATGGCCAGGGCGTGACAGACTGATCATGTCAACATCAGACTTTTAAAATCTTAGCTAGCAAGCTAGGAGTCATCATCATGAATCAAGTCGACAATCTACTGGCAAATCCTTTTCAATCCTTATCATATGAAATTGTAGATAAACCGTATCTGTGCTCATCGGCCATTGGACATGTACATTACACAAAAAATTGGAAATCACAAATTCAACAATGAGTGGTTTGGAAGGAATCAGTGGCGAACTGCAAGCATTGCAAATAAATCACTAGCCTGCTATTCAGTGGAGTGGGTGTGTGGTCCAAGTTTTCCCAGTTTAAAAGGATAAACACTCAACATTGGCCATGCTGTCAATCCAGCATGACTTCTGCTACGCTCAAAACAACTGGAAACTTGGAACTGGAAAATCTCAAATTTCAGTGAGTTCAAGACAACTGTGAACTCGGAAAAAAGGAGCTCCGACTGGGAAAATAAGTTTTGAACGATCATCCAACTCGGAATTGCAAGTCGGGAACTGGGGCCTCTTTCTAGAGCGCTGACCTGAAGATCACTGATGTCAACGTGATTCAACCTTGTTTTTTCAGAGTTCCCAGTTGTCTTGAAAGAACCATAAATCCAAAGAATGCCGGACATTGATGACAAAGTTTGCCCAAGAAGGATCGCCGTGAGCACAGCACAACAAGGTGAGTCCAAAAACGTCTTGTATGCTGCTGCATAAATTATGTAATATGCTAGGGAGATATGTATACTGTAGCTAAGAAAGTAATACTAAGTGTAAGCTGTTAATAGCCCATGTGCCTCACCCTAATAATTTGGTCCCTTTTCCCCTCATAATTTAGCCTACTGTTCTGACTTGGTGTACATGTAGCCTATAGCCTGTTTTAGTAAAATGTCGTAATTGAATATTGTAAGAGTTTTCGTTGTCTGCTTATATGCCCCCTTTATTTATCCTACAGTTCTGACTTGGTGTACAGGGAGAATACTGTAAGAAAGGTCCATGTTCTGAATTCTGTTGCTGTACATTTCAAAAGTGCTGAGCAAATAGTTATATTGTCTACGTCCATCCTACCTCGTTCATTAATGTCTTAATCAAATTACGGATTGCCTCTTATTCGCTCGTCATCCACTTATGCCATATTTTGTACATCTAAATTGTCAGTAGAAACCACATTTGTTTAAGCAAGTCAGCCATATCAGCTATGTTGTTTTTAAAAGGCAGTAAATTAGGCTGAATTAACTGTTTTGCTGCCAGACAAGGCTCCGCTGATAGCCAGGTGTAGCAGTGGTAAGGTGTTGGGACTGCTTTTGGGACAGCTTTATGTAGGCCCTAACAGTTTGTGGGCACCATTTGTAACCGTTATAGTGCAATTCATGTATTGTTTATTGTTGTGTTGTGTAGTGGCTTTGCTGGGATGGATCTAAAAAAATATATGTTTAGTTTGCCCCACCAACATTTACATGCTAAAATCGCCAAGGCACTGGACACAAACTGATTGAATCACTGTTGATTCAAAGTCATCACATTGCATTTTTTGTTGTTAAAATTATTCAACCAGTTTGTGCCTAATGGGCACAACATTTTCAATGACCGAAATGCAATACTGCGTGTACAGGTATGTCTGAGTGGATGTGGAGAGCTTTGAGTGGATGAGTGGTGTTGAGATATAGCGACTGAGAGTATTGAGTAGATATCTAGTAAATCAGTGGGAATAAATGTGCCTAAAGCCAATGCGTTGCATTGTAGATCTATTTTTTTTATTTAACTAGGCAAGTCAGTTAAGAACAAATTCTTATTTACAATGACGGCCTACACCGTCCAAACCTGGACGAAGCTGGGCCAATTGTGCACCAATCACTGTTACTGCTGCATCAGCTCAGCCAGCATCTGGTTTGGTCTCATGGTTAGGGAAGGGTTCGCTAAAAGAGTTAAGGTTAGGGTTAGGGGAAGGATTAGTTAACATGCTAAGCAGTTGCATAGCTAGAAAGTAGTTGAAAATTTGCTCATTAGCTAAAATGCTCAAGTTATCCCTAATGAGATTTGAACTCACAACCTTTGGGTTGGTAGACTTTCATGTTATATGCCTACCCATCCACCCCGACCAACACCCTAATTTTATAACCATAATAATAACCATCTGTTTTATGTAACCATACCAAATAAAACACATAATTATACTTTGATAGTTCCCGAATTTACGTTTACTATGTTATGTCTGGTCTATGAGACCAGGCTACATGCCCGGGTTGAACCCATGCGCCATGTGGGGAGCCTGCTGGATGAACTGTTGGAAGAGACACACACTCAGAGCAGGACAAGTACATCATGAATGTTCATGATTTCACCAAGTCTTGAATTGAGGTAAGCGCTGTCAATTATTGCATTACTGCTTGAAAAAACATTCCCTGCAATTTTATGTAACATTTATTTAACTAGGCAAGTCAGTTAAGAACAAATTCTTATTTACAATGACGGCCTACCCCAGGCCAATTGGGCGCCGCCCTATGGGACTCCCAATCACGGCCGGATGTGATTCAGCCTGGATTCGAACCAGGGACTGTAGTGACGCCTTAGACAGCTGCGCCACTCGGGAGCCCAAATGCAGTGCCCAATGTTATAATCCCTCCCCATAAATTTGGAGTGCAGTATTAGAGTCGGATTGATAACGCTCAATCCAGATAGGCAGCGATGGCAAAGGTGACATGTTCTGATGGAACTGTTCTATCAAATATGCCTATGCTCCGCCACGGTAGGTAGCAGTAATGCACCATAGAAGACCATGGCGCCAGTACAGGAAGAAGAATCTACCGTTCATTTCCGTAAATAAAATCGGTCACCATTTTCTCTTCCTGTTGTGAAGTTAGCGGCATGGAGAAGGCACGTTTCATTGTATCACGATCGAAACAGCATTTTGCGTTACAAATAGAATTGTAGCTATCTGAACACTATTTAATTTGATTGGTAAGACTGAAGCCGTTCAAATACGTTTCTGTAAACGCATTACCATCAAACGAATGGTAGCTAGCACATTTATAGCAAGCTGTTCTAACGGTATTGTGTTGTCGTGCTTTATGGTTCACAATACTTGCTTACCACTCTATCTCAATCAATTGACTCTCGCGCTATTGTTGCCATCATTCCCTCCCCCGCGCTTGTGTGTAAAGCATGGAGATTGAGGGGAGAGATTTCATGAACACTCCCCCCTTGAAGACGGTGCGGTTTGGAGGCAATGTTGTTGCCACGTTAGCGAAATTCAAACAGGTGAGATTTCCAATCCAGTGAAGCCAAACATGGATGCCTTAGACACTTATGTGATTCATGTGGAATGCAGTTATAACCTGGTATACATATGACAGTATTTGCTGCTGGTTGGTTGTTTTTCAAGGGAGACACCAGTGACTATGAGTTGTTGAAACATCAGCTGGCAGATCCAGATATCAAGGTAAATGAGCACGACTAGCAGTTATGCTACATGTACAGTGTAACAAGGACGTTTCCAGAGGTCTTAATGATAATAGAATGTCTTCCTTTTTTTGACAGGATGCCCAAATCATCAACTGGCTGCAGGAGTTCCGGAATTGTGTGACACAACTCAGCAAAGACCATGAGCAGCTGATCTATGTGGCTCTGGTGAGGATGGAACACTTGAATCAAGAGATGGACAGTACTGCCCAGGCCAGGATCAGTTTTCTAATGCTGTATCTACCCCTTGTGTCTCTGTGTACCAGAGGCTGCCGTGGCTGGGTCGAAGCCCTGCCGTAGTGGAGGAGTATCTGGCCTTCCTCAGTAACCTGGTATCTGCTCAGACGGTCTACCTCCGGGCCTGCCTCAAGATGGTGGTCTCCAACTTCATACCCAGTGAGTTCCTGTCTGTTTGCGTGGACATTCTGATAACTCAATATGGCTACTTTGAAGACGTATTGTTTTTCCTTCCTTTCCAGAGAGAGTGAAGATCTGTGAGGGAGGAGTGGACATCTCTGACTCGGATGATGACGATGAAAGTAGGTGTTACTGTTTCATTATGGTTTGCAATGGAAAACAAAGATTGTTCAACGGACGGTCCCTGAAATGTTTCATTGAAATACACACTGCAGTAAATTCATAGTGACCTGAGAATGCGGTTGGTAAAAGGCTGCTCCACTCGTCCTTTTAGGGAAACTAGGCACACTTCTAAAGTCCTTGAAGAGTGAGGATGATAAGGGAGGTGAGGTGTAGATAAGATAATGCGTGGAGACTCTAGCACTGGTGACCTTCACTGCAGGAGTCCCACCCCTTATGGTTCCTGATTTGTCAGGCTGACAGACCTCTTCATAAATCTGTTTTACTTCAATGTTACAATTTGTTTTTACTTCAAACGTTACAGAATCAACGTTCCATTACAATATAAAGGTTCCATTCCAATATAAAGGGTATAATGACACCCAGTTCACAAATCCAACTTGTTCAACGTTGATGTTAGTTCAAAACGGCAAGTCGTTTTTTCATTTATGCACAGTTTTAACCCTTTCTCTTCTTTCTTGATTTGAAGACCTTCCAAGAAGTTTTGATCAGTGTCATCAGGCCCTGCAGCTGATTGGCAGATATGTCCCATCGTAAGTAGCCATAAGACAATCCTACAACATGTTGCTGGGTCATTTTCAGACCCAGGTCTGACCTTGGGAATTGTTGACCCCCAATGCAAACTGGTAACAAAATGTTTTTTTCGTCCTTCTCATTTCAGCACCAGCCGTTTCCTGGTGCCCATTCTGATTGAAAACTTTCCCTTTGTGCAGAAATCTTCCAGAACTCTGGTAAGCAGTGGCTACGGTGGATAGCCTCATGTTTGTTTTTTTAATTGTCAGATTGTTGTACAGTATGGTTGTCTTTCTCTCTGCCCAGGAGTGTTATGTCCATAACCTTCTGCGGGTGGCGGTGTACATCCCCTCTCTACGACGAGACGTCCTGGAACTCATCATCAGTAGGATGCTCAAACTGGACGTAAGTGTGTTTGTTAAGCCACAGTTGCTCCTGTGTGTGTGTGTTTTGGCTTTCCAGTTCTTCACTGAGAAATAGGTGTTTTTTGTGTGCTAACTGTGTTGTGTTCCAGGTGAGTGCTCCTCGGGGAGAGATAGAGGAGGTGGAGGAGAACGCTGTGCAGCAGGAGATGAAAGGAGAGCAGGAAGAGGAGGGCCTCTTTGACATGGTGACTGACTAGATCTGCTATGTTTTACATACAACAGTCACTGGTGTGATAGTTCTCCATTTTGCGACTAATGTGGTGTGACGTTTCCCTCATCTCTCTCTATCACACAGGATGAGGATGAGTGTTCAGTGAAGTCCAGTCCAGCAGGGACCAATGTGATGGTCCACCCTGTCGCTGAGAGACTGGACACTCTCATGGTTGTGCTGCTGGCCTTCATCAAGGACATGTGCCACGTCAACGGTGAGCACAGGGTCTTCACACACACTCACTAGACATATGACAAGAAAGTGCTTACTCTGCTCCCTTTCTCTCTCATCTTCCACCCCTTCATCTCTCTCCCCCTCTACTCTCTCTCTGGCAGGTTGTCTGGATGTGGAGCGGACTAAGGATCTATACAAGGACCTGGTGTGTGTGTTTGATAAACTTATCCTACCTACACACGCCTCCTGTCACGTCCAATACGCCCTCTTCTACCTCTGCAGCTTCAGACTGGTCAGTACTCGCAACAGTGTGCATCCGTGCGGCTTTATAGTAGTGGCATTTTATAGAACGGTTGCGTGGGTAACTCGATTGATTGGCTGTGTGTTTGACCACTCAGGCTCTGGCAGAGGCGTTTCTGGAACACCTGTGGAGGTTACTGCAGAGCCTGTCTCACCCGGCAGTACTGCGCCAATCTGCCGCTGGCTACATGGGTAGCTTCCTGGCCCGTGCCAACTTCCTGCCCGTCGCGTGAGTCACACCCTCTGTCCTCTTTAAATATTCAAAAGTGTACTTTTGCTCTTCAGAAAGGGCTCCTTAGAGCATGTTGGGGTGTGGTTGGTTCTACGCAGCATACTCTCTAGTCCCTCCTAACTCCCTTACTAAGATTCTCTGACTGTTCTCCGTCCTGCAGTACGGTGCGTGCGTGTCTGGACCTGCTGGTCCCCTGGCTCCACCTATATATAGACAGCCAGGACTCCGGCTCCCGGGCCTACTGTGACATCACGCTACACGGGCCCTTCTACAACGCCTGCCAGGCTGTCTTCTACACACTCATCTTCAGACACAGGAGCATCCTGGAGGGCGACATGAAGAAAGGTAGGGGATTACACATGCGTGTAAAACACATACTTACACAGATACAATAAAATAAAATCAGTTGGTTTGTGTGTATATATATCTCTATCTCACTGGGCTGGCAATCTGTGTGTCTGTGTGGGGGGGGGGGGCTCTCTACCAGTTTCCAGTATTATATAACTGTATGTCTGTTTTCCTCCCAGGGCTGGCGTACCTGCAGGGTCTGAACCTAGAGAGGATAGTGATGTGTCAGCTCAACCCTCTGAAGGTCTGCCTGCCTGCCGTCACCAACATGTTTGCTGCCATCACCAGGTACAGTGGTACACCAACCAACCACCCTTTTAGCCAGTCACACATCAATTACACTCTGCTACAGCACTGTGTTAGTTTCTGTCTGCTTCTAAAAATGTGAAGTGGTTGTTTGACCCAGACGTGTATCCATCCATCCACAGAAAGTACCAGTTGGTGTTCTGCTACACCATCATCGAGAGGAACAACCGCCATGTTCTCCCCGTGGTCCGCAGCTCCGTGGGGGGCGACTGTGTGTCCACCAACACCAACCCCCTGGACAGTTTCTTCCCCTTCGACCCCTACGTGCTCAAGAGGTAACCCATGAACCCTTCTCAGGGACCACTTATCAGTAGGCACAAAACAGGAGTTGGTTGGAACCAAATTGGTTGGAAATGGCAATAGTACAACCTGAACTCTAAGAAGAGAGTTAATTTTCCATTTCTGATCATGTTTTTCTTCTCTCCAGGTCAAGTAAACTCATCGAGCCCCTCTACCAGGTGTGGGAGGAGCCAGTAGACACCATCACCACCAAGAGAGTCAGACAGGTAAAACACAGACAGTCTTGTATTTTCTCAGGCACACACATGATTGGATGCTGTGTGTCTCCCTATTGGTTGTTTTTGTGGTTTGATTGGCTGTTTTCTCTCTGTCTCAGTGCTCGGATGCAGATGAGGATGACTTCCTGCGAGGGGAGTCGCCGGAGACAAAGGGGGTGATGGGTATGACCCCTGGCTCGTATGAGTCACACCTCCACAGCCCCAGCAGTGTGGGCTCACCGCCCATCACCTTCCTACAGAGACCCTTCTGACACCCCTGTATTTAACATGGACTCATACACAACCCCCTGAAAAATTTACTATTCCACAGCCCTGAGCGCCTTCATACAGAGACACCCAGCTTTAACATTTTCAAATGGAATATTAAATGATCTTACCATAGACCGTTCTGATTTTGACCCCCTGCTGTTTAAAATGGACGGGTCCATCCTTCCCTATCATCACTGAAGAGAAGTATCAGTCGGAACCATCTACAATCACCACCCCATCAAGAACCTACTCCAGGATGCAAAAGATTATGAACACGTAGTGTACAATGCGTGGCTAGAGCTAATCATTTTATAATGTTATAGCAGTTAACATGTTATAACTGGTTAATAGTGAATAAGTTCATTTAACTCGACTATGGAAAGAAAATGTATTTGTTTTATCTAGGATGGGAAAAAATCATAAGATTGTGTTCTCTGCGAAGGTAACTGTATTTACAAAAGAATTCTGGCACTTTCAATAGTGCATTGATTTTGGTTGGCTCTGATCTACAATTTGTGTCAAGGTCTGAACACATTTTTATGATTTATGTAATTTTACAGATTGTAAACATGTTCCCTTATTGAAATTCTTCTTAACCAGAACAGATACTATTAAGGAAGGTCACCTGCAGTAGATGAAAAAGGAAACATTTCTGTAAACTTGTATGTATGGAGTATCAATTACATAGTTGACATACACTACCCTGTAAATAAAAGTGAAACTATTTGTGAGTTGACAGAAATTAGTCAGGAACTGTACAAGGATGTCCTGCCCCACTCTGTTGCCCTGTAACACACGTCCTCTCAGGTAGGATTCTCAGAGTGTGTTTGCTTTGCGTATAAAAATACAGAAACACTTTCTCTGTGAACTTGTGTGAGAAAGAGTAAAGGGGTGTATCGTCATCAGCAGGGCCAAAGAAAGACACTTGGCCCTTGTCCCAGTCCAGCTGCACTCTGACCCTCTTGAGTTTCTCTGTGACTGTCATGGCTGTTGGTGGTGAGGTCATTGCTCTGTACTCCCTGTCTCGCAGACACATGGTCCAAAACACGTTCTCCGGCCGGGCCTGGACCTCCACATTCCTGGTGACAGACGTACAGGCCACGCCCAGAATCCAGTCATTGTTACATCCTGTATCCACTACCCAGCAGTGGCTTCCTGAGCTAAGCCCGGTCATGCCCAGGACCTCTGCACTCATGTGGAAGCGCTCAGGGTTGTCAGGGAGACGGTGGGGCTGGCTGGTGTACTGAAGGGACGTGAGGTCATGTGACAGGAAGAGGCAGGGGTGGGCTGTGTTTGGGTCCAAGGTCACAGGAGCTGAAGAGGAGGAAATGGGCCAGAGACTGGAAAAGGGTTTGGGTCATTCACCACTGTTTTAGCTTCTCCGCCAGGTTAAAATGCTGTGGGAGTTAACTTTATCTCCTCATCTCTGTTAACCATTGAAATTGACTTACTGTTTTCAACATGCAGAAGCATTTTCTTCCAGACTCTGTACTTGAGGTTACAGAGGTGCTTGGCCACATCAATCAGCGCCCCTGAAATCCTTTCTGGACCCTGCCCTGTGCACTGGGCTCTGAAATGACAAAATAATACAATTGTCCTGTTCAGTATTCCAAAGCAGAGAGGGAGGAAAAAATAGAATGTTAGACAGAGAAAGGTGTAGGATTGCAACATACCGCTCTATAGTGGCTTTAAAGTTCTGAAAAACAAAGAAAGTGTAATATTGTGGCTGAATACATTTTTTTATCCCATCCTCTCCTCAAAAATGATTATTCTGGCTTTATTTAATTAGTGTGTAAATTGTGCCAGTACAAACCCGGAGCAATGTCATGTCTTCAGCATCTGTTATCTCCTGTGTTATGACTGTTATAGTCTCTTTGAGGTATAGCATCCCTGCTGCAGCCTTTGTCACCGTACTGTTCATCAGCCCTATCTTCTCCTCTTCCTCCTCCTTCAGAGCAGCTAGCCTCGCTGCCTCTTCATCATACAGGAACTGGTGGAGTTCCACAAACAGATCCTTTATCTGCCTCTGTCTCCAGGGCCTGATTCTGAGGGGCAGTTAGAGCACAACTTGATGGATTTGAGTTCATTTTAATGAAAAGGAAACTGAGATGACATCTGTGGAGATTACCTTAATGGGCTCGAGCATCTCTTCAGAGGTTCCCTTCAGTCTAATGAGGGAGTCCAGAGTATTCTGTAAGGTTTTCAGTGCTACGTTGAGCTCATCCTAGAAGTCAGAGGGTATTCTAACATTAGTTTTTTTATGAAAGCAGCAAGCTGTAACTCGATTAAATGTCTAGATTTAATTATGTGAAATAAATTAACAATAGGTTCAATGCCAGGTGTGTCGCTTGACTAAAATAACCCTTTCAATACCTGAGATAATTTACTATGTTTAAAGATGTTTTACTCTGCAAACACACTGTATGTCCATCAACACCACTCACTGATGTAACGTTCGTCGTCTGGAGGAGAAGAAGAGGACCAAGATGCAGCGTGGTAAGTGTCCATAATGTTTTAATAATAAAACTGAACACTGAAACAAAACAATAAACCGACAAACAAACAGTCCTGAAAGGTGAAACACAAAAACACTAAACAGGAAATAACCACCCACAAAACACAACAGAAAACAGGCTACCTAAATATGGTTCCCAATCAGAGACAATGACTAACACCTGCCTCTGATTGAGAACCATATCAGGCCAAACGAGAAAACCAACATAGAAACACAAAACATAGATAACCCACCCAACTCACGTCCTGACCAACTAAAACAAAGAAATAACACAAGAACTAGGGTCAGAACATGACAACTGATATACAACCAGCAGATCAGATATTATCCCATAGGAATGCAGATATAATACTTTACACACTTTGGAATTTCTCTGCTATATTTCTCTGCTAATACTGTACATTCGCATATACTGTCAGGATAGACCTGATTAACAGCATTCTACTGCCAGGGGCCACAGGCTCCTTACATGAGAAAATGGCAACGTTAACTATGAAAAAAGACATTGCCAAATTATTTCATGCATATACATACTAGAGTCATTTCAATTATTATTCAGTCTCTCACCTTGCAATCCTGTGCTGCCTTCTCTGTGGGTACGCAGTCATGGTTCTTGTGTATTTTCGAGGCTTGGCACACTACACAGACAGGCTGCTTGTCCACCAGACAGAAGAATCTGAGTCTCTCTCCATGTAGACTACAAAGTACACTGTTCCCCTCCGCTGAGCTCTGAATCCTGCCCTGTTGCAAAGCTTCACAGAGGTTCTTCAGTGCCAGGTTGGAGGGAGGGGTGCGCTTGGAAGCTCTTCTCCTGCAGACAGGGCACTGTCTGAGGGCTGAGGTGTTCCAGTAGCATTGTAGGCAGGTCTTACAAAAGCTGTGGCTACATGGTAGGAGGACAGGGTCCCTGAAGATCTCACAGCACACAGGACAGGAGAGATCCTCCTCTGGGAGACAGACACTGGATGACATGTATGTCTTCACCTGATCAGGTACCGGGAGTCTGTGAAGAAGATATCCTCTGGCTTAAACAATACTACATTCCCATGTCAAGCATATAAACGTGGAGATTATTTACTTTGTCTTTCAGAAATCACCTCCCTTTTGATTTTCAAAACAGATAGTCAAAGTGCCTATTCTTCTATTGTTCTTGTTGTAATGCCAGACTTTAAAAGTGCAGGCTGTTTTCTTGTCTGTTGAGTTGTGTTTGTGTGTGACTCCAGAAACACACAGTACTGCGTGACAGACAGCAACGCGAAACAGGAAGTCGAGCCCTATTGGTCACATGTGGAATAGCTGCAAACTGGTTTAGCCTAGAACCTGTTACATGATTTGAATAGCAACATTGTTAAAGGTTGTGGATAGAGATACACAATCAATAACTTGAAAAGCCTTTAAAAGACTGAAAAGTGAAAGATGACTGTCAAGATATATCTCATGAAGCAGGAAGAAAATATGATCAACCAAAATTATTGGTAAAATCATCATAAATAAAATTGGCCTCACATTACATTGTGTTCCTAAAACATATGTATTTACATGGTTATAACAAAGGCAGGTACAATGTAGGCCTAACGTAAATGCCATACACATCATTACACATTGTATACAACTGTTATACCTGTTTGTACCTTGCACTATATTAATAATTTGCAAATAAAACTTACAATGGGGATAACTGTGTAATCTAAAGCAATAATTATATGCCAGTGCTTTTGACACCAATGAATGCTCATATAGAGCAAAGCTTCAAAAGGTATTCCGTAGGCCTAATCTTCCCCTTCCACAACCTCAATGGCAAACCAAGTTTCTTCCCCAAAAGCCTGTGCAGTTTCATTGCATTTACCAAGGGGATGAAGAGGGGTTCACAGGGGGAGAAAGGGGTTTGGAGGGGCTAGCCTGTGTTTCCCTTGAAAACTCAAGGTTTCAGGATATTGGTTAAAAACAAATCAACCATCTGCCTCCACCTCCAGTGTGGTATTTTAAATATTTGTTATTGTTGCTTGGTGTCAATATCAAATCAAATCAAACTTGATTTGTCACATGCGCCGAATACAACAAGTGTAGACCTTACCGTGAAATGCTTACTTACAAGCCCTTAATAACCAACAGTGCAGTTCAAGAAGAGTTAAGAAAATATTTACCAAGTAGACTAAAATAAAAAGTAATAATAAAAAGTAACACAAGTGACTATGCATAGATAATAAACAGTGAGTAGCAGCAGTGTAAAACAGGGAGGGGGGGGGGGGGGGTCAATGTAAATTGTCCGGTGGCGATTTTCTTAATTGTTCAGCAGTCTTCTGGCTTGGGGGTAGAAGCTGTTGCGGAGCCTTTTGGTCCTAGACTTGGCACTTCGGGACCGCTTGCTGTGCGGTATCAGAGAAAACAGTCTATAACTTGGGTGACTGGGCTTTCCTCTGACACCGCCTATTATATACAGTAGGTCCTGGAAGTTTGGCCCCAGTGATGTACTGGGCCATTCGCACTACCCTCTGTAGCGCCTTACGGTCAGATGCCGAGCAGTTGACATACCAGGCGGTGATGCAACCGGTCAGGATGCTGTTGATGGTGCAGCTGTAGAACCTTTTGAGAATCTGGGGACCCATGCCAAATCTTTCCAGTCTCCTGAGGGGGAAAAGGTTTTGTCGTGCCCTCTTCACGACTGTCTTGGTATGTTTGGACCATGATAGTTTGTTGGTGATGTGGACACCAAGGAAATTGAAACTCTCAACATCAGTCCACAGTGTGTGGTTTGTAGCTTGTGTATCACTACATGTGATTGTGACCACTTTATATTATTGGGGAAAATCTATGAACATTCATTAGTGGCTTGATGACAATGATAATTTCAGGCTACTCACAAGAGATTTTATTGTAGGATGCATGCAGCTATCACTACACCACTCAGTGACTATAGTCGTGTAACTACGCATCTCTGGAACACTCATTCATCTCTGGAACAATCTCTTCATTCAAAGACTCAATCATGGACACTCTTACTGACAGTTGTGGCTGCTTTGTGTGATGTATTGTTGTCTCTACCTTCTTGACTTTTGTGCTGTTGACTGTGCCCGATAATGTTTGTACCATGTTGTTGTTATGTTGTGTTGCTATCATGCTGTTTTGTCATGAGTTGCTGCCTTGCTATGTTGTTGTCTTAGGTCTCACTTTATGTAGTGTTGTGTTGTCTCTCTTGTTGTGATGTGTGTTTTGCCCTGTATTTATATTGTATTTATTATTATTATTTATTATTATGACTGTTATTATTATTTATTTTTTATCCCAGGCCCCGTCCTCGCAGGAGGCCTTTTGCCTTTTGGTAGATCGTCATTGTAAACAATAATTTGTTCTTAACTGACTTTCCTAGTTAAATAAAGGTTAAATAAAATAAAATAAATAAAATGGCGAAATCCAAATCACAGCATCCTATCCGCTCTCTCCACGAGTTTAGGATGATGTATCCCCCTTTTTCCTCCCGTCTTTCGTTACCATGGGGATGACGTCAGGTTGCACCACCGATTCGGCCCAGTAGTAGCAGAAGAGGCGGGTCCATGAGACAGTCAGCTGGGTTAAGAAGACAAAGAGAGTCCTCCAAGCTCAGTACCTTCTCGTTCAACCGTCGAAATCTCACAGCTAACGCCCTTCCTTCCATCCAAAATGCGCGAAATAGTGCATCTGCAAGCCGGACAGTGCGGAAACCAGATTGGAGCCAAGGTATTACTCTTCTCTTGTTTGTATATCAATAAAATAGATTGCTTCATTTGGGGATTGCATGCGACCTAGATAAACCTCTCGTTCTCTCTGCGTAGTGCGTAGCTAAATTAAGAATGGCCGCTTGTAATCCACCCATAAGACTGCATCCTCGATAGGCTATAATAGGCCTATAGGCTACCATGGACGAAAAATGCATGATCATTCCATGCACAAGATAAACTACATTTTAATCGATGTTGCATACGATATGACATGTCCTGATTTTTTTTAATAGATTTTTTTTCTTTTTCCGCTGAATCATTCTCAATGGTTGTTTGGGGTCCTTGTAATATGGGCGTTGAAGGGAAAGATATGGTAGCCTACTAGAATAACTCCGTCCTCCCTCTTATGACATTACATATTCAACCTGATTAATATTTCGGTCTAAATGGCATTTTAATGCTTAATTTGAAGCATTTGGACGATAACATAATTATGTAAAGGGAATATTTAATGCAAGTCATGCTATTTGTGTTGCTCTTGAAAAGGGAAAAGTTAAATGTCCATGCAACAGAAAATACACATTGCATTATCTATTTATTTATATTCTAACTTGCGTTTTAAATGGATGCTTCTGTGTATTGCTATTGACTTGCATCTCATCCCCCTGTACGCTCGCTCGCTCTCTCTCATTCTCTCTCTTTCTCTCATTGTCTCAGTTCTGGGAGGTGATCAGTGATGAGCATGGCATCGACCCAACTGGCACCTACCATGGAGACAGCGACCTGCAGCTAGACAGGATCAATGTGTACTACAATGAGGCCTCAGGTACAGTATGCACATTATATAGCATTGCATACTTAAACCACAATGTCTCCAATTATTTAAACATGCACAATTAAATAAACTGCTGATTTAATTAGGAAAAATGAACTGACTACACTTATACAAACAAATAATACATACATAAAACATGTACAGCAATAATAGTTTCAGTATGCCCAGTATGCCCAACATTTCCCTATTCTTATTTTATTTTATGTACATGTTCTTATTCATTCCTTTACACTTGTGTAGTTGTTGTGAAATTGTTAGATTGCTTGTTAGATATTACTGCATGGTCGGAACTAGAAGCACAAGCATTTCGCTACACTCGCATTAACATCTGCTAACCATGTGTATGTGACAAATAACATTTGATTTAATTTTGATTCATTTCATTTTTCAGGTGGGAAGTATGTTCCCCGTGCCATTCTGGTGGATCTGGAGCCGGGCACCATGGACTCTGTCAGGTCTGGCCCCTTCGGACAGATCTTCAGGCCAGACAACTTTGTCTTTGGTGAGTGGTTGGTGTGTTGAGTGCAGATATGAGATTTGGTGGTAGACTACTTCTAAAATCTTGTCCAGGAAATAATGGGTTATGACACTTCTGTCTGCAGGCCAGAGTGGAGCTGGAAACAACTGGGCCAAGGGCCACTACACAGAGGGAGCAGAGCTGGTAGACTCTGTCATGGATGTAGTGAGGAAGGAGGCAGAGAGCTGTGACTGCCTCCAGGGCTTCCAGCTCACCCACTCCCTGGGTGGGGGTACTGGCTCTGGCATGGGCACCCTGCTCATCAGCAAGATCCGCGAGGAGTACCCTGACCGCATCATGAACACCTTCAGCGTGGTGCCCTCTCCCAAAGTGTCCGACACAGTGGTGGAGCCCTACAACGCCACCCTCTCTGTGCATCAGCTGGTGGAGAACACAGATGAGACCTTCTGCATCGACAACGAAGCCCTCTACGACATCTGCTTCCGCACTCTCAAGCTCACCACACCCACCTATGGAGACCTCAACCACCTGGTGTCAGCCACCATGAGTGGAGTGACCACCTGCCTTCGTTTCCCTGGCCAGCTCAACGCCGACCTCCGCAAACTGGCTGTCAACATGGTGCCCTTCCCCCGCCTGCACTTCTTCATGCCCGGCTTCGCCCCCCTCACCAGCAGGGGGAGCCAGCAGTACCGCGCCCTGTCCGTGCCTGAGCTCACCCAGCAGATGTTCGACTCCAAGAACATGATGGCGGCCTGTGACCCTCGTCACGGCCGTTACCTCACCGTGGCCGCCATCTTCCGTGGCCGCATGTCCATGAAGGAGGTGGACGAGCAGATGCTCAACGTCCAGAACAAGAACAGCAGCTACTTTGTGGAATGGATCCCCAACAACGTGAAGACAGCTGTCTGCGACATCCCACCCCGCGGCCTCAAGATGTCTGCCACCTTCATCGGCAACAGCACAGCCATCCAGGAGCTGTTCAAGCGTATCTCTGAGCAGTTCACTGCCATGTTCCGTCGTAAGGCCTTCCTTCACTGGTACACCGGAGAGGGTATGGATGAGATGGAGTTCACTGAGGCTGAGAGCAACATGAATGACCTGGTGTCTGAGTACCAGCAGTACCAAGATGCCACCGCTGAGGAGGGCGAGTTTGAAGAGGAGGGAGAAGAGGAAGCCGCCTAAACCATTCAGTCACTCAACTGCCAAACAGTCTATCACTCCCCTCCGTCCTGTCCCCAAAACACAATTTGATTGATTTAAGTTAATGTTAAAGAAAAGGAAACTCAGATTTGTGATAATTAAATTAATGTGCTCAAGCATCTCTTCAGCAGTTCCCTTCAGTCTAATTAGTATCCTGTAAGGTTTTCAGTGCTCATCCTAGAAGTCAGGATATTCTAACATGAGGTTTCTTATGAAAGCAGTAAGCTGTAACTCGATTACTGGATGTCTAAATTGAATTATGTGAATAAATTAACGATGTGTTCCAATGCTAGGTGTGTTGCTTTACTTAAATAACCCTTTCAATACCTGAGATAATTTTCTATGTTTACAAATGTTTTTTTTCTTTCTGTAAAAACATTCTCAGTCCATCATTTGACCTGCTGGTTGTACATCAGTAAGTGGCACTGACGTACAACCAGCAGGTCAGATATCCCATAGGAATGCAGATAGAATACTTTACACACTTTGGACCATGGTAGGTAAATTATGGTGCATTGGGGAAATGTTGTGTGTGGGTAAAGAACTGCTGTATTTCGAATGGTGCTGTAATTCCTTTCCACAGAATACAGTACCATACTGTATTTTTGGAGGTCCAAAAACGTTTTGTTTATGGCGCATTAATATATTTTGAGGCGTACCTTGTAAGAGACTATATATATTTTTCACCTGTTCGTGAGAATGCTGTACCAATCTAACTCCTATGTGGTTACAGTGCCACATCAATTAAAAATATATAGGGGATAGATAAGAGTGGTAGCAAGTCTTTAACCTTTAATGTTTGAGCATTTTGCCATTTCCCTTTGGCCTGTTTTGCCCTGTAGTCGCTGCCGGTTTGGAAGCCTTTGTTGAGGCCTCTAGAAGTGCAAGTGATCCAAAACACCAAATATTCATTGATATGCTGTAATGTATTTTACATTTTTTTAATTTCACCTTTATTTAACCAGGTAGGCCAGTTGAGAACAAGTTCTCATTTACAACTGCGACCTGGCCAAGATAAATCAAAGCAGTGCAACACAAACAACAACACAGAGTTACACACGGAATAAACAAACATACAGTCAATAATACAATACAATAGAAAAAGTCTATATACAGTGTGTGCAAATGAGGTAAGATTAGGGAGGTAAGGCAATAAATAGGCAGTAGTGGCGAAATAATTACAATTTAGCAAATAAACACTGGAATGGTAGGGTGTGCAGAATATGAATGTGCAAGTAGAAATACTGGGGTGCAAAGGAGCAAAATAACAATATGGGGATGAGGTAGTTGGATGGGCTATTTACAGATGGGCTATGTACAGGTGCAATGATCTGTAAGCTGATGCTTAAAGTTGGTGAGGGAGATATGTGTGGGGGTGACCAGTGAAATATACCTGCTGGAGCGCGTGCTACGGGTGGGTGCTGCTATGGTGACAAGTGATCTGATATAACGCGGGGCTTTACCTAGCAAAGACTTAGATGACCTGGATCCTGTGGGTTTGGCAACGAATATGAAGGGAGGGCCAGCCAACAAGAGCATACAGGTCGCAGTGGTGGGTAGTATATGGGGCTTTGATAGACTGCATCCAATTTGCTGAGTAGAGTGTTGGAGGCTATTTTGTAAATGACATCTCCAAAGTCAAGGGTCGGTAGGATAGTCAGTTTTACGAGGGTATGTTTGGCAGCATGAGTGAAGGATGCTTTGTTGCGAAATAGGAAGCCGATTCTAGATTTAATTTTGGATTGAAGATGCTTAATATGAGTCTGGAAGGAGAGTTTACAGTCTAACCAGACACCTAGGTATTTGTAGTTGTCCACATATTCTAAGTCAGAACCGTCCTGAGTAGTGATGCTAGGCGGGCGGGCAGCGATCGGTTGAAGAGCATGCATTTAGTTTTACTTGCATTTAAGAGCAGTTGGAGGCCACGGAAGGAGAGTTGTATTGCATTGAAGCTCGTCTGGAGGTTAGTTAACAGTGTCCAAAGAAGGGCCAGAAGTATACAGAATGGTGTCGTCTGCGTAGAGGTGGATCAGAGAATCACCAGCCGCAAGAGCGACATCATTGATGTATACACAAAAAAGAGCCTTCCCGAGAATTGAACCCTGTGGCACCCCCATAGAGACTGCCAGAGGTCCGAACAACAGGCCCTCCGATTTGACACACTGAACTCTATCAGAGAAGTAGTTGGTAAACCAGGCGAGGCAGTCATTTGAGAAACCAAGGCTGTTGAGTCTGCCGATAAAAATGCGGTGATTGACAGAGTCGAAAGCCTTGGCCAGGTCGATGAATACGGCTGCACAGTATTGTCTTTTGTCGATGGCGGTTATGATATCGTTTAGAACCTTGAGCGTGGCTGAGGTGCACCCATGACCAGCTCAAAAACCAGATTGCATAGCAGAGAAGGTACGATGGGATTCAAAATGGTCGGTGATCTGTTTGTTAACTTGGCTTCGAAGACCTTAGAAAGGCAGGGTAGGATAGATATAGGTCTGTAACAGTTTGGGTCTAGAGTGTCGGGGATGACCGCGGAAGCTTCCCAATCTTTGGGGATCTCAGACGATACAAAAGAAAGGTATTACCTAGCAGCCAACCTGCTTGCACCAATCCCATGTAATTACAGTAAAATACTGTGAAATACAAACACAATCTCCCCTCAGTAAATGTCATTAATTAATTATGATTACAGTAGCATTTACTTTTTGAGAGTATAATACACTAAATTCTATGGTATTGTACCATGTGTCAATACACAGTACTTATTTTGACACTGTATTTAAATTGCAGTAGTTCTACTACAATATGAAATACATTAACTTACTTACCCCTAGCTGCCTGTAAATTACTGTGAATGTTACAGCAACACCTTTACAGTGTACACAACATCAATGCCAAACCAGGTTTCTTCCTGTGAAGCCTGTGTAAATTGTTGGATTTACATAATGGGAGGGGGCTTCACAGGAGGGACTACCTGTTCGATCACACTGGCAGGGTGTTTCTCTTGACCACAGTCGGTTTCAGAATATTGATTTAATAATAGCCTACTACCATCCGCCTCAATCTACAGTATGGTATTTTAAATATGTATTTCTTTGGTTGGTGTCAATATATCATTAGTCCACAGTGTGTGGTTTGTATCTTGTGCTTCACCACTCGTGATTGTGACCACTGTGTTACTGGGGAAAATCTCTTGTGTACATCATTAGTGGGTTGATGACAATGATACCTTCAGCTCACTTACGAGAGTCTATTTTACTGTAGGATGCCTGCAGCTATCACTACACCACTCAGTCAGTAGGGTCGGGTGACTGCGCATCACTACACCACTCAGTCAGTAGGGTCAAGGTGACTGCGCATCTCTACACCACTCAGTCAGTAGGGTCGGGTGACTGCGCATCACTACACCACTCAGTCAGTAGGGTCGGGTAACTGCGCATCTCTACACCACTCAGTCAGTAGGGTCGGATGACTGCGCATCTCTACACCACTCAGTTAGTAGGGTCGGGTGACTGCGCATCTCTACACCACTCAGTTAGTAGGGTCGGGTGACTGGCATCACTGGAACACTCATTGATGAATACTTCCAAATAACAGCATCCTATCCGCTCTCTCCACGAGCTTAGGATCCCTCCTCTCCTCCGGTCTTTGGTTACCATGGGGATGACGCCCACCGATTCGGCCCAGTAGTTGAAGGAGAGGCGGGCCCATCAAGCAGTCAGCTGAGGAAGAAGAGAAGAAGCGTCCTCCGAGCCAAATCTCGACTGCGGTCTCCTCACTGCCAACGCCCGTCCATCCATCCATAATGCGAGAAATAGTGCATCTGCAAGCCGGCCAGTGCGGGAACCAGATCGGAGCCAAGGTATCATTGTTGACTCCTTTGTATTTTACCAAGAAAATAGATTGCTTCATGTGAATGATTGCAGGCGAGCTAGATAAGCCTCTTTTTTCTACCTCTGCGTAGCAAAATGAAGAAAGACCGCTGATAATCCACCCATAAGACTTGTAGAGAAAGCTGGTGCAGGACTGTGTGCATTATCGATTGGCTATAATATAACATGCATGAATAATGCATGGTCATTCCGTGCACAAAATAAATATGTGTATAAGAGAAATAGGCTAAACAATAGCTATATCCGATTAATATCAGTTTGAATCACTGTTGCATATGAAATGGGCAGATTTGTTATTGTTGCTGCTGACTCATTCCCAATGGTTATTTGGGGTCCCTAAATGGACCTGCGGTGGAAGGGAAGGATAACGGTACGAGAATACCTTCCTCTCCTCTCTTTTATGACACAACATATTCAACCTGATTAATATTTAGATCGAAATGGAATTTTAATGCTTCATTTAAATCATTTAGAGGCTTACATAATTATGTAAAGGGAATATTTAATGCAAGTCATGCTATTTTGTGTTTCTCACAAAAAGGTAAATGTCCATTCAACAGAAAAGACATTGAATTATATCTATTTATATTGTATATTCTAACTTGCATTTTAAATGGATGCTTCTGTGTATTGCTATTGACGTGCATCTCAACTCCTCTCTCTCGCTGTCTCAGTTCTGGGAGGTGATCAGTGATGAGCATGGCATCGACCCAACTGGCACCTACCATGGAGACAGCGACCTGCAGCTAGACAGGATCAATGTGTACTACAATGAGGCCTCAGGTACAGTATGCACATTATATAGCATTGCATACATGAATGACATAATGTCTCCAATTATTGAAACAAACAGAAACATGCACAATTGATTAAATGGACTCTTGTATTAACAATGAAAAAAAATACTGGCATTCAGAGGTACCCTATTATCACAAATACAGTGCAAATATGCACAGTAATAATTGGTTCAGTACGCCCAATATTTATTTTCTTTTTCAGGTGGGAAGTATGTCCCCCGTGCTATCCTGGTGGATCTGGAGCCGGGCACCATGGACTCTGTCAGGTCTGGCCCCTTCGGACAGATCTTCAGGCCAGACAACTTTGTCTTCGGTGAGTGGTTGGTTTGATAGTCAGTGGAAATATGAGATTTGGTGGTAGACTACTAATGTAATCTTGTCCCGTCAGTGAAGTAGTGGTTTATGACACTCTTTTCTGCAGGCCAGAGTGGAGCTGGAAACAACTGGGCCAAGGGCCACTACACAGAGGGAGCAGAGCTGGTAGACTCTGTCATGGATGTAGTGAGGAAGGAGGCAGAGAGCTGTGACTGCCTCCAGGGCTTCCAGCTCACCCACTCCCTGGGTGGGGGTACTGGCTCTGGCATGGGCACCCTGCTCATCAGCAAGATCCGCGAGGAGTACCCTGACCGCATCATGAACACCTTCAGCGTGGTGCCCTCTCCCAAAGTGTCCGACACAGTGGTGGAGCCCTACAACGCCACCCTCTCTGTGCATCAGCTGGTGGAGAACACAGATGAGACCTTCTGCATCGACAACGAAGCCCTCTACGACATCTGCTTCCGCACTCTCAAGCTCACCACACCCACCTATGGAGACCTCAACCACCTGGTGTCAGCCACCATGAGTGGAGTGACCACCTGCCTTCGTTTTCCTGGCCAGCTCAACGCCGACCTCCGCAAACTGGCTGTCAACATGGTGCCCTTCCCCCGCCTGCACTTCTTCATGCCCGGCTTCGCCCCCCTCACCAGCAGGGGGAGCCAGCAGTACCGCGCCCTGTCCGTGCCTGAGCTCACCCAGCAGATGTTCGACTCCAAGAACATGATGGCGGCCTGTGACCCTCGTCACGGCCGTTACCTCACCGTGGCCGCCATCTTCCGTGGCCGCATGTCCATGAAGGAGGTGGACGAGCAGATGCTCAACGTCCAGAACAAGAACAGCAGCTACTTTGTGGAATGGATCCCCAACAACGTGAAGACAGCTGTCTGCGACATCCCACCCCGCGGCCTCAAGATGTCTGCCACCTTCATCGGCAACAGCACAGCCATCCAGGAGCTGTTCAAGCGTATCTCTGAGCAGTTCACTGCCATGTTCCGTCGTAAGGCCTTCCTTCACTGGTACACCGGAGAGGGTATGGATGAGATGGAGTTCACTGAGGCTGAGAGCAACATGAATGACCTGGTGTCTGAGTACCAGCAGTACCAAGATGCCACCGCTGAGGAGGGCGAGTTTGAAGAGGAGGGAGAAGAGGAAGCCGCCTAAACCATTCAGTCACTCAACTACCAAACAGTCTATCACTCCCCTCCGTCCTGTCCCCAACTCCATCCCTTCATCCTTACCATCTGCTTTCTCTCAAGAAGGCAGATGTTCCTAAATGAATTGAATGTTTTTCCACATTAGACAGTGATCTTACCAGATAGTAGTAAACTTTTGACATTATTTTGTTGTTGTATGTTGGAAATCCACTGAATTGTTTCCATTTTCCTACATTCATCTCATCATTGCTTTGCGGAATTAAAACCAAGTGATTTTAAAGTTCAAATTAAATTGGTACTTACTCTTATGTTTTTATTGTTTTTATTTGATGGGTGTTACAAATAATTAATATGGTCTTATATAGACTTGATTACTGTACAACATGACATTTAAATGACACACTGGGTTGAAGTCAGCATGTACAATTACAGTATGTTCACATACTGTAAGTTATCTGAATTTGAAGCCATGAGCCCAAAATGTCAAAGGCAAAAGCAGATTTACAAACCAGAAAAAGCCAACCACAGTTGGAAACTGGGTTTGTGAGGGAGCATTAACTATAGGCTGAAGACAAACTGCACTGCCCACTATAGGTTCATGCCAATGAGTTAGTAGCAATAAACTCTGCATTGGAATGCATTCCTAGAATGTAACAACAGGCAAAATGAGACTGACGTATAGTGACTGTTAAAGACAGAAAGACTTGGCCGCATTGTTTTCAGCAGTCATCACTTCCCAGCTCCTGCAGTCAGTTGCCGCTGGCTAATAATTCTGACTGAAGCTATTTTGTCAATCACAGCTTCACCGAAAGCTGACTAGTAAGGTCTGCATGCTGAGCAAGTGCGTTATTTCTCATACACTTCACACTCACCATTTTAGGGATGTCTGATACATGATGTCAGCTGATACGATGCTCTGTCTTCTGCTTTTCCCCTCTCGTTAATTCCTTATAGAAGTCTGGTTGTGTTTTCACAAGAGAGAGAGAGACAGAAGCAAGTCTTGACATCATCTGATCAAAGTCCAGCACTGATTATGCAAAGAAAATCTACTGAGGTGGCCAATTCTAAAAATGACTATTAGTATTTATTTAACATGTAGGCTACAATAGATAAATATGTCATGACATTGTGTAACAACTCTACATGATGAGAATTGAATCCCATCATAGGCTTTGCAACATACAAACAGCGTACTGGTAAGAACACACATAGAATATATGATCTAATGTAGTATTACATTTCAGCCAATGTTAAATTAATGTAACAATTCTGAAATACTACAATACAATTATTCAAATGTAAACAATCATTCATTTTGTGCTTAAATATGATTAATAATGACATAATTATTTGTTCTGCACACAGTATCCGCAAACAGCGAATATCCCACTGGGAGAAATGTTTTCTAGATAATATTAGCTTACAGTGTCAATATCTGTAAAGCTGGATACAGGACTGATACAGGACTGATTCAGTAGTGAGACATGTATTGAGGTAAGTAATCAGTGTAAAAATCTAGACAATGAAATGCTTTTCTGACAATCAATAGTGGTTAAACAAATATTATTGCACGCTATACATTTAAGTAATCTATAAGGAATTTATACAAACATTTACATTACATTACAATATCATTTTTTGCATGTATCAAGGTAGCACAGGTAACAGCAGTCTGCTTACGATTATAGCAGATAGACTGTATCCAGTCTTTTAGTAGCTGTTGAGAGTGCCAAATTGCCTAGACAGAGGACTGAAATACTCAGACTGAAATGTATTTACCAAAGACGAGTATGAGCAGGGACTGAATACTGGTCTTCTTCCATCTAGTGCAGGTGATGGTTTGTTTCCTCTTCCAGTATGACCATTTGAATGATTGTGTACATGTCTATCCCATTCAAATATGCCAGTGCTATTAAATAACACACCATAGAGAAAGCAGTCAGAGCCTCATGGACCTCAGTTCTAGTTGTTCTATTTACAGGCTGTGGTATTTGTAGTAGCTATCCCAACGTCTGTGTCTGGGTTCTGTACTAGCACTAGTCCATGTGCTTGCAGTACGTACAGTACACAGTGCCTGGGCCCTCCTCTTCCAGGCTAGGTGCTGTGTACCTCTCGACCCACCCTGTATCTGTCAACGTTGTGTCATGACCCTCTAATATCTAGGTAATCATCAGCTCTTTAGGTGGAGCTTCTACAGTCATCAGGATTTTGCTGTTGCTTGGATGTACAGGACAGGTGTTGAGAGACTTCTGAGAGGCTCAGATGAGTCTCTCCTCCTTGGGCAGTTTGAGTGCGTCTGGTGTCTCAACACTGCTGGCCCCCGTCTGCTCCTCAGCACTGGGCCGGTACGTCCCCTCCGTCTGCCTCTTCTTCCTCACCACGCAGAAAAGCCACACTAGCACAGCAGATGCTATGGCCAGCAGCCCCAGTATAACAGTCGGGGCCACAATAGCTGCAATGTTGGGTCCCTAGATGCAGAACAACACAGGGGTAAAAGTCATTCTCACAAATAAAGCTCTGGATACTTCTGGTTTAAGTACCTCTAACAAAAACAGAGATAAAGATAGCAGCAGTTTACTCACTGGGGCAGTTGTGTTAGAGGGTAGACTATTAGTTGTGTTGTCCCCTGTAGAAAACATTAAAGATTACCACTCAGGTCATTGTAATAGTTTGCTACAAGAATACAAATAGACCCTCTCTTTGATCAATGTAGCATAACACAATAGGTTTGAACAATGTGTAAAAACAGGTCATTTTAAAATGACACACTGTATACCAAGTGCAGGTGATAGAAATGACACGTGTGGTGCTCTGAGGCAACAACCTACATGTCCACACATGACCACATACCAGAACAACATGCAAATGTAAAAGCATGTATATGAGTATTGTTTGTATTATTTTTTAGTTGTCTTGTTTGTATATCGTTGTATTTTCAATTTGTGACTGTATCAGTGTTTTGTTACTTTTCATGTTTTGTGTTTTTTGTGGACCCCAGGAAGAGTAGCTGCAGCTTCTGCAAAAGCTAATGGGGATCATAATAAACAAATAAGCAAAAGTTTTAACACATCAAGTTACTTAAATACAGTTAAGAGTAATTTATTTACAGCCTAGGGGGAGGGGGAAACAAAACAGAAAGGTGGAAGTTGATGTCATTTTTAGATTGATAGATTGACAACATAATAGCCTATTGCAATGCGATGGGATTACTGAGTTCCTCAAGTCCAGTGCTTTTTTCAGGAACTTTCTCCATGACAAGCCATGTGATTACTCTGTGACATCCCGCACAGTAACTACTTGAATGTAGGAGAGGGGGAGGAGAGGACTTGGAATGCGGCCTTTGCCCGTGGTCAGTGAAGCTCAGCCCCTGAACAGTTTTACTAGTTGAAGTATCCGGAAAAGCACTATTATATTTTGGTTACCATGTCAGTGCGGTGTCAAAGTGATTACTGACTATTAATTCACAGTAGATGTCTTGCTTAGAAAACTTCAACGCCCATTTAGGGATGTCAAACTAAGTTAATGATTGGCTAATGCAAATAGTAAAACAGTAAACTCCCCCAGGGGCAAAAGTACACATTGATAACAAAAAACAAGGGTAGGTTGTTTGGGGGAGGGGCACAACTTTTGCTCAAAATGAGACACCGAAAAACCTCCTGTAGCAGTGACAGCCTGATACGTTTATTGTAGCAAACTAACTACAGTTGACATTACAGCTTGGAGGTGTCTGCATTGGAGTGCAGCCATTGTTCAGTGTTGTCCCATTTCCAGAAAAGCAGAAGAGCACTCAGAACAACCAATAAGGGCTGCTTCATCTATTGTTTCTTGCTGGGTAATATACAGCTATAATGCATTGTGAAAACGTTCTATAAGTACATACAACCCCCTTATAACGTCTTACTATCATCTGATAATGATCCTGACTAACAGTTCAGTGCACTGACGAATAGCAGTGTAAAATATAACATATAAGGGCTTATACGTACTTTATAACAAGTAATAAAGCATTACAAATACGAGCATTATATATTACCATACATCTATCAGAGAAATCACATGTCCGCATTAAGAAAAGTGGGTGTACCAGAGCTTTTCATTCCAATGGTTCCTACCCAAATCTCTCACGCATTACAAAATATTTGTATAACCTGTTGGCATGTTACTGCATGCTTTAGTTTTTATTGAGTAATGCCTAGAATTGTGTGCAACCTGCTTTTGTGCTTTTGTGCATATCGTTCCAAGCAGTCGTACAGTAGATTGTTTGTCTGTGGTCAGAGACAATCCAGTGTGGTGGGGATGGGGTTATTTCACAAGAAGGATGGGGGGGGTTGTAGAGGCAGTGACATGACTCACCCACAACCCTGGAAGGATTACTCCCCAAGACCAGGAGTAGGACACTCCCAGCCAGGAGACCAGGCCAGACCGCGATGTCTGGGAGCAGTGTCATCTCCATTCAAACCAATGGGTTCTAAAGAGGGTAGACCATCAGCAAGAGGACGCCTGGACATCAGGTCGGGGTCATTTCATCAGGAGTAGTGCTCAGCAGCACAAGCACACCGGCGTCAGTCTCCAGGGCCGCTCTAGAGAGATGAAGGGGGTGTTAAAGAAAAAAAGAACAGTTCATAAGGAGCTACACTGAGCCTGAGTCTATTGATACCCCAATGTTATTGAGTCTGGTTCATAAAGTGACATAAAATGTAAGAGAAGATGAAATCATAACAGCTTTCTATACTTCATTCTGCATAGAATCATTGTAAGTATCAGGAGAAACAATTATCCCATAACATGACAATACAATAGAACATAATGAATCAAGTTATTATAAACATTTCAGACTGTCAGAAACTGTCCAAGCGGAAATTGATAGGGCTGCAGGTAGTCTAGCGGTTAAGAGTGTTGGGCCAGTAACTCAAAGGTCGCTGGTTAGAATCCCTGAGCCGACTAGATAAAAAATCTGACAATGTCCCCTTAAGCAAGGTACTTAACCCTAATGGCTCCTGGAAGTCGCTCTGGATAAGAGCATCTGCTAAATGACTAAAATGTACATTTGACCATAGAGGCAAAATTACAATTGTGATTAATTCAGCACCATGTCGAAACATGACCACCCCTGTTTAAGGTTGGCTGATTTAGTAAAACTAGTGGTATATGTGAACAATTGCACCTGTTCAGGGAGGTGGGGAGGGAGGGCATTGAGATAACAAATTACAATTCATAAATCATATTCTTAGTAAATGTTGTGAAAGGAGCATCCTATCGAAATAAAAGTAAAGCCTTATAAAAGTATTGTAAAGTATAGGATTTATAGTGCTCCATAATTCATTTACAATACTTCCAAGCCATTTTATGTAAAGAGAAACAGCACTCCTGCTCCACAACAAATTAGTCGATCTAATAATACAAGAAGTATAGAATTGTATTATAGACAGACCTGTATAGAACATTATACACACCTTTTCACCGAATAATGTTGATATCCGTTTTAGGCAACCGGGATCAATCCAAATCCTTGCGAAAAAAACAACGTCTCGCTTCCGCCGCCTCACCTAAACGAGTGAGTGGGTGAACCGAAACTGGATCATATGTCAGGACGTGTTTATGATTAAACCTCTCCCAAAAATGTCTGAAAAATAATCTGCAAACTAAACCCGATCGCACAGCCGTTTTACTGTCTGAATGGGTTTATTTTGATATATATCACCGTAGACTACCTGTATAGGTTTAACTATGTAAAACTGTTTTTTAATTCCCTCTTCACGTCGCCCCTATGGTCACATGGTTCACTTCAGTCTCGTGTTACAGTACCTGAGCCCAGTATCAACCTGTGGCACAGGAGACAGATACCCTTTGTATGATGAGGCAGCAGACTAGTGGACAAAAATCCACCTGCTCAATGGAGCCTACTTCCTCCCATTTCTCATGCTCTCTAACTCATTATGGATGCTTTACTATTAGAGTTCTATGGGACCCTTTCTCAAGTTCTACACTGTTCTATTGATGTGTGTCTGAAGCCTTGAAAGTGTTCATCTACCTTTTTTTCCATCTGCAAAAGAAAGATAAAAGGCTGTGGAATATGTTCAGGCCCAATGAGTAAACACTGAACATTTTGAGAAACTTTGGGCTGCATTTTTTTAAACCTGTATTTTAAGGAACACATGTTTCATGTGAGTGCATGGTGAGAATTTGTTTGCAGTTTTAGGACCTCTAGTGGAGAGCAATTATATTTTTCTAGCTGACCCTATCCTCAAAGCAAGATAAAAAAAATCCAGAAATACCATAAACACAGCTAATCATGGTCCCTTAATCCTTGCCTAATCGCAGTTTCATCTAGGCCTATGCCAGAATGTGACTGAAGACTGGCATAGAAAACACAATCTGATCAATGTATGATTCTATTTCCATGTTTGTATTTGGTGTGGTTGATTGTCAACCCATAACCACCCCAATATTGTATGTTATCTAGGCCTACATTCTGCAGTCTGCAAAAAGCACTGATTAGTCACATCATTATGTGTGCAGAAAGTATTTCTGCCACATAGGTCCTTCGGGCACACAACATAAACTTGAAGTACGCATCATCAATTGCTAGAGCCCTACACATATACACAAATCCACTGAAACACACACAAATGTGGTGTAGACATTATGGGACCAAAAATGAAAGTCTTGGGACTTTCCTCTTCACTCCAGACTGGAATGTAGACATGTTTCCATCTAAAAGAGTGGCTGAATTTGGTACAGTGGTTGTGTTTGTTTGCTTTGGCCAAAGCAGTGGGGTACATGGGGGGGGGTAGGGTCGTGTCAATTGAATTTCTACCTGAAACGTTTTGTAATTGCATGCGTCTTGTGGCGTTGTTCGAGCACTACGTACTTGTTGCTTGCCAATCATAGCTTTACTGTTGTTCTACCCAGCGAATCATCGTTTAGAACAGAAAAACCACCCGCCCCATTTCCTTCGACATTTTGGTGGCTTTGTGAAATTTACTGGCGGGTGGTTTTTGAAATAGTTGTTTTGAACAAAACTAGTCAGAGGAATATTCCAGATAACAGTAAATACTTAAAAATTAATGGCACTCTCTTTAAAAAATACAATTTCTGTTGAAATGATTGGCTCATATAGCAGGCTATCATAACAATAATATATGACCTAGTCATTTCAAAATTACACTAAAGCGTAGCTGTCAACCTGCGAAATCAGATGCAACAACCGAATTTATTCAGTGATATAATTTATCTTTGTGTACGCTGCGTGAGAACATTGCTTGCTAGTTGCTACATTGTTGAGGCCTGAAACCTTCCCCGGGAAAATTTGCTAGCCACTCAGCCAGCGTGTCTGTCACTCGCAGCAGGAACCGCAATAATGGCGAAGGTTCAAGTACTAAATGTCGCTGTCCTCGATAACCCGAGTCGATTCGGAAACCCATTTCAATTCGAAATAACATTTGAGTGCATGGAAGACTTGCCAGAAGGTAAGTGTTGTGCTCACCTGTCGAATAATTACTTTGTTTATTCTCATCTGACGATTTATGGCTAGCTTGCTAACGTTAGCTCGCTAGCTAAATCTCAGACGATATATGGCAAATTTGCTAACGTTACCTCGCTAGCTAAATTGCCAGTTTGAACATGACGTAGTTAGCCTAGTTTAGAATCTCGCTAGTTAACTAGCTCTGAGATTATCAACTAGGCTAGCTACTTCATGTTCAAACTGGCAATTTAGCTAGCGAGGTAACGTTAGCAAACTTGCCATAAATCGTCAGATGAGAATGAACAAAGTAATTATTCGACAGGTGGCAAACAATGGTTAATGAATCCCGTATGTCTACTGAACAAAGAGGTGGCTCTTTAAAACATATATAAAACACATTGTACTTTGTGATATTGCTTAGCTACACGATGGCGTTAGTTGATATTGCTAGTTAGTTGGCTACTTTGCCTATAGCTGGCAAGCTTAGCCAGAATGGTGTCCAACTTTTGTTTGTATTTGGTTGGCGGCGGCGGGGAATTCTGACGGAGGTAACTAACGTTAACTTATAGAACACGCATTGACATGTCCACTTGCCTTTTGCGTTATCTACCCAAACAATCAAATCGTTTCACATGTGTCATTGATAACAGTATTCTGACCAAAGCAGTTTTCACAGTCCAGCGATTTCCTTGTTTTCTCCAAAGTTGAGTTTGTGGGTCCTGAAGAAAGTGATTTGATTTTATACTTTTTTGTGTTGCAGATCTTGAGTGGAAGATCATATATGTGGGTTCAGCAGAGAGTGAAGAGTATGACCAGACCCTTGACTCTGTTCTGGTTGGCCCAGTACCAGCCGGGAGGCACATGTTTGTGTTCCAGGTGAGTTTTTTACATTTATAGATGGCAGTAACTAACAATGTTATTTCAGCAGTACTCTGGCTGCAGCTTTCCTTGCCCCTCTTCATTTCTCTTTCTCTCCCAGTGGACCTGCTCTGACTTGGCCAAGGCCAGGCCACTGGTACTTTTAAGATATAATTTACATAACAATGGCCAACTGTGAACATGGGTTAACACCTTCACAAAGCAACTGATTTGATGATGCAGAGGTTGTTGATTCTGTCCTTAGTGACAGACCTAGCGATGGAAACCGTTCCCAAAAAATAACACTGATCTTATAACATAATCACTAGTGACACACTGGTGCTGTATTGGAGAAACCAGATATAGAAACTACACCCTCCCTCTTACCCTGCTCTTCTCCTGCCTTCCTCCTTGCACCTCATCTACTGTATGTTCTCCGTCAACAGGCGGATGCCCCAAACACGGGTCTGATTCCAGAAAGTGATGCTGTCGGTGTAACTGTGGCGCTAATCACCTGTACATACCGCGGACAGGAGTTCATTCGTATCGGGTACTACGTCAACAACGAATACACCGACCCTGAGCTGCGGGAAAACCCACCCATAAAACCTGACTATGGACAGGTAAAGGAGGACACTCAATGGGTGTGCTTGACTGTTTCCTTCCAGGAAGATGTTCAAGTTTTATTAGTCGTATGTACAGGAAACATAAGGTATACACTGTCCAACGAAATGCTTACTTGCACTCTACTTGTTCCCTCCCATCTGCCCTTGTTCACTACCATTCACAGATCTGACAGGACTGTTACATTAATATTGAGTAAACTAGGTGGAGCTATTGCTTACACCTACCAATTTTTATCAGATCTATGAAGGGGAATGAATGATGGCAGAGGAGAGGGGACAACTTTTTGGAATTAAATTAAACCTTTGTGTTGTGGAAGGGCGAAATATCCATTATTACATTGGTCTTAAAGTGCAAACTCGGCTCACTCATCAGGGGCACGTGTGCCACAGTACTGCTCAGGCTTTAGTATAATGTAAAAATGGAACATGTCTTATTGCAAATATAAGTACATTACTGAATCATTTCCCCCTTAATGCTGTTTGTCTTCCAGCTCCAGAGAAATATTTTGGCTTCAAACCCACGTGTAACAAGATTCCATATCAACTGGGAAGGGTGTGCAGAAAGGATGGAAGACTCAGAGAATGTGGATCCTGCCCCCAACTCTATGCTGCCCCCATCTTGCCTCCCGGGCAAGGCCCCACCCATAGGGTTGCTACCTGACAACTCTATGGACTGCTTGTAGAGGGAAACATACATATACACATAATCTTTGATCAACCCAGGCACTATAAGCAGAAGAATGGACATGGACATTCTGACTTGGATGTACAGCCAGCTTTGCCTTACAGCTCCCTTATTTCCCAGAAACTGTCAACAACACACTCCTACCTTGGACTACAGTGTCTTGCAACCAAGACAATCTTTCTGGAGTAATCTTTATTATCTATTGGAAGTTTTTCACTTTCATGTTTATAAAATGGTGAAAAAAAGTTGTAAAACTAATTCATCCCTTCATTTTTAATACTATCAACATGGCGACAGCTGAAGTATCCAAGTTTCCATAGATGGTTAGCAGCTAATTGGCAGAAATACTGATTCACACCAACTAGTCAGCTGTTAATTATGTGATGTAAATACCAACAGAGGCTATGACACTAGTGAAGCAAAATGGAGGAAGAAATGACTCAAGTTGCAGGAAGGAAAATAATGGTGGTATTTTTTTGTACTTTCTGAGCCATTGTGTTTCAGTGGTTATGGTCCTTATAGCATTTGAGTTACACTTTTCCCTGTTGGTGTTTTGGGATACTTTTGGATGGGTGGGGTGGGGGGGTGCTAATAATGGTATGTACATATGTTTATTTTCCTGTGTGCCATTTTGTTTTTGAAATAAATATCTTTTTGTTATGTGATGCGTGTGATTGTCCCTGACAAGCTTTGAGACGTGATGAAAATGGCAGATGTTGGAACTCTAGGAGAATCACCTTTTTTTCAACTATTGAAAATAATGGGTGGGGCTTCCTCGACTTTTTGTTACATTCATAAATATCTGTGGTGTGCTCACCTATAGTGCACATTTTGAAATTGATAGCCTGGCTTGCTTGTTGCCATGCAATTTGAATTACAGCTGTGTTCAAGACAAAATTGTGAAAATGTTAACATTCAAATCTCCCCTTTTCACTGAATCATGTTCTCTTGTCATTAACTTCAGAGTTCACTGAATGTAATTGTAACCTTTAGTGAACGGTTTGCTGAAAAAACATACATGTATGGACGCTTGCAATTATTGACAGCTATGACTCATTTTCTGCATAGGAGATAATGGCAAAAGCGGTATGTGAATGTGGGCTGTCTGGTGGTAAAATCTGATATCTAGGACGATTCGTGCAATATGACATATTAGAACTAAATGACACTGGTTTCCTTACAAGTCATACTAACAACATTTACATTTTTGTCAAATGTAGCTGTTTTAAGATGCATGTAATTCGCTCTGGATAAAAGCGTCGATCTGCTAAATTACTCATTATAAATGTACATTTACCGATATAACTTGGAATGTATGAAGTGGTTTACTCCGAGATAATCCATATTTATTTTAGATATTCTGAAAATGTAGTCTCCGCGTGCGTTAAATTCTAACCAACTTTCTAAAAATAGCCCGTCTTGACGTCACACAGCCAATCACGGATTATTCGGGCGGGAGGGGTCGGTATAGGACCAGTTTGCTACAGGCCTTGCATTTCGATAATACTTTATTATGCACGAATAAGACGAACTTTTGGAAGAGGTGAATCATACCTGTATTTCTCGACCATTGAGTTAACCAAAATCAGCAAGGAAAAACCAACCATTTGGCAAACTAGAGGAAAATAATAGATGACGTTATTAGCTGGTCTGAGAAGGCGGGCTAAAAAAGACAATTTGACAGATACCAATAGACAAATCACAACATCACAACGATTAGATTTACTGATGCATATCCAATCAACAGTTGTCTCGTACTGTCTGTCACATAAGTATTGGCCAATGAGGTATATTCAGGGGGTGGATCTCTGAAGCAAGAGTTCGTCTCTGTAGTCTGAGGATTAATGGAGGGCTGTTGATTTTGGCAAGTAAGCCACAGCTGATCGGATCTGAAACCTGAGAAATCATCGGAACTGAGCTCAAGGAAAGGGAGGGGCTGCTATCGATTTGCAATAATAATTACTTGGAAAAGTGAATATATAAGGTTTTTGTAACGGAATACATTGGAAAGTCAAGGGCCTTTAGTGGGGTCTGCAAGTGACATAGATAGATAGATAGGAAGGCGACGATAGCTAGCGAGCCAGCCAGGCGCGCCGAACCGGTTCGACGTTCTTGATTGTACCAGGGAGAACTAAGCAACATTCGCTACCGAAATAGAGGAAAACCGGCTAGCTAGCTAGGTCGTCGGCTAGCCATTGGCTGGCCAGCTAGCTAGCCTGTGCTGCTAGCTAGTTTACCCCCCCCCCCCCCCAACCCCAGATAAAGGGAAAGTAGTAGCGGAGTACAATTGACACCTCGCTGTTGGCTAGTTAGCCATGATAACAGCCAGCTAGTAGCCAGCTTCCTCAAATACAGAACTCAAAAGGCTCGTGAAAACTCAAAAGTAACCCAGATCCAAGGGATCCCTATCGGCCTGCAATCATGGGCAACGCGCCCACCGCCAAGAAGGGCAACGAGATGGAAAGTGGTGAGTTTACTTTGCTTCCTACTAGTGACTTAGTAGTACTAGCTGCTTGACAACTAATAGTAACTAAGGTTTGTTACATGTCTGCATTTCTACACAGGAGGGATGAAAGTAATATACAATATGCATTGAAGATCCTCTTGTGACCTAGTCATTACATGTATGTATTCTTTCCAATCTCCAGCCTTGTAAGCTTGTATGGTAAATTGTACGCGCCCCAGACCCTCCTCTTCACTTTGGCCTCTTGTTGATAAGACTGTGCGCTTATATGATTATATAGCTATTGAATATTGACAAAGGTAAAGCCTTTATCTTGAATTTCCAAAAGGTTAGTCTGGTTGTAGCCAGGAAACCCCCCAAAACCAGACGGGCAACTTGACACACGCCCATGTCAGCCAATTACCACTACACATATCTACCTACTGCACCCTATTTTCACAACAAATGCTAGGCCTAGGCTTCCACCTGTCATACCTGGGGGTTATGTACAACAGTTGATAGTTATCTGCAGGACTGTCAATACTGAGTTTGATGTGAAACTCCAACTGAATTGACTACTACACTGCTTTTTCACCTGTATGTTTGGTAGTACTGCATCTTTATCTAGGCCAGGGATGGGAAACTTTGATGGGGGTGGGGGCCACAACAAATTTGAACTCATTTGGGGCCGCAGTCGCTTGAGGGTCTGCGTAACTACATCGATACCCACACTTGCAGTCAGAGGCCTAGGCTCCAAAGAATGCCTTTTGGGGGCCCTAAGCTAAAGCCTTTTGGGGCCCTAAGCTAAATTTAAGTTATAAGAGTTAATTTCCTGGAGTTCTACACATTTTGTCATGGGACGTATAGAAACTGTTGCAGGTTTACAGGTAATTTCCAACAGTACTACACATTTTGCCATAAGGTCGAGAGAAATGTTTTTAATGTATGACTGAGTGACTAACAAAATCGATGGGGCCACTCCGGTCGGTAATTCAACCTTGATTACAACAAGTTTAGATAGTTTACCGCTAACTTACCAACCTAAAAAATGTTAGCTGACATAAGAAAAACTGCTGATGAACAACCACATTTTGCAATTGCACCTTGTGTATTCTACTATTGTGCTAAAGGCTAGAGTTGCGGCTTTCAAGGAGCGGGACACTAATCCGGACGTTTATGCGATATCCCGCTATGACCTCTGACGAGGCATCAAACAGGCAAAGCGTCAATACAGGACTAAGATCAAATCATACTATGCCAGCTCTGATGCTCGTCGGATGTGGCAGGGCTTGCAAACTATCACAGATTACAAAGGGTAACTCAGCCACAAGTTGCCCAGTGACACGAGCCTACCAGACCAGCTGAATGCTTCGAGGCAAACACCATTGAAACATGCATGAGAGCACCAGCAGTTCTGGATGACTGTGTGATCTCGCTCTCTGTAATACCGTCTGTAATACCGTCATAGTCTCTGTGCCCGAGAACGCCAAGGTAATCTGTCTAAATGACTATCGCCCCGTAGCACTCACATCTGTAGCCATGAAATGCTTTGAATGGCTTGGCGCACAGCAACACCATCATCCCAGACACCCTGGACCCACTCCAGTTCGCATACTTCCCCAACAGATCCACAGATAACGCAATCTCTATTGCACTTCACACTGCCCTTTCCCGCCTGGACAAGAGGAACACACCTATGCTTTTCATTGACTACAGCTCATTGTTGAACATCATAGTGCCTTCCAAGCTCATCACTAAGCGCTGGAACCTGGAACTGAACAAGTCCATCGTCAACTGGATCCTGGACTTCCTGATAGACCGCTCCCAGATGGTGAGGTTAGGCAACAACACACTCACCACACAAACCCTCTACATGGGGGACCCTCGGTGGTGCGTGCTTACTCCCATCCCGTACTCCCTGTTCACCCACGACTGCGTGGCCGTGCATGACTCCCAACATCTTCATTACGTTTTCTGATGAGACAATGGTGGTAGGCCTGATCGCAGTCAACGATGAGACCGCCTTTAGCGAGGTCAGTGGCCTGGCAGTGTGGTTCCAGGACAACAGCCTCTTCCTTAGCGCCAGAAAGACAAAGGAGCTGATTGTGGACCACAGGAAACGAAGGGCTGAACACTTCCACATCGACCTGGCTGTAGTGGAGCAGGCCAAGCGCGTCAAGTTCCTGGTGTCCACGTCACTAAGGAATTAACATGGTCCACACACACCAACACTGTTGTTAAGAACGCACAACAAAGCCTCTTCCCCCTACAGGAGGCAGAAAAGGTTTGGCATGCGCCCTCAGATCCTAAAAAAGGAGGAGTGGGTTAAATGCCTTGTTCAGGGGCAGAACGACAGATTTTTACCTTGTCAGCTCGAGGATTCGATCTAGCAACCTTTCGGTTACTGGCCCAGCACTCTAACCACAAGGCTACCTGGCTACTTTACCCCTACCTATACATTGACTCGGTATTGGTACCCCGTGTATATAGCCAAGTTATCCTTACTCACTGTGTTTATTCTTTGTTATTATTTTATCTATATTTTTCACTGCATTGTTGGGAAGGGCCTGTAAGTAAGCGTTTCACTGTTAAGGCACCAGCATGCTTCTGTTCGGTTGGCGCCTAGCCGAACGAGGATGCTTGCATATTCCCTGAAGACCTTTGCTTGAAAAATGAGAAATGTGGCAATAGTACTATTTGTCCTTTTTGAGACGCCGTAGCCAGTATACACTTTCTCAATTATAATTAATCTAAGATAACTCAAGAATTCTGTCAAATGTTGATGTTTTTGCAGAAGATCTTAGTCATCTAACTAAGATGTTTGGTGCAGTGTTTTTGTAATAAAAAAAAATGCATGAAAAATGAGTTCTTTCGTTGAATGAAAAATACTGTATTGAAGAGTCCCTACTGTTGATTAATCACCGACGGACGGGGCTCTGAACTCTGCTTGCTTCCAGAAAAAATGTTGTGGGCCCGAACAGCCGGGAAAAACCTTCTCCGAAGTCCAAAAACAATGTTGTCATAATATATGCACAAACTCTTCCGAACTGTTTCGGCTGGGAAGCATGCAGACACCTTTAGTCTACACCGTTTGTTTACGAAGCATGTGACAAATAACATTTTGATTCTAACGCTCAAAAGTAAGTTCAGACCCTTTTCTGAGTCCCCCCTCCCCAAAATATTATATATTATTAAAAAAATAGTTTGGGGGAAATTGATCCAAGGGGCGGCCACAGGTTGCCCTTCCCTGATCTAGGCCAATCGGTGCCAATACAGAGGCACACCTGTCAGGTAGCAGGGGGAAGATCCTCTACTTTCAGTGTAAATCGCTATGAATAGGACTTAAACACACTGCAGATGTCCTTTTTGGATGCAGGTTTTCAGGAGAAATAGTCAGCCTAGTTTGGAATAGAGGACAGAATAGTCCTTGTTATGGTCTTCTTTTTGGGGATTTCAGTGTTTATCCCTGCCCCAGCCTATACAACTTTAAGAAGCCAAACTTTGCCAGATGTCTGACTGTTTATATAATGGATGTTACTCGGGGGAACCCCAATGTAAACACAGTAGTGGTCATCAGCCTTGAATCCCACACTGTACTTGACTGAAGGAGAGAGGAGGGTGTGGTGGGACACTGAAGGCACAGGGGCGGGGTCATATGATGCGGGTGGTGTGATCCTCTCCAGGCTGAACCGTGATGCTGAGGAGTCTCTTGAACATCATGTGATGAACAGCATTTAGAACAAGAACACTCTCTGTGTGCTGTCCTGCCCATCTCTGGGTCGCGACTCCCTCTCAAGCTGCTCTGCGCAGCTTTTAGTCGGTGCCATCCATTTGTTTCCCCGCTGCTTCCCTTTTCCTCCCTGGCTAGGGTCTTATCTGTTCCACTGTCTCTGCTTCTCTATAAGTGGTGACTGTCTCCCCCCTCATTGATATCCTGGTCTTTTAATCCTCTGTAAATTAAATGTTCAGTATTGCTATGGAAATGAACCACCTTCTCTAATAGAGCTTTTCCATGGAGGGTGAATGCAATGCAGCATCCCATCCAAACTCCATTAAATGTATTTCTGTTTACAAGTAGAGGAGTGGCAGTCCCGGAGCAGGTTTGGAAAAACAGTGTTGTGTAGGCAATGCATCCATAACACTAGCTGTTACATTGGCATGCGCTTGGTTGGAACGGGTATCTGTGAAATGAGCCTCGGCTTCTTGTAGAGCATACATGTGAAGAGTGGACCAGCCTGGTAGCATTAACCCTTGTCTTTGGGTCTGTGTCCCACTGAAACGAGGCCGCCCAGAGATCACAGCTTCACCGCCTCTCAGTTGTCTAAGCACACAGCTTTGTTTTTAAATGGTATTGATGTAGTATTAATGGAGGGATTAGTGGAGAGCTGCACACTGCTAAGATCTGACCCCTGGGCGGGGGCAGAGGAGGTCCCAGGGCCGTCAGAGGTTTGTCCACATGCCACGCTTGACATCCATATCGGCCTGGATGGCCTCGCTATTGGCCCGCCCTGATCCCCAGAGACAGGTGCAGACCGGGGGTTCAGACGCTTGCGCCCACCACGGCAGGGCAGCTATTTTCAACTAGACAACCAGAGGATAAGGACAACATGCAGCCCGCTCTGAGAGATGAGACTATAGAGGACAGTGAGGCTTAAGGTCCGGTTCAGGTGGACCCTATCTCTCAGCCCGGCCTGCCCTCTCTTCCCTGATAGACGGACAGAGCGGAGGCGTTGCTGTGGAGAGCTGTGCCAGGGCCCACAGGAAGGAGCAGGGTGGACAGTGTATGAGCTCAGGCAGGAAGTGGAGGAGCCTCTGGACTCATTGCTGCACAGTGTCAGGCTTTGTCTCTACCTTCATAACATGGCAGGACAGCTTCAAGTCTAGTCAGATATCCAACCTCCTATACAGAATCCTCCAAGGGTCGGTGGTGCTCCACTTGTCTGGAAGTTCAGGGCTCCTCTCTGAAGGACACCTTTTCCTTGCTAGTTGCTACAGGTCCTAGGCCGGTGCCATGTCGGTGCTGCACAGGCTGGCGGGGAGGCTGTTCCAGCGCGCTGGGCCCTGTCTGGGAAACACCAGCGGTGGGGAGGGCAGACACTGCCAGCCACAGGAGGAGCCAGAGGCCCACTGCTGGAGTGAGTGACTGACTGACTGACTGAACTGACTTGACTGGAGCAAGGGGGCGGAGCCTGTTCCCACGACACCCACAAGGGAGGGGAGTGATTGGTTGGAGTGGCTTGAGGGGGGCAGGTTCTCACAAAAATGCTAAACCAACTCAAATTTAGAAGTGTGGACATTTTGCTGATTCTCACTTGTAAAAAGGCAATGTTGGGGTTAGAATTAGGTTTAGGGAAAATAGTATTTTGAATGGGAATCAATTTTTTTTTGTCCCCAAAAAGTCATCACATGTATAGTAAGACATAGCTGTGTGTGTTGGGCAGGATGACTATGCTTTGGTCCAGGTTTTATGAAAGTAGACTTGATTTGATTAGCTTTGGTTTTTGGCTAGGTTTGTTGTTTTGGACTGATGTTGTGTGGCCCACACACACAAAGCTCTTTTTGATTCAGCACCTCATGTTTGTTCTGTTGCCTGGTGTCGGCTGCGTCACAAAGTTCCAGGGAAGCCTTTGTCTGTCTCCCAGGAAACCTGTCGGTGTGTCTGTCCAGCGGGGTTCCCTCTATATGGGCTCTGGGCCACATGTGTCTGTCTCGGGGACAAGATGTCTGACTCTCACCCTAGCTTCCTTCAATCTGGGTTTGCATATCTGAACATGTCATTCCATCGTTGTCTACAGTCCCTCTGTGTGGGTACTGCTCAGTAATCAGTCCCTCTCTATATGAAATGACATGCATTTGGCCCTGTGACGCTACACTGTCAAGGTGGAGCTTTCACTGTGGCTATAAATGTGTGTGGCTGGCGGGGTGGTTTACACTGGCTTGCATAACAGGGCCAGGCTGATATTTGTATAGCACAGCACTTCTTGACTCTTTTTAAAGGCACTTTGTTCTTCTGGGCATGCTCAGATACTCTTGTAAGAATGCCCAGTCACTCTCACCTCTAGTAACTCCAAGTGCTGACTGAATCTAAGTACCTGACAGTACAGTGGCCAGAGAAGCAAACCACGAGGACTGTAAGGACTGAGGTCTGAAGTGGCTGGGTTGTGGACCTATCACTTATTTCCTCTGGACTCTCTCACACCCAACAGATGTCTCTCTGCATCCTCGCTCTCTTTCGCTTCCTCTCTCACTATCTCCCTCTCTCACTATATATATATTCCCCCCCCCCCCCCAACAGTGTGGTTTTCTGTATCACCCCCCTCCCCCACGTCTCTGTGCAGCTCCACTCGTCCACTGTCTCTAATGCGTTGCCTGCGGGCTGTGTGCTCTATAAATGAGGTCTGATGTGGACTGGATGTGGTTTGGCGGGCTCCAGAGTGAAATATCGGTTTGCGCGCCCCAATCTAACCCCCTGTGCCTGCGTCACAGGGTCCCAGCCAAGCCCAGGGGAGAGATGGGATTGATCGGGACATCGATCCTGGACACAGGGGCACAGTGGTGTGTGTGTTGCATTGGGCACTAGAGGGGATGTGTTTTAGCTGTGGTTGGTTTGTGACTGCTGTGGTTGGTTTGTGACTGCTGTGGTTGGTTTGTGACTGCTGTGGTTGGTTTGTGACTGCTGTGGTTGGTTTGTGACTGCTGTGGTTGGTTTGTGACTGCTGTGGTTTTTCTTTAGAAAAGCTCCTCTTTGGAAACATCTGAAATGGTTTCACACCGTCCTGCTGTGGCATCTCACCTGGGTACTTAGGAGGTTTTCCTGATCACATGATCTGAGCAGGGAAAACCCTTGGTCTACTGATGGGTTGTGTTGATGAGAGTAATATTGATGGGGCCAGGAATTCAGGTTGATCTCCTGGTTTGACAGAGCAGAGGACTGTCATTACTTTTTTTTCCACAGGAGAGTTCCCCTCTGGGCTTCATAAATATAACCCCTGGCTGTGGTGATGCCCCTCCCCCTGGTGACCAGGCCCCTCTGTTGATCTGTGTGTTTACAGGATAAGGAGCAGGAGGTAGAACTGTGTGTGTTTACAGGATAGAGAGCAGGAGGTAGAACTGTGTGAAGAATAAATATAGATACAAACAGAGCACAGGTCCAATTGATCTATGTGAGTTGTTGTAACGAGAGCACAGCACTGTGGGCTTTGTTTGGCTCTGGACTACCAGGGGCTCTGGCTGATGAGTGAGCTCTGCTCTATGCCAGGACACGACAGACAGATGAAACTGGAAAGTGAATGTAGAAGGTGAGAGAAGAAACCAAGGAGGTTGAAGGTTGTCTGGGTTTCTGGATGTGAACGTAGTGGGAGAAGGAGCGATGAGGCAACCACTGTGAGGAGGAACGAGGAAGAAGAGGCACGTCGCGACGTAGAAGTGACAGGGCTGATGTCAGGCTCAGACAGCCACAGGAAGAGCTCCAGGAGGCATGGTAGCAGGAAGAGGGAGTCTGGGTCCACCTCTGTCTCCGAGGCTGCGGTTGCAGCACCAGAGATGCCCATAGGGATCCCTGACGGTAAGGGAGGGTGGCAGTGGAGAGGAAGTCTAGGACTAGGAATCATCTTCCACCCATCAGATGGTATTCGTGGCAGCCAAGCCTCGCAAATCTAACAAAAAGGCTGGACTAGATCAAGTCAATTCCACTTGGGCCATTGTTGGTGTAACTGTTGAGCTGTTTGATAGCTAGATGTAACTTCCCTCCTTAGTTCTGGCTGTAGGCCTACAGTATGGAAGGGGTGTCTTCTATGGGAGACTCTGTTGGGGTTTACTTAGCTGGGAATAAAGGAACAAAGTGACTGGGAAATGTACTCTCCCAGGAGACTAGTCTGCTTTTCTTCTCAATGGCTCTGGCATTGTAGTGATGTTTATATGAACTTTGGTCAGTGCTGCTCTCTGGCCTTCCTCTTCTGTTGGAGTTGTTCTCCAGAGAGAGCTGCTAGAGGGGTGGGGAGGTGTGTGTTTATAGCCCCTTTGTGAATGGAGAAAAGCAGAACCACTGAGGAGATATTAGTGTTGATCACAAGGGTTTGTATGGCTTTGAGGTTTTGACTGTTAGTGATGCTACCGAGGTTTTGTATCATTTCATCCAGTAGTTTTGAAAGTTGTTCTCACGAGCCAAAATGGTTCCCCAACAATTGTGTACAATGTCATCCATTTTTTATGATATGTGATGAATTCCATTTCTTACAATATATTACAAATTAAGTGTTTTTCCTATGAAAGGGACAAGCACGCAGCTCACCAGAACAAAAATGTTTATGGAATGTAAGGATTGCGTGGCTTCCTCCAGATGAGATGGTGTATTAGGCTATCCATGTATGTGCCATAAATTGACACAGAAGATTTGAGATCTGTTTAATTTAATTTAAAGGGATTTGCATACTGTTTTAAGAGGGTGACAGATGTAAATGTTCAGCTTTCCTCTGACAAACCCATCGATTTACTGTAGTGTACATATTCTCCTCCCCCTGCCCTCAGCCCTCTGTCTCCTATAGTACTATTAATAGTACTGCTTACTAGTAGCAGCCTGCCAGCCATTGTCCCCAGTGTTGAGTGGTACTGGTACTTTCATACAAGTAGCAGCCAGCCACTGTCCTCAGTGTTGAGGCATAGATGGATATGAGCAGGGATTAATGAGGAAGGGCTGGTATCTACATGTTCCCACAAAGCACACAGTGATCAGCCCAATAAAGATGAGAAGAGATGTGCTGCACTTCTGCATGTGATGCCGTGTCTGTGTGCATGCGTGCGTTAGCTAGAGTGTGCGACTGTATAAAGGTTATGATAAGTCACTTTGGAGTGGATAAAATCTCACACACATTCACTGGCAGAGACAGTAATGCGTTCACACAGAATACATTCACATAGACTGCCTGTATTGATTGGCTCTCTGCTCCCGTTCTGACATGGCTGGAGGAGGAAGTATTTGATAACATGAGCTCAGTCAATTTGGCTTCAACATCAGTGGAAATAAGCCCTGTCTGTGTGGCCAGAGTGAGGGAGATGGACAGCCTTGGGCTAGGCTACACGTAAGATGTACTTGTGCCACAGGTAAGGTACACACAAGACTCATTCTAACACGCTCAAGTTCATCTCCTAAATATCACAATTTAGCCTTCCAGAGAAGTCTTATTATTATAGCGCTGGTCAGTGGTTCTAGACGTGAACCTCTGCTGAACTCTCTCACAACATCCTCGTTCTCATCTAAATGTGTCTGATGGAATCAGTGTGTCATGAAGTAGGGTAGGTGCTAAACCATCTGTTTGCTCTGTTACAGTGAAGGAGTTTCTTGCCAAAGCCAAAGAGGATTTCCTCAAGAAATGGGAGAATCCAGCACAGGTGAGTTAGGGAAGTGTGGGAATGAATGACAGGCCTGCACACGCTCAGAAAGACCCCAGCATACCAGCCGTGTCATGCCTGGATGAGAGAAGGGAAGTGGGCCCTCTGCTGGCTCTAACTAGAATCACATTTGTTGGAACGTTTCATTTTTTTTAATGCTTTGGGGCATACACAATAAATGAGCCTGGTCTACAGAATGACATCTTTACTGATTATGTGCAGCATTTAGCATAACACTTTCCCTCCTTTTTCTTTTAGCGTAACACAAGTTTAATTTGCTATTGTAAGAATGACTCATACCTTTGCTGCAATATGTGTGGCACTGGCAGGACTAACAGTTGCCTGACGCATTGCACTTTTTGAATGCCTCAGAATCCGTATCATATCCTGCTTTTGCTGTTTTTGACGGGACAGTTTGATGGGTAGTTTGAGTCCAGTGTTGCTACTCGACCTGACTCTGGCACCCTGATAGGCTTTCTGGCTGGTGTTGGGCTTGTTTCCCTGTTCTAACTGACATGCTCTCCTCTCCAGAACACTGCGGCCTTGGATGGCTTTGACCGTCTGAAGACCCTGGGCACGGGCTCGTTTGGTCGAGTCATGCTGGTCAAGCACAAAGAGTCGGGACAGCATTTTGCCATGAAGATACTTGACAAACAGAAGGTATGGTAATGTGGTCTAGGGAGTCAGTTGTACATTGTATGGTTTTCAGAGCTGGGTTTGATTTCATTCAAATTCAGTTAGTGAATTGACTCCAAGTCCTCTTTTACAGTGCATGTAGATATTTTTCTATTAATAAATACACATTTATATTAATCTCATGAGTTGATTTATGTGAAATGGAATTGACCCCCTCAACCCTGGTGCTGTTACTGTCTCTCAGCCCATTAGTCAGAGATGTAGGGGGCTCTCCTTGCTTAACAAGGTGTCCTGCTTTGTTCCCCTCAGGTGGTGAAGCTGAAGCAGATAGAACACACGCTGAATGAGAAACGCATCCTGCAGGCCGTCAGCTTCCCCTTCCTGGTGCGGTTGGAGCACTCTTTCAAGGTACTGCTGGACGCGTGTGTGGGTGCATCAGGGTTTCCGTTAGCCGGTAATAGCCAGCTTTTGGATGTATTTTATTTTTTATATATTAAAGGTGCGAAAAAATATTGGCACTGTTTAATGGCCTGTGAGGAAAAAAATACCCTTTGCAAATGAATTTTTTTCTTAGCCTATTCAATGATGGATGTACCAGTTGATGTGAATACGTTTGACCGATGATTATCGGTATGTGTTAATTTGCATCATTTTGTGGAATTAAATTGGCACGTGTGTGTATATTCATTATGTCTCATCACACACCGATACAGAACCTTTGAGAGGAAAATCTGTCAGACAGCGATTTTATAAGCCCAATCATTGCGCAATAATTCTAAATTGTGTGTTAAAAATAGTTAATGGGCCATGATTAAAAATAGCTAATATTTTTGTTCCTCAACTGGTAATTGAAGTGTGCTTCCTGTTCACCATTCAAATGCATGGAAGGCAGGCTTCATCAGTGTGTTTAAATTGTAGTTTGCATTTTGAGAACCTGTAGCTATTTTAATATTTGAAATGTTTTACTACATATTATGAGGCATGATTCTGTCTATACAGAAATAAATGAATACAATCATTCAAATGAGGCTACTAAAGCATGAATTGGCCACAGAGGAACATTAGCTTCCCCTAGCCTTAAAAACATAAAATAAGTGTTGTTTTTTTATTGCATTGCCCATAGTCGGAAGGAAAGGCAGCGTGTGCAATTTGGGTTGCCACTGTCATTGAAAAGCCATGCATCCACAGCCATGCATCCACAGCCATGCATCCACAGCCATGCATCCACAGCCATGCATCCACAGCCATGCATCCACAGCCATGTATCCACAGCCATGTATCCACAGCCATGTATCCACAGCCATGCATCCACAGCCATGCATCCACAGCCATGCATCCAACTGTCTTTTTTTGTGAACATTTGACTGAGTTATATTATTAGCCTAAATTATGACTATCCAATATGCTCATCACATTACAAATAGTAGGCTATCTTACATAAGTCTGCAAATGCGAAGATGCATGGAATGCTTTATTATAAAGGTGCAATTTTTTATGGTGAATATGTGCTTCCCCAAAGTTTAAACTCACACTCCGCCTGTGCATAGGCTAGTGATTTTACTATTTGTTACTGGTCTTGTTGGCAGAGGAAAATTACATGTGGACAGTTAATTTAACATCTTCAAAGTGTGCGTAAGGACACACCTCATTGCATCCTGGACTTGCATGTTCTGTTATGATTAATTACCATAATGTAAATGTGATTTCTGTCATTCTGAGCACTGTGGGTGGGACACTGTGGGTGGGACCCTGTGGGTGGGACACTGTGGGTGGACCCCCTGATCAGGTTATGCTCCCAATGCAAATGTGTCTGGTCAATTTTAAATGCGGTCAAATGTCCGGCGCCACATTTTCATGACGGAAACCCTGGTGTGTGTGAACATACTTCCAAGTTTGTGTGTGAAGGTGAGGTTCACAACTCAACTGTGAAATATTTATCTCTCTGTAGGACAACACTAACCTGTATATGGTGATGGAGTATGTCCCTGGTGGTGAGATGTTCTCACATTTAAGGAGAATTGGCAGGTTCAGGTGAGTCTGTTTACCTGTCTCCCACTGTTGGAAATAGAACCAAATAGCTACAGTAGTTAACCCTCCCCATTTTCCATAGACCATGACTCCATAACAGCCTCCTAGTTAATATATTGTCGTGTCCACGTTACCCTCTGACCTCTCGCTCTCTCTGCCTGCAGTGAGCCCCACGCCCGCTTCTACGCCGCCCAAATTGTTCTGACCTTTGAATACCTTCACTCACTGGACCTTATCTACCGAGACCTGAAACCAGAGAACCTGCTCATTGACAACCAGGGATACATACAGGTGAGAACACACACATAGTCAAATGGCTAGCTAGCTATACAGGTAGGACTGATGCAGGACAAGCATGGGTGTGCTGTACATACTACACATGAAATGCATTATACATGCCCTGATTTTGTAAATGCTCTTAAGTAAATAAACCGTAGTACACAATGTAATTTAAATTAGGCCAAACTGAATGATACGGAGGGTGAAGAGGTTGATTTAATTTAAAAAGACAATAGTGTAATGATGAGTTGATGCCTATTTATCAGAAGCAAATCATTTAACTGCGTGCCTTGCTGGTTGATGCCATTCTCTTTTCCGTTTTACTTTGTGAAAGATGCCGTTATGGTTCTGTTTTATTTACTAGAACTCTATTACTAATGTATTTAAGGGTATTTACTAGAACTCTATTACTAATGTATTTAAGGGTATTTACTATAACTCTATTACTAATGTATGTAAGGGTATTTACTAGAACTCTATTACTAATGTATTTAAGGGTATTTACTAGAACTCTATTACTAATGTATTTAAGGGTATTTACTAGAACTCTATTACTAATGTATGTAAGGGTATTTACTAGAACTCTATTACTAATGTATTTAAGGGTATTTACTAGAACTCTATTACTAATGTATGTAAGGGTATTTACTAGAACTCTATTACTAATGTATTTAAGGGTATTTACTAGAACTCTATTACTAATGTATTTAAGGGTATTTACTAGAACTCTATTACTAATGTATTTAAGGGTATTTACTAGAACTCTATTACTAATGTATGTAAGGGTATTTACTAGAACTCTATTACTAATGTATTTAAGGGTATTTACTAGAACTCTATTACTAATGTATGTAAGGGTATTTACTAGAACTCTATTACTAATGTATTTAAGGGTATTTACTAGAACTCTATTACTAATGTATTTAAGGGTATTTACTAGAACTCTATTACTAATGTATTTAAGGGTATTTACTAGAACTCTATTACTAATGTATGTAAGGGTATTTACTAGAACTCTATTACTAATGTATGTAAGGGTATTTACTAGAACTCTATTACTAATGTATTTAAGGGTATTTACTAGAACTCTATTACTAATGTATTTAAGGGTATTTACTAGAACTCTATTACTAATGTATTTAAGGGTATTTACTAGAACTCTATTACTAATGTATTTAAGGGTATTTACTAGAACTCTATTACTAATGTATGTAAGGGTATTTACTAGAACTCTATTACTAATGTATGTAAGGGTATTTACTAGAACTCTATTACTAATGTATTTAAGGGTATTTACTAGAACTCTATTACTAATGTATTTAAGGGTATTTACTAGAACTCTATTACTAATGTATTTAAGGGTATTTACTAGAACTCTATTACTAATGTATTTAAGGGTATTTACTAGAACTCTATTACTAATGTATTTAAGGGTATTTACTAGAACTCTATTACTAATGTATTTAAGGGTATTTACTAGAACTCTATTACTAATGTATTTAAGGGTATTTACTAGAACTCTATTACTAATGTATGTAAGGGTATTTACTAGAACTCTATTACTAATGTATTTAAGGGTATTTACTAGAACTCTATTACTAGTGTATTTAAGGGTATTTACTAGAACTCTATTACTAATGTATTTAAGGGTATTTACTAGAACTCTATTACTAATGTATGTAAGGGTATTTACTAGAACTCTATTACTAATGTATTTAAGGGTATTTACTAGAACTCTATTACTAATGTATTTAAGGGTATTTACTAGAACTCTATTACTAATGTATTTAAGGGTATTTACTAGAACTCTATTACTAATGTATTTAAGGGTATTTACTAGAACTCTATTACTAATGTATTTAAGGGTATTTACTAGAACTCTATTACTAATGTATGTAAGGGTATTTACTAGAACTCTATTACTAATGTATGTAAGGGTATTTACTAGAACTCTATTACTAATGTATTTAAGGGTATTTACTAGAACTCTATTACTAATGTATTTAAGGGTATTTACTAGAACTCTATTACTAATGTATTTAAGGGTATTTACTAGAACTCTATTACTAATGTATTTAAGGGTATTTACTAGAACTCTATTACTAATGTATGTAAGGGTATTTACTAGAACTCTATTACTAATGTATGTAAGGGTATTTACTAGAACTCTATTACTAATGTATGTAAGGGTATTTACTAGAACTCTATTACTAATGTATGTAAGGGTATTTACTAGAACTCTATTACTAATGTATTTAAGGGTATTTACTAGAACTCTATTACTAATGTATTTAAGGGTATTTACTAGAACTCTATTACTAATGTATTTAAGGGTATTTACTAGAACTCTATTACTAATGTATGTAAGGGTATTTACTAGAACTCTATTACTAATGTATGTAAGGGTATTTACTAGAACTCTATTACTAATGTATGTAAGGGTATTTACTAGAACTCTATTACTAATGTATGTAAGGGTATTTACTAGAACTCTATTACTAATGTATGTAAGGGTATTTACTAGAACTCTATTACTAATGTATGTAAGGGTATTTACTAGAACTCTATTACTAATGTATTTAAGGGTATTTACTAGAACTCTATTACTAATGTATTTAAGGGTATTTACTAGAACTCTATTACTAATGTATTTAAGGGTATTTACTAGAACTCTATTACTAATGTATTTAAGGGTATTTACTAGAACTCTATTACTAATGTATTTAAGGGTATTTACTAGAACTCTATTACTAATGTATTTAAGGGTATTTACTAGAACTCTATTACTAATGTATTTAAGGGTATTTACTAGAACTCTATTACTAATGTATGTAAGGGTATTTACTAGAACTCTATTACTAATGTATGTAAGGGTATTTACTAGAACTCTATTACTAATGTATTTAAGGGTATTTACTAGAACTCTATTACTAATGTATTTAAGGGTATTTACTAGAACTCTATTACTAATGTATTTAAGGGTATTTACTAGAACTCTATTACTAATGTATGTAAGGGTATTTACTAGAACTCTATTACTAATGTATGTAAGGGTATTTACTAGAACTCTATTACTAATGTATGTAAGGGTATTTACTAGAACTCTATTACTAATGTATGTAAGGGTATTTACTAGAACTCTATTACTAATGTATGTAAGGGTATTTACTAGAACTCTATTACTAATGTATGTAAGGGTATTTACTAGAACTCTATTACTAATGTATGTAAGGGTATTTACTAGAACTCTATTACTAATGTATGTAAGGGTATTTACTAGAACTCTATTACTAATGTATGTAAGGGTATTTACTAGAACTCTATTACTAATGTATGTAAGGGTATTTACTAGAACTCTATTACTAATGTATGTAAGGGTATTTACTAGAACTCTATTACTAATGTATGTAAGGGTATTTACTAGAACTCTATTACTAATGTATGTAAGGGTATTTACTAGAACTCTATTACTAATGTATGTAAGGGTATTTACTAGAACTCTATTACTAATGTATGTAAGGGTATTTACTAGAACTCTATTACTAATGTATGTAAGGGTATTTACTAGAACTCTATTACTAATGTATGTAAGGGTATTTACTAGAACTCTATTACTAATGTATTTAAGGGTATTTACTAGAACTCTATTACTAATGTATTTAAGGGTATTTACTAGAACTCTATTACTAATGTATTTAAGGGTATTTACTAGAACTCTATTACTAATGTATTTAAGGGTATTTACTAGAACTCTATTACTAATGTATTTAAGGGTATTTACTAGAACTCTATTACTAATGTATTTAAGGGTATTTACTAGAACTCTATTACTAATGTATTTAAGGGTATTTACTAGAACTCTATTACTAATGTATTTAAGGGTATTTACTAGAACTCTATTACTAATGTATTTAAGGGTATTTACTAGAACTCTATTACTAATGTATGTAAGGGTATTTACTAGAACTCTATTACTAATGTATGTAAGGGTATTTACTAGAACTCTATTACTAATGTATGTAAGGGTATTTACTAGAACTCTATTACTAATGTATTTAAGGGTATTTACTAGAACTCTATTACTAATGTATTTAAGGGTATTTACTAGAACTCTATTACTAATGTATTTAAGGGTATTTACTAGAACTCTATTACTAATGTATGTAAGGGTATTTACTAGAACTCTATTACTAATGTATGTAAGGGTATTTACTAGAACTCTATTACTAATGTATGTAAGGGTATTTACTAGAACTCTATTACTAATGTATGTAAGGGTATTTACTAGAACTCTATTACTAATGTATTTAAGGGTATTTACTAGAACTCTATTACTAATGTATTTAAGGGTATTTACTAGAACTCTATTACTAATGTATTTAAGGGTATTTACTAGAACTCTATTACTAATGTATGTAAGGGTATTTACTAGAACTCTATTACTAATGTATGTAAGGGTATTTACTAGAACTCTATTACTAATGTATGTAAGGGTATTTACTAGAACTCTATTACTAATGTATTTAAGGGTATTTACTAGAACTCTATTACTAATGTATTTAAGGGTATTTACTATAACTCTATTACTAATGTATGTAAGGGTATTTACTAGAACTCTATTACTAATGTATGTAAGGGTATTTACTAGAACTCTATTACTAATGTATGTAAGGGTATTTACTAGAACTCTATTACTAATGTATGTAAGGGTATTTACTAGAACTCTATTACTAATGTATGTAAGGGTATTTACTAGAACTCTATTACTAATGTATGTAAGGGTATTTACTAGAACTCTATTACTAATGTATGTAAGGGTATTTACTAGAACTCTATTACTAATGTATGTAAGGGTATTTACTAGAACTCTATTACTAATGTATGTAAGGGTATTTACTAGAACTCTATTACTAATGTATGTAAGGGTATTTACTAGAACTCTATTACTAATGTATGTAAGGGTATTTACTAGAACTCTATTACTAATGTATGTAAGGGTATTTACTAGAACTCTATTACTAATGTATGTAAGGGTATTTACTAGAACTCTATTACTAATGTATGTAAGGGTATTTACTAGAACTCTATTACTAATGTATGTAAGGGTATTTACTAGAACTCTATTACTAATGTATGTAAGGGTATTTACTAGAACTCTATTACTAATGTATTTAAGGGTATTTACTAGAACTCTATTACTAATGTATGTAAGGGTATTTACTAGAACTCTATTACTAATGTATGTAAGGGTATTTACTAGAACTCTATTACTAATGTATTTAAGGGTATTTACTAGAACTCTATTACTAATGTATTTAAGGGTATTTACTAGAACTCTATTACTAATGTATGTAAGGGTATTTACTAGAACTCTATTACTAATGTATTTAAGGGTATTTACTAGAACTCTATTACTAATGTATTTAAGGGTATTTACTAGAACTCTATTACTAATGTATTTAAGGGTATTTACTAGAACTCTATTACTAATGTATTTAAGGGTATTTACTAGAACTCTATTACTAATGTATTTAAGGGTATTTACTAGAACTCTATTACTAATGTATTTAAGGGTATTTACTAGAACTCTATTACTAATGTATGTAAGGGTATTTACTAGAACTCTATTACTAATGTATGTAAGGGTATTTACTAGAACTCTATTACTAATGTATGTAAGGGTATTTACTAGAACTCTATTACTAATGTATGTAAGGGTATTTACTAGAACTCTATTACTAATGTATGTAAGGGTATTTACTAGAACTCTATTACTAATGTATGTAAGGGTATTTACTAGAACTCTATTACTAATGTATGTAAGGGTATTTACTAGAACTCTATTACTAATGTATGTAAGGGTATTTACTAGAACTCTATTACTAATGTATGTAAGGGTATTTACTAGAACTCTATTACTAATGTATGTAAGGGTATTTACTAGAACTCTATTACTAATGTATTTAAGGGTATTTACTATAACTCTATTACTAATGTATTTAAGGGTATTTACTATAACTCTATTACTAATGTATTTAAGGGTATTTACTATAACTCTATTACTAATGTATTTAAGGGTATTTACTAGAACTCTATTACTAATGTATTTAAGGGTATTTACTAGAACTCTATTACTAATGTATGTAAGGGTATTTACTAGAACTCTATTACTAATGTATGTAAGGGTATTTACTAGAACTCTATTACTAATGTATGTAAGGGTATTTACTAGAACTCTATTACTAATGTATTTAAGGGTATTTACTAGAACTCTATTACTAATGTATTTAAGGGAACAAAAACACGCTACGTGTTGCACTAGGCCTTTAGAAAAATGCCAAACAAATCCTTGACTCTGTCCAAGGAAGCAAACGATGCCAACCCACTGAATGAGAATTGTGCAAGTTACTTCACAATCTAATTTAAATGAGGCCTAACTGAATGATAAGGGTGAAGAAGTTGATTTAATCTAGAACAACAATAGTGTAATGAGTTTGTTATGCTTATTTATCAGCATTGACGCCCCATGTTAATAATTTGACAGTGCCTTGCAGGTTGATACAATTCTCTTTTACATTTTATTTTGTGCTTATTGTTTGCTACACCTTGCGGGTTGATATGCATCTGATACATATGCTAAAGGGAACGCACGGCAACGTTCTCTAGCGGCTGCTGGTAGGCTGAAAGGCCAGGCGGTTCAAGTGTTAAAGGGATCGCATGCTAGCTGATACCATAAGACTTCCAGTGATTGTGCTAAAGCTAGTTAGGATTGGCTCGCAAAACTACCTCTAACTTGCTTCATACTGTACACAGAAACATAAAAATGGTATCCACAAGTTCATCTGACTCTGGGGAAGTAGATAAAGGGCATCATTGCCAAAATCCTGGAAGTATAACTTTAAGCGAATGTCAGAACTGAACTGTTGATTGTCATTGCTGAGACACCTCTGTGTTCCTCCCAGGTAACAGATTTTGGTTTTGCAAAGCGAGTGAAGGGCCGGACCTGGACGCTGTGTGGCACTCCGGAGTACCTGGCCCCCGAAATCATCCTTAGCAAAGTGAGTGGTCACCACCAAACCCCCAGCCTGCCGTCACACCTCGTATCCATAACAACACTGGGGTTTTTACCACAACATAGGGATCATCACCATGACGCAGCAAAGATTGTCACTACAGCCACTCACAAACAACTCTGACCATGATTACAACCGCTGACTAGAGAAGAGCCTATGTATGACATGTTCCATTCTTTCTTTTTGTGCTTAGTTCTGCCTCTTTCCCTGGGACTCTAACACTCCTCTTTCTCTCTACCCCCCCCCCCCCACTTCAGGGTTATAATAAGGCGGTGGACTGGTGGGCTCTGGGCGTGCTGATTTATGAGATGGCTGCTGGCTATCCTCCCTTCTTCGCTGACCAGCCCATTCAGATCTATGAGAAGATTGTATCAGGGAAGGTGAGTACAGAGTACATCAGACAGAAACCCAGATTACACTCTTCCTTTAAGGTCTGCTTTCAGTACCAGTCAGATAAGGCAGTTCATTGTCACTTACCTCCAAACTAATTAGCTGTCTGTAGCTAGGTTTCCATCCAATTTTAAACAGATTTTCATGTGAGTATTCTAAAATACAATATGCACATTTTCCCACTAGAGATGTTTCTATCAAATAGACTTGTGGTGAATAAAAGGCTGTGCGTGATGACGTACTGCACATAGTAACTTTTGAGGTCAATTCCCATGTACCGAAATGGAAAAATCCATGTTAAATGGGTTTCCATCAATGATCAACTCTACTGATGGTTTTGTCACAAACTGTTGTGTTTATATAGCGAATGTGCCCACTCTGGTCTGGGCATGTGCGATCTAGACAACAGGTCGCAGATACAGTGCAGGTAGGCTACCTACATGATGAGATTATTATGGATAAGGGCAATATTATTTGGGGGTCAAACGGCAGCCAAGCATCGATCATCATGTCACCAGAATAAGACCCTCAATATTTTATAGGAAAGGAGCATCAAGCTCATCACCTTCTACTTTCACCACCCTGTGAAGTTCATAACTTATTTCATCTTCAGCTTAATAACCTGCATGCTTTTCCGAGTCAAAGTGAGAGGACCACACAACATATCATTGCGTGACTCCAAGTTTACTTCGGTATGATGGTCATTATATCAATATTTGCGCATAAAGGTGTTTCCACTGCCATTTCACACATTCATTTTAGAGACCCAAAAAGATCCCACCATGTCGAACGAACAAATTGTCTGTTTGCATTTATAAAATTGTACCGGCATTTCCTGTTTCCATCATCCCAGTTGTGACTTATTTTTCATGTGTCAGGTAATTCATCTGCATTAAATGGTTGGATGGAAACCTTATTATTGTCCTCCTGTGCCTTTCCTGCTTTTGTTGCTATATTCACATTAGCATTACTCTCTTCTGACCCCTGACCTTGGTGTCTTCATACATACACAACACTTTGTTAGACTGAGTTCTAGCTCACTTCTCCTGACCTGTGTTCCATGCCCCTCTACATAGATCATCATGACTCCACAGCCCCACTGTAAATATATTGTGGTGTCCACATGACCCACTGACCTCTCGCTGCAGTGAGCCACATACCTGTTCAAGAAGTTTCTCATAAGCTGTTCCTAGATCTGAGCCTATCTAGCCCCAATCTTAACCTTAATCATTAGGGAGGAAAGGCTAAACAGGCCCTGTCAGAGTCTATGGGCAATCTCTGATCTTCTGTAACTGAGTCATATTTGTTTGGGGAAATTATCATTTCTATAACGGATGACTTTAGATAGTTCCTTTCTGTTTTCTACTGAACACAACCTTGACGTGTCTGTCCCCAGGTGCGCTTTCCCTCCCACTTCAGCTCGGACCTGAAGGACCTGCTGAGGAACCTGCTCCAGGTGGACCTGACCAAGCGCTTCGGCAACCTGCGCAACGGAGTCAACGACATCAAGGGCCACAAGTGGTTCGCCACCACTGACTGGATTGCCATTTACCAGAGGAAGGTGAGAAGGCCTGCTTCCATGGCTCTTCTATTGTTCTCTGTATAGCCACTGGAGAGAGGCAGGTTTGGTTGCGACGGTTTGGTGAAAGGGAGGGATGGCTTAAGGGGTATGATTCAGAGCTAATGCCATTTGGCTTGGTCTTGATTGGAGACATGTTACACATGCATTACTCACATAGTCTTACAGAGTTGGAATGTGGTCCACTTGACTAATAACATGTCCGTAACCAGTGACTGTCAAACTGCATATGTCAGAAACTGAGGAGGAATGACACTGAAAGCTACAGAAGCAAGAATCTGAGTATTCTCTCTGTTTCAGGTGGAGGCACCGTTTATTCCCAAGTGCAAAGGCCCCGGTGACACCAGCAACTTTGACGACTATGAGGAAGAGGAAATCCGAGTCTCCTTCACAGAGAAATGTGGCAAGGAGTTTGCCGAGTTCTAGGCCCAACCAGGAGTAGCGGAAAGAGCCAGGGATGTAGAGAGAAAAGGCGGGAACAGAAGGAAATGGGAGGAGAGGTGATAAGCTGGACTGCTAACTTGCATTTTGTAATTACGACATCAACAATGTAACAACCCCACCCCCCAAATGAAGAGCGAGGGGAAAAAGAACGAGAGAAAAGACCTGAAAGAGCCAGCAGTGTTGCCTTTTCTGATTGTTTCTCACCTTGTTATCCATGTCCTGTTTTCCCTATTGTGTTTGTGGCAAGGGTAGAAGGGGCAGGGGCTAACCACCTCTCTTCAGTTGGTTTGTATCTTGGCAGAGGTGTAGCGACACATTTTGAGTCATTGCAGGCAGGTTGAGGCATTGATGTTCTGGTACTGAATCTAGGCTCCTCCTGAGTGGGTCCTCTCTACAAGCTTCTCAATGAATGAGGGTATCTCATTGTTGTTTTGTAATTGTCCACCCACTCCTATCTTGTTACCCCAATCCCCCCCCCCCTGTCTCTCCATCCTGAATCTGTCCAAGCAATACCAAGTCCAACAGACGTGCCTATCATAATGCCAACTGGTTGCAAAACCGTGTCGAAAGCATTGGTGCAGAGCTTTGGCTATTGGTGGCATCAGCCCTTGTGCCCTTTCTAGTTGAAAGCTTGACACTCTCTGCACACGCCTTCTGTCCGCTCGTTGTGGCATGATTATTGGTTTCAGAGGATTCTCTCATCGCTTGCAGTTCAAGCAGTGCTGACCACTTTTTGATCAGAGAAACAATGATTTATCTCTTTTCATTTAGGTCTTACTACCTTTTTTTTCGGGACCTGTGAAATTGTGTACATGAGCATTTCTAATGTTAATTAAGTCTGTCTTTTCCTCTTCAACTGAATTTATTAGAGCATTTTAAAACCCTTTGAGGATCATTGTGTCCTCAATTCAATCTGTGCTTGTGTGTTAGTATTGAAGGGTGGGTTAAAAAGCAGTGACTAACATAATGATCACACACTCTTCTCTGACTAGTGTTTATTTAACTCATAGCACATTTATACATGTATGTTGATATATTATAGAAAAACGTGAATATCCATCTTTTTTCCAAAATTCTCTTAGCTGTGAAACCGAAATGAAGATTTCAGAAATAAACAAACAAGTATGAATTCTGCCAAATTCGCAAAAGTAAGGACATTGCTTACGCAGACATGTTTGTCAGTTAACTATGAAGGTGGTGGTTTTTAATGCGCAGGAAAAAGTAGCAAAATGATGCATGTTATTTTTGTACAATATCACTTTTAAAAGAAAAGATGTGAAAGGATGTAAAGCTCTGGTCGTGGTGAGGTATCTGAAATTGTTCAAACTGACTCTCACCTGCCCCTTTTGTAGGATGGATCAAGGCCTGCTTTTTATCTGCCAGAAATCATGTTGTCATTTCGTTCAGTTAGATGTGAACGGTTAATGCTGATTTAATCATGTTAATTCACCAGCTCTGTTCAACCTGCTGCTGGCCTGTTTACTCCTACATCCCCTGAAATCATCATCTTCAAATGGACACTCACAATGTATGACTGTTGGAAGTCAGGATGTACATTTGTCAAATTATTTTCCTTTTCATGAGAAATTTATAACAATCTGATTTATGGATTTTGAAAAGCTATCCTGTGATTATTTTATTTGCAATGTCATATTTTTGGATGCAAGACAATCGCAGCCCAAATCTCACCAATGGCTGGTTTGTAGACAGGTGTGATGACGCAACACATTGACATGGTTTAGTTGATTTTCAACAAGGTTTTGTTTTCCCACAAGCTTTTATTTAGGGTAATAAGGTTATATTAATTTCCTATGTAAACACAAAATGTTGTGATTCGGACCCCCACCAGCCTTCATTAGGCACCACACCTTGTGCACCTCTTGCAAATGCATTTCTTGTGTTTAATAATATACAGTATTTATCCTTCAATCAGTTTTGTCATTAAGTCTATTGTAGTATGGCTTATTTCTACCGAATGTTCACAATCAAATTTTTGAAAATGATTCTTTGGCAGTCCTAGAGGTTGCATCTGAATGTCTGGTAAGAAGGCTACTTTACAGAAGAAAATAAACGTATCGAGTGGAGATACAGACTTCCAAACTTGTGCTCTATGAAGAAATGTTATGTATTTTAAATCACGGTTCTTGCATGTGACGAAAAACAACAAATGCAAGATGTCCAAGACCTATGACATGTTTTAATGACTATTTGAGATTTGCATCCATTCATATACCACAACCAACTGATACTTTCATTGTTTTGCATCCCTCTGGTCTTTCTAAGCATCATTAGTAGTAAGGGAGGGTCAGTGCCAGCTACAGGTATTCAGTCACCTCCACTGCCTTGCTAGGACCCTTTGAAGCACACCTCACTTCTCGAATCATGTCTATATTTAAAATGTTTTTTTTTTAAAGAAATGTTATAATGAAAGCCTAAGTTGTGACTAAAGTTGGTCAATTGGTGTTCAGAATTTTTTTTTTAACATTTTGGTCCTGCAAACATTTAAGGTTTTGTGCTGGAAAAGTCACTCAGTAATTAGAGGCGGGATAAGCTCCATGAACCACTGATGTGACAGCTTTTAAAAATGTAATTTGGCTTTCCTGACCCATGACCTCATGTCTATGAAATGTTTGTTCCTGTTTCTACTGACCGCCTCCCACTCCCCCGGCATCATTATAACCCTATCATCAGCTTTTCTGTGTTCATCTTTTCACTCTGTTTGATTGCCTTTGTTAGCATTCTAGTTTTACATACTCTTCATATTGAACGTCTCCATTTTTTTACATCATGGAGAAAACGTTGCTTTAATTTTCATATTTTCTAAGTGTATTTTCAACAAACATTTGAATCTTTTTCCTTCCCGATTTGGGTACGGTGATGGTGTAGTCTATTGTACCCCCCGGGAAACACTACTATATATCTGCCTTTGACAGTCTTATCTTACCTTCTGGAGAACTTGACCGATACCCTTAGGACACAACGAGTATGTTAAAAAAAAATAAAGTAATATTTTGCAACATGTATCATTCCAATAAAGTTTTACTTGTTAAAATTAAAATTGTATGAGTACATTTTGTAGATTATACAGACTGTGTATGTTGGCAGAATATGTATTGCTGTTTGTACAGTACATCTGGTTGTTTGTAGGAACATCTTGGTGGAGGGGATGCCATGATGAACAAATAATGCAAGGAGCTGATTTCAACCTGTGTGTGTGCCTACACCTCCTATACAAATATGTATGTCAATCTGTCTATTCCTCAGGGGCCTTCCAGATGAGTGTTCAGCCTCTGGCCATCTATCCAGAAAATGTCAGATGGGATGAGGATGAAGCAGAATAGCTTCACTGATAAGATGGCTCCTGGCTATGTGTCTGGACTGGAGCCAGCTACCGCCATGGTAATAACAGCAGGTCCTCATCCATCTGCATCGTGTAGGCCTACAGTGCTATCACATACAATATTACACCCTGGGGAAAATGTGGGCTTATCCTTCCAGACTCACCCATTGTATATTATATGAAACGTATATATTTATTATAAGTATTAAATGTTTTGTTTTTAAAGTGATGATAAATGAACACTTTGGCGCCTCGTTAGGACTAACTTCGAAATACCACCTTAAATATCTCCTGTAGAATCAAGCTCTATCTCCAGTGGGTCACCTTAAAAGCGCACAACAACGCAAGCGTACAGCGAGGTTTCAATTTTTTCTCTAAAGCTGGACTCGGGCCGCGGATCGCAACAAGGTTGACGCACTGAGGCAAAAACGAACGAACGACCCCAACCAGGAGAATGTCTGAACCCATGTACCGCGATTGGATTTTGGACACTATTGACTCACTGCGGTCGCGAAAAGCCAGACCAGACCTTGAAAGAATTTGTCGAATGGTCCGGAGACGACATGGATCAGCGCCAGAACAAACCAGCGAGGAACTCGAGAAACTGATCCAAGAGCAAACAGTCTTGAAAGTTAACTACAAGGGCTCGATTTCCTATCGAAATGCAGCCAAAGTAGTCAGAAGAAGCAGGAAAAAGGATGATCACACGACCAAAAGAACTGCCGTGGAAGAAGCTAACCACTCCGATTTGAGCAACGGGGACAGCGCACTCGGTCCCATTGACCAGGATGAGACGGAGTATTTGGAGGTAACGCAAGGCAGCCTGTTTCAGTGACCCCGTGCCGTGACACACCGTCCATCTTCCCCAGAGAAGATAACAGACCCACGTCCTCACTATTATAATGAGTAGGCAGGCATATGGTGTAGCTGGGGAAATGGTGTTGTAGAGCGGGATTCTCTATTCAGGGAGGGGTGGCGTGATGAATGCAAGTGCACCGAAACAAACTGCCGCAGACGGGGAGCGGCTGTAGCTACCTCGCGCGACAGAGGTGAAAAATAGCCTACCAATAACAATGGAAGCTGCGCTTGCAATAATACAAAAAAGAGGTTGTACGTAGAAGTGAGTTTGTCCGGGCGCTGTTTGCTCTACAGCTTTAATCGACAAAAAAAACTTGCACGATTGCCAGAATTGGCAACAACCACAGCCTAAAGCCGAAGGCTCTTTTCAAGCCCAAACTCAGCTTTTCAGTGAAGGGGGGCCGAAGCTAAAGTCATACCTCGGATGTGCGTGACCGAATGGGGGACAGCGTGCTCGGGTTATTTCACTAAGGGGGTAACGGTCGATGTTTTCATAAGTAACACGCCGCTAGATATGAAGCCACGTTATTTAATGGGTTTCACGAGCGTCTGTCGCAGGAAAAAATGACCCAAAGTCAAAGTAGCCCCACTGAAGGTATTGCTGCTATAGAGGGAGCTTCGTGGTTAGAATTGGTCACATCCGACTAGATTCGGGAGCGCTCTATCTGACTGAAGTGGGAAGTCTTCCGTGCGACTCCTCCATTGCGCACTTTTGTATTAAAATGGGAGAAAAGGGTGACGTTGTCCACGCTCTGTTCTTGTAGCGTATTATATATCCACAAGAAAAAGTAGCAGATTGCGTCAAGTATTATCCTTTGTGCCAATATATCTAATTAAAACTATTATTGACATCCAAATAGCATATTCTGCATATCCCAATAATGGATCTCATGATTAACCGTCAAAATATTTGTATGGTAGTTAGGCCTATTCTTCAATAAAATAACTTTAATGTCTGACTCAAGCGCCTCTGAGGTGCGGGGCGGGCTCTGCTGAGTTGAGCGCTCGTACTCGCGCCTCCGCTAGTTGTAGCTTTAGACACGCACAGAGGCTGAAGAAGCTAATTTCTGCGTTTATATACAGTCATCGACGACAAAGCGAGTGCCACAAACCGTGTGCATATGTGAATAACACTTATAAACTTATATGTGGCCCATATTAAGCTATATTGTAATGAATAATTGTGGTTGGAATACCGAACACAATGTGGGCGAATAGCGCAGCTGTAGTTCCGAACAGAGTGAACATCCTGTGTGCTCAACGGGGGACAAGGCCTCCAATGGCAATTATTGTCGACAGCGGTCATATGAAGACTGGTTATTGCGACATCTGTATGAGCGTGGGTTTATGTCATGTCTCCTATAATCAGGAGTCGACTCGCGCTAATGCACACTATGTGCGCTGAAACACATTTTCAACCCGCTGATTACAGTTTATGGCACGCTCGTGAGTTCCTCCTTTCAGGTGTAGGCCTAGTTGTGTTCAAAATCGGCCAATGAATGAATGTTTGTCTGACTGCTGCTCTAGCGAAAGGTCAGAAGAAAATGTGTAGGTATCATGGCTCAGTTTACATGATATTCAGTTTAAATGAAATAATTTCTCTCTCCCCAATAGTTCCCTTCCCCCTCCCTTGCCTGAGTAGGCTCTGTTGCTTCTTCTGCTGTACTTCTCACTACCAGCAGAGCTGTTGTTGTCCTAGTTGATCTAAACGGGTCAATACTTAAGGATGTAGACTAGCCTATAGCTATTGTGCTGTCAATCAGATTGACACTCCCACTGTATTGTTAATTTATGAAAAATGATCTGAATTAATATTCTCTGTGGGTATTGAGAATATCAATTGTCCTTCTGTTACTCTCAAGCATGTTATTAGTACATTAGGCACCTGACTAATGTCACTGATGTAGTAACCAACTGATCTTTCTTTTTCACATTATAAAGTGGTGTGGATCATTTTGATCCATGATTTAGAATGTTTTCACACACACAAAAAAGCTCAACAGATGGGGAATCTTTTCAAATTCTTATGTTGCAATGGTTGTGTTCCAGAATGAGGTGCCAGTGTCAATGGAGACAGACAGCACCATGGAAGAGGAGGAAGAACAGGAGGGGGCTGATGAAGATGGCCATGAGGGCTCCTCTCCCTCTCCTGGGGGTGAGGATGCTGTGCAGGGGGGGTCTGGTGCTGCCCACCCCTACTCTGCCCCCTGCTCCCCCAGCAGCTCTCGCCCTGGCCACAGCCCTGTGTCTGACCACCCCTCTACCTGCAAGACCAGTAAGAGGTCCAGCCCTCTGTCCCCCTCTAGTCCCCTGGCCCTCAGGCAGAATGACTGTGTGTTTGACTCTGCCTTCTGCCCTGCTGACCATGGACCCTCAGGGATGCAGAGAAACACAGGAACTGGTTAGTATGCTGTGTTAACAGATCATACTATGTGTATAAGTGTAGCCGATGTGGAATGGCTAGCTAGTTAGCTGTACAGCCCAGTGGTGACATCACCCGCTCTGAGACCTAGAAGTAGCCTAGTTGTTTCCTTTGCTCTGCACTGACCATGGTGTCTGTGGAGCAATGGGTTACAGCTTTGTGAGTGCGTTGTGGTGTTGGGAACAGAAGATTGCTGGTTCAAGCCCAGTGAGGGACAGACATAATCTATCATGTTACACATGTTTTGGAGAAAACACTAACATATAATTGTGCTTGCCGTAGTATCTTAATGGTGGGTAGAGACCGTGTTTTAGGAGTAGGTTTGCATTGTATTGACTAGCAATGAGTTACAGTATAGTGAGTGAGTAAGCATCCAATGCCAGGAGACAGTTTCAAGCTGATGTGTGTGTTTATGCCTATGTATGACTGGGCATCTCTCGCTCTCCCCCGCCCCTCTCTTTCTTTCTTTCTTTCTTTCTTTCTTTCTTTCTTTCTTTCTTTCTTTCTTTCTTTCTTTCTTTCTTTCTTTCTTTCTCTCTCCCCCTCTTTTTCTTTCTCTCCTCTTTCTCTCGCCCCCTCTTTCTCTCTCCTCCCCCCCTTCTCTTTCTCTCCTTCAGGGGCGACGATAGTACAGCCATCGGGGACCTGTCCATGGGTTCAGAAGAGCTTGGTGAAGAGAGAGGATGGGGTGAGGATGGAGGAGAGTGGCCTCACTTCTGACCAACTGGTTCCTGACTGTGTGGATGAGACCATGAAGGGTTCTGACAGACAGCCCAAGACGTTGTCTTTTCCCTCTGACGACTGTGGGTTTTCTCCTCTATTCTATGTCCGTCTCTCATATTAGTTTCTCATATTTCTATTTGCATCGTGTTCCCAGTGAGGATGTTTAGGATATCAGAGACACTGTGTTTACCGGCCACTGTATCTATTACAGGTGTTAAATACAAGAAGGGGATGGACATTGCCTCTTACGTGATGGCTCAAGACGATGTCAAGAACGATGTGAAAAACAGAGAAATGTGAGTCTCTTAATGTATTTGACACCAGCTTGTACCCAGGGGACACTCACTGCATCCTTGATAGAGCTTTGGTGCACTAAGTTCCTTATTACATGTTAGTTACACTGTTGTTAACCCTCCCACCCCAAAATACACCCCCCACCCAGCTACATACATTTTCTTCTATTTAACCTTTGTTTAACTAGGCACGTCAGTTAAGAACAAATTCTTATTTACAATGACGGCCTAGGAACAGTGGGTTAAATGCCTTGTTCAGGGACAGAATGACAGATTTTTACCTTGTCAGCTCGGGGATTCGATCAAGCAACCTTTCGGTTACTGGCCCAATGCTCTTAACCACTAGGCTACCTGCCGCCCCATATACCTATCCCTTATCCCTCAACCACCACACCTTAAGTATACCTTTTCCTCCCCTCCTCCGCCATTAACTCACTTCAATGTAGACATCATACAGACATAACCAATGTGCATCCATATCTCCAAGGGACACAAACAGCCTCAAATAGCACCTTCAAACGAAACAGCGTCAACAAAAGGACACATTTCTTGTATTTTGTCTGCAGTGTCTCACGCTATCTCCCCCATCCTCTACCCCACAGCTCTGTGAAGAAGGAGACGCTGAGGCAGAACTTATTGCTGTGGAGCGTGGCGGACGTGGCCACCTACATCTCTGCTGCAGGCTTTCCAGAGCAGGCTGTAGCTTTCAGAACACAGGTCAGTGCAGTCCCTCAAACTGCCACATGGGGGGTATCTGTACACTCAGAAAACCGCTCAGGCAGAGTCCCTGTCCAGAGACGGCCTCTACCTAGCCAGAGACAGCCCCCAGGCACTCCTGGAGATGTGAAAGTGTTGGGTATATTATAATCAATATGGTGAACAGTCCATGTAGCCTATCAGTAGGCAAGGTGAAGATTTGACCTTATTACATTACAGTGCCACCTATCCAATTCTTCTGTTTGACGTGAAGTTCCTATGGGCTAGTGCAGTGACACTTTAATGGCAGCCTGCGGGATTTCCACACAGACCCGCGGCCCCCGACCTCCTGTTGATTTCTAAAAGTGTCCATCTTGTAAAATGTATTTGAGTATCCTTGGGCTGGTGGTTGTTTCTTGACCTGGGTAAATGGCTTGGGCAAATAATAAGTTAAATGATATGAAAGCATACATGAAATATATACATGACATGTGCATTGCTTTCATTAAAATATATGAAAGTGCTCATCCATAAACCAAAGCAACAGATCCTGTACCCCCTAGACTAGGAGGCATTTGCTTTGATGTAACTAGTTCACACCCCAATCCACATGTAGATGTTAGTTCAATCACTCCATATGTTCTCCGCCCGCAACAGGAAATTGATGGAAAGTCCTTGCTCCTGATGCAGCGCAGTGACGTGTTAACTGGCCTGTCCATCAGACTTGGGCCCGCCCTAAAGATCTACGAGCGCCATGTGAAGGTGCTGCAGAGGACCCACTTCCTGGATGAGGAGGATGATCTCTGACCACGGTTGGGGGGAACAGAACAACACACTCCTCTGAGGAGCAGATGTATTCATACAGTATACACACATACTGTGTTCACTGGATCTCTAGAACCTTCTGTAACCGTTCAAGGAGGTGTGGGGAAAAGGACACTGTGGTCGTGACTTGGGCCTTGACAGTGATTATCAACATGTGTACGTGGGCTTCCATTCCACCTCTCTGTGGTACTGCTGTCACCTGACCCATTCTGGTGGTATTGCTTTTATAGGATCCCTCTCTAAACTCATACAGGAATGTTAGGATCCTGCCTAAGGACGCTATAGAAGCCAAGTGGAGGTCTGCCTGTTCTGTAAGGGGAGGTCTGCCTGTTCTGTAAGGGGAGATCTGCCTGTTCTGTAAGGGGAGGTCTGCCTGTTCTGTAAGGGGAGGGCTGCCTGTTCTGTAAGGGGCGGGTCAGTGAGTGCAGCCAGTGAGAAAGACTTTCTCTGGATTCCTCACACTCTACACTTGGCTACCACTGGAGCCTACTTTAAAATACTGGTTTCTGTGCTCCCTGAATCAGTTCCACAATAAAATAATAACATGTATACTTGGAATATCTGTTCCAGCAAATATGGTTCTTGCATTTCTTCATTGTTTACTCAGACAGTATTTTTTTTTAAAGACGTCATATGATACCCTCCATTTATCTAGAAACTCAACTTTGTTTTTCTTTTATGATGACAATGTGAACTGATTTAATTTGAGAATGTACAATATGAATTTGTTGATTCATCAAGGTCAGTGATGTTGTCAATCTCTCATTATACCAGCAAAGGAAATGGAGCTTAGTCTCCAGATGTTCTCATGGCTTCACCAGTACTGACCTAGGTTTTATTACTGTTGTTATCTGTTTCACTAACATTTTGAAATAGCAATATGTAGTACCTGCTAAACTAAGGCAACATAATATGTAATTTGTATGGTTGCCTTCTGCATTCCTCTTCCCTTCATTTATGTTCACGTCATTTCTAAACATTTTAGATTAATCTAATTTAATCTACTGTGGATGAACCTAGATTTCATCTACAAAATGAAAACCGTATGAAGCAGAATTCTAGTTGAAATGGGCTGGCAGACCAGATGTGACCAATGTTTCTGCCTGCTTCAGCTTGAGGAGAGAGAAACAAATGAATTCTGTTCTTTTTTTAAAGGGAAAATTAACCAACCCAAAAATTAACTTCATAACTTTAGGAAGTGTCATTGTAGCACTAATACGTTTTCTTTGTTTACAACCTCAACACAGCAACATACAATTCCCCACGACATGTTAGACATCTTGATCAAATTCAACATTGTTGTTATCTGAGAGGATTACAATGAGGTCTCTTAATTTTGCCTTGTGGCTTCTGCTTTTGAAACAACGTCACATTCCATATTTCCATCTGTTACGTGTTTGATGTCACACTGTTAATTGCTATGTTGGCCCTGTTTCCAGTGGGGAAAATAAAGTTATTGTCTTTTCCACTCTCTTGTAGTGTGATATTTATTATCTCTTTGTATATAATAAGCGGTAAGACGAATATGTCAATGGGTTAGTGTTAATGGCTGAAACCCAACCATCACACAGTGTGAATGCTGTTAGATTAAATTGACTTGAAACAATGACACGTTCAATCTTGACTCAAACGACAAGCTATAACATGCAACAAATAATACAAAACCAAACAGAACAGTTTAGTCGACAGTTAAGTCACCACTTTAGTAAAACACGTGTATTTTTTTCCATTCATTTGTGCCTCCACACATTGACATGTACAGTAGATACCGGTAGTACACATTACATCAGATTAAGACTCATCTGCATTTAAGTCATCAAAAGGGGTTTTCAACTCCCCAAAACCAGTCACAGTGTAGTTGAACTATTCCAACGACTCCTTCCAACCTACCCAGTCAGAAGCACCAGCTGTATACTGCAGTGGGGCTGAAAGGGGTGAAGTTATGTGTGGGACCAGCCCCTCTCTGACTAAAGGATGAAGGGCAGTATAGGGGAGCGCAGGGTGGGGTAGTCACGGAACTCCTTGCGGTAGTTTCGGTGCTTTCCCCTGGCCCACACCGTCATCAGGACAAAGCCCACGATGGTGAAGAAAGCCACCGGCAAGCACTGGGTCATCACTGTGAAGCCCATCCACGACCCCAGCTGCAGAGGACCAGACACACTGTTACACACTCCTACATATTATACATGTAGTACCACAGGAGGCTGGTGAGAGGAGGACGGATTACAATAATGGCTGGAATGGACTAAATTGAATGGTATCAAACACAAGGAAACCATGTGTTGATCTGTTTGATACGTTCCATTTATTCCGTTCCAGCCATTACTATGAGCATGTCCTCCCCAATTAAGGTGGCACCAGCCACCTGTGTGCAGTACACACCAACTCATCACTGTAGTACTGTTACATCTCTTGATACGTATTGGCCAGAAGGTGGCAGCATCACTATATCTCCAAACCCCAGGAGGGGAAGTGAAACACTGAATTTCAAAGGGTTTCCAGTCTAAAACGTGCAAATACAAATATTTCAATCAACTCACCATTCTTTACTAGAAAGCCTCACCTCGTATGTATAGTTGGGACAAGACACCAACGCGAAGATCCAGGTGAATGGATTCTTAGTTGGGTGTGGGATCTTCTTGACCTTCGAACCTGGGATAATATGAGAAAGAATGGAGAAAAAGAGGGTAACATGGGGGCTCCTGTAAAGCAGTGCTCGTCAATTAATCAGTCAATCAAATGTATTTATTAAAGCTCTTTTCACATCATCAGTTGTCACAAAGTATACAAATACCTAGCCTAAAACCCCAAAGAGCAAGCAATGCAGAAGCACAGTGGCTAGGAAAAACTCCCTAGAAAGGAAGGAACCTAGGAACCTTGTGTGCTAACTTTCAAAGTACATATCTGATAATGGACTGCACTGCATGAATAAGATAAGCAAGAGCCTATAGGAGCTCACCTGGACATTTGAGGTTGCGTAGAGTGATGTTGATGGAGAAGTTGCCGACCTGACAGAACTTGTGAGGATGAGGAAAACGTAATAACATGACAAAGGGCTCAATCAGCCACAACTCTAACCAAAAACAAAAGAAAACTTGGTGACATTTCCTGGTGAAACTTTACATTAAGTTGCTCTTATACTTACTTAATAACAATGTGATAACTCTAGTAACGCCATTAAGATATTATTGTTACTCTGCTGGGAATTCCGATCTAAATTGCACTGATGTTAATGACGTTATTATTGTGTAACCTCGTCCCCAGACTGAACGTGTCAGGTGGTGAGACTATTATTTGTGCCTAATGGGCCTACTGTGTAGCCTCAACTCCACTACAAAGAAACAACTCAATTACTATATTACAACATTAGGTATTAAACTAAATATATTATTCATTACACTAACTAAAGCATACTTACTAAGAATATAATGAGTGCTGTCTTCACTTGCTGTTGCCCATAGTCTGTAAACACACAAGCAGGTGTGATGTATCATGGGAAAGGACATTGAAAGTCATTAGGGATTATGGAACGATCCATCTGCATTCTGTAACATTCTGGCAACCAGCAGACAGAGTAGAGATGACCATCTGTATTCTGTAACATCCTGGCAACCAGCAGACAGAGTAGAGATAGCCATCTGTATTCTGTAACATTCTGGCAACCAGCAGACAGAGTAGAGATAACCATCTGTATTCTGTAACATCCTGGCAACCAGCAGACAGAGTAGAGATGACCATCTGTATTCTGTAACATTCTGGCAACCAGCAGACAGAGTAGAGATAACCATCTGTATTCTGTAACATCCTGGCAACCAGCAGACAGAGTAGAGATGACCATCTGTATTCTGTAACTTCCTGGCAACCAGCAGACAGAGTAGAGATAACCATCTGTATTCTGTAACATCCTGGCAACCAGCAGACAGAGTAGAGATGAGTGTGCATTAGATGGGTTAAATGTGAGTGACATCACCTCAGGGTAGACAGGACTTACAGGGCGGTGTATAGAGGGGGTGGTTGATGTAGTAGGCCATCCATGCTGCGAAACACCAGTAATAACTGCAGTTCTGGAAAAGAAGCAAGACCAGTTTTTGTACAAGTCATCAGAATAATAACACATTAATTAGAAAATATGTTTACCCCTGAGAATAAGTTTAAAAACTATGTCACATGAAAGTAAACCATTAAATAAAAGGGAATAAAATACTGCTATTATCAGATATCATTGGATCAAACTGGATCACAGATCCTCTTTAGAATCAGATTGGAGATTCCCTTATTCAATCTCCTCACCTTGAAGATGTTTCTCAGTGGCATGGTACCATGGGAGATTCGGTGGATGAACAGCGTCTCAAGGATTCTCTTCACATAGTGGAAGGAGTGACACATGCAGGCCAAACTGCAGCAGGAGGGGAAAAGTGATCATAGTATAGATTACGTCTTATTATCATCACATATTTGGCTTTGATTACTACATCATTCACTCACTGGTCTCTATGACAGTCCGAGATGGCTGTCATGCTTCTCTGATGCAGCACACACATTATCTTCACTGTCAACACCATCACCGGTCAACCAGACCTAATTATGTCACTGTAATCATCACTTGGAGAGTGTGAGGTACAGTGACAGAGATAGAATAGATCCTTGAAAATGCAGTAATTTGACACTCACTGTACAACCCAGTGCTTGCTGCTGCTAAAGTCATACTTTGGGGCATAGATGAAAGGCAGGCGGAAGTAGAACATCAAGTAGATGAGCAGTGGTCCGTAACACTCTGATAGGAAGACCTGAGAAGGGGGGAAGACATAAAGGTGAGACATGTACAGTGGGGAGAACAAGTATTTGATACACTGCCGATTTTGAAGGTTTTCCTACTTACAAAGCATGTAGAGGTCTGTAATTTTTATCATAGGTACACTTCAACTGTGAGAGACGGAATCTAAAACAAAAATCCAGAAAATCACATTGTATGATTTTTAAGTAATTAAATTGCATTTTATTGCGTGACATAAGTATTTGATCACCTACCAACCAGTAAGAATTCCGGCTCTCACAGACCTGTTAGTTTTTCTTTTAGAAGCCCTCCTGTTCTCCACTCATTACCTGTATTAACTGCACCTGTTTGAACTTGTTACCTGTATAAAAGACACCTGTACACACACTCAATCAAACAGACTCCAATCTCTCCACAATGGCCAAGACCAGAGAGCTGTGTAAGGACATCAGGGATAAAATTGTAGACCTGCACAAGGCTGGGATGGGCTACAGGACAATAGGCAAGCAGCTTGGTGAGAAGGCAACAACTGTTGGCGCAATTATTAGAAAATGGAAGATGTTCAAGATGACGGTCAATCACCCTCGGTCTGGGGCTCCATGCAAGATCTCACCTCGTGGGGCATCAATGATCATAAGGAAGGTGAGGGATCAGCCCAGAACTACACGGCAGGACCTGGTCAATGACCTGAAGAGAGCTGGGACCACAGTCTCAAAGAAAACCATTAGTAACACACTACGCTGTCATGGATTGAAATCCTGCAGCGCACGCAAGGTCCCCCTGCTCAAGCCAGCGCATGTCCAGGCCCGTCTGAAGTTTGCCAATGACCATCTGGATGATCCAGAGGAGGAATGGGAGAAGGTCATGTGGTCTGATGAGACAAAAATAGAGCTTTTTGGTCTAAACTCCACTCGCCGTGTTTGGAGGAAGAAGAAGGTTGAGTACAACCCCAAGAACACCCTCCCAACCGTGAAGCATGGAGGTGGAAACATAATTCTTTGGGGATGCTTTTCTGCAAAGGGGACAGGACGACTGCACCGTATTGAGGGGAGGATGGATGGGGCCATGTATCGCGAGATCTTGGCCAAAAACCTCCTTCCCTCAGTAAGAGCATTGAAGATGGGTCGTGGCTGGATCTTCCAGCATGACAACGACCCGAAACACACAGCCAGGGCAACTAAGGAGTGGCTCCGTAAGAAGCATCTCAAGGTCCTGGAGTGGCCTAGCCAGTCTCCAGACCTGAACCCAATAGAAAATCTTTGGAGGGAGCTGAACGTCCGTATTGCCCACCGACAGCCCCGAAACCTGAAGGATCTGGAGAAGGTATGTATGGAGGAGTGGGCCAAAATCCCTGCTGCAGTGTGTGCAAACCTGGTCAATAACTACAGGAAACGTATGATCTTTGTAATTGCAAACAAAGGTTTCTGTACCAAATATTAAGTTCTGCTTTTCTGATGTATCAAATACTTATGTCATGCAATAAAATGCAAATTAATTACTTAAAAATCATACAATGTGATTTTCTGGATTTTTGTTTTAGATTCCGTCTCTCAGAGTTGAAGTGTACCTATGATAAAAATTACAGACCTCTACATGCTTTGTAAGTAGGAAAACCTTCAAAATCGGCAGTGTATCAAATACTTGTTCTCCCCACTGTAGGTGCTGATTGGATCGGTAGGTTGTACTAGCTTCATATTGCATTCTGATTGACTGGATGGAAGTTTTATTATATTGCTTTTACCTATCCGATCATTTCAGATCTACCGGAGTGCCAAGGGAGGAGGGCAAGTAGATGATTTGTAATTGAGCATTAGAGAAAACAAGTGAGCATGTAACACAAGCATTCCCCTAGAGATATGGCAGCTTAGCTGACAGTCAGTTTGTGATGAAACAGATCTCTGAATCAACACCTCTGGCATGGGTCCAGGCCCAGCACGAGTGACTGATCGCTACTGTTGATCTCAGGCTGCAAGGAGTACACTGGACCCCGCTACCCCCCAACACTGGCATCACCCTATTCCACTGGGGGTTCAGAGACAGGTGGATGAGGGGTGAGAGGATTGAGGATATGGAGCGTGGTTACAGCATGTGGTTGGTTGTGGAGAATGGTTGAGGAGGCTGTGGCAATGGAGGGTGAAAAGGAGGTCAGGTGGATAAACACCTGTGGGGGAAATAGGGCCATGAGATTATGTGTCCTAGGACAGAGGATACAGGAGCTAGGAGGTGATAGAAAACCGAACCAGAGGACAGTGAATCTATCTGTCAGTGTGGGTGTATATTTATATGCAAGGCTATAGTTGATTAATTGAGGGAGTGTGGCTGTGTATATTTAAATGCAGTATAGACATGTCAAGATATGCAGTATAATGTGTGTGTGTGTGCGCGCGTTTGTGTGTGTGTGACTGTGCGCATGAGTGCATTCGTGTGTGTGTGCACTTGTGGGTGATTGAGTGTGTGTGTTTGTGGGCATGCAAATGTGCGTGCGTGCATTAACACGTGTGTGTGTGTGTGTGTTTGCATGTGCTTACAGTGCCCCAGGCGATCTGGGCCCCCAGGTCAGAGAAGTAGAAGCTGGCCGTGGTTCCAACAGGAAGTGTCTGCAAGACGTCCTCATCCTTCAGACACTTACCCTCTGTGGAGCAAGACAGAGCACAATGCTGTAGTCAGCCATGACATTGTGGACCATTTCACAGAAGATAAGACCTTTATACGGTTTTGGTATAGCAATTTCTAGCACTCATTTGAGTCTGTGTAGGTAGTTGAGGCATTATGCATGGGAGGTGTGGGGCTTACTAGGATCCAGGCGTAAGGACTGTCTGGCTGGGTACCACTGGGGATCTGACAAGAAGACAGAAGTTAATTAAGCTTATAATAGCCTCCATTTCAAGGCTTCCTTCCAGTAGCCGAATGATTAACGAGACTTGGAAAGATGGCATTGCGAGACTAACCTCATAATTATCATGACATATTGTATATGGATCATACATATCTACACTCTTAGAAAAAAGCATTCCAGAAGGGTTCTTCGGCTGTCCCCATAGGAGAAACCTTTTGGGTTTCATCCATGTAGAACCCTCTGTGGAAAGGGTTCTACATGGAACCAAAACGGTTCTACTTGGAACCAAAAGAGTTCTACCTGGAACTAACCGGGGTTCTTCAAAGGGTTCTCCTATGGGTACGGCCGAAGAACCCTTTTAGGTTCTAGAAAGCACCTTTTGTTCTAAGAGTGCAGAGCAGGGATGGACAACTGTCCCCCCCCTTTTGAAGGCCCTCGGAACAATTTTCCTCTCTGCCCCATGACAAAATGAGTAGAATTGCATGAAATGAATTATTCAATTGCAAAATCTTCTCTCTGCCACATGGAAAAATGTGTATAATACTTGCTTTAAAACTGCAACATTTCCATTACGCCCCATGGCAAATTGTGTAGAATTGTACAAATAGATCTCTAAAACTTAAATATATTCTCTCCGCTGTCAAGAGCAACTACGGCCCCTCTTGATGAGTTCAGATTCTTTGTGGCACCCACCCCCCTCGAAGTTGCCCATCCCCGGTGTAGAGTAGATCATGTTACAAAAATGTTTTACATTTCATGTTGTTACATCACTGACTGAAAGTTGATCTGGATAAGAGCGTCCGCTAAATGACTACATTTTAACTGGACTTTGTCATATACTCACTTGATTTGTGGAACAAAGCCTTAATATCCAAAATAGTAGAAGTTGGCTCAACCTGTTCAGAAAGACAATCAATCATAGGCCAACATACTGTTAGTGTTACTGCCATGGGTCTAATAAATGTATCCCAGATAGATTTATTGACTAAAGTTTGATATTTGTTTTCAAGTTGTGAAATTAGTACCATACCACATACTGTACATATGTTATAACACGAACATATGTATTCCCACTGCTAAGACAGCCAAGGCAAATTATAAAAGCCTACAGTTACAGGAAACTATATCTGTTCTCATAATAAATATCTTGAAGAAATTGTGAGACTATGATGCAGCATTTCAACTGTAATTAATTATCATTGCAACACAAATGTTCACATTCATAAAAGCCACTAAACACATGGTGCTTGCTGTTGGCTTCAAGACACCCACTGGCTTCAGGACACTGAGCTGACACATAACTCATAACTCGCCCAGAAGATTCCTATAAGATCAGGGGGAATTTTCACCTCCTAACTGCAACACAACCTCTGTAGAATCAGCCATAGCGTCTGTGAACTGTAAATTAGCCGGCTGTCCGGTCAAAGGGATGACTCTGTAACTTCTTGAGCTAAAGCAAACAAGTGTCCTCTGACTTCAGACAGTACTATTGATTTTACTAGAACTGTAATTAGACCTCAACTGATGATTTCAAACTTTGAAATGTAATTTTGCTCAGTGTACCGTATCAAATACAATACTGAACGTGCACAGTGACTGATGAGACACAGTGACACAGCCAGCCACACACGCGCTCGCGCGCATGCACGCACACACACACACACACACACACACACACACACACCCACACACACTCACTTTGTCCAAGAGTAGTAGCTTCTCCTTTGTCTTGGCATCCACGATTTCTACCTCAAAGTAAACAATCCTTTTGGCCTTTTTGGGTGGTTTAGGTCTTGGTCTTGGGGCTGAACTTTTCTTTTCTTGCCCAGTTGCCTTCGCCTCTAAAGCCAGTGTATCCATGACTCCTTTTGAACTATGACCTCAATGTGCCTCCACACTAAAATGAGGTCCCTCCAATGGTTTGCAAAAACCCAGTTAGTGTTCTCTACTTGTATCAGATTAGAAGCTGTAGTCTAACACTGCTATGTCCTCTGCGACTGTTTTTCTTACTATCTGTACCCTCCAAATAGCCTTCCAGAATGGGAAACGACTATGTCACCGTAAACAGCCTTTTCCTGTGTGAGGGTGTGAGAAAGAGGTAAAGAAATCAAGAGGGTGGGAGAGAGAGAGAGAGAGGTTGCCTGTGAGATGTTCGTAAAATGAGAGGGGGTTAAATGTCAGTAACCCACCACCTCCTCACCTGAAGAGAGGCCTTCCACCAGTTACCGGACCCCCTCCACACCCACAAACGTACTGAAGGCGAAACCCGAGACGCCCAAGACATAATCCGTAGCGCGCACGTCGCAAGGCTAAATATAAGAAGCCCGATTTGCTCTGCTCTGTTCTGCAGTAGCTCAGTAACCTTGGTCAGCCACACACAACCCTACTCAGAAACAGATCCCTCTCTCTGCTCTCAGAAGAGACACATCTCTGCTGAGCTCTGCTCCTCACTCCGTCACACTGTCTCACACCGACCCTCCTATAGGCCTTATCCATGTGGACAGCCAGGCCTCTGCATACCGACACTTGCCCCTCCCCCAGGCCACCTGTGCCATTGTTTTTCTACCACTCTGACCTCGAGAACAAACAAAAACAAACACATGTTTATTTTAGAGTGTGTGTATTCTCCCAATACCATGAACAAACATTAAGGCCTAATACTGTCCTGTCATTTTCCAATGGAGTGAGAGCTTTCAGCTGTAGTGCTCTCAGAGCTGTGAGGTGCTGGCTGTCAGTTGGGGGGCTTGGAGATGTTGCCCAAGATATCCTTCAGACAGGGATCATGTCCTTCATATTTGACTAAAAGGAGCATCTCAACACACACAGGCAGCAGATCTGTGTTCTATATTTACAATCAGGTTAGACCACCCAGCAACGCACATCAGACAGGAGCACAAAGTGGTACAAGAACACAGTAAGCTTTTCTGATGTATATGCATGAATTAAGATGTTGTAACATATTAGCTGAGTAGCTCAGCAGTCTAAGGAACTGCATCTCAGTGCTAGAGGCATCACTACAAACCCTGGTTCGATTCCAGGCTGTATCACAACCGGCCGTGATTGTGAGTCCCATAGTGTGGCGCACAATTGGCTCAGCGTTGTCCGGGTTAGGGTTTGGCCGTGGTAGGCTGTAAATAAGAATTTGTTCTTAACTGACTTGCTTAGTTAAATAAAGGTTTAAAATATATATATTTTTTAAAATCTGCTGTCATGTTAACAATGATTTGTTCAAAGGAGATTGCTGATTTTGTTGATTATGTGCAGAAAAGCAGTCTCTGTGTTGGAGTGGACAGGAGTTGGAAAACCTGGACAGGAGTTGGAAAAGTTGTCCTATCATGTTGCCGCCAGCTAATTCAATTTATTTAAACAAATGGCTCTCTCATAATCTCAATTTAACATCATGTTCAAGTTTGTTTTTTTGGACGTTGTGATTAGCAACAGATGTTATGGTACGGTGGGCTCGTATTATTAGCCTGGAATCCAAACTGATACTGGAGCATATCAGGTTATCATGCTATGGGGCTCTCCAGTGAAGCGTGAGAATAATGTTACAGTTTCCGTGATTTAAGAAGCTGCAATGCTGCCCCTCTGTGGTAGTCAGCGTTATTATCACTTTACTTTGCAAATTATCTCTTCTTTATTTTCAAGAAGTCCTGACATGTAGTAATTTTAAAGCCAATATCTTTCCATATCATGACAGATATGTAGGATATGTAAGATATGTAATTAGGCGTAGCAAGAGGAACACTATTATATGATTCTACCGTGTGTCCATTTGATATGCAACATATCAATAGTCTTGTCACAATATGCATTCATATTATTTTAGCTAATTAAATAATTTATAAAGCTTTGGCACAGATACCCACAATGTGATGAAATGATTATCTACATCAGTGATGGGCAACTTTAATTGGGGTGGGGGCCACAAAAAATATGAACTCATCATGAGGGTCTGCAGTGGCTCGCGGGTCTGTGTACCTACATCGTAACCCACACATGCAGTCAGAGTCGGCCCTACCCTTTTACCCGATACAATTGCAACCAGTGGGTCAGGCGGCGCCCTAATGTCCGATTCATATCGCGTGATTTCTGATGACTGTTCTCGTTTATATCGACTGATTGGTTCTGTATGGGGTGACCCTTTTGGGGGCACTAAGCAAAATTTGGTTGGGCCACTAGTTGTCCATCCCTGAACATGCAGTTTATCCCTTCTTATATGTGCAAGCAACTGCTGCCAGGGAGTGGGGCGTAAATCGTAGTTCTTGATTTTGACAGGGTTAGTGATATTCGGAATCCTTGGGGCGTCCCTACCCTAAACCCCAACGCCAAGCATAACCCGTTGTCACGCCTGGTTCTCGACGAGGCTACCCTAACCCGAATTTTAATCATTCATACATTTCAACTTCAATGGGAAAGGGACGTCCCAAAGATCTTGAAAGCACAGACCATTTTGAAAGCATGACGTAGAAGGGGCGGAGATTTCAGTCAATGTGGAAATGCGATAGTCACAGCAGTATCAGCACCAGTAGTTCTGGAAGTTTCTTACATGGTGGCTAGCTAGCGACATGGTGAAAAGCGTATTTTGAGTAGCCACGATATCTCAGCTCATAAATTGGTTTATTCAGCAGAGAGTGGGATATATTTATTTAACTCCATAGTTTAATAGCTCAAACAAAATCGTGGAGGGTCGGATTTGTAACTAGCTTGCAGCTGTCAACCGGTTAAGTAGCTAGCCAGCTTCAAACACTACATTTCAGTGTGGTTGGTTGACAGCCTTTGATATAAGATTAACTGGTGAATTGACGATGCTTTTTTGAATATCAAGCGTTACTTGACAGATACTTGTAATGGGTAAAGACTATTATAAAGTGTTGGGTATACAGAAAGGCGCCTCTGAGGACGAGATAAAGAAGGCGTATCGAAAGCAGGCCCTGCGATATCACCCTGATAAAAACAAGTCCACTGGAGCTGAGGATAAATTCAAAGAGATCGCCGAGGCCTATGATGTCCTCAGCGACGCAAAGAAAAAGGATATATATGACCGATATGGAGAAGAAGGTAACGCATCAACTTTTGGTTCCACAGTGAGGTGCACCATTGTAATCTAAACTGTTTTGCGCAATCGACGTTGTCAGGTTTGCCAACTATGTAACGTTACTAGCTGTATCAGCCGTGGCCGTTGTTTTTGACAACTTCTAGCGAACGTTATAATTTAAATGTTACTGTTTGTGTTTTTCTTTGAGTGTAGCCCTAGAAACTATTGTAGTTATTACATTGGAAGCAACTGAGCGCCGGAAACAGTCAGAGGCACTACAATTCTCTCGAACTTGCTGGAACTTTCCTGCTTATTCTGAGTTCAAACTGTCAGTGGGGCTAGTTTGTTAACATCACAACGTTAATTCCTTCCTTCTGTCACGTCCGCTCATGGTCTGTAACACATTGCAGAACACCTTTTCAGAAACACTGCTCTGTCACAGTGACCCCTGAAAACACAGGTGGAAATGTAACATGCTTTAGCATTATTTATTTAGAGAGATGGTATGTCTGGAAGTGTTGAAAGTGTGTTGTGAATAAGTGATTCAAAGGGATTTAAAATAAACATTTTGATGTTTGTTCTTGTGTTCTAAAATAGCAATTTTGATGTTGTGTTCACTCTTACAGGCCTGAAGGGGCACACAGCCGGCGGGGGTGGTGGTCCCAATGGCCCCAACAACTACAACTACACCTTCCATGGAGATCCTCACGCCATGTTTACGGAGTTTTTTGGCGGCCGCAGCCCATTCGACCAGTTCTTCGCACGCAACGGGGACGATGACATGGACACTGATGACCCCTTTGCTGCATTTGGTATGGGAGGGATGGGGGGTATGCCGGGTGGAATGGGAGGGTTCCACCAACACCAGAGGTCCTTCAAATCCCGACCAGGGGGTCCCCACGTGGGCCGTGAGAAAAAGAAAGATTCTCCGGTGGTGCACGAGCTGAAGGTGAGCCTGGAGGAGGTGTTCTCCGGCTGCACCAAGAAGATGAAGATCTCCAGGAAGCGGCTGAACCCGGACGGCTGCAGCATGCGCAGTGAGGACAAGATCCTGACAGTGGACATCAAGCGAGGCTGGAAGGAAGGGACCAAGATCACCTTCCCCAGGGAGGGAGATGAGACGCCCACTAACATTCCTGCTGACGTGGTGTTTGTGGTCAAAGACAAACCCCATCCTGTGTTCCGCCGGGATGGCTCCGATATCATCTACCCTGCTAGAGTGTCCCTCAGAGATGTGAGTGCTTGGTCTTTGTGATTTCTTAAACATTGTGTCAGTCATAAACGTAACCCACTAAACTCTTTCACTTGTATTCTCTGTAATCATGGTAATGATATTTTTCTGCTGCTCTCAGGTAGGGTTGGGCGAAATGACCTAAAAATCATATGTCGATTTGTTTTGTAACTTATGGGCGATTCACAATATATATTAAAAATATATTTTTCTCTAAATAAGCTTTGTTGCACCATTTAAAGGTCAGTACACTGCATTTCAAACATTTTAAACAGTCATGAATAATCTAATGAATTCATGGCTTGTAAGATTATACCAAGGCTAAATGTAAGCCTTCCACAACCCACTAATAATTATATTATAGCAGTTTAACTTGCTTTTTTGCAATAATCACTGATCTGGCTTTTAAGTCTGTCTGTATGAAAATGCCCTTTTTGTAAAAAAAATAACCAGAACCATACACAATGCACATCCACTAATAATGAGTAGTTAGCTAATCTTTATATTTAAAGTCTAGCCATCTTGAATCTATTTGCTTGCTAACAAGTTCGAACAGTTTAACTGTTATGAACACACTCTCCTGTCAGTCTCCTACTGTTTGAACAAAATGCTAGCCTGTCCACTTTGTGGCCTACCTACATGGATAAGAAGATGCTTATTTCTCAGAATGAGAACAAGTTGCCAATACGGTATGAAAGTACTAGTATTTACTACCTCCTGTTGCAAGTCCCGTACTGTGTTTTGAATGGGCGTGTGTGTATGTGTGAGAGAGAGAAAACAGGCCATGTCTGACTCCCCACAGTCCTATTGGGGTGATTTTCCCCCCTTCTCAGCTGTCTGTCACAGCCTCTTGGTTTACACCAATTAGAGTGCCCGAATGCAAATTTGGACTCTGACCCAACCCACTCCAGGTCAGAGTGGCTATCGTTGTCGGCAGATGAAGATGCACGTTTGGCTGCCGACCAAGTTATGTGTGTTTATTTTAGTAAAATTGTGGGTACAATGCATCCAAGAAAACCACAAGTCCATCCTCTGTAAACTGAAGATTTCTCTGTGTGTGTGTGAATACTATAGTGTGTGGTGGTGAAGATAAAAGTCGTAGACTAAGAAGCATTCGTACTGTTCTTGCTGGACAGCCTGTAGCGAGTCAGAACCAATTATCAGCATTATATACTAGTGGGTAAGGGTGTTCATAGCCAACCGCTCAGACGGCTCCAGCTAGTTGTTTTTACAATATACACTACCGTGGCTGTTCCACTGGATGTCATAAGGTGAATGCACCAATTTGTAAGTCGCTCTGGATAAGAGCGTCTGCTAAATGACTTAAATGTTCAAAAGTTTGGGGTCACATAGAAATTTCTTTGTTTTTGAAAGAAAAGCAAACCATTTGGTCCATTAAAATAACATCAAATTGATGAGAAATATAGTGTAGACATTGTTGTAAATGACTATTGTAGCTGGAAACGGCTGATTTTTAATGGAATATCTACATAGGTGTACAGAGGCCCATTATCAGCAACCATCACTCCTGTGTTCCAATGGCATGTTGTGTTAGCTAATCCAAGTTTATCATTTTAGAAGGCTAATTTATCATTAGTAAACCCTTTTGCAGTTATGTTAGCACAGCTGAAAACTGTTGTTCTGATTTAAAGAAGCAATAAAACTGGCGTTCTTTAGACTAGTTGAGTATCTAGAGCATCAGCATGTGTGTGTTCGATTACAGGCTCATAATGGCCAGAAACAAAGAACTTTCTTCTGAAACTCTTTAGTCTATTCTTGTTCTAAGAAATGAAGGCTATTCCATGTGAGAAATTGCCAAGAAATTGAAGATCTTGTACAACGCTGTGTGTACTACTCCCTTCATAGAACAGCGCAAACTGGCTCTAACCAGAATAGGCCCCGGTGCACAACTGAGCAAGAGGACAAGTACATTAGTGTCTAGTTTGAGAAACATGATAAATTAACCTTTTAAAATTATAAACTTGGATTAGCTAACATAACATGCCATTGGAACACAGGAGTGATGGTGGCTGATAATGGGCCTATGTGGATATTCCATAAAAAAATAGGCCGTTTCCAACTACAATAGTCATTTACAACATGAACAATGTCTACACCGTATTTCTGATCAATTTTATGTTATTTTAATGGACAAAAAATTTGCTTTTCTTTAAAAAAACAAGGACATTTCTAAGTAAACCCTAACTTTTGAACGGTAGTATATATCATTATATTCACTAATCCAAGATGGCGTAGCAGTCAGATGTCCTTTGTCCTCGTCCTGTCCCGTGTATATATTTTTTATATATTTTTCTTCGCATTTCTTTTTATATATATATTTTTTCTTCTTAAAAACTCAACTTCAAAACACTCTCCTGCAACCTACCTCACCAAATGTGGTGCGGATCTGCTTTTTTTCTCCTCAAAGGTATTATTCACCTCGTATCCGAAATCTACAACAGAAGCTAGCCAGTAGTTAGCCAGCTCACAAGCTAACGTGAGTAGTTCAGCTAACCACAGCTAGCGCTTATCAGCTATCCTTTAGCTCTGAAAACTATTGCCAGTTTTGTACAACGCGACTCAGACCAGAGCATACCAGACCTATTTTCTCTCCATATCCCCGGATTTTTACCGCAAGCTCTGGACATTTACACCTGGATCTTGCAGCTAACTAGCTGCTATCCGAGTGACTATTGGCTAACATCAATTCCGGAGCAAACACCAATTATCCCGGAGCTAGCCAGCTGAAGAGTTCCATCAGCCACTCCTGGGCTACAATTACCTATCCGGACCCGTTTTACTGCCGATGCGGAGCCCCACCGGGCCTTCACGACTGGGATACCGACGTTATCTGCCCGAGGGAGTTATTCAACTGGCCCCTCCATCGCGACGTAACCTGAACGCACATATGCTAACTGCGGCCCGCTAATCGTTAGCTGTCTTGAGCATATCGGCTGCTATCTGAACAGGTCTATCGAACAATCTTACGCCGCGGGCTAGCTTAGTGGAGGCCTCACTGCTCCATCTACGGCTGCCCCCTGGACACTATGATCACTTGGCTACATAGCTGATGCTTGCTTGACTGTCCATTAATTCACGGTACTCCATTCCGTTTATTTGTGTTTTATCTGTCGGCTCTGTGCTTTAACTCAGGATCTGTGTGTAGTTAATCCGACCCTCTCTGCCTAGCCGTCGCCATTTTTACCTGCTGCTGCTGTGTTAACTGACTAGCTGCTGTTATCTCACCTGTTGTTTTAGCTAGCTCTCCCAATCAAGACCTGCAATCACTTTATGCCTTATTGTATGTCTCCCTCAAATATCAATATGCCTTGCATACTGTTGTTCAGGCTAGCTATCATTGTTTTGGTTTGCAATGGACCCCGTAGTTCCACTCTCTGTACCTCTGATACCCCCTTCGTCCCACCCCCCACACATGCGGTGACCTCACCCATTGAGACCAGCATGTCCAGAGATACAACCTCTCTTATCATCACCCAGTGCCTGGGCTTGCCTCCGCTGTACCCGTGCCCCACCATACCCCTGTCTGCACATTATGCCCAGAATCTATTCTACCACGCCCATAAATCTGCTCCTTTTATTCTTTGTCCCCAACGCTCTAGGCGACCAGTTTTGATAGCCTTTAGCCGCACCCTCATCCTACTACTCCTCTGTTCCTCGGGTGATGTGGAGGTAAACCCAGGCCCTGCATGTCCCCAGTCACCCTCATTTGTTGACTTCTGTGATCGAAAAAGCCTTGGCCTCATGCATGTCAACATCAGAAGCCTCCTCCCTAAGTTTGCCTTACTCACCGCTTTAGCACACTCTGCCAACCCTGATGTCCTTGCCGTGTCCGAATCCTGGCTTAGGAAGGCCACCAAAAATTCTGAGATTTCCATACCCAACTATAACACTTTCCGTCAAGATAGAACTGCCAAAGGGGGAGGAGTTGCAATCTACTGCAGAGATAGCCTGCAAAGTTCTGTCATACTTTCCAGGTCTATGCCCAAACAGTTCGAACTTCTAATTTTAAAAATTAATCTCTCCAGAAATAAGTCTCTCACTGTTGCCGCCTGCTACCGACCCCCCTCAGCTCCCAGCTGTGCCCTGGACACCATCTGTGAATTGATCGCTCCCCATCTAGCTTCAGAGTTTGTTCTGTTAGGTGACCTAAACTGGGATATGCTTAACACCCCGGCAGTCCTACAATCCAAGCTTGATGCCCTCAATCTCACACAAATCATCAAGGAACCCACCAGGTACAACCCTAAATCCGTAAACATGGGCACCCTAATAGACATTATCCTGACCAACCTGCCCTCCAAATACACCTCTGCTGTCTTCAATCAAGATCTCAGTGATCACTGCCTCATTGCCTGTATCCGCCACGGGTCCGCGGTCAAACGACCACCCCTCATCACTGTCAAACGCTCCCTAAAACACTTCTGCGAGCAGGCCTTTCTAATCGACCTGGCCCGGGTTCCCTGGAAGGATATTGACCTCATCCCGTCAGTTGAGGATGCCTGGTCATTCTTTAAATGTTACTTCCTCACCATATTAGACAAGCATGCTCCGTTCAAAAAATGCAGAACCAAGAACAGATATAGCCCCTGGTTCACTCCAGACCTGACTGCCCTCGACCAGCACAAAAACATCCTGTGGCGAACTGCAATAGCATCGAAGAGCCCCCGCGATATGCAACTGTTCAGGGAAGTCAGGAACCAATACACGCAGTCAGTCAGGAAAGCAAAGGCCAGCTTTTTCAAGCAGAAATTTGCATCCTGTAGCTCTAACTCCAAAAAGTTCTGGGATACTGTAAAGTCCATGGAGAACAAGAGCACCTCCTCCCAGCTGCCCACTGCACTGAGGCTAGGTAACACGGTCACCACCGATAAATCCGTGATAATCGAAGACTTCAACAAGCATTTCTCAATGGCTGGCCATGCCTTCCTCCTGGCGACTCCAACCTTGGCCAACAGCCCCGCCCCCTCCGCTGCTACTCGCCCAAGCCTCCCCAGCTTCTCCTTTACCCAAATCCAGATAGCAGATGTTCTGAAAGAGCTGGAAAACCTGGACCCATACAAATCAGCTGGGCTTGACAATCTGGACCCCCTATTTCTGAAACTGTCCGCCGCCATTGTCGCACCCGCTATCACCAGCCTGTTCAACCTCTCCTTCGTATCATCTGAGATCCCCAAGGATTGGAAAGCTGCCGCGGTCATCCCCCTCTTCAAAGGGGGAGACACCCTGGACCCAAACTGTTACAGACCTATATCCATCCTGCCCTGCCTATCTAAGGTCTTCGAAAGCCAAGTCAACAAACAGATCACTGACCATCTCGAATCCCACCGTACCTTCTCCGCTGTGCAATCCGGTTTCCGAGCCGGTCACGGGTGCACCTCAGCCACGCTCAAGGTACTAAACGATATCATAACCGCCATCGATAAAAGACATTACTGTGCAGCCGTCTTCATCGACCTGGCCAAGGCTTTCGACTCTGTCAATCACCATATTCTTATCGGCAGACTCAGTAGCCTCGGTTTTTCTAATGACTGCCTTGCCTGGTTCACCAACTACTTTGCAGACAGAGTTCAGTGTGTCAAATCGGAGGGCATGTTGTCCGGTCCTCTGGCAGTCTCTATGGGGGTACCACAGGGTTCAATTCTCGGGCCGACTCTTTTCTCTGTATACATCAATGATGTTGCTCTTGCTGCGGGCGATTCCCTGATCCACCTCTACGCAGACGACACCATTCTATATACTTCCGGCCCTTCCTTGGACACTGTACTATCTAACCTCCAAACGAGCTTCAATGCCATACAACACTCCTTCCGTGGCCTCCAACTGCTCTTAAACGCTAGTAAAACCAAATGCATGCTTTTCAACCGTTCGCTGCCTGCACCCGCACGCCCGACTAGCATCACCACCCTGGACGGTTCCGACCTAGAATATGTGGACATCTATAAGTACCTAGGTGTCTGGCTAGACTGCAAACTCTCCTTCCAGACTCATATCAAACATCTCCAATCCAAAATCAAAGCAAGAATCGGCTTTCTATTCCGCAACAAAGCCTCCTTCACTCACGCCGCCAAACTTACCCTAGTAAAACTGACTATCCTACCGATCCTCGACTTCGGCGATGTCATCTACAAAATAGCTTCCAATACTCTACTCAGCAAACTGGATGCAGTTTATCACAGTGCCATTCGTTTTGTTACTAAAGCACCTTATACGACCCACCACTGCGACCTGTATGCCCTAGTCGGCTGGCCCTCGCTACATGTTCGTCGTCAGACCCACTGGCTCCAGGTCATCTACAAGGCTATGCTAGGTAAAGTGCCGCCTTATCTCAGTTCACTGGTCACGATGGCTACACCCACCTGCAACACGCGCTCCAGCAGGTGTATCTCACTGATCATCCCTAAAGCCAAAACCTCATTTGGACGCCTTTCCTTCCAGTTCTCTGCTGCCTGCGACTGGAACGAATTGCAAAAATCTCTGAAGTTGGAGACTTTTATCTCCCTCAACAACTTTAAAAATCTGCTATCCGAGCAGCTAACCGATCGCTGCAGCTGTACATAGTCCATCTGTAAACTACCCACCCAATTTACCTACCTCACCCCCCATACTGCTTTTATTTATTTACTTTTCTGCTCTTTTGCACACCAGTATCTCTTCTTGCACATGATCATCTGATGATTTATCACTCCAGTGTTAATCTGCTAAATTGTAATTATTCGATTTATTGCCTACCTCATGCCTTTTGCACACATTGTATATAGATTCTCTTTTTTTTTTCTACCATGTTATTGACTTGTTTATTGTTTACTCCATGTGTAACTCTGTGTTGTCTGTTCACACTGCTATGCTTTATCTTGGCCAGGTCGCAGTTGCAAATGAGAACTTGTTCTCAACTAGCCTACCTGGTTAAATAAAGGTGAAATAAATAAAAAAAAATAAAAAAAAAATATTCGTGTATTGATTTACTCATACCCGATGCCTTTTATCTCACTCAAGAAATAAGATGCATAGCCGAAAGTTAGAGAAGTCTCATTTGAATTATAACTCCTGCAGCGTTGTTAGCATGCCTGCTCGAGTTGACTCACAGGACAGTAAAAACCTGTTAGTTACAGGCTGTTTGATATTTTATATGTAATTGCGCTGTTACTTTTTTTTTTTTTTTACTGAACGTGGCCAGCCAGTAGGCCTACTTTTTGAAAATGATAAGTTTGTTTGTTGAACATGTAGTTCATGTGTGTAGTTCTAACGAAACGGTGGTAACTTTTCGGCTGTGTGCTTCTTTTTGGCCGTCAAATATGTTAAACTGGCATATTATATGGTAAGTTAATTCACATGGAAACATATACATTTTAATATATCATATGACTGCGTTTTCATGAATTTGACAATGCAAATTTGAAGCCCATTCTTAGCCTACAAAACGTTTATAAAACACCGACTAGACAGCTAGCACAGTCCGTGGCTAAAATGCACCGCTAGCACCAAACTGAGCATAGATTTTCCACAATCATGTCCCGTTTTAGAAGGGTCTGCTCTGTGCTAAATTTTGGGAGTTGAGACATAAAAAGGGTATCGTTAGAAAGGTTAAGTTCTCTTACAATAAAATGTCCCAATGTGTTTCAGGGTCCATCTCACCCATTCTGTTCGACCAAACCTCAAATGCAAGTATCGAGTTGAAACTGCTTGTTGTCAGAGGAAGAAGTGATCTTTCGTCTTTGTTGTTGTGAGAGGGAGAGGGGGTAGATGCACAGACGGTGCGAAGGAGACGAGACCGAAAAGACAACGTCATGCGAACATAAACGCTCATAAAAACAAAAAATCTTACGATACAGGCATTTGGAACATCGGGCTAAAACATAATTTCTAATTAATTCGAAATATTGCCCAGCCCAACTCCCAGGCCTTGTACTCTTTAACTAAAAATATAACACACCTAATTGTGACAATCTGTATTTCTCTCTCCCATCAGGCACTGTGTGGATGCACGGTCAGCGCTCCCACTCTGGACGGTAGGACTGTGACTGTGACCTCCAGAGACGTGGTCAAACCTGGGATGAAGAAGCGTATCGTGGGAGAGGGACTACCCCTGTCCAAGTGCCCAGAGAAGAGGGGGGACATGGTGCTTGAGTTTGTAGTGAAATTCCCTGAGAATTTGGGGCAGAGTGCCCGCGATGCACTGACTCAGATTCTTCCTCCTTGAATGACTGTGGCTTTTGAAGACACCTAACAAACACGAAGACAGCCAGTCGTCTTTCTCCATTACAGTTGTCCTTACCCTAGGCCAAAGAACAGAATAGTTGTTTGGGAATTATACCTGTTTATTTTGATTCAACCTTTGATCCAAATGATAATTCAGTTATGTATTTAACCACCATGAGATATTGACCATGAGATATTGAGTAACATGTTGGTCTCTGTTCTGATGTTAGCTGTTCTGTTTGGTTCATAATTTTTTCCTGTTTAATATTATTAAAACATTTAGATTTTATTACCTACATGTCCTATTGACAGTATTCCATTTCCCATTGGAAGGGAAAATAAAGACACTTCTGGGGGACCCAGTGCTAGACATTGGATAATAATGTTTGAGCATAGGGCAAGGGTTGGTCGCCCTGTAGAGATGACTGGAGCTGGTTGTTATAAGGTCCGAGGGATAGGTAGAGTTGAAGATGCCTGTGGCAAACAGCACTGACGTGGAATTTGTGTGGTATCCAGTTGTTTTGATAGTGCTTCCAGAATATTTGTTGCAGGCAACTTATCAACTATATCTCTCAGGAGCAGTGACACACACCTGAATGTAGATATACTTATAAATACAATGCATACAGTGCCATCGGAAAATATTCAGACCCCTCGACTTTTCCCACATTTTGTTACGTTACAGCCTAATTCTAAAATTGATTAAAGTCGTTTTTTTTCTTATCAATCTACACACAATACACCATCATGACAAAGCAAAAACAGGTTTTTAGAAATGTTTTAGAATAAAAATAAAAAAACACATCACATTTACATAAGTATTGTGACCCTTTACTCAGTACTTTGTTGAAGCACATTTGGCAGCGACTACAGCCTCGAGTCTTCTTGGGTATGATGCTACAAGCTTGGCACACCTGTATTTGGGCAGTTTCTCCCATTCTTCTCTGCAGATCCTCTCAGGCTCTATCAGGTTGGATGGGGAGCGTTGCTGCACAGCTTTTTTCAGGTCTCTCCAGAGATGTTTGATCGGGTTCAAATCCGGGCTCTGGCTGGGCCACTCAAGGACATTCAGAGACTTGTCCCGAAGCAACTTCTACGTTGTCTTGGCTGTGTGCTTAGGGTCGTTGTCCTGTTGGAAGGACAACAACCCCTTCGCCCCAGTCTGAGGTACTGAGCGCTCTGGAGCAGGTTTTCATCAAGGATCTCTCTGTACTTTGCTCTGTTCATCTGTGCCTCGATCCTGACTAGTCTCCCAGTCCCTGCCGCTGAAAAACATCCCCACAGCATGATGATGCTGCCACCACCATGCTTCACCGAAGGGATGGTGTTAGGTTTCCTCCAGACGTGGCGCTTGGCATTCAGGCCAAAGAGTTCAATTTTGGTTTCATCAGACCAGAGAATCTTGTTTCTCATGGTCTGCAAGTCTTTAGGTGCCTTTTGGCAAACTCCAAGCGGGCTGTCATGTGCCTTTTATTGAGGAGTGGCTTCCGTCTGGCCACTCTACCATAAAGGCCTGATTTGGTGGAGTGCTGCAGGGATGGTTGTCCTTCTGGAAGGTTCTCCCATCTCCACTTAGGAACTCTAGAGCTCTGTCAATGACCATCTGGTTCTTGGTCACCTCCCTGACCAAGACCCTTTTCCCCCGATTGCTCAGTTTGGCTGGGCGGCCAGCTCTAGGAACCGTGGTTCCAAACTTCTTCCATTTAAGAATGATGGAGGGCAATGTGTTCTTGGGGACCATTTTTGGTACCCTTCCCCAGATCTGTGCCTTGACACAATCCTGTCTCGGAGCTCTACGGACAATTCCTTCAACCTCATGGCTTGGTTTTTGCTGTGACATGCACTGCCAACTGTGCAACCTTTGTATAGACAGTTATGTGTCTTTCCAAATCTAATCAATTGAATTTACCACAGGTGGACTCCAAGTTGTAGAAACATCTCAAGGATGATAAATGGAAACAAGATGCACCTGAGCTCAATTTCGAGTCTCATAAAAGGGTCTGAATACTTATGTAAATTAGGTATTTCTGTTTTCTAGGTTTAATACATTTGGTTAAAAAAATTGTTTTAACTGTTTTTGCTTTGTCATTATGGGGTATTGTGTGTAAATTGCTGAGGATTTTTTATTTAATCCATTTTAGATTAATACTGTGACATAACAAAATTTGAAAAAAGTCCAGGGGTCTGAATATATCTTTGGTGTTACCGGTATTATTTTGCAGTGAGGTATGCGAGAGATTCTGAAACTGCGTTATGTTGGGGAACTAGAGCAAATAGAATTCAGAAAATTCTTTCAGCTTAAATGGGAGGGGCAAAACTGGGGATTCTTGAGCACAACTTGCAAATCATGTTCAAACTAACCCAGAAAATGAGGTATGAATAAACATTTTTAGGAATTCACTCCAGGCAACTCCCTACAGATTCCACATACTTGATACACTACATGTCCAAAAGTGAGTGGACAACCCTTCAAATGAGTGGATTTGGCTATTTCAGCCCCAGTCATTGCTGACAGGTGTATAAAATCGAGCACACAGCTATGCAGTCTCAATAGACAAACATTGGCAGTAGAATGGCCTTACTGAAGAGCTCAGTGACTTTCAATGTGGCACCGTCATAGGATGCCAACTTTCCAACAAGTCAGTTCGTCAAATTTCTGCCCTGCTAGAGCTGCCCCAGTCAACTGTAAGTGCTGTTATTGTAAAGTGGAAACATCTAGGAGCAACAACAGCTCAGCCCCGAAGTGGTAGGCCACACAAACTCACAGAACAGGGCCACTGAAGCAGGTACAAATCGTCTGTCCTTGGTTGCAACACTCACTACCGAGTTTCAAACGGCCTCTGGAAGCAAAGTCAGTACAATAACTGTTCATCGAGAGCTTCATGAAATTGGTTTCCATGGCTGAGCAGCCACACAAGATCACCATGCGCAATGCCAAGCATCGGCTGGAGTGGTGTAAAGCTCACCGCCATTGGACTCTGGAGCAGTGGAAACACGTTCTCTGGAGTGATGAAACACGCTTCACCTGGCAGTCCGATGGACAATCTGGGTTTGGCGGATGCCAAGAGAACGCTACCTGCCCGACTGCATAGTGCCAACTGTAAACTTTGGTGGAGGAGGAATAATGGTCTGGGGCTGTTTTTCATGGTTTGGGCTAGGCCTCTTAGTTCCAGTGAAGGGAAATCTTAATGCTACAGCAGACAATGACATTCTAGACGATTCTGTGCTTTCAATTTTGTGGCAGCAGTTTGGGCAAGGCCTTTCCTGTTTCAGCATGACAATGCCCCAGTGCACAAAGCAAGGTCCATACAGAAATGGTTTGTTGAGATCAGTGTGGAAGAACTTGACTGGCCTGCATAGAGCCCTGTCCTCAACTCTATTGAACACCTTTGGTATGAATTGGCACGCCGACCCAGGTCTAATCGCCCAACATCGGTGGCCGACCTCACTAATGCTCTTGTGGCTGAATGCTGCGGGGACTTGCTTCCAATGTTCCAACATCTGGTGGAAAGCCTTCCCAGAAGAGTGGAGGCAGTTATAGCAGCAAAGGGAGGGACCAAGTCCATATTAATGCCCATGATTTTGGAATAAGAGCAGGTGTCCACATACTTTTGGCCATGTAGTGTAGCTTCTCCAGTTGTATAGATTTTAGTTATTCAAGGGCGCGTTATCTATTTTGTGCCAAATGTCAAGTCACAGATGTGAGATTGACCTCGTTTGTGTGTGTGTGTATAGACAAACGTGCACCATCTTATTTTGAAATACTATAAGAAGATGGTGTGATATGTTTTGACCTCTGTAGGACCCCTTACATTTAGCTTGAGGATCACTATTGTTGTAAGTATGATGAACTTGTATGCCCATTCTCCAGTGAAACTTGTAGGTGTGTTTACTCTGCAGTGACTCTTTAGAAGCTGTTCAAAACGGCAGTGCATTTTAGCTGTTTAAATTCTCTCTAACTCTGTTAAAGCTGTGAAACTAATATCTACTGCTACTTCGGAACCTCTATGCAAACCATTTCTGTTAGGATAATCTTCATCCTTTTTATTTTGTCATATCCTGTACTTCTTACACACTGCAGAGCAAACAATGACTTGTCTAATATGGCTGCTTTTAGACGGGCCCCAATTCTGAGTTTTTTCCCCCACTAAATTGTATTTTGACCAATCAGATCAGCTCTGAAAAAGATCTGCTGCGAAAAGATCTGATGTGATTGGTCAAAACACCAAATTAGTGGAAAAAGGATCAGAATTGAGCTGCCTGTGTGAACGCAGCCTACAGTATGTAGTGAACTGATTTTTGAAGCACATTGTTTGAGATAAAGCAAGCCTAAGCATCTGTGGTAAATAAGAAAATCATTCCAAAAATGACAGTTGACAAACTGTAAAATAGCCAAGTAGTGAGTCAGTTGTATTGTTAAAATATGTCTGAATTATTTGAATAATGTTACATTTTCAAGTACTTGAAATATATATTTTAACCTGGGGTGCATTCATTATGCCGATTCTGTTGCAAAACGTTTAATCTGTTGCACGAAAGGTTTACGCCAAACGGAAAATGTTTTGTAACAAATAATTTTTATTGGACAAATTCAGGTAGGTCCCGCACCGTTTCGTGCTGTTTGGTTCTCAAACGGTTCCCGTTGCAAGATGTAATGAATTTGATTGTCATTGAGGTTGTAATGATCAGTCAACACTTACCCATTTATCATTCCACTCCAAGTGGAGTTCCACTCTTATTTAATTTTAACAGATACATGTGGTTTAACATGAATGTAGAGATGTGTAATCTCGGTTGAACTTTTTTGTTAAAAAATATTTGCTTTATTTGCAAATGTTTTCCCTTGATGGAAAAGTTTAAATAGTTTTTATAAAATTTGCAGACAATCTGTATTATTATTATTATTATTATTATTAGGCACCCAGAATTTTATTTGACAAATATGTGTTAGCAATCTGCTTTTAATTTGTATGAAACTGAACAATTTTATTTTATTTGTCCTATCCTTTGAACAAATGAGGTCCCCTTGGCATTTTGTGGTATTTTAGTTGTTGCAAAGACTGGCAAACTTGTAAATATCAAATAAAATTGTACAAAATTATGTAGGCCCATGTCAAACTTTTAAAGTAACCGAGTGGATTTAGTTCTGCCGCACATGGGGCGCGAACCAGCTACTTTTTGCTTTCCTGCACACTGACTCGGTATCAAATTGTATTGGTCACCCCCTGTATATAGCCTCGTTATTGTGTTTTTATTTTATTTTTTACTTTAGTGTATTTGCGCTGTTGGTTAAGGGTTTGTAAGTAAGCAGTTCACGGTAAGGTCCACACTTGTGGTATTCGGCGCATGTGAAAGTTTGATTTGATTTAACAACACAATTATTTTACACATGCACAATTTTTGCCAACTAGGGCCTAGCTAACTGGATTATGGTCAAAGCACCATTTTAACAGATTGCATTTTGTTCTACCTGGAGCAGATTGTCAAACAAGCAATCTTCTGAAAAACACACATCCACATCCAGGGGTTAAACGGAGTGAGAGACATATGGGAACTGAATCTGTTAAGTTAGAATCAAAAGGTGAGCATTTTTAGTAAAAGCCTGTCTGCCATCTATACTAGATAGATTATAAAATGCATTACAGGCAGTGTAGATTAATTATTCATGCCAGGAGGACTATTGGAATTCCTAGGACAGAGAGTTGAAAAAACATGCTTTACAGTAGGGGGCATCGAAGAGCTAGAGACGTGGAGAGGAATCCTATAGTGGAGGAGGCCATTATACAGTGCTGAAGTCCCACCCCTGCAGTCGTCAATTGTTACCACAGTCGCAAAGTAAACCCCACCTGTTTCTACTATTGCTCTTCTTAAAATCTGATTTTAAACCTAACCTTAACCTCACTGCTAATCGTATTCCTAACCCCAAACATAAATAAAACTCAAAAAGCACTTTTTTTTTTTCATTTTTTTTTTCTCGACATAGCCAATTTGGACTTTGTGGCTGTGCTATCTAATGAAACCACCCCTGCTGAACAACATACATACCATCAGATCATCCTTTCCTCTCATTAGCTTGTTAGCCTATCTCACAAGACAAGCGATTCAAATGCGATGTAACTTTACTTTCACAACCTTTGGATCAAGAAGTAACCTAGTGTTTTGATGTTCAATTCCACGTCTGGTTTGAATAAATCACATCGTACAGCGAGTTAGCTAGCTAAAGCTCTGGTAAGATGCTTACCTTGACTGCTATATTCCTTCATTCTCAGCTAGCTAGCAGCTAATATTGTGTTAGCCAACAAGCTAACTAGCTAACAAGTTAGCTTCCTAGCTGACAATCTTTTTTTTTTTTTAAATAGGTGTATCAAATTAAGTGCAATCTCTGATTCAAGTTACGATGTTTATCATCTTATCTAATGCCATGTAACTTGATGGCAAGACAAGTAGCCAGAAGAAGTGTTTTATGGGTGAGCTAGCTAGCTGCTGGGCGTTTTGGTACTCGTTTTTGAAAGCTATCTTCCAGTGTATTGTGATGTGATGCACCAGCTATGGGGTTTGGTAGTAATGTTTAACTAACCTGTCAGGTGGAAGAAGACTTGAGAGAGTCCTATACTGGACAGGACCTTTGGCTACCTACCAAAGCAGCATCTGTTCACTACCACAGACAGACACACAGAAGGATAAAAATGCCTCTTGGATTGGGTAGAAGGAAGAAAGCGTCTCCACTAGTGGAGAACGAGGAAGCCGAGCCGATCCGAGCGGGCCTTAATGTCCCAGGAATGGACGGCCTGGATGGAGGTGGTGTGGGGCTCGGGGAGGGTACTACCCAGGAGGGTCTGCCACCCCCACCCACCAGCCTGAGACCTCGTCTGATCTTCCACACCCAGCTAGCACACGGTAGCCCCACGGGACGCATCGAGGGGTTCAGCAACGTGCGAGAGCTCTACACCAAGATCGGAGAGGCCTTTGGGATCGCACCACCAGAGGTGAACAATATGACGACTGAAGTGTGTGTGTGAGAGAGAGATTTGCTTCAGTTTATCCCTTTACTGACTCACTTTCTAACTCTTCAGGTGATGTTCTGCACTCTGAACACTCACAAGGTGGACATGGATAAGTTACTGGGGGGTCAGATTGGGCTGGAGGACTTTATTTTCGCCCATATCAAAGGCCAGAGGAAGGAGGTGGAGGTGTTCAAGGGGGAGGACGCCCTGGGGTTGACCATCACTGATAATGGAGCTGGATACGCCTTCATCAAGGTGGGCATGGTTACTGGCTAGGAAAGAGTTGTCTGTGTCTGTCACCTCTGATAAGTCTGGCAGTGGAAGGAAATGCATCAGCATCACACACAGAGGACTAAAAATAGAACAGAATGGGAGCGTTTGAAACGCAGAGCCTCAATTGCAGCGACAGTGTGGAATGTACAGTAGACTGAATATAAGATGTTAGTTAGTTGCCTATGCACATTATAGAGTTGTTTATGTTTGCCACTGCCAAATTGGCTGATTGTGTGAAATTGTGGATTTTTACATTGTCTCATCCTGTCCCTTCCAGAGAATAAGGGAGGGTAGCGTGGTCCATCAGATCCAGGTCATCAACGTGGGAGACATGATTGAGTCCATCAACGGCCACAGTCTCATTGGCTGTCGACACTACGAGGTGGCCAAGATGCTCAAGGAGCTGCCCAAGGGGAAGGACTTTGTTCTCAAGATGGTGGAGCCCTTGAAAGCCTTCGGTGGGTTTGTGTATGTGTGTGTGTGAGAGATTGTGTGTGCTGACAAAATAATTATGAATCATATTATGGTGTGACAGATTATATTTAGGAATGAGTCAGCAGTTATCAAACTTTGTGATGCCTTTTACTAATTGCTCTTATATTATCATTGACTAGCTAGATATAGAATTAGGAGGTCAGAAACCTGATGCTCTTTTGACATGTTATGTTGTCTCCCTTACCTGTAGACATGATCAGCCAGAGGTCAGGAGGGGCCCGGGCTGGCTCAGGAACCCAGCTGGGGACAGGGAAGGGCACCCTGCGTTTACGCTCCAAAGGCCCAGCCACTGTGGAGGAGCTGGTGAGTGTGTGTGTTGGTTCTTCTATTACCGTTAATAAGGTAAACATGGTTTCAGGTCATGACTATGTTTGTGGTATTTGTTTGTCAGCCCTCTGCGTTTGAGGAGAAGGCCATAGAGAAAGTGGATGACCTCCTGGAGAGTTACATGGGCATCAGAGACAGTGAGCTGGGTAAGGGAGACGGCGTGTGTATACGTGTGAATGTGATTCACACATGCAGCTCCTGTTAGCAAAGTGGTGACTTGTGTGTTGCCACTTCAAATCAAATTTGATTTGTTACATGCTTCGTAAACAACAGGTGTAGACTAACGGTGAAATGCTTACTCACGGACCCTTCCCAACAATGCAGAGCGAAATAAATTGAGAAATAATAGAAAAGTAAAACATGTAATAATAGATACACAATGAGTAACGATAACTTGGCAATATACACGGGTACCATTACTGAGTCGATGTGCAGGGTACGAGGTATATATGTACATTTGACTTGGAATAAAGAGGTCAGATAATATTACATGTATGTGATGAGACAACGTTAGTGCAAAAAGGGTCAATGCAAATAGTCTCGGTAGCTATTTGGTTAACTATTTAACGTCCTATTACTTTGTTGTGCTGTGGTTGACTCCTGTCTGACCCCTCTCCCTCACTGTCAGCTGCTACAATGGTGGAGCTGGGGAAGGACAAAAAGAACCCAGATGAGTTTGCCGAGGCGTTGGACGAGACTCTTGGTGACTTCGCCTTCCCGGATGAATTTGTTTTTGACGTCTGGGGTGCCATCGGGGACGCCAAGGTCGGCCGGCTGTAACCGGAGGGAGCAGGGGAACAACCCGTGTGTGGTTTTGAATGCTGAGGCACCAACCTGCAACAAACAGAACTGCTAGGAAACACCACACTACCATCATGTGATTTACTTATTGTTTTCTGTGTACTTATTATTTTTTACGTGGAGTTTACTACTCTTGTTGGGATACTTTTGGGAGAGACTCTTTGGGAGGATAGAGACAGTGTATGGGAGAGGATAGAGGACTCTGATCACTAGCTCTGATCACTCGATCAGGCTGAAAATACTCTCATCAGACTCAAGACTATTGAATGCAATACGTGGAGGTTATTGTTTTCAAACAGCAAGTGCTTTTCAATTTTCTTCCAGGTCTTGTGGTTGTGGACACACCTCCTGACCTTGAACACGTCACATGTTAACTCCCAGGTCTTTGTTCCACTAGTCCTCTGAGGAACAATCCCGAGAACAAGTGGGAGAAGTGAGGGACCACGGCTTACATACACCTACCTTTTGAAGTTTGAGTTCAAACAAACTGTGATGTTTTCCCCCCACTTTGCACTGTTGCACTGCGCTGTAGAAAATATAAGAAAAGTGCATTGTACGTCACTGGAGCAGTCACTCACTACATAGCACTGGTGCATAGAACTGGACTACAGAATGTGTGTTCTGTGTTGTTCAGAGAGGGGCGTATTGAGACGCTCAGGCCCAGAATGTTCTGGTCAAATTGCATGGTCAGAAAAGACATCTTATTAGCACGTGCTATTATTGTTTGTTTCCTCGTTGTGAGTTCTTTTGGTTTTATGTGCTGTTGAGTGTCACTATTGAAGGAGTGTTTTGGCTGCTGAAGGTTTACAATGCGTAGGCTGTCACTACAAAATTAGCTGCAGCTTTTTCTATGGTTCAAACTACAATCACTATCAGTTTTTCTGAAGTGAATAAGGTATAGAAACAAGCTACACTTTACATGCAGCACATCCCAGTCTGGTAACAAAGATAGTCTGATTGGTTAATACTTAAATGGTCCCCTTTGCCAGGGAAACTCCAGTATTAAGAAAAGCAGTGTTATATTACAGTATTACAAGAATACTCAAGAATTTGAAGTACTTGTTTAAAAACTATTGTCTTATTGGTAGACTGAGCCTTTAATTATTATTTTTTAAGAATGTTTTTGCAGGATTTTTTCAAGGAGTGGTGTTTTAAATGAAAAATGGAGTTGTGTAACTGATGAGGAATTTCCTCTTTTAATTGAGTTGGTAAAAATGAAAACTGATATCCATGCCAAAAGCGTTGGCATTTCCAATAGACAGCATTTTTTTAGGGACCAGACAGTCTCAACATGAAGGAGCCAAATAGTTATGCACATAAGTCATGGAGCGGTCAAGTAATGAAAGAAAAATGCACCATTATGCAATTCTGCAATGAAATGAAGGACCAAGTCCAACACTGTTACTTTAGGAAAGAACCTGGACACTACCATAGGAACAGAATGATGTCATTATCAAACCAAACTACTTTCTGCAAAGTCATCTTGGCTTTTAGTGACTTCTTAATAGATGAATAAAAAAACAAAAACATGCAATATCGGTCAAAGTTCCAAGATATAGAAAATAATTACTCAACATAGAAAGTATTTCTTTTCATAACTTTATGGGGTTGTATCTTTTCCATAGTCTATCTCTGAATGAACAACATATTTTTGTAGTAAATTGTTTGGTTGTTTTTCTGTCTTTCAATGCTGTTGAAGTATATCTAGATGGTTACTGTCATAAAATACTGATAATAGCCACTGTAATCCTGAGGACATTGTTTTGTTATGGCTTTCTATTACAAGGTCTGATTTAAATGGCAATAATAATGACAAAGATGATGAAATACGATGTCTTCCATGTCTTTCCCTCAGTTGAATACACAAATGTTGTCTTGGACTCTTCAATAGGAAATATTTCCCTATATGTAATTCATATTACTATATTATGTCAGATTGTTTAGCAGAAAAAAGTGCAAAATCTTATTTTTTAAAAGTATGTTTGTCATTTTCCTTACTGGGGCGAGAAAATGAACTAACGTCAGGTCGTAGTCAAGCTGATATTTTGCACTGGCTGAGTTGTTCACCTGCTAATGGTAACATGTTCTTCTTAGAGAGACAAACACATCACCCCCTGGAGTGTGTGTGTGTGTGTGTGTGTGTGTGTAATCAGGTCATGTTCTCACCTCAAAAAATACATGCATCAAATCACTCCCTTCAGCCCTCAATAGTAGGACAGTTTGGGAATGCAATACACAATGGGAATTTGATATGGCGTATCAATGTTTGAGAGTCACATCTAAGCTTTAATTTGTAATTGCACTGACACTAATCTTAGTCCTGGGACGGAATATATACAGCCTCTTCTAAATGCTTGGCTCAGCATCCCACGTTCTAGAAGTTTTTGCCATGGTCAGCCTTTAGCGGCCTGAATCCCCAAAACAACCATGTTTACTGCATACAGTTCACTGGACACAGCACGTCATTTCAGTGAGGAAATGTGGGTAATATTTGGTTGAGATGTTGGTCAATGTGATTTCAACCTTTATTCACCCACTCAACGACAGCCAGAAGTTCGTTGAATTCCCAATGTGTTATCACTATGCTTTCAACCATCTAATAACCAAATTCCAAAGGAAAAACTATGTCAGATTAATGGTTTAGTTGTCATCTAAATGTGTTATCTGCGCTTTCAACCATTTAAATGCACAACAAAGTTGAAATAGGAATACAATGTCCCGTTTTGTATTTATACAACCTAATGTGTTATCACTGTGCTTCATTTAATAGCACAACCAAATTACCTGGATTGCAGTTGAGATTACATTAAAAGTGCATGGTGCAATTAAGTTATTGATGCTGTTCAAGATTCTGTGTAGATGATTACAGCAATTGTGAAGATTGTCACATCTGCAGCCTTTGCATGCAATCTTGAACATGCAGGCTTTCTATGATTAAATAAGACATTTACAGTGCATTTGGAAAGTATTCAGACCCCTTGACTTTTTCCACATTTTGTTAAGTTACAGCTGTATTCTAAAATTGATTAAATTATATTTTTTCCTCATCAATCTGCTCACAATACCCCATAAGGACAAAGAGAAAACAGGTTTTAGCAAATGTATTAAAAATACAAAACAAATACCCTATTTACATAAGTATTCATACACTTGGCTATGAGACCTGAAATTGAGCTCAAGTGCATCCTGTTTCCATTGATCATCGTTTAGAAGTTTCTACAACTTGATTGGAGTCCACCTGTGGTAAATTCAATTGATTGGACATGATTTGGAAATGCACACACCTGTTGATATAATGTCCTACAGTTAACAGTGCATGTCAGAGCAAAAATCAAACCATGAGGTCGAAGGAATTGTCCGTAGACCGCTGAGACAGGATTGTGTCGAGGCACAGATAGGGTACCAAAACATTTCTTCAGCATTGAAGGTGCACTGTAAGATACAGTGGCCTCCATCATTCTTAAGTTTGGAACCACCAAGACTCTTCCTAGAGCTGGAAACCAAACCAAACTGAGCAATCGGGGAAGAAGAGCCTTGGTCTTGACCAAGAACCTGATGGTCACTATAAATGAGCTCCAGAGTTCTTCTGTGGAGATGGGAGAACTTTCCAGAAGGACAACCATCTCTGCAGCACTCCACCAATCAGGCCTTTGTGGTAGAGTGGCCAGACTGAAGCCACTCCTCAGTAAAAGGCACATGGCAGCAAGCTTGGAGTTTGCTAAAAGGCACCTAATGGACTGACCATGAGAAACAATATTCTCTGGTCTGATGAAACCAAGATTGAACTCAACGTCAACAAAACAAAGGAGATGATTGTGGACTTCAGGAAACAGCAGAGGAAGCCCCCCCCTATCCACATCGACGGGACAGTAGTGGAGAAGGTGTAAAGTTTTAAGTTCCTCAGTGTACACATCACGAACAAACTGAAATGGTCCACCCACACAGACCGTGGTGAAGAAGGAGGCTGAAGAAATGTGGCTTGTCACCTAAAACCCTCACAAACCTTTACAGGTGCACAATTGAGAGCATTCTGTCGGGCTGTATCACCGCCTGGTACGGCAACTGCACCGCCCTCAACCGCAAGGTTCTCCAGAGGGTGGTGCGGTCTGCACAACACATCACCGGGGGCAAACTACCTGTCCTCCAGGACACCTACAGCACCTGACGTCACAGGAAGGCCAAAAAGATCATCAAGGACAAAAACCAGCGGAGCCACTGCCTGTTTACCCCACTACCATCCAGAAGGCGAGGTCAGTACAGGTGCATGAAAGCCGGAACCAATAGAAGCTGTTTTTCAATCTCAAGGCCATCAGACTGTTAAACAGCCATCACTAACACAGAGAGGCTGCTGCCTACATACAGACTCAAATCATTGGCCACTTTAATAAATGGATCACTAGTCACTTTAAATAATGCCACTTTAATAATGTTTACATATCTTACATTACTCATCTCATATGTATATACTGTATTTTATACCATCTATTGCATCTTGCCTATGCCGCTCGGCCATCGCTCATCCATATATTTATATGTACATATTCTTATTCCATCCCTTTACATTTGTGTGTATAAGGTCGTTGTTATGGAATTGTTAGATTACTTGTTAGATATTACTGCACTGTCTGAACTAGAAGCACAAGCATTTCGCTATACTCATATTAACATCTGCTAACCATGTGCATGTGACTTTGATTTGATTTTGATTTGATTTGAACTCTTTGGCTTGAATGCCAAGCACACATTTGGAGGAAACCTGGCACCATCCCTATGGTGAAGCATGGTGGTGGCAGCATCATGCTGTGGGGAAGTTTTTCAGCGGCAGGGACTGGGAGACTAGTCAGGATTGAGGGAAAGATGAACGGAGCAAAGTACAGAGAGATCCTTGATGAAAACCTGCTCCAGAGCTCAGACTGGGGCGACGGTTCACCTTTGAACAGGACCCTAAGCACACAGCCAAGACAACGCAGGAGTGGCATCGGGACAAGTCTCTAAATCTCCTTGAGTGGCCCAGCCAGAACCCGGACTTGAACTCGGTCTAACATCTCTGGAGAAACCTGAAAATAGATGTGCAGCGACGCTCCCCAGCCAACCTGGCAGAGCTTGAGAGGATCTGCAGAGAATGGAAGAAACTCCCCAAATACAGGTGTGCCAAGCTTGTAGTGTCATAACCAAGTAGACTCGAGGCTGTCATCGCTGCCAAAGGTGCTTCAACAAAGTACTAAGTAAAGGGTCTGAATACTTCTGTAAATATTACATATATTTTTATAAATGTGAAAACATTTATGACAATCGTTTTTTGCTTTGTCATTATGGAATACCGTGTGTAGATTGATGAAGAACAAAAAAAATATTTTGAATAAATGTTAGAATTAGGCTGTAACGAAACAAAGTCAAGAGATCTGAATTCTTTCTGAATGCACTGTATAGTTACAGTAGTCTAACCTCAAAATGTGGCCATGGATGTGTTACTCATTTCAAGGTTGAATAAATACTAGTTTGTAAGATAGCCTAACTTTAGGTTATTGAATTGTGTTTGGTTGACAATGCCAGATAGTTTCATCTGAGCCACTAGCTTAATCCTATTCTTTTAACTTTTATTTTTGGTTTAGTTGGAGACTTGAATCCAACATATCATTTTGTTGACAAGTTAATAGGCTATTTACTTTATTGCAAAAGGGATATTGAATTGTGTTTGGTTGTCAACAAATTCCAGTTTGTCTACAAATATAAAATGTATATGTTGGATTCACAAATCTAACAATCTAAGTTAAAGAATAGGAGGAAATCTAATCAAACTTTAAATGCATTTTGAATAAAGTTTGATTTGATTTAGTCCTATCTTTTAACTTTGATTTTTGGTTGACATGGAGACTTAAATCCAATATATCAATGATTATTTTGAAGATTGCATTTGAAATCAACCAAAGCTTAAAATCCTTGGCCAATATTTATTGTCTATTTAAGCAATAACCCCCGAGGAGGTGTGGTGTATGGCCACTATACCACGGCTAACGGTTGTTCTTATGCACGAAGCAACGCAAAGTGCCTGGACACAGCCCTTAGCCGTGGTGTATTGGCCATATATCACAAACCCCAGAGGAGCCTTATTGCTATTATAAACTGGCTACCAACATAATTAGAGCAGTAAAACTAAATGTTTTGTCAAACCCGTGGTATACGGTCTGATATAACATGGCTTTCAGTCAATCAGAATTCAGGGCTCAAACTACACAGTTTATCATTTTAGTTGACCCCTGGGTTGAATTGAAACAATAGCTGACTTAAATGCTATATACAGTGGGGAGAACAAGTATTTGATACACTGCCGATTTTGCCGATTTTCCTACTTACAAAGCATGTAGAGGTCTGTAATTTTTATCATAGGTACACTTCAACTGTGAGAGACGGAATCTAAAACAAAAATCCCAAAAATCACATTGTATGATTTTTAAGTAATTAATTTGCATTTTATTGCATGACATAAGTATTTGATACATCAGAAAAGCAGAACTTAATATTTGGTACAGAATCCTTTGTTTGCAATTACAGAGATCATACGTTTCCTGTAGTTCTTGACCAGGTTTGCACACACTGCAGCAGGGATTTTGGCCCACTCCTCCATACAGACCTTCTCCAGATCCTTCAGGTTTCGGGGCTGTCGCTGGGCAATACGGACTTTCAGCTCCCTCCAAAGATTTTCTATTGGGTTCAGGTCTGGAGACTGGCTAGGCCACTCCAGGACCTTGAGATACTTCTTACGGAGCCACTCCTTAGTTGCCCTGGCTGTGTGTTTCGGGTCGTTGTCATGCTGGAAGACCCAGCCACGACCCATCATCAATGCTCTTACTGAGGGAAGGAGGTTGTTGGCTAAGATCTCGCAATACATGGCCCCATCCATCCTCCCCTCAATACGGTGCAGTCGTCCTGTCCCCTTTGCAGAAAAGCATCCCCAAAGAATGATGTTTCCACCTCCATGTTTCACGGTTGGGATGGTGTTCTTGGGGTTGTACTCATCCTTCTTCTTCCTCCAAACACGGCGAGTGGAGTTTAGACCAAAAAGCTCTATTTTTGAATCATCAGACCACATGACCTTCTCCCATTCCTCCTCTGGATCATCCAGATGGTCATTGGCAAACTTCAGACGGGCCTGGACATGCGCCTGCTTGAGCAGGGGGACCTTGTGTGCGCTGCAGGATTTTAATCCATGACGGCGTAGTGTGTTACTAATGGTTTTCTTTGAGACTGTGGTCCCAGCTCTCTTCAGGTCATTGACCAGGTCCTGCCGTGTAGTTCTGGGCTGATCCCTCACCTTCCTCATGATCATTGATGCCCCACGAGGTGAGATCTTGCATGGAGCCCCAGACCGAGGGTGATTGACCATCATCTTGAACTTCTTCTATTTTCTTCCATTTTCTAATAATTGCGCCAACAGTTGTTGCCTTCTCACCAAGCTGCTTGCCTATTGTCCTGTAGCCCATCCCAGCCTTGTGCAGGTCTACAATTTTATCCCTGATGTCCTTACACAGCTCTCTGGTCTTGGCCATTGTGGAGAGGTTGGAGTCTGTTTGATTGAGTGTGTGGACAGGTGTCTTTTATACAGGTAACGAGTTCAAACAGGTGCAGTTAATACAGGTAATGAGTGGAGAACAGGAGGGCTTCTTAAAGAAAAACTAACAGGTCTGTGAGAGCCGGAATTCTTACTGGTTGGTAGGTGATCAAATACTTATGTCATGCAATAAAATGCAAATGAATTACTTAAAAATCATACAATGTGATTTTCTGGATTTTTGTTTTAGATTCCGTCTCTCACAGTTGAAGTGTACCTATGATAAAAATTACAGACCTCTACATGCTTTGTAAGTAGGAAAACCTGCAAAATCGGCAGTGTATCAAATACTTGTTCTCCCCACTGTATGTCTAAATAGAATCATTGATGATATATGACCTTTAAAGTATGGTTACATTTAATTTGCTCTGTTAAATCTATCCTTTGGAATGACTTAGGTAGCAACAGTGCATATATTTAGTTATTAATAGGTCTCTTAATAATCATTCTCATGATAGCACATTGGTAGTAGTCAGTGACAAATAGAAAAGCTGAGTTTGGTTAAAACCCTGGATGGGAGACCAAATTAATAGCTGTAGATCAACTCGCCAGTAGGAGGTGCTGCCCAGCCTATAGTTTTTTGTTGTTGATAGTGGATATAATGTTGACGATATAATGCTGAAGATTTAGCCTACTGTTCTGACTTGGTGGTGCACATGTACCCTATAACCTGTTTTAGAGAAATGTAATCATTGAATATTGTAAGAGCTTTCATTTTCTGCTTATATGCCCCCTTTATTTATCCTATGGTTCTGACTTGGTGTACAGGGAGAAAACTGTAAAAATGGCCCATGTTCTGAATTCTGTCGCTTTACATTTCAAAAGTACTGAACAAATAGTTATATCTACTATGTCCGTCCTAGCTCATTAATGTCTAAATTGAAATTACGAATTGGCTCTTATCCGCTTGTCGTCCCCTTATGCAATAGTTTGTACATCTCAATTGTCAGTAGAAACCACATTTGTTTAAGCAAGTCAGCCATATCAGCTATGTTTTTTAAAAGGCAGTAAATGAGGCTGAATGAACTGTTTCACTGCCAGACAAGGCTCCGCTGATAGCCAGGTGTAGCAGTGGTAAGGATTCACTCCATGGTGCTGAAAAGAAAGCTCTGCTGTTGGGACAGCTTTATGTAGGCCCTAACAGTTTATGGGCACTGTTTGTCACCGTTATAGTGCAATTCATGTATTGTTCAGTGTTGTGTAGTGGCTTTGCTGGCATGTATCTAACATTTTTGTTTTGTTTGCCCCACCAAGATGTACATTCTAAAATCGCCACTGGCACAGAGACATGTTTTTTTTGTCCTACCAGATCCGCAAGAAGGTTATAGCAAGTGTATCCCTCTGTCCTTCGACTGATGATGAATGTCCGGTTCAGGTTATTTAATTGCAATTTGCTCTATCTGTTCAGTACCTCAACACCCCAGGAAGGTCCATTTACTTTGTGCTGGGAAAATCATGTGATGAAATCTTGCTTTCTCATTGCTGAAGTCCCCCCACCCCCCCAACAATAGCAAACAATGTAATAGCTGGCAATGCAATCCAAGCCGTGGGCGGCAGGCCAATAGCCCAGAGCTGCTGATGGCAGTGCACTAGGTAATTGAACAGCTTGTTTTGAACAATATCTTTTTGAAACAGTAAAATGTACACACATTAACCAAACTTTTTGGGACATTTTAAAAGTTAATCTTAAATCCTATAATATGAAATCAGCAAAAAAAATAAGCTTCCCTTTTTCAGGACCCTGTCTTTCAAAGATAATTAGTACAAATCCAAATAACACAGCTCTTCATTGTAAAGGGTTAAAACACTGTTTCCCATGCTTGTTCAATGAACCATAAACAATTAATGAACATGCACCTGTGGAACGGTCGTTAGGACACTAACAGCTGCACAGGACCGGTACATCCAAACATCACACCTGTGGGACAGGTACAGGACGGCAACAACAACAACATCCCGAGTTACACCAGGAATGCACAATCCCTCCATCAGTGCTCAGACTGTCCGCAATAGGCTGAGAGAGGCTGGACTGAGGGCTTGTAGGCCTGTTGTAAGACAGGTCCTCACCAGACATCATCGGCAACAACGTCGTCTATGGGCACAAACCCACCGTCGCTGGACCAGACAGGACTGGCAAAAAAGTGCTCTTCACTGACGAGTCGCGGTTTGTCTCAACAGGGGTGATGGTCGGATTTGCGTTTATCGTCGATGGAATGAGCGTTACACCGAGGCCTGTATTCTGGAGCGGGATCGATTTGGAGGTGAAGGGTCCATCATGGTCTGGGGCAGTGTGTCACAGCATCATCGGACTGAGCTTGTTGTCATTGCAGGCAATCTCAATGCTGTGTGTTACAGGGAAAACATCCTCCTCCCTCATGTGGTACCCTTCCTGCAGGCTCATCCTGACATGACCCTCCAGCATGACAATGCCACCAGCCATACTGCTCGTTCTGTGCGTGATTTCCTGCAAGACAGAAATGTCAGTGTTCTGCCATGGCCAGCAAAGAGCCTGGATCTCAATCCCATTGAGCACGTCTGGGACCTGTTGGATCGGAGAGTGTGGGCTAGGGTCAGTCCCCCCAGAAATGTCCGGGAACTTGCAGGTGCCTTGGTAGAAGTAGGGTAACATCTCACAGCAAGAACATGCAAATCTGATGCAGTCCATGAGGAGGAGATGCACTGCAGTACTTAATGCAGCTGGTGGCCACACCAGATACTGACTGTTACTTTTGATTTTGACCCCCCCTTCCTTCAGGGACACATTATTCAATTTTCTGATAGTCACATGTTTGTGGAACAGGTTCAGTTTATGTCTCAGTTGTTGAATCTTGTTATGTTCATACAAATATTTACACACGTTAAGTTTGCTGAAAATGAACGTAGTTGACAGTGAGAGGACGTTTCTTTTTTTGCTGAGTTTATATATTTACAGTACCAGTCAAAAGTTTGGACATACCTACTCATTCAAGGGTTTTTCTTTATTTTTACAATTTTCTACATTGTAGAATAATAGTGAAGACATCAAAACTATGAAATAAAACATTTAGAATCATGTAGTAACCAAAAAAGTGATTGTGGAGGCCAGGTCATCTGACGCAGCACTCCATCACTCTCCTTGGTCAAATAGCCCTTACACAGCTTGGAGGTGTGTTTTGGGGTCATTGTCCTGTTGAAAAACAAATGATAATCGAACTAAGTGCAAACCAGATGGGATGGAGTGTCGCTGCAGAATGCTGTGGTAGCCATGCTGGTTAAGTGTGCCTTGAATTCAAAATAAATCAGACAGTGTCAACAGCAAAGCACCATCACACCTCCTGCTTCATGGTGGGAACCACACATGCGGAGATCATCCGTTCACGTACTCTGCTTTTCACAAAGACACAGCGTTTGGAACCAAAAATCTCAAATTTGGACTCATCAGACCAAAGCACAGATTTCCAGTGGTCTAATGACCATTGCTCATGTTTCTTGGCCCAAGCACGTCTCTTCTTATTAGTGTCCTTTAATAGGGGTTTCTTTGCAGCAATTCGACCATTCACACAGCTATTACTAGCTTGTTCAACCTCTCTTTCGCATCGTCTGAGATCCCTAAAGATTGGAAAGTTGCCGCGGTCATCCCCCTCTTCAAAGGGGGAGACACTCTAGACCCAAACTGCTACAGACCTATATCTATCCTACCCTGCCTTTCTAAGGTCTTCGAAAGCCAAGTTAACAAACAGATCACCGACCATTTCGATTCCCACCGTACCTTCTCCGCTATGCAATCTGGTTTCCGAGCTGGTCATGGGTGCACCTCAGCCACGCTCAAGGTCCTAAACGATATCATAATCTCTATCGATAACAGACAATACTATGCAGCTGTATTCATCGACCTGGCCAAGGCTTTCGACTCTGTCAATCACCACATTCTTATCAGCAGACTCAACAGCCTTGGTTTCTCAATGACTGCCTCGCCTGGTTCACCAACTACTTCTCTGACAGAGTTCAGTGTGTCAAATCATAGGGCCTGTTGTCCGGACCTCTGGAAGTCTCTATGGGGGTGCCACAGGGTTCAATCCTCGGGCCGACTCTTTTCTCTGTATACATCAACGATGTTGTTCCTGCTGCTGGTGATTCTCTGATCCACCTCTACGCAGACGACACCATTCTGTATACTTCTGGCCCTTTGTTGGACACTGTGTTAACTAACCTCCAGACGAGCTTCAATGCCATACAACTCTCCTTCCGTGGCCTCCAACTGCAAAACTAAATGCATGCTCTTCAACCGATCGCTGCCCACACCTACCCACCCGTCCAGCATCACTACTCTGGACGGTTCTGACTTAGAATATGTGGACAACTACAAATACCTAGGTGTCTGGTTAGACTGTGAACTCTCCTTCCAGACTCACATTAAGCATCTCCAATCCAAAATTAAATCTAGAATCGGCTTCCTATTTCGCAACAAAGCATCCTTCACTCATGCTGCCAAACATACCCTAGTAAAACTGACTATCCTACCGATCCTTGGTTTCGGCGATGTCATTTACAAAATAGCCTCCAACACTCTACTCAACAAATTGGATGCAGTCTATCACAGTGCCATCCACTTTGTCACCAAAGCCCCATATACTACCCACCACTGCGACTTGTATGCTCTCGTTGGCTGGTCCTCGCTTCATATCCGTCGCCAAACCCACTGGCTCCAGGTCATCTATAAGTCGTTGCTAGGTAAAGCCCCGCCTTATCTCAGCTCACTGGTCACCATAGCAGCACCCACCCGCAGCACGCGCTCCAGCAGGTATATTTCACTGGTCACCCCCAAAGCCAATTCCTCCTTCGGCTGCCTTTCCTTCCAGTTCTCTGCTGACAATGACTTGAACGAACTGCAAAAATCACTGAAGCTGGAGACTCATATCTCCCTCACTGGCTTTAAGCACCAGCTGTCAGAGCAGCTCACAGATCATTGCACCTGTACATAGCCAATCTGTAAATAGCCCATCCAACTACCTCATCACCATATTGTTATTTATTTTCTTTATTTTTCTCCTTTGCAACCCAGTACCGCTACTTGCACACTCATCTTCTGCAAATCTATCACCCCAGTGTTTAATTTGCCATACTGTAATAATTTTGCCACTATGGCCTATTTATTGCCTCACCCCCCTTATCCTACCTCATTTGCACACACTGTATATAGACTTTCTCTGTTGTATTATTGACTGTATGTTTGTTTATTCCATGTGTAACTCTGTGTTGTTGTTTGTGTCACACTGCTTTGCTTTATATTGACCAGGTCGCAGTTGTAAATGAGAACTTGTTCTCAACTAGCCTACCTGGTTAAATAAAGGTGAAATTTAAAAAAAATTATGTTGAGATGTTTCTGTTACTTGAACTCTGTGAAGCATTTATTTGGGCTGCAATCTGAGGTGCAGTTATCTCTGGGTCTTCCTTTCCTGTGGCGGTCCTCATGAGATCCAGTTTCATCATAGTGCTTTATGGTTTTTGTGACTCCACTTGAAAAAACTTTAAAAGTTCTTGAAATGTTTCGGATTGACTGACCTTCATGTCTTAAAGTAAGGATGGTCTGTCATTTCTCTTTGCTTTTTTGAGCTGTTCTTGTCATAATATGGACGTGGTCTTTTACCAAATAGGGCTATCTTCTGTATACCACCCCTACCTTGTCACAACACAACTGATTGGCTCAAACGCATTAAGAAGGAAAGAAATTCCACAAATGGACTTTTAACAAGGCACACCTGTTAACTGAAATGCATTCCAGGTGACGACCTCATGAAGCTGTCAGAGAGAAGGCTAAGAACTTGTAAAGCTGTCATCAAGGCAAAGGGTGGCTACTTTGAAGAATCCCAAATATAAAACATATTTTGATTTGTTTAACACTTTTTTGGTTACTTCATGATTCCATATGTGTTATTTCATACAGTTGAAGTCGGAAGTTTACATACACCTTAGCCAAATACATTTAAACTCAGTTTTTCACAATTCCTGACATTTAATCCTAGTAAAAATTGTCTTAGGTGAGTTAGGATCACCACTTTACTTTAAGAATGTGAAATGTCAGAATAATAGAAGAGAGAATTATTTCTTTCAGCTTTTATTTCTTTCATCACATTCCCAGTGAGTCAGAAGTTTACATACACTTAATTAGTATTTGCCTTTAAATTGTTTAACTTGGGTCAAACATTTCAGGTAGCCTTCCGCAAGCTTCCCATAAATTGGGTGAATTTTGGCCCATTCCTCCTGACAGAGCTGGTGTAACTGAGTCAGGTTTGTAGGCCTCCTTGCTCGCACACGCTTTTTCAGTTCTGCCCACAAATTTTCTATGGGATTGAGGTCAGGGCTATGTGATGGCCACTCCAATACCTTGACTTTGTTGTCCTTAAGCCATTTTGCCACAACTTTGGAAGTATGCTTGGGGTCATTGTCCATTTGGAAGACCCATTTGCGACCAAGCATTAACTTCCTGACTGATGTCTTGAGATGTTGCTTCAATATATCCACATAATTTTCCTACCTCATGATGCCATCTATTTTGTGAAGTGCACCAGTCCTCCTGCAGCAAAGCACCCCCACAACATGATGCTGCCAACCCCGTGCTTCGCGGTTGGGATGGTGTTCTTCGGCTTGCAAGCCTCTCCCCTTTTCCACATTCATCTCTAGGAGACAGAACGCGTCTCTTTCTTGAGCGGTATGACGGCTGCGTGGTCCCATGGTGTTTATACTTGCGTACTAATGTTTGTACAGATGAACGTGGTACCTTCAGGCATTTGGAAATTGCTCCCAAGGATGAACCGGACTTGTGGAGGTCTACAATTTTTTGTCTGAGGTCTTGGCTGATTTCTTTTTTTTTTTTCCCATGATGTCAAGCAAAGAGGCACTGAGTTTGAAGGTAGGCCTTGAAATACATCTACAGGTACACCTCCAATTGACTCAAATGATGTCAATTAGCCTATCAGAAGCTTCTAAAGCCATGAAATAATTTTCTGGAATTTTCCAAGCTGTTTAAAGGCACAATCAACTTAGTGTATGTAAGCTAGTTTTAATGACTCTAAGCTAAGTGTATGTAAACGTCCGACTTCAACTGTAATTTTGATGTCTTCACTATTATTCTGCTCACTATTATTACTGCTGCTCCGGAGTTGCGCAGCGGTCTAAGTCACTGCATCTCAGTGCAAGAGGGCGTCACTATAGTCCCTAGTTTGAATCCAGGCTGTATCTCATTCGGCCGTGATTGGGAGTCCCCATAGGGAGGCACTCAATTGACCCAGCGTATTCTGGGTTTGGCCGGGGTAGGCCGTCATTGTAAATAAGAATGAGTTCTTAACTGACTTGCCTAGTTAAATAAAAGTTGTAGAAAATAGTAAAATAAATAAATAAAATAATAATAAAATAAATAAAAACCCTAGAATGAGTAGGTGTGTCCAAACTTTTGACTGGTACTGTATATATATATATAATATATATGTAGATTTTGTGTTGTTGTTGACCAATCACAAGTGGGGCTCTGCCCCTAACACCCTAATGGATGGGCAGCCACTGCATCTGACTTCATTTCAAAGATACAAATTCAACATATTTTATACAACGCACTGGGCACACACTGGTTGACTCAATGTTTTTTCCATGTAATTTCAATTAAATTACAGTGAACCAACGTGGAATAGACGTTGAATTGACATCTGTGCCCAGTGGGAAGATTTGTCTACGTTAAAAATGTGTTACAATGATGACATAATCCTGTGGTTGAAATTTCACCCTCAAAACAACAGTTTACTTTTTTCAAATCCAATGTATTTTCCACGTAGATTCCACGTCACAATACGCTGACAAATTGCGTTGGAACAAAGTTGATTCAACCAGTTTGTGCCCAGTCTGAGGCCTCCTAACCCTACTCCTACCGCAGCACCTGTTGCTCCAGGCTTTACCCACACGTGACACTACCACCTCTCGTTTCTCAGAAACAGGCAGACTGACTCTGACTGGGAGGTCAGTTGGGCATAATAACTAACGATTAGTTTCTTAGAATCCTGTTGTGGGCAGGTACAGTAGGTAGGAGGCCAGGGGACGTGATTTGGCTTTTAAAGACATTTTTCCCTTGGGGGGCGGAGCAGGACCTGTTCTACAAGTCCAGGTCACCCATAGGATGTGATCTCATGTCCCTCATTTACTATGTTGTGTGTCCTTAGCTGTCAGTCCAGTGTCTGTTCCTGGATGTGAGATAGAGCTGGCAGAGAGCTTTCCTCAGGAAAGAGTAGATGCTGCAGCACTGCTGAAAGATATTTCCTCCACTGAAAAGGGAATACACCACAGTAGTCTCTAGCTACAGTGCAGGAGCCAGTCATGGCGCTGCGTCCACGGGCTTCCTCCCAGCCTGGGAAACCTTCGTTCTTACAGAGCCCCAAGGTGGTCATGGCTCTGCGGCCCAGGGCCGTGTCCTCTCACTCAAGCTCCATGCTGGAGGATGAGCTAACCTGCTCTGTGTGCTGCGAGATCTTCAGGGACCCTGTGGTGCTCAAGTGCACCCACAGCTTCTGCCGGGCCTGCCTGCAGCAGTTCTGGAACCAGAAGAAGGCGAGGCGCGAGTGTCCCGTGTGCCGCAGGAAGTGTTCCCTGACGGAGCCCACAGTGAGCCTGGCTCTGAAGAACGTGGCCGATACCTTCTTCAGGGAGCAGAGGAGCCAGGGCGAGGCGGGCGGAGGGCCGGACAGAGGGGGCATCCCAGTGAAGTCTGAGGCAAAGTGCCACACACACGGGGAGGTGCTGAAGCTGTTCTGCCAGGACGATGCCGAGGTGCTCTGCTGTGTGTGTCACACGTCTAAGAGGCACCAGGGCCACTGTGTGATCCCACTGGAGGAGGGGGCCCAGGAGCTCAAGGTTAGAATGGCTTGTCTCGTATCATTCACTTTTGGATGGTTGTGTAACCCTCTCTTTTATGGTGATGCAAATATTGTATTCTGTCAGATAATCTTTTAATTTCACAGTTTTTATTCAGATATACTACTTTATATTGACCATACTACCTTGAAAATGTGTTCTTAATCCAGCTCGTTTTAGCAACAGTATAAAACTTGAAGCAGTACAGTCAGCAATCAAACATAACTATTGTGAAACATGATTGTTATTGATGCGACACATTTCACAACAGTGACATTTCGATACTGTATCTGCTAGTTGGATTAAAAAAAACAAAAAAAACTACACAATGTAAGGTGATACGTGAATGCTTCTTTACACGGTTACACCGTATGCTAGTGCAATGCACTGGCAGCAATTTTTCAACTAACCCTTACCTGGTGATACTTTCTTAATTCTCGATTCAGATTAAACTTTTCTATTGTAAACATCTGTGTGCAGTTGCAGATGGTACTCAAAAAACCATAGAATATGGTGTCACCAAAAAAAGTATCACCAAAATATCCTGATTACGGTTAAACAGCAGCCTATGCACGACCTCAGATGAGCTTTAGCTCTGCCGTTGACATTCGTGTTTACATGGCTAGATTTGCTTGAGCTAAGCTTCCACTTTACTGCTTTTCCACTTTACAGTATCTCTAAAAACGTTCTCTCTCTCTCCCCCTATCTCTCTCTCTCCCCCTCCTCTCTCTCCCTCAGGAAGAAATGAAGAAAGAATTGATCCCTCTGAAGAAGAGCCTCCGTGGCCTCTATGAAGCCAAGCAGGAGTGTGATGACACAACTGTGCACATGAAGGTATCAACAAATAGGGCGTCCGAAACCGTGGGACATCAGCAGATCAACACAACACTGACTTATGTTTAGTTTACACACTGTTAGTCTGTCAACAGTTGGAGGAATGCCTTTGAAAAAACAAACCCTTGAAAATATGGTCTTATAACTTGTGTACATTATATCCTCATGTGGACAAAGCAGTCAATATGCTTTGTGCCTTGTATTTGAGCAAGCAGTACAAGTGCCTGGTGTTTGACCAGGCAATTTCCCCTTGAGGGATAATAAAGTTATTTTAAATTGATTTAATCTATCACACAAATCAGAAATCAGACATGTCTAGGTTGTAAGAGACTTTGTTGTCAATGGCTTGCCTACCAAAACAACGTTTTGACAAATGTCTGCCATTGTGTGCCACTGTTCTAGAGTTACATATATATAAAATTGTATCTCTCCTATGACCCGTTTCTCCTGTTTGTCCAGAGCCAGACCCAGCAGACAGAGAATCATATCAGAGAGGAGTTTGAGCAGCTCAGGCAGTTCCTTCAGAATGAGGAGGAAGCCAGGATAGCTATCCTACAGGAGGAAGATGAGCAGAAGAGACATCTGGTGAGGAAGAAGACAGAGGGCATCACGGCAGACATCCTCACCGTCTCTCATGCCATCATCGCTATTGATAATGACATAGCCTCCAGTGATGCTCTTTTCCTCCAGGTAAGAAGAATATACACTTTTATAAACCGGCAGTATTAACAGTACAAACAGTTACAAAACATTTGTCTTGTTCCCTTTTCAGAACTACAGAAACACAAAGAAGAGGTAAGTGTTTTGACTTGATTACCTAATACCCTTATAATGTAATGTACCAAACTCCAACTAGAACTTACTGGCTGTTATATTGTTGCAGAGCTGTGATACCTCAGAAGGGTCCAGAGGAGATCTCAGGTGCTATGATCAACGTGGCGAAGCATGTCAGCTCCCTCAAGTACAAGGTCTGGGAGAAGATGGTGGGGCTGGTGGAGTACAGTATGTATAGCAAGACTACAGTAGTCTGTTTATGCTCCAGTCTTTGGCTTGTTGGGTATCTAGCTAGCTATAACTGCATTAACTAATGTTCTAGTGAACTTCTACTAACTCGTATAGATGTACGATAATTCATTTTTTACTAGATCCACAACTTGTAAATGTTTCCATCACTGAAGCCCTTTTCTCCATCTCCCAGCTCCTGTGACTCTGGATCCTAACACGGCCTACTCCTGGCTCTCTCTGAACAAGGACCTGACCAGTGTGACCAACAGTGGTCATGTGCAGGTGCTCCCAGACAACCCAGAGCGTTTTGACCACTTCGTGTTCGTCCTGGGCTCTGAGGGCTTCACCACCGGCTGCCACGCCTGGGAGGTAGAGGTGGGGGACAAGGACGACTGGATGCTGGGTGTGGTCAAGGAGTCCATCAACAGGAAGGGCCGGATCTCAGGCTGCCCTGAGGGCGGCTTGTGGATGATCTCCCACTGCGAGGGTGAGTATATGGCCATGACCCGGCCACGCACCCCTCTCAAACTGACAGGGGAGCTGAAGAGGGTCAGGGTGCAGCTGGACTACGACTCTGGGGAGGTGACCTTCTCCAACCCTGTTAATATGACGTCCATCTACACCTTCAATGATTTCTTCACTGAGAGGATGTTCCCCTTTTTCTGCCCTGGAGCCAACATCAACGGCAACAACCCCGGCCCGCTGAAGATCTGCCCGGTCAAAGTGGCTGTGTGGAACAGCGCCACCTGGTGATGAGGAGGGGTTCTGACAGCACCATTCAAAGAGAGTGGTAGCTGTACATCCAAGGCACATATCCAGCCTCAAGACACATAGGTAATGACGTAGTGAAATGTTTGGCACGGTGTGTGTGGAAAACATTTTGTAAGATCTTTTAGAGATTTTTTTGATTGCCTTTTGACTTTATCGATAGAAGAAATTAGATACTGATTATTACCGAAAGACTCCATTTGACATTGGCTTTTTTGCCATGTTATGGAATGTGTAGTAAAGAGCATGTGTGAGATGAATGAAGATATTCGATACGACACAATGAATATTAGAATTCCTGTATATAAAAGCCCCAAAATGTTTTTGTTTTTTTTCTCAATTGAATAAACTTTGGGGGGGATACCACTTGATTGTACTCATGTTTATTTGATGCATATTTATAGAAGGTTTATAGAACGATTATAAAAGATTGTGTTCAGAGTTCTCCAGTGTTCAGTACAATCCAGTGAGTTTACCAAGGCATGACTTTGCCCTCATAGTCCAGGAAGGCCCCAATCTGTTTCTCAGTAAGGAAGACCATCACACACAGCAGTCCTTCCACACTCTCTGGAGCATCGATCGCTGCCTGGTGGTCATAGTAAACACATACGTGGAATTAGACTTTATTGGGCCATGACTAATCAAAGCCTTTCAAATGTTGTCTTGACCCCTCCAGATAATCAAAACAGAACATCAGACCAAAGCCCGGTTTTAGGCTTATGCCACGACCCACTATTGGGTTCTGACTCCTGCTCCTGATGGACTATTGGGACAACACTGCTCTAAGGTGCTTAAACATAGTTCATTACATCCTTTCCCACCCCTGAGGTCAATAGAAGCACCCTGCCAGTCAGACTCACCCCTTTTCCACCCATGTCAGTGCGGACCCAGCCCGGGTGCAGGACCGCAAACAGGATCTCATCCTTCCTGAACTCCTCTGTAGAGCAGAACGTCAGCATGTTCAGACCAGCCTGAGAGGAGAGGAAAGGAGGAGCAGGAAGAGAGAAGGGAGGGAGGCTGTTAAAGAGGTGAGGATACAGGACAATAGATTGGATGTAGAACCATGACTACGGAATGAATGAAAAGGTTTCAAACTCATCAGACACATGACATGTATTCCATTCCAGCCATTACAAAGAGCCCGTCCGCCGATTTAAATTGACACCAGCCTCCACTGACATGGCTGGGCTAACCTGACAGGGAATATAATGTGATGGGAGAGGATGTGTTATGACAGGCAGGGTAACAGAGGTCTGTTTACTTTGCTGATGCCATAGGGAAGAAAGAATGGCAACCGTCATCTCCTTGACGGTTGCCATGGAGCCCACCGTGCTGGAAATGCTAACCACAGCTGGCTTACTGCAGGACATTTCTGGTTTCCCGCTGGCTGTGGCTGCTGCCTGCAGATCGGGCAGAAACTCCTAATGAGGACCACAGGGACAGAGAGGGAGACAGAGAAAACAAAAATGATTAATCATTCTTCAGTATTTTGCACCTTTTGTTGCAGACATTAGGAAAAACAAATACATTTTGAATGTCCTCTAAAACGTATTTGTATGTGTGTTTTTCTGGCTCTCTGCTCTCACCTTAATGACGTCCATGGGGCCCATGATGTTGGTGTTGAATGCAGCCGGCATTTCCTGGGTACCTGTGGTCTGCATGGTGTTGTGAGTCAGCACCCCCGTGTTGTTTACCAGCAGGTTGAGATCTGGGGCTAGTCAACCCCAGTATCCAGTCTAACATCCCAGCTGGCCAGCTCAGAGTAACCTGGCACTCTGCCATGTGATTCATACAGTACAGGCAATACAAGTGCATGCTGTGACTGGTGAGATTGACAACAGTGCCATTAATAGGCTCAATAATCCTAGTGCTAGAGCGTGAAGAAACAGAAGAATGGAACAGAGCGAGTACTCACCAAGACGGATGACAGTGATGACATTGGGGTGCTTCTTTGCCAGGTCTCGCAGACCCTTAAACACAAAGGACACATTGTTGGTTAGACACAGAAAATACATCTCCAGGAAGGCTTTATTTTCTGTCTTTGCTCAGTAGAGTTTTCCTTATTCAGTGGAGTTTGCCTTCAAGCAGAGTCATGTATTTAGAGAGTTGGGGCATTGAGGTTTGTGCATTATGATGCATTTACATGACACTATTTCAACATTCTAAGGCAGCCGTGTGAGCGCCCTATTAACATTATATGGGGAATATTTCATCACCATCACACTGCACACTGCCCTATCCCATCTGGACAAGAGGAATACCTACCTAAGAATGCTGTTCATTGACTATAGCTCAGCATTCAACATAGTACCCTCCAAGCTCATCATTAAGCTGGTCTGCACCCCGCCCTGTGCCACTGGGTCCTGGACTTCCTGATGGGCCGCCCCCAGGTGGGGAAGATGGGAAACAACATCTTCACTTCGCTGATTTTCAACACAGGGGCCCCACAAGGGTGCGTGCTCAGCTCCCTCCTGTACTCCCTGTTCACCCATTACTGCGTGGCCAATCACACCTCCAACTCAATCATGAAGTTTGCAGACCACACAACAGTAGTAGGCCTGATTACCAACATGGAGGAGGTGAGGGCCCTGGCGGAGTGGTGTCAGGAAAATAATCTCTCCCTCAACGTCAACAAAACGAAGAAGCTGATCGTGGACTTCAGGAAACAGCAGAGGGAGCACGCCCCTATCCACATCGATGGGACCACAGTGGAGAAGGTGGAAAGCTTCAAGTTCCTCGCCATACACATCACTGACAATCTGAAATGGTCCACCCACACAGACAGTGTGGTGAAGAAAGCGCAACAGAACCTCTTCAACCTCAGGAGGCTGAATATATTAATCTTGGCCCCTGAGACCCTCACAAACTAAAGATGCATAATTGTCGGGCTGTTTCACCGCCTGGTACGGCAACTGCACCGCCCGCAACCGCAGGGCTCTCCAGAGGGTGGTGCGGTCTGCACAACTCATCACCGGGGGCACACTGCCTGCCCTCCAGGACACCTACAGCACCCGATGTCACAGAAAGGCCAAAAAGATCATCAAGGACATCAACCACATGAGCCATGGCCTGTTCACCCCGCTATCATCCAGAAGGAGAAGTCAGTACAGGTGCATCAAAGCCAGGACCGAGAGACTGAAAAACAGCTTCTATCTCAAGGCCATTAGACTGTTAAACAGCCATCACTAGCCGGCTACCACCCGGTTACTCAACCCTGCACCTTAGAGGCTGCTGCCCTATATACATAGACATGGAATTCCATAATAATAATTCCATAATAATGGAACACTAGTCACTTTAATAATGTTTACATACTGCTTTACTTATCTCATATATATACTTTATTCTATTCTACTCTATTTTAGTCAATGCCACTACGACATTGTTCGTCCTGATATTTATATATTTCTTAATTCCATTCTTTTACTTTTAGATTTGTGTGAATTGTTAGATAATACTGCACTGTTGGAGCTAGGAACACAAGCATTTTGCTACACCCGCAATAACATCTGCTAAATATACTGTATGTATGTGACCAATAACATTTGATTTGATTTAAATAAGGCTATATAACTGAATGTCTAGAATTAAAACAAAATACAACATTCTAAAAGTTGACCCAACTCTCTAAATACATGGCTCTGCCCTCAAGGACATAGCTGCCCTAAGAACAACATGGAATAAGGAACACTCCTATCTCCTCTCTCTGCTCCAGCAGCTCTGATCTCACCTCAGCTCTGAGCCCGTCTAGGTCTCGGCAGCAGGCTAATAACTGTCAGACCGGCCAGGGAGACTCCACCATCTTTTTAACCATCTCCAAACCCAGGCCTCGGTTGGCCCCCGTGATCAGGACGCTGCATGCTTTAGCTGCCATTTCTTCTCCTTTCAGTCTCGGCCTCGACCTGGAGTGTGTGACTGTTCTCTCCTTCTCACCCCATTTATAACATCAATTATTTTCATTGAGTGTTTATTCTGTAGCCTCACCACACCCAGTCCACATTAGATTGTGTATATGAGGTAGTATGCTGAGTCATGTGTGTGTGTGTGTGTGTGTGTGCGTGTGTGCGTGCCATGGGCAGAAGGGGTTGTGTATGGGAAATTAAGGACGTTAATACCATACCTGATGGTTGCAAATGAGCACTCACTGGTTGAATCAACATGCTTTCCACGTCATTTCAATGAAATTACGTTGAACCAACGTGAAATAGACATTGAATTGAGTCTGTGCCCAGTGGGAAGTAACATAATGTAAACTGTGATGAGAGCTAAGCCAACAGTAGGCATCGGGACACAGCCTGGACTGCAGCCAAAAGCTGTGTGTCCATTTGTTAAAATATTTTATCAAGGTTTAAGATAAATGATTAAATAATTCTACCCGGAAACTTAACCATTAGGATTAGAGGTTATGTAGCATGGACAAGGGGTAATTAAAAATGATAACCATTGGGGAAGAAAGGGATGTATGTGTGTGCCGAAAGAAAGCAAAGAGACTCCTTAACCTATGTTTGAACCGACCCGGCTATATCTCTGGGGATGTAGGACAGGGAGAGCCCCTCCAGGTTTCCCGTATCTGGGGGGGACTGGAACTGTCAGCTGAGTGGTAATAAACTGTGGTGAGACATCAGGGGAAAATCCCATATATTAGTGTGTATGTATGTGTGTAGGTTAAGAGCAAAGTATAAAAGGAAGGTTTTTATATATGCACAGGAGAGATCTCGCAAATAAAATTGTATCTGACTAATTGTGAGATGGGAATTCTGTCTGTTTCATTTAAACCAGAACTTTACAACCTCTGGGTTTCAGACCTAGAAAGATAATTGCAATTTATGAACATTAATTACTAAATTACATAACACCATTGAACAATGGAAGATGAATGAGGTAATGTAAACAACTCAGCTTTGGGAGCAGAAAGTAGATCAGATTCAGAGAGCTGATGAGAGGACGCTTCCCACGGCCTGGACAAACCGGCTCCTGAGTGGCGCAGCGGTCTAAGGTACTGCATCTCAGTGCTAGAGGCGTTACTACAGACCCTGGTTTGATCCCGGGCTATATCACAACTGGCCGTGATCGGGAGTCCCAAAGGGCAGCGCACAATTGGCCCAGTGTCGTCCAGGTTAGGGGAGGGTTTGGCCGGGGTAGGCTGTCATTGTAAATAAGAATGTGTTCTTAACTGACTTGCCTAGTTAAATAAAGGTTAAATAAAAAGAAGTGGAAAGCACTTGGGCCAGCACTGTGGTTCTTAGAGGGAGGTAAATGACTCATGATGACGCTGCTCATGGGAGGTGATATGGCTGATTTCCCTCTCAGTGACACCCTTAATCATCCTACTACTGCCACACTCACAATGACAGGGATTTATTGTGTCAGAGGGTAGTGTGTGTTTCCTTGCAGGAGTAATCTAATCTATTGAGTCATTAATAACGACTGTATATTTGTTTGTGAGTGTGTGAGTAGGTTAGAGTATAATAATAGAGGCAGTGGGTTTCTGTGAGAGTAGGACTGAATGTGAACCAGTGTGATAAATGGAAAGTGAAGGAACCCTAATACATAAAATTGTGGTCATAATGGTGGTTTATTTAAGCAATAAGGCCCGAGGAGGTGTGGTACATGGCCAATATACCACGGCTAAGAGCTGTTCTTATGCACGACGCAAAGAGAAGTGCCTGGACACAGCCCTTAGCCGTGGCATATTGGCCATATACCACAAACCTCCGAGGTGCCTTATTGCTATTATAAACTGGTTACCAACATAATTAGAGCAGTAAAAATAAATGTTTTGTCATATCCATGCTATACGGTCTGATATACCATGGCTGTCAGCCAATCAGCATTCAGGGCCCGAGCCACCCAGTTTATAATTATATATATGTTCTGTATGTTTATAAAACGCATAGGGCCGTATTCAATCTGTATCGCTGAAGTTCAGCGTTACAGCACGGTTAAAATGTAAAGGCAATGTTCCCTCGTTATCGGAGACTGCATTCAGACCATTAGGGGATTCATAAGGATAGGAAAACACCTCTATTGATAAGCATAACCTTCAGAGCAGACTGGCACCAATACAAACATATGATCACAGCAAGCGATAACTGGGGGAACAAGATACACAGGCACGGCAGCCAAGCTTGGTTACAGTGTGAGAGTATAATGACAGCTTTGAAAATGAACTGGAAATCAAACTGAGCCATTGAAAGAGTAGATGTATAGCAACTTTAATATATACATATTTCCATATCTGTTGAAACAGCACTGAATGAGGGCACTGTAGTGCAGAGATGCTGAGCAGCATTCTCACCACACGGTGGCGCCACCATCTCTGCTAAACCTCTGCTGGGTTTTAGACAAAGATTCACACGGCTTTCAAGTCCTTGGTCTCCACATGCATGACTCTCCAACATGCATGACAATAATAGAATAGCGAGCTGGTTGAGGAGATGTGGGGAAGGGTAAACACTAACTAAATAACTAACTAACTAACAGAGACAGAAAGGCTGGCCTTGGCCACTTAGAACTATCCGTAAAGTTACATGAATCAGTAAACAAATATTAGCTTTATTCAAGAGATACTCATCGACTGGGTCACTCCTTCAAGGCTTTTCCCTTTCTTTCTGAAGACAGTAAATGGTGTTATAGATTATCCAGCATTAGTGTATGCCTGCTAGCTCACTAATTGTGGAAATTGACAGGTGATCACTGCTCTTTGGCTTCCTCTGCTGCTGGTGAGCTAAAAGATGAACTGGGAACTGACTGAGAGTTAAAGTAACAGTACGATCAGATAAAAAGGTACAAAAAATATTTATGAAACCCCAGATCAGCATACTGTTGGCTCGGCTGCAATCACCTCGACACACACAACCACATAGAGACAGAAAAATAACAGTCATTTGGAAATGTGTTCCTTTGGCTGTCCAGATATAAATGGCAGTGTCTGGCTCATAACACACATACAGTACATGCACATACATAAATACAAGTTCATTGAATGCACTTCTGTGTCCCCAGCTCTCCACTTCAAAAATGAAACGGTGCATAAATTAAACCAATCAGCTTGTAGAAAAGGTCCATGCATTTGAGAGTTTCAGAATAGAAAACTAAGTGACAGCTGTGACTGTCTGTTCAGAGTAGATGTGGAACATGTGTCCTTCCCTATAGTATATCTCCCCCCTCTCTCTCTTTCTCTGTTTCTCTCTCTTTCTCTGTTTCTCTCCCTCACTCTCTCTCTGTCTCTCTCTCTCTGTCTCTCTCTCTCTCTCGTTTCTCTCTCCACTCCCACTATGCTGCTGAGTTCTGTTGTCTACGCTCACAAATGGGTGCTGTTCTGTGTGTCGAACCTGTGGCCCTCGGAGCGGCTGTTGCTGACCTTCCTACTGCCCCCCTGGTTAGGCAACAGAGACAGAGGGTCTGGTCTGATCAAGTACCTGGACATGGGACACACACACCAAGACACACTTAGATGAATAATACATTTAACAAATGCTCATACATTCTTATAACAAGTTATAAACCATTATACCTGCTGGCTTTTTTATGAAGGGTTACCCACTTAACTTTAGTGATTTCTTCTTGAGTGAATGTGCAAGACTTAATTTAAGTTGGACCAGTATATTGAGGGAAATTGTGTGAAATTGTCTTCTGATGATGTGTGATTTGACTGAGCCATCGGGATATTGTGTACTCACACCACATCGTGCAGCTCCAGCCTGGTGTCAGGAGAGGGGTTGATGAGGATGTAAGACAACCTGTTGCCCTGGTCCGTCATCCCATCTGACACAGGAAGTACACACCACAAGACAGGAAATAAACATGACATGTCACAGGAACTCAAATGATACCAATTAAGTTGTTCCTTAGTAATGTTGATAAAAACATTGTGGAGGAAAACACAAAGCTATGAACAAACGGTTCTATTCCATTAGGCAGGCACAGTGCAGTGCTACATGACCACACATCCACCCCTCAGAACATATCCAACAGCACTCACTGAATCCGGTGGCTGAGAGGCCCAGGTGTTTCATGCGCGTGCGGACCAGAGCGTTGAGCTCCTGTCTCTCAGAGCGTCTGAACAGGGTCAGTCTCTGCTGGCTGATCCTCTCCGCAGCACTTCCTGTGGCCCCCTTCGACCCGCTGGGCCCCCGACCCCCCTTCCTGCTCAGCCTTCTGGCCCACTGCATGCTCTTCCGCCGGAGGAGGGGGTGGTCCGAGGAGTGGGAGGAAGAGGAGGGGGGCTCGGAAGAGGTGGAGTTGCGGTGGGGACCCCTCCGGGACAGCAGGGGTTCTCTGGGCTCTCTGGTGTCCTCATAGTCCTCCACTGTGATGGACACCTGGGACTGAGAGAGACACACACACACACAGCTCAGACCAATATCAAGCAGCAGCTGTTTCTATTGTGAGTTGTTATTGAGTGAGTTGAGTTTTTATTCTGGGTGTTGATGTTTTATCACTAAAACATCATGATGATGTACAGCTTGGTGTCATTGACTCCTGTAAATGATGATCTTTCTGTCCAGACAGGTACCTCAGAGACTGGTAACTTTTGGGCTTCAGTGCGGTAGATGCCGATGGGGATGTCACCGGTGGAGGAGCACAGTTTCTGGTAGAGTCGACCATAGGTGCGGATCCACAGGTCCTCCTCAGTGATCTTCATCTATAAGACCCCAAACACCCCACCTTCATCATCCTCAGTTCCAGGTAGCTACATTAATACCCCCTTCAACCTCAGTACCAGGCAGCTACTCTAATGGTCCTTCAACCTCAGTACCAGGCAGCCACACTAACGTCCCTTCAACCTCAGTACCAGGCAGCCACACTAACATCCCTTCAACCTCAGTACCAGGCAGCTACACTAACGTCCCTTCAACCTCAGTACCAGGCAGCTACACTAACGTCCCTTCAACCTCAGTACCAGGCAGCCACACTAACGTTCCTTCAACCTCAGTACCAGGCAGCCACACTAATGGTCCTTCAACCTCAGTACCAGGCAGCCACACTAATGGTCCTTCAACCTCAGTACCAGGCAGCCACACTAACGTCCCTTCAACCTCAGTACCTGGCAGCCACACTAACATCCCTTCAACCTCAGTACCAGGCAGCCACACTAATGTTCCTTCAACCTCAGTACCAGGCAGCCACACTAACGTCCCTTCAACCTTAGTAAAATCTAAGCAGGGCTGTATACTATACATTATATTGTTGATCATCACATTTCATAGCTTTCTGATGATAACTATTGAGGACATGAGTAGATGAGTTACTCACAGCACAGAGGAAGCCTGAGCCAGGCATGGAGTCTAGTCCCAGCAACAGTCTGGTGATGGAAATCATGTAGTCCTTCACAAAGGACTGGTGGGAACACACGACAAACAACAGAGGGTCATTGAGCAATAAAGGGGCAATACAAATATTGTAGACTGAGTTTTGAAATATGGAGCGTTGCTGTGCTGGGGAGTTCAGACTAACCTGATACAGTAGAGTATCCAGCATGCTGACACTGAACACCTTCCCAGCAGCGAAGGGTAGACGAAACATGAAGACCAGGTTGGAGCCCCTCTCTCTCTCTTTCTATCAGATCACCATACACAGGAATAAGAAAACAGGGAGAGAGAGACAGGGAGAGAGAGAGACGGAGAGAGAAAGACAGGGAGAGGGTGACAGGGAGAGAGAAAGACAGGGAGAGAGAGAGAAAAGAGACGTTAAATTCTACAACCACCTAAAAGGAAGCGATTCCCAAACCATCCATAACAAAGCCATCACCTACAGAGAGATTAACCTGGAGAAGACTCTGTTCACAAACACATACAGACCCCACATAGTCCCAGGACAGCAACACAATTAGACCCAACCAAATCATGAGAAAACAAAAAGATAATTACTTGACACATTGGAAAGAATTAACAAAAGAAACAGAGCAAACTAGAATGCTATTTGGCTCTAAACAGAGAGTACACACTGGCAGAATACCTGACCATTCTGACTGACCCAAACTTAAGGAAAGCTTTGACTATGTACAGACTCAGTGAGCATAGCCTTGCTATTGAGAAAGGCCGCTGTAGGCAGACCTGGCTCTCAAGAGAAGACAGGCTATGTGCACACTGCCCACAAAATGAGGAGGAAACTGAGCTGCACTTCATAACCTTCTGCCAAATGTATGACCATATTAGAGATGCATATTTCCCTCAGATTACACAGACCCACAAATAATTCCAAAACAAACCCAATTTTGATAAACAGTGTGTCATTACAGCAGCAAGATTTATGACCCGTTGCCACAAGAAAAGGGTAACTATTGAAGAACAAACACCATTGTAAATACAACCCATATTTCTGTTTATTTAGTTTCCCTTTTGTACTTTAACTATTTGCACATTATTACAACACTGTATATAGACATAATATGACTTAAAATTATTTGAAATGTCTTTATTGAAGACTTATCTCTTCAGTAGGTCATATGATTGAGTGTAGTCTGGCCCAGGAGTGTGAAGGTGAACGGAAAGGCTCTGGAGCAACGAACCGCCCTTGCTGTCTCTGCCTGGCCGGTTCCCCTCTCTCCACTGGGATTCTCTACCTCTAACCCTATTACAGGGGCTGAGTCACTGGCTTACTGGTGCTCTTTCATGCCGTCCCTAGGAGGGGTGCGTCACTTGAGTGGGTTGAGTTACTGACGTGATCTTCCTGTCTGGGTTGGCGCCCCCCCTTTGGTTTGTGCTGTGGTGGAGATCTTTGTGGGCTATACTCGGCCTTGTCTCAGGATTGTAAGTTGGTGGTTGAAGATATCCCTCTAGTGGTGCGGGGGCTGTGCTTTGGCAAAGTGGGTGGGGTTATATCCTTCCTGTTTGGCCCTGTCCGGGGGTATCATCGGATGGGGCCACAGTGTCTCCTGACCCCTCCTGTCTCAGCCTCCAGTATTTATGCTGCAGTAGTTTGTGTCGGGGGGCTAGGGTCAGTTGGTTATATCTGGAGTACTTCTCCTGTCTTATCCAGTGTCCTGTGTGAATTTAAGTATGCTCTCTCTAATTCTCTCCTTCTCTCTTTCTTTCTCTCTCTCGGAGGACCTGAGCCCTAGGACCATACGTCAGGACTACCGGGCATGATGACTCCTTGCTGTCCCCAGTCCACCTGGCCTTGCTGCTGTTCCAGTTTCAACTGTTCTGCCTGCGGTTATGGAACCCCTACCTGTCCCAGACCTGCTGTTTTCAACTCTTAATGATCGGCTATGAAAAGCCAACTGACATTTATTCCTGATTATTATTTGACCATGCTTGTCACTTATGAACATTTTGAACATCTTGGCCATGTTCTGTTATAATCTCCACCCGGCACAGCCAGAAGAGGACTGGCCACCCCTCATAGCCTGGTTCCTCTCTAGGTTTCTTCCTAGGTTTTGGCCTTTCTAGGGAGTTTTTCCTAGCCACCGTGCTTCTACACCTGCATTACTTGCTGTTTGGAGTTTTAGGCTGGGTTTCTGTACAGCACTTCGAGATATTAGCTGATGTACGAAGGGCTATATAAAATAAACATGATTGAACTTGATTGATTTATTCTTTTGGAGCTTCTGTGAGTGTAATGTTTACTGTACATTTGTATTGTTTATTTCACTTTTGTTTATTATCTACTTCACTTGCTTTGGCAATGTTAACATATGTTTCCCATGCCAATAAAGCCCTTAAATTGAAATTTAATTGAATTGAATTGACAGGGAGAGACAGAGACAGGAAGAGAGAGACAGGAAGAGAGAGAGAGTGAGGAAGAGAGAGAGAGACAGGGAGAGAGAGAGAGACAAGGAGAGAGAGAGAGAGGAAGAGAGAGACAGGAAGAGAGAGCGACAGGAAGAGAGAGAGACAGGGAAATGGAAAAGCATTACAGTAATGGAGTACCACTTCCTTTTGACATTCCCACATGACCCATCATTAGATGATCTGACTAGGATGGTCCGACTCACCACAGAGAGTACCATAATACAATGTTACCTTCTCCAGCTTGGAGAGAGCCAGGGAGTAGTGGTCTTTGACTTTGAACTGCATGAAGCGCATGTTGGCTGGGTGGGTGAGCTCAGTGATGATGCTGAGGGCTGGGAACAGTCTGGGAGGACAGAGGAAAGAGACACAATCAAATTCTTAGACATAGAGTGCTTCCTGAATGCAGATATCTATGAATGCACACAAACAACTGTTGGATTCTGCAGGACGGTATGGTGTGATGGATGTGTAATGGTTGTGTATGGCTGAGCAGCCCACCTAAAGAGGGTCTGGACGTTGACTATGGTCTTAGCGTCGGCCATGTAGTCCTCCTCAGCGATCATGGAGCTCTCCTTGTCAACCACCACCATGGTGTCAGCAAACGTCACCCCACAACGCAGCAGACTGTCCAGGCTAGAAGGAGAAAGAGAGAGGGAGGGAAAAAGAGAGAGGGAGGGAGAAAGAGAGAGGAAGGGGGAAAGAGAGAGGGAGGGGGAAAGAGAGAGGGAGGGAGAAAGAGAGAGGGGGGAGAAAGAGAGAGGGAGGGGGAAAGAGAGAGGGAGGGAGAAAGAGAGAGGGAGGGAGAAAGAGAGAGGGAGGGGGAAAGAGAGAGGGAGGGAGAAAGAGAGAGGGAGGGAGAAAGAGAGAGGAAGGGGGAAAGAGAGAGGGAGGGGGAAAGAGAGAGGTAGGGAGAAAGAGAGAGGGAGGGGGAAAGAGAGAGTGAGGGAGAAAGAGAGAGTGAGGGAGAAAGAGAGAGGGAGGGGGAAAGAGAGAGGGAGGGAGAAAGAGAGAGGGAGGGAGAAAGAGAGAGTGAGGGAGAAAGAGAGAGTGAGGGAGAAAGAGAGAGGGAGGGAGAAAGAGAGAGGGAGGGAGAAAGAGAGAGGGAGGGAGAAAGAGAGAGGGAGGGAGAAAGAGAGAGGGAGGGAGAAAGAGAGAGGGAGGGAGAAAGAGAGAGTGAGGGAGAAAGGGAGAGGGAGGGGGAAAGAGAGAGGGAGGGGGAAAGAGAGAGGGAGGGGGAAAGAGCGAGGGAGGGGGAAAGAGAGAGGGAGGGGGAAAGAGCGAGGGAGGGGGAAAGAGAGAGGGAGGGGGAAAGAGAGAGGGGCTTGGGATTATAGGACTTATGTCTTGAGACAGAAAGATTGGAACAGAACTGACACTGTCCGTATACAGAGAAATAGGAGTGAGCAGAGAGCAGGAATGACTAACTGATATGATGTACAGTACAGAACAAAGTCAATCCATATACAGCTTCGGGGGGTGTAGCTGCTACAGTATGAATTAGCAGTAGAGGAAAATAAGTAGAGTAGGAGTGAAAAGCAGATGATGCCACCAGGGTACTGAGGAGGATTCTCTTACTTGTCAATGGAGCCCACTGTGTAGAACACCATGGGGAACCAGCAGATAGCCTCCAGGAAGTCTGGCTCGGGTCTGAATCAATCACAACACATATGGATTACCGGGAGACCCATACAACACAAACATATACCTACCACAATAAATAAACAGGCTCCCTGCAGTGGTAGAGATAGAGAAGTAGCATGAGTCCAAGATCTGTTTGTGTTGTCTTGCCAACTCCTGTAACTCTCATTATCTCTTATTATTGTCATGCGTCAATCACCATAGGAGTTGGCAAGACAGCACAAACAGATCTGGGAACCAGGCTACTAGAGAACCCCCAATCAAATCAAATCAAATGTTATTTGTCACATTTACCGAATACAACAGGGACCTAGACTTGGACCTAGACTTGGCGTCCCGGTACCGCTTGCCGTGCGGTAGCAGAGAGAACAGTCTATGACTTGGGTGGCTGGACCTTACAGTGAAATGATGACTTACAAGCCCTTAACCAACAATGCAGTTTGAAGAAAAATAAGTGTTAGAAAGTATTTACTAAATAAACTGAAGTACAAAATAATAAAAGAGCAACAATAAAATAACAGTAACAAGGCTGTTTACAAGGGGTACCGGTACAGAGTCAATGTGTGGGGACACAGGTTAGTCAAGGTAATTGAGATAATTAGTACATGTAGGTAGAGGTAAAGTGACTGTGTATAGATAATACATTGAGAGTAGCAGCAGCGTAAAAACAAAGGGGGGGGGGGTGTCAATGGAAATAGTCCGGGTGGCAATTTGATGAATTGTTCAGCAGTCTTACGGCTTGGGGGTAGAAGCTGCTGTTAAGTAACCTTTTGGACCTAAACTTGGCGCTCCGGTACCGCTTGCCGTGCTGTAGCAGAGAGAACAGTCTATGACCTGTGTGGCTGGAGTCTTTGGCAATTTTTAGGGCCTTCCTCTGACACCGCCTGGTATAGAGGTCCTGGATGGCAGGAAGCTTGGCCCCATTGATGTACCGGGCTGTACACACTACCCTCTGTAGTACCTTGTGGTCAGAGGCCGAGCAGTTGCCGACAACGAGGAGACAGCCAATAGGGAGGAGGTCAGAAACATGGCAGTGTGGTGACAGGACAACAACCTCTACCTCAACGTGAGCAAGACAAATGAGCTGACTACAGTGGACTACAGGAAAAGGAGGGCCAAACACGCCCCCATTCACATCGACGGGGCTGTAGTGGAGCAGGTCGAGCGTTTCAAGTTCCTTGGTGTCCACATCATCAATAAACTATCATGGTCTAAACACACCAAGACAGTCGTGAAGAGGGCACAACAACACCTTTTCCCCCTCAGGAGACTGAAAAGTCTTGGCATGTGTCCCCATATCCTCATAAGGTTCTAAAGCTGCACCATCGAAAGCATCCTGACCGGTTGCATCACTGCCTGGTATGGCAACTGCTTGGCATCTGACCGTAAGGCGCTACAGAGGGTAGTGCATACGGCCCAGTACATCACTGGGGCCAAGCTTCCTGCCATCCAGTACCTATATACTAGGTGGTGTCAGAGGAAGGCCCAAAAAATTGTCAAAGACTCCAGCCACACAAGTCATAGATTCTATTATCTATGTATAGTCGCTTCACCCCTACCTACATGTACAAATTACCTCGACTAACCTGTACCCCCGCACATTGACTCGGTACCGGTACCCCCTGTATATAGCCTCATTATTGTTATTTTATTGTGTTACTTTTTATTAAATGTTTGAATTTAGTTTATTTAGTAACTATTTTCTTAACTCTATTTCTTGAACTGCATTGTTGGCTAAGGGCTTGTAAGTAAGCATTTCACCTGTGACAAATAAAATGTGATTTGATTTTTGATTTTGATTTGAAATATAAAGTCCTGGCTGCTGTGTGCAGAGAATAGTGGGATAGCAAAGCGCTACACGGCCATGACTCAGCTTTTTATTGGCCTTTTATTGGATTCCACTTTAATATGCCCATATTGGGGTTTTGCACAAGGAGAAACCACAGTAATATTTCATACTATGTGCACAGTGCACTGCAGAGTGCCCATAAACTCTTGAAACACAGACATTTTCATACAGTCAATTCTGTTAATGGAACTCTTAAAATGAGACCATCCCTTCTTCCCTGACAGTGTGTTTAAAGAGGGCCTCTCCAGGACAAGTCTCTCTATGCTCCACCCGCAGTGTGGTTACACCATAGAGATTTACAATGTTCCATATCTATGTAATTCTATAGTTTCCTGCAGTGTGGTTACACCATAGAGATTTACAATGTTCCATATCTATGTAATTCTATAGTTTCCTGCAGTGTGGTTACACCATAGAGATTTACAATGTTCCATATCTATGTAATTCTATAGTTCCTGCAGTGTGGTTACACCATAGAGATTTACAATGTTCCATATCTATGTAATTCTATAGTTTCCTGCAGTGTGGTTGCACCATAGAGATTTACAATGTTCCATATCTATGTAATTCTATAGTTTCCTGCAGTGTGGTTGCACCATAGAGATTTACAATGTTCCATATCTATGTAATTCTATAGTTTCCTGCAGTGTGGTTGCACCATAGAGATTTACAATGTTCCATATCTATGTAATTCTATAGTTTCCTGCAGTGTGGTTGCACCATAGAGATTTACAGTGTTCTATATCTATGTAATTCTATGGTTTCCTGCAGTGTGTCTGTTTCCGCTCACATGTTCTCCAGTAGCAGCACGATGGGGTTGAGCTCTTTCTTGGGGCGGTAGTAAGCCCTCAGGGGCGCGATAAAGTTGTACAGGCCGTTTCCTGCACTCTCCGCTGACACGATGATCAGCTTGTTCTTAAAGCCGTAGGACCGAGCGTCCTCGAACGGGATGTGGTGGCAGGCCTGTAGGAGGGAGATGACACAGGAACAACACAGGAAATACATTGGATTACATGAAGGTCATCATCATCATCGAAGAGGGGTCAGGTAGGGAGGTAGGATGGTTCTAGTTGAGGGTAAGTAAGGCAGAAGTAGTGTGATTCCCACCTTGTCCAGGCGCAGGCAGCAGAAGGGCATCTTTTCCTGCAGCAGGTGACACAAGGCAGGGGAACTGCCAATGTACGGGGAGTTCAGCGGGTACCCCTTCACCCACCTGCCACACACACACGCGCGCACACGCACACGCACACGCACACAAAGACAGACAGAAACACACAAACACATTTACACCTGGGTCTGAGGACACAACATGGCAGGACTCAAACTAATTCAAACACACATTAGACCTCAGGCAACTCCTAAACACTTACTCGCAGCGTCCACCCCACCACTGGCCATTCTCGTCTCTGTCCCCCTCATCCTTCCCCTCGTCCCCGCCCTCGTCCTCTGATTGGTCCCCCAGCGGGTCGAAGGTTGCTGAGTTGACCCCGTCCACCAGCTCCAGGACAGGGGCGATGCTGTGGCGTCTCTCCTCGGCAGAGTCTGCTGTGGCTGGAAGGGCCAGGGTGTTAGCGCCCCCCAACCCCCCCTCTGTCTGGCTGGCCCTGCCACCTCCCCCACTGCCCATGGTCATGCCCCCCGGGCCCTGGCCCTCTGGGCTGCTGTCACTGGAGTCCTGCAGGTCAATGGCCACCGTGCCTATGGGGGACAGAGGACACATACAATCACTCATACAATCTATGACCAGTCCACACCCTTAGTAGAAAACAGTTATAGCACTGTCCTGTCCATACAAGCACAGGCTAAAGGGAAAATGTGCCCTAGAACAAACACAGATACAGATGCAAACATAGCACACATGGCAAGCACAGATCCAGAATCAGTACTCTTTGGCTTTGTGAGAGTACCAATGTGCTGTGACTGGGAGTACCATTGTTCTCTCACAAAGCCAAATAGTACTGATTGTGGATCTGTGCTTGCCCTGTGTGCTATGTTTGCATCCGTGTCTGTGATTGTTCTGGGGCACATTTTCACATTCAAACTTTGAGAACCAGCAGTCCCAGAGTTCTCCACCAGGGGGTGTGGTTGTAAAACGTCTCTAAAACAAAAGGAAACCTACATGCCAGATACATTTCACTCAGTTGGCAGATGCTCTTATCACCAGAGACTTACATTCAGATACTGTTTTATTCCTCATACAACTGTTAGGCTTCTTACATCTGCCTATTGTGGATCAACATGTAAAACATGTCCTAATCTGTGCCATGTACATTGTAAAACATGTCCTAATCTGTGCCATGTACATTGTAAAACATGTCCTAATCTGTGCCATGTACATTGTAAAACATGCCCTAATCTGTGCCATGTACATTGTAAAACGTCCTAATTTGTGCCATGTACATTGTAAAACATGTCCTAATCTGTGCCATTGACATTGTAAAACATGTCCTAATCTGTGCCATGTACATTGTAAAACATGTCCTAATCTGTGCCATGTACATGGATCAGGAAAGTCACAATTGTATAATAAGAAACATTATGCTAAGTGCACATGGACAAAGGATCTGAGTGTAACTGTGTCACTGTGAGTCAGTGAGACTGACTGACCCATGCTGGCGATGATGCTGTGGACAGGCAGTCTGGTGAGTCCATGGTAGATGGTCTGGGGCCCCACCCCCCTGTCACTGCCCTTGGGCCCCCCCCGCGTGGGCTCTCTGTGGCCCCTGACGAAAGCTGAGTTCTCCTCCTTGGAAATGTTGATGTAGAAGCAGGTGTCTGAGCCGCCCATGATGTGGCCGGGACCTGGGTTCAGCAGGATGTTGGCATTTTCCAGCCTCCGCACTCCAATCAGACACACACCATACCTGACCGAGGAGGAGAGGATCAGATACAGGAAGTGTGTGTGTTTGTGGTTAATAGCATCTGCTAAATGACTAAAATGGCAAATGTGTGTGGTGTGTGGGTGTGTGTGTGGTTAAGAGTGTCTGCTAAATGACTAAAATGTCAAATGTGTGTGGTGTGTGGGTGTGTGTGTGGTTAAGAGTGTCTGCTAAATGACTAAAATGTCAAATGTGTGTGGTGTGTGGGTGTGTGTGTGGTTAAGAGTGTCTGCTAAATGACTAAAATGTCAAATGTAAACTTTGTGTATGTCTGCTTATTGACTCACTTCTTGTGTGCGTGGAAGGAGGCGAAGGTGAAACTCTTCCCCTGGTACTCCCCAAAGAACTTGCTCTCCTCCAGACAAATGTGATGCACCTCATTGGCTGAGCAGCGGCGGTAGGTGCGCTGCCACTGGTCAGCTGAGCATGCCCCGCCCTCCCTGAGACACGATCAGGGAATGGATTGGTCATTAGGGGACAGAGTTGACCTTTTAAACAGTGTTGCACGCAGCTTCCCTTTCAGCATCAACCACACATCAAAGACACTTCCCCTCAAGGCTGCAGTGTTAACACTTTACAACTGTGTCAGAAACCAATCAATAACTCAATCAGCACAGAGACACACACAGGGACACAGACATTATCAGAGCAATACAGCTGCCAAGATAGACGCTGCTGAACGCTACACATTGAGAGAGCTTCACACATGGGTTGTGTTCACTTTGTCAGCCTTTAGAAAGGATGAGTTGAGAGACAGGAGGTGAGAAAGGAAGGGTGCGGGGCGGAGAGTGTGGCTGTGGGTGGCGGTGATGTGAGAAGGACTGCATTACAGAAACAACTGTCGTCTGTAAATAATAAATGGACAGTTTCATGGGGACAGCATGCCTGGCCGAGTTAATGTCACCGCACATCAGGGATACGGAAGGAGGGGGAGGGAGTTGTCGGTGGTTTAGGAGGACAGTGACACACACTGACCTGTTGAGGGGCTGGAAGGCTCCTGCACGTTGCCTGAAGGCCTCTGGGGGTGCTGTTCTGAAAGTAGAGGGGTGGAGGGGGCAGCAGATAGAGGATCATGACTGGTCTGGGTTTAAGAGGATTATGACTGGTCTGGGTTTACTTTAGGTCAGTAGTCTATCTACCATGATTAATCTGCTGTGTACAGCTCAATGTACACAGCATCTGTTAGGCCAAAGGACATACTTCACTGCCTCTGTCTGGTACCACCCACACCCATTGGAAAAAGAGTGTGTGTGTGTGTGTGGGTTTGTGTGTGTGTACTCACTGTCCTCTAGAGGAGTGGATCAACAGGGTGATGAGGGTGGAGGTAGCAGGACACACACAGTTCAGGGCCAGCATGGCATACTTAAACTCCTCTTCACACACCACATGATCTGCAGACAAAGGCAGCAGGGGAGACAAACCAGTAACACTCAGTATACTGTAATCAAATCAAATTCAACTTTATTAGTCACATGCGCCGAACACAACAAGTGTAGACCTTAACGTGAAATGCTTACTTACAAGCCCTTAACCAACAGAGCAGTTCAAGAAAGAGTTAAGAAAATATTTACCAACTAAACTAAAGTAAAAAAGAACAAAAAGTAATACAATAAAATAACAACAACGAGGCTATACACAGGGTGTACCGGTACCGAGTCTACACTAAAGTTTGGGGTCACTTAGAAATGTCCTTATGAAAGAAAAGTACATTTTTGTCCTTTAAAATAGCATCAAATTGATCAGAAATACACTGTAGACATTGTTAATGTTGTAAATGACTTTTGTAGCTGGAAACGGCTGATTTTTTATGGAATATCTACGTAGGCGTACAGAGGCCCATTATCAGCAACCATCACTCCTGTGTTCCATTGGCATGTAGTGTTAGCTAATCCAAGTTTATAATTTTAAAGGCTAATTGATCATTAGAAAACCCTTTTGCAATTATGTTAGCACAGCTGAAAACTGTTGTTCTGATTAAAGAAGCAACAAAACTGGCCTTCTTTAGCCTAGTTGAGTATCTGGAGCATCAGCGTTTGTGGGTTCGATTACAGGCTCTAAATGGCCAGAAACAAACTTTCTTCTGAAACTCATCAGTCTATTCTTGTTCTGAGAAATTAAGGCTATTCCATGCGAGAAATTGAAACTGAAGATCTCATATAACGCTGTGTACTACTCCCTTCACAGAACAGTGCAAACTTGCTCTAACCAGAATATAAAGAGGAGTGTGAGGCCCCGGTGCACAACTGAGCAAGAGGACAAGTACATTAGAGTGTCTAGTTTGAGAAACAGATGCCTCACAAGTCCTCAACTGGCAGCTTCATAAAATAGTACCTGCAAAACACCAGTCTCAACGTCAACAGTGAAGAGGCGACTCCGGAATGTTGGCCTTCTAGGCAGAGTTGCAAAGAAAAAGCCATATCTCTGTCCAGCGTCTGTGTCATTTTGCCCATCTTAATCTTTTCGTTTTATTGGCCAGTCTGAGATATGGCTTTGTCCTGGTAATCCGTCTGGCCCTGCGGCTTTGTGAATGTTGACCTGTTTAAAGGTCTTGCTCACATCGGCTACGAGAGCGTTATCACACAGTCATCCAGAACAGCTGGTGCTCTCGTGCATGCTTCAGTGTTGCTTGCCTCGAAGCGAGCATAAAAGGCATTTAGCTCGTCTGGTAGGCTCACGTCACTGGGCAGCTTGTGTCTCGGTTTCCCTTTGTAGTCTGTAATAGTTTTCAAGCCCTGTCACATCCGACGAGCGTCAAAGCCGGTGTAGTAGGATTCAATCTTAATCCTGTATTGACGCTTTGCTTGTTTGATGGTTCGTCTGAGGGCATACCGGGATTTCTTATAAGCGTCCAGATTAGTGTCCCACTCCTTGAAAGCGGCAGCTCTAGCCTTTAGCTCGATGCGGATGTTGCCTGTAATCCATGGCTTCTGGTTGGGATATGTACGTATGGTCACTGTGGGGATGACGTTGTTGGTGCATTTATTGATGAACCCGATGACTGAGGTGGTATACTCCTCAATGCCAATGGATGAATCCCGGAACATATTCTTGTCTGTGCTAGCAAAACAGTCCTGTAGCGTAGCATCTGCATCATCTGACCACTTCCATATTGAGCGAGTCACTGGTACTTCCTGATTTAGTTTTTGCTTGTAAGCAGGAATCAGGAGGATAGAATTATGATCAGATTTGCCAAATGGAGGGCGAGGGAGAGCTTTATATGCATCTGTGTGTGTGGAGTAAAGGTGGTCTAGTGGATGTGTCTTCACAGGTAGATAGTGGGTCAAACATGCTCTGTCTCCTCTGCTGTACCTGTGTGCAAGAGTGAGTGCATTTCTTTGTCTGTCTGATCATTCATCTGTGTGTGTGCCTTTGTGTGTGTCTGTGAGAATATAGATGTGTGTGTGTGTGTGTGTGTGTGTGTGTGGCATCTAGAATGTGTGTGTATGGATTTTTGTCAGCCCCTAAAGCCACCTTATTAGTGCAGGTGCATCCCAAAGGCTGTGGTAATTGATATCTCAGTCAGAGGCTGAGATAAAGTCTGGCCTGTTAGCTAAGGGTAAACGCTGTGGTTTATGCAGAACACTAATTAAATCTGATGGAATTAAAACCTCTTCATTAATCTCAACATAATTTACCCAGATGCTCCCTCCCTCCATCAAGTAGGCTGCATCAGGTGAATTTACACTATGCTTTAATCTATTATTAACTCAATGGCACTTACTTGACAACACAACAGGATGCAATTAGCAGAGATACATAAATATACATTCGTCAAATAGACAGTCAACTCCCTGTCATGTCAGATTATTTTCTCTTCTCCTCCTTAGGGCATTGTCTCTTTTTATCCCTTCAGTTTATATTCTGGGTTGTTTTTACCCATTCAGTTTATATTCTGGGTTGTTTTTACCCCTTCAGTTTATATTCTGGGTTGTTTTTACCCCTTCAGTTTATATTCTGGGTTGTTTTTACCTCTTCAGTTTACATTCTGGGTTGTTTTTACCCCTTCAGTTTACATTCTGGGTTGTTTTTACCCTTTCAATTTATATTCTGTGTTGTTTTTACCCCTTCAGTTTATATTCTGTGTTGTTTTTACCCCTACAGTTTATATTCTGGGTTGTTTTTACCCCTTCAGTTTATATTCTGGGTTGTTTTTACCCCTTCAGTTTAGATTCTGGGTTGTTTTTACCTCTTCAGTTTAGATTCTGGGTTGTTTTTACCCCTTCAGTTTATATTCTGGGTTGTTTTAACCCCTTCAATTTACATTCTGGGTTGTTTTTACCCCTTCAGTTTACATTCTGGGTTGTTTTTACCCCTTCAGTTTATATTCGGGGTTGTTTTTACCACTTCAGTTCATATTCTGGGTTGTTTTAACCCCTTCAATTTACATTCTGGGTTGTTTTTACCCCTTCAGTTTACATTCTGGGTTGTTTTTACCCCTTCAGTTTATATTCAGGGTTATTTTTTACCCCTTCAGTTTACATTCTGGGTTGTTTTTACCCTTTCAGATTATATTCTGGGTTGTTTTTGTATTTCTTTGCTCTATATCTTATTTTGGGGTTAAGGGGACCTGGCAACACCCCTGCAGTGCAGTGTCTTATTAAAGGACCTTTCACACTCTCACACACTTAGCAAAGGCCTGGGAAGGAGGGAGAAAGTGGAACCAGCCTGAACAAACATAGATAACACCCATCACTCCACCTTCACTGCTCCTGCCTTGTCTGTTTCTCTTGTTTTTCTGCTACCTCTTTCATCTCTTTGTGACAAAAAAACAATATAGAGTTATGACCAATAAAATGAGGCTCAGGGAGCAGTCATTTTCCCTGCTGTGTAATTCTTGATTACATTATATGCTGTAATCAGTGGACAAATATTATTAGGGGTCAGTGTTTGGTACAAATGAGATCTTGGCCTTAAATACCCAGATGTGCTTTGCATATTGATTGTCGACAGAAACGTTGGTAGCTAGAATTGTCCAGCCCCACCTGTGCCTCAGGAGTAGGTTAGTAGCTAGTAAACACATAAAAGCAATGAGACACAGATCGTTTCTGTCTAGCAGCTTTACTTCCATTAGACTCACCAACAGAGAGGAAAATGTTGTTGATGATGATAATATTTGTATAAATTACAGACATAGTGGGATAGAAAGACTGTTTGGATCATAATATGTACCCAAATGAAAAAATAAATAGTATTCACTGTAGTGTTTTTGCAGACTTTACTGTTGTCACGTTCTGACCTTAGTCCTTTTTTATGTCTTTATTTTAGTTTGGTCAGGGCGTGAGTTGGGGTGGGCATTCTATGTTGTTTTTCTATGTGTTGTTCTGTATGTTATATTTCTATGTGTTTGGCCTAGTATGGTTCTCAATCAGAGGCAGGTGTCAGTCGTTGTCTCTGATTGGGAGCCATATTTAGGTAGCCTGTTTTCTATTGTGTTTTGTGGGTGATTGTTTCCTGTGTTAGTGTTTGCACCATACGGGACTGTTTCGGTAGTTTGTTTGTACTTTTGTTATTTTGTTCAGTGTTCTGTTGATTTATTAAATATCTCATTATGGACACTTACCACGCTGCACATTGGTCCGATCCTTGCTACTCCTCCTCAGACGAAGAGGAAATCCGTTACAGAATCACCCACCAACCAAGGACCAAGCAGCGTGGTAAACAGGAGCAGAGGATTCTGGACTCATGGACATGGGAGGAGATATTAGATGGTAAGGGACCCTGGGCACAGGCTGGGGAATATCGCCGCCCCAAGGAAGAACTGGAGGCAGCGAAAGCTGAGCGGCGGCGATATGAGGAGGCAGCATGGCAGCGCGACAGGCACGAGAGGCAGCCCCATTTTTTTTTTGGGGGGGGGGGCACACGAGGAGTGGCAGAGTCAGGTTGGAGACCTGAGCCCACTCCTCGTGCTTATCGTAAGCAGCGCGTTACTGGTCAGGCACCGTGTTATGCGGTTAAGCGCACGGTGTCCCCAGTACGCGTTCATAGCCCGGAGCGCTATAGGCCAGCAAGTGCCATGCGAAAGTGGGCATCCAGCCAGGGCGTGTTGTGCCGGCTCAACGTGTCTGGTCTCCGGTACGCCGTTTCGGCCCAGGGTATCCTGCGCTGGCTCTACGTGCTGTGTCTCCGGGGCGCTGAGAGGGTGCAGTGCGTCCTATGCCTGCGCTCCGCTCGTGCCGGGCGAATGTGGGCATTGAGCCTATGGGAGAGGTGCGAGTGGTATGCACCAGATCTCCAGTGCTCACTCACAGCCCGGTTCAACCTGTGCCTGCACTCTGGAGGGTCCGGGCTAAAGTGGTCATCCAGCCTGGAGGAGTGGTGCCAAGGCTGCGCACCAGAGCTCCAGTGCTCCTCCACAGCCCGGTCCATCCGGTGCCTCCTCTAAGCACCAGGCCTCCTGTAGGTCTCCCCAGCCTGGTGGGTCCTGTGGCAGCACCACGCACCAGGCTGTCTCTCCGTCTCCTCCCTCCAGGTTCTCTCTCCAGGGCAGAGCCGCCCGCCAGTCCGGAGCTGCCAGAGCCGCCCGCCAGTCCGGAGCTGCAAGAGCCGCCCGCCAGTCCGGAGCAGCCAGAGCCGCAGCCCCTCAGTCCAGAGGCGCCCCTCAGTCCAGAGGCGCCCCTCAGTCCAGAGGCGCCCCTCAGTCCAGAAGCGCCCCTCAGTCCAGAAGCGCCCCTCAGTCCAGAAGCGCCCCTCAGTCCAGAGGCGCCCCTCAGTCAAGTGGTGCCCTCTATTAGGGTCTCCGATCCGGGGTCGGTGGCGAGGGTCGCCGCTCCTAAGGTGACACAGAAGTGGGCCGAGACTATGGTTGAGATTGCCTGCAATGACAACAAGCTCAGTCCGATGATGCTGTGACACACTGCCCCAGACCATGACGGACCCTCCACCTCCAAATCGATCCCGCTCCAGAGTACAGGCCTCGGTGTAATGCTCATTGCTTCGACGATAAACGCGAATCCGACCATCACCCCTGGTGAGACAAACCGCGACTCGTCAGTGAAGAGCACTTTTTGCCAGTCCTGTCTGGTCCAGCGATGGTGGGTTTGTGCCCATAGGCGATGTTGTTGCTGAGTGTCTGGTGAGGACCTGCCTTACAACAGGCCTACAAGCCCTCAGTCCAGCCTATTGTGGACAGTTTGAGCACTGGTGGAGGGATTGTGCGTTGCTGGTGTAACTCGGGCAGTTGTTATTGCCATCCTGTACCTGTCCCGCAGGTGTGATGTTCGGATGTACCAATCCTGTGCAGGTGTTGTTACACGTGGTCTGCCACTGCGATGACGATCAGCTGTCCGTACTGTCTCCCTGTAGTGCAGTCTTAGGCGTCTCACAGTACGGACATTGCAATTTATTGCCCTGGCCACATCTGCAGTCCTCAAGCCTCCTTGCAGCATGCCTAAGGCACGTTCACGCAGATGAGCAGGGACCCTGGGCATCTTTCTTTTGGTGTTTTTCAGAGTCAGTAGAAAGGCCTCTTTAGTGTAATAAGTTTTCATAACTGTGACCTTAATTGCCTAACGTCTGTAAGCTGTTAGTGTCTTAACGACCGATCCACAGGTGCATGTTCATTAATTGTTTATGGTTCATTGAACAAGCATGGGAAACAGTGTTTTAACCTTTTACAATGAAGATCTGTGAAGTTATTTGGATTTTTACGAATTATCTTTGAAAGACAGGGTCATGAAAAAGGGACATTTCTTTTTTTGCTGAGTTTAGTTCACCTGACACGAGACTGAATGAATCCAAACTTTACACTGTTGATTTTATGTGCATTTTACGTTAACTATACTTTTCACAGCATTTGTCAATAATGAAATCGAAAAATACTCTGGATACATTCAGTAACATGATAAGAATATTTCTGGAAAATGTGGGGTAGGTGCAACATAACACAAAAATATGACAAGGGTTTGAGTGAGAGGACTAGCTGTTGTCTTCAAGTGGGCACACACCCCACCAGTGTGGGCACAGTTCCTACGTCATTTCAATGCACTCAAAGAGTCTTCAACTATAAGGTGTTTTTTTTAGCTCTCCTGGCAGTGCCGTTGAGGAAATAGAGCACATCGGAACACAGCTCTGCATCCCTGCTTTTACACAATTACTGTTGTTGTTTACGCAACCAAAAACGCTCCATTATAAATCACAATCTGGGTCAGGTGGGCATGATTTGAAAGCTTGTTCTATTACCAACATGACTAGCTAAATGATAAAATACAATCGTACAGTGTTAGGCTTTCACAATGCAATTCAGAAAAGCAGGTCGTACGGTGTGCATAGAATGGAGTCATGAGTTCATTCAGATGCGGAAAATGTTCATCATAATACAACAAACAGGTTCATTGTGTTCAGGACAACCAGGGTAGAACACCATCTCATCTTGTAACTGTACATCAAACATAGTGATCAGAAACATTGACACTGTATATGACATGAGTTTTTTTGGAGTGCAAATTTGGACTCACGAGTCTTTGGCTTGCTTCGATGACATCAAAGTGGTATTTATTATAATCCTCAACGTCTCATCTTTCAAAATACATTGAGTCATCGTAATTTACAGAATGAATCGTAATTTACAGAATGGCTGTCAGTCAAAACCCATACAGAGCTGTGAAGCGCAGAGCCAAAGCTCTGGAGTCATGTATAGCATATTACTGTGCATCCACTATGTTCCAGTTTAAGCACAGACAATCTTAAATACATGTGGTATGGAGAGTTGGTCAGTGTGTGTGTGAGAGGTGTGTGTGTGTGTGTGAAGGACGTGTGTGTGTCTCTGTGTGTGATAAACGTGTATGTTTGTGTCTCTGTGTGTGTCTCTGTGCGAAGTGAACTCCCACGCTGGCAGCAGATAGTAATTACTGCAGGTCTGCCCAAACAGCAACCCTAATTAAATCAGCATGCAGTTATTGTGTGATGGTATGTGTAAGTGACCAGGCTATTGACCAGGCTAATATAGCTCAGGCCACCAGAAACACACCAGGTCATTGTTGTTCAACATTTGGTCAGGGAAAATCCATGCAACCCAGTCAAACCACAAGCTAATTCTGATTCATATAAACCCCCTTTGATCCTTCCCACACAGAGAGAGAACTTGAGTGGCAGTCTGCTCTCTCTGCCTCTCTGCATAGAGCCATCCCAACATACACTGGAGTGTAAAAAAACATTAGGAACACCTGCTCTTTCCATGACATCGACGGACCAGGTGAATCCAGGTGAAAGCTACGATCCCTTATTGATGTCACTTGTTAAATTCACTTCAATCAGTGTAGATGAAGGGGAGGAGACAGGTTAAAGAAGGATTTTTAAGCCTTGAGACATGTATTGTGTACGTGGGCCATTCAGAGGGTGAATGGGCAAGACAAAATATTTAAGTGCCTTTGAACGGGTTATGGTAGGAGGCGCCATGCACACCGGTTTGAGTCAAAAACTGCAATGCTTCTAGATTTTTTCACACTCAACAGTTTCCCATGTGTATCAAGAATGGTCCACCATCCAAAGGACATCCAGCCAACTTGACACAACTGTGGGAAGCATTGGAGTTAACATGGGCCAGCATCACCATGAACTGAGTTCATGCCCCAATGAATTGAGGCTATTCTGAGGTCTAAAGGCTCAATATTAGGAAGGTGTTCCTAATGTTTTGTACACTCAGTGTATATGATCTAATATAATAGACATTAGGCAGTTGTTAAGCTATTTGTGGGGATCAAATCAAGTCTCCACTGCGTCTCATTAGTGCCACCCACACTGGCACTTAACGAGGGAATTCAGCACCCTGTCACAACGTGCCTGTCCACGCCACTAAAAGCCCATTGCTGCACCAATTGGTTCCTCCAGTTTGCTCCACTCTGGTTACTTGACCACTGACAGGAAGAACACTGTATTAAGTAGTGGCTTTATTGTGTTCATATGAAGAGATTGGCTGTGTCTGTTAAATTGACTCACATGCATTAATTTATTTATTTTGGGGGTAAATTGAAATGTTGCAAAACCATTCCTCTCTGTGATGTTGTCTTCATTGTGATTCAGGTAGCATTACAGCTCTATTCAATGTAGCTACTATCCCAAGCTAACTGTAGAAGCACTAGTAGGTTTTCTATCTCTGACACATTCCTCCACTTAATACTAAGAGAGCAAGACTGGAACACATTCAACATTTCTTTTCACAACTTAATTTATTTATCTGAAAAGAAAACGTACGAAGAAACACGATGAAAGGAATCAAAACCTTGCACAAAATCTTTTGATTTAGTTCCCACAGTACTGCACATGCAGTCCTTCCCCAATCACATCAAATATATGCAAATTAGACATTTCAAGTACCCCTCAAACATTCGCATTTGCCTTGGACCAGGTCATTTTGGCTAGCCGATACCATAACATTCAGCATTCTGCCCTGCAGCACCAATCAGAAATCACCTCGCCACAGAGCTCTCCTCAGACCTCCAGGACTGGTATGTGACTGAGAGAAGCAGCACAGTAGAGGAGATAGGCAGACATAGGAGAATAGAAAAAGCAGCTTCATGCTATTCCATCTCCTTGGTAACGCCCCAGCCTAAACTAATAACAAACCAATGCATTCAGATGGAATTCAGACTGTTAAAAGGTAAGGCAGTGCCGATAGATGACTCCCTGCCTACAGGAAGCATATTAGGTAGGCAGAAACTGGATTTCCTTGACTAATGTAATGGGATAAAATATGAATCATTAATTGAGACAGCTTGGGTGAAGGCAGGGAAATAGGACGTTCCCGAGGATGAAGTTAGAGAAGTGCGATATTGGTGAGAGAGACAGAGACAGAGTTAGAGAGAGCTACAATGAACTACAGGACAAAATACAAACCCTCCGACCCAAAAAGGCCTGTGGTGTTGACCTAAATTAAATGATAAAATATTCAGACCACAAATTTCAATTAGTTTTCTTAAACTCTTTAACATCATCCTTAGCAATGGCATCTTCTGCAATATCACCCCAATTCACAAAAGTAAAGGAAAATTTGACCCCAATAACTACCGTGGGATATGCGTCAACAGCAACCTTGGGAAAATCCTCTGCATTATCATTAACAGCAGACTTGTACATTTCCTCAGTGAAAACAATGTACTGAGCAAATGTCAAATTGGCTTTTTACCAAATTACCGTACGACAGACCACGTATTCACCCTGTACACCCTAATTGACAAACAAACAAAACAAAAGGCAAAGTCTTCTCATGCTTTGTTGATTTCAAAAAAGCTTCTGACTCAATTTGGCATGAGGGTCTTCTATACAAATTGGGGGAAAAACATACCACATTATAAAATCCATGTGCACAAACAACAAGTGTGCAGTTAAAATTGTAAATAACACACACATTTCTTTCCACAGGGCCGTGGGGTGAGACAGGGATGCAGCTTGAGCCCCACCCTCTTCAACATATATATCAATGAATTAGCAAGGGCACTAGAACAGTCTGCAGCACCCGGCCTCACCCTACTAAAATCTGAAGTCAAATGTCTACTGTTTGCTGATGATCTGGTGCTTCTGTCACCAACCAAGGAGAGCCTACAGCAGCACCTAGACCTTCTGCACAGATTCTGTCAGATCTGGGCCCTCAGTAAATCTCAGTAAGACAAAAATAATGCTGTTCCAAAAAAGGCCTAGTTGCCAGGACCACAAATACAAATTCCATCTAGACACCGTTAACCTAGAGCACACAAAAAACAATACCTACCTCGGCCTAAACATCAACATCACAGGTTACTTCTACAAAGCTGTGAACAATCTGAGAGACAAGGCAAGAAGGGCATTCTATGCCATCAAAAGGAACATCAAATTTGACATACCAATTAGGATCTGGCAAAAAATACTTGAATCAGTTATAGAACCCATTGCCCTTTATGGTTGTGAGGTCTGGGGTCCGCTCACCAACCAAGAATTCACAAAATGGGACAAACACCAAATTGAGACTCTGCATGCAGATTTCTGCAAAAAATATCCTCTGTGTACAACATAAAACACAAAATAATGCATGCAGAGCAGAATTAGGCCGATACCCGCTAATGATCAAAATCCAGAAAAGAGCCGCTCAATTCTACAACCATCTAAAAGGAAGCGATTCCCAAACCTTCCATAACAAAGCCATCGCCTACAGAGAGATGAACCTGGAGAAGAATCCCCTAAGCAAGCTGGTCCTGGGGATCTGTTCACAAACACAAACAGACCCCACAGAGCCCCAGGACAGCAACACAATTAAAGACCCAACCAAATCATGAGAAAACAAAAAGATAATTACTTGACACATTGGAAAAATTTACCAAAAAAGAGCAAACTGGAATGCTATTTGGCCCTAAACAGAGAGTGCACAGTGGCAGAATACCTGACCACTGTGACTGACCCCAAATTAAGGAAAACTTTGACTATGTACAGACTCAGTGAGCATGGCCTTGCTATTGAGAGAGGCCGCCCTAGGCAGACCTGGCTCAAGAGAAGACAGGCTATGTGCACACTGCCCACAAAATGAGGTGGAATCTGAGCTACACATATTAGAGACACATATTTCCCTCAGATTATAGAGCCCCACAAATAATTCCAAAACAAATCAAATTTTGATAAACTCCCATATCTATTTGGTGAAATACCACAGTGTGCCATCACAGCAGCAAGATTTGTGGCCTGTAGCCACAAGAAAGAACAAACATCATTGTAAATACAACCCATATTTATGTTCATTAATTTTCCCTTTTGTGATTTAACTATTTGCACATCATTATAACACTGTACATAGCCATGATATGACATTTGAAATGTGTATATTCCTTTGAAACTTGTGTGTAATTTTTACTGTTAATTTTTGATTGATTATTTCACTTTTGTTTATTATATATTTCACTTGCTTTGGCAATGTAAACATATGTTTTCCATGCCAATAATGCCCTTTGAATTGAATTGAGAGCGAGAGAGATAGAGAGAGAGAGAGAGAGAGAGAGAGATATATATATATATATACTATACTGTGCAATCCGGGCAGCAAGATTTGTGGCCCGTTGTCATGAGAAAAGGGAAACCAGTGGCGCACAAACAACATTGTAAATACCACCAATATTTATCTGTTTATTTATCTTCCCCTACTACTCGTACTATAATTGGTAAAACATTGTACATAATATAACACTTGAAATGCCGTTATATTTTTTAAACCTTTGTGAGTGCAATGTTTACTGTTAAATTGTGATATTTTTTGGTTGATGTTGTTTTTGTTTCCTCTCACTTTTATTTATTGCTTATTTCACTTGCTTTGGTCACGTAAACATGTTTCCCATGCCAATAAAGCCACTTTGAATTGAATTGAGAGAGATACAGAATGAGAAGGTGAAGTCTGCCTTCTCATCTTTCTCTCTCCTATTCCTAACAAGTGCTGCTTGATTGGTGCTTTATGACGGTTTGCTGAACAGGAAAAGGCTTTGTTTCCCAGGAGGCAACGTGTCCATTCTAATAAAATTACTCCTCCCAGACACGCTGTCAACACAATATGTCCATCACGGGAGAGCCGGAGAGAATGGAATGGGTATACTGCTATATACTATCTTGTCTGATAGGAAATGCATAGAATACACCTGCAAAGACTGTCACAAATCACAGGAGGTGCTCAGGTGGAAAATGAGACAGGCCCTTAATCAAGCAGACCAGAAACTCTGGGGAAATGGCTGTCAGTTCATAGTATGCTGGAACAGAGAAAGACACATATGGGTCTTTCTCTAAACTAGGGTACCAGTGAGGATTTCCTACACTTGACAACTTGTTACAGCTGTTGATAAATCATTGATAATAATCTGTCAATTTTTTTCAAGTCATTACATTAAGATATAAGGGGGATCCCAGCTATACTCAATAAAATTCACCAGTTGATTTAAAACTTATGTTTAACCCTTTATCATGGTTGGTGTCTTGACGGATTTGTCCGAAATCGTGTGACATAAAACATTACTTTTCTGTCCTTGCATTTATGGAAGTGTAAGATATCGTTATATTATATATTAAGCATTAATCAGTTAAACATTGAACTTGAACCCTGTAAGAATCCTGGATCTGGCTGTCGGACAGTTATTGTATAGAGATCTCAGAAATGCAGTGGAACTACATAACATTTTGTGTCTCCTTATGTCAGGGGGTGAACACAGTTTTCATAGGCACACAAATCCCAAATGATGTGATTGCTAACCGAAAGAGTATTACCTTGATACTGTCATTAACGTGGTTCTTCAATAATTATGAATAACACTTGTTGGATGCACAATGGTTGTCCAGCTGATTAGTTACGCTGCTTTATTTTCACACATCATCATCTGATCCAGGAAGGAATTTTCTGAATGAGAGTCAAGTGATGAACAGCTGTTGTGATCGTGCATGCGATGCAGCAACAGCCCAAGTGCTGGAAAAAAATGTGTTTTGGTGTCTCATTCCTTATGCCGGTGAAGGCAGTTGTTCCTGGATTCATGTTGGATCTAATATCCCTAGTGAATTGATGTTGATCATCTGTTGTTGTCTGCCTGATTCACAGCAGGGTCTCCTTAGATTTAACAGAGAAAACATCAAAGTAATGAGTTCATGTTTTCTGATGGTTTTTGAAAATCTGACATTTCCTCAGTTCTGTGCTTGAAAAGTCCTTGTAATTATTGTAGACAATTTCTAAGTTCTCTTGCTCCCTCATAATTCATTATCTGTGATTTCATTTTTGATCAGTTTTTGTGAGAGATGTGGTCACTTTCGTTTGTTTCCCGCCGCTTCAATTAAAGGGTGTTGCATTGCACTACTCTGTTGCTGTAAAACCATGTGCGGTTATTATGATGACGACAACATCTAATGTTCTCTTCAACTTGACCATACATACAAATCCTTCCATTAAAAAAGGAACCTGGTTATTGGTTACTTTGTCAGTATATAAAAAGCGGTGGTGAGATTGTAATGCTACCGCTATTCATGGATGTATTGTGTGTGCATGCATCCAATTTATTTAGTCAGGCAATGTCCACATTATTCTCACATATTTTATAATGTAATAATAATTTGAATATCAATGCATTTGCAAGGCCTAAAAAATGCATTATTTTTAGTGGTAATGGTCTACTTTATTGACACTTTTTGCTAGCTTTTTGGGGGGAGGGAGGGTTCTATAGTAGGCCCTATAAGTACAATTATATAACATATACAATTGTATAACATTGAGGTCCATGATAATTACAATTAAGTACTTGAAAGGGTCCCTGAAAGTCCTTGAATTTAACTTGCCAATGTGTGTATGAACCCTGCTTAAAGGAGGTGTAGTCCTAGGTCTATGTTGTTGTGTAGGTAGAGTTATGGGCCAAGTTGCATATATTACCTTTTATTCCTCTAAGTACAAATGTGAAACTACATTATTATTTTTTTTAAACCATTTGAAAATATTTATCCCAATGTCACACATTGGCCCCATTATGTATAAAAAGACCCATAGGCACACAATTGCACACACATAGGCGTACGGACGCACACATGTGCATACTATGCATGCACACGCTCAGCCATCCCAACGAATCCCACACTCAATGCTCTGACCTGCAAACTTGACGTGGAACTTGTTCTCAGGTTTGAGGATCTGGACATACAGGGGGCAGTTTGGGGCAAAGTCTTTCACCGCCCAGGCTCTTAGAATGGTCTGGTGATCCTGGTAGAGAAAAAGAGAGAGTGAGGGAGAAAGTGAGAGAAAGAAAGAGAGCGAGAGAGAGAAAGAGAGGGAGGATGGGATAGAGTAGCAAGAAAGAGACTCAAATCATTAGCAGCACCAGTAGCTCCACCACAGTCACAGATTGTATCTCCTCTATATATAATCCCCCTGATAAGCCTCTTCAACTAGGCCACGGAGCTTTCAACAGAACTAACCGCCTATAGCCACACCAGAAAGTGAAATTCCCTCAAATTCCCGTAATTATGTCACAGGTGTGAAACAGTGTGTTAAGAACGGCAATGCAGAGAGGAAAATAGGAGGCAGGGTAAAATAAGAAGATAAATAATTGCTGTGAAATAGTTCTTAACATGATCATTTACATTTTTATAAAAATATAGTAGAGGTAAAGAGAGAAAGCTGTGAAGGAGGGAAAGAAGAGTGGAGGACAGGAAAAGAAGGAGGGTGGCGTGGAGATTATAAGTATTAAAAGGAGATTGAGGAACGTACAGCAGCGAAGCGGTCCACCTCGAATCGGTTACTGAGGATAAAACAGGCCTCAGCATCGTCCATCCTACAGCCAGTTAGTAGAGCAGCAGGAGGGGTCAGGCCAAGACAGGACACAGGTCAGATAGAGGCAGGAGGAGGAGAGAGGAACAGGAGATGAAAGGATGAGAGGAGAGAGAGAGGGGGTGGATGTTGTTGTTGTCATGTTTTTGAGAGAGAACAAAGGAGGAACAGGACAATAGAACACTACATTTATCCTTCAAACACACACTACTTCACTGCGAGTTAATACCAGGGGAGCAGAAGAGACAAGGAGGAGAAAATACAATCATTTTATTTGCTGTCTTTATTTAACAGAGCCAGTGTACTGTAACTGCTATCTGCCCTGATAACTGTCAAACATAGCCTATGAGATATGCCCCTGTTGCATGTCTTAGTTTGGGGCCCCTGGAGGGGCGGCAGGTAGCCTAGTGTTTAGAGCGTTGGGCCAGTAACTGAAGGTTGCTGGATCGAATCCCCGAGCTGACAAAAATCAGTCGTTCTGCCCCCTGAGCAAGGCAGGTAACCTGTTACCCGGCCGCCAAAGACGTGGATGTTGATTATGGAAACCCCCCGCACCTCTCTGATTCAGAGAGGTTGGGTTAAATGCAGAAGACACATTTCAGTTGAATGCATTCAGTTGTACAACTGACTAGGTATCCCCCTTCCTTTCACTGTAACATAACTGTGATTTGGGGCCCCTGTAGCATGGCTGTAATTTGGGGCGCCTGAGTGGGGGCCCGATGCAGGGGACTCACTTGGCCCTCATGAGGTCTTGGTCCTTGAGAGCGGAGCCCTGCAGGTAGATGACCCTCTGAGCCCACAGGGGCACGTGGAGGACCCTCCGCACCTGGACATCCATCTCTGCTGGGCACAGGATCACCACGTAGTAGTCCTATAGACGCACACACACACACACACACACACACACACACACACACACACACACACACACACACACACACACACACACACACACACTGGGATTAATGGGAGGGCAGAGAGGGTCTCACACAAATATTCTCTCACACACTCAGTCAATTATGAAGACACGTACACACCCTCACCCAGCTGCTTCTGAAAATAAAACATGTTGTTTGACCTATGCTAATGCTGATTGAATCCCCTGTTTTAACCTCAGCTGCTTCAGCTCCTGGAGAGGATTACAGAGATGTACACACACGCACACACACATGAATACACGCACACACACGTTAGTCACATCTCATCTTCCCAATGGAAAAATGTGTAGAATTGCAGGAAATTAACTCTAAAACGTAGCTTTTTTTTCTCTGCTGTCAAGAGGGGAGGGTAGCTAAAGGGGGGACCAACATTTTGCTTACGGCCCCCATAAGGCTAGGGTCGGCTCTGACTGCATGACTGCATGTGTGGATATAGATGTGGGTACGCAGACCAGCGAGTCACTGAGGCCCCTCATGATGAGATCAGATTTTTTGTGGCCCCCACCCCCATCAAAGTTGCCCATCCCTGCCCTAGTTAATGTTTTTTGGAGAGACCTGCAGTCTGGGGTGAGCGAAGAACTCGTTGAGGAAGTCCATGAGGAGGTCTATCTTGAGGCAGCTGACACACAGCACCACATGCTTCTCCGTCTGGGCCCGGTATCGGCTGTAGTTCCCCCCAGACTTCTGGCGCTCCATCCACAGGAAGGCCAGCTGCTCAAACTACAGATGGGAAGAATTATATTAGTGCAATTAGTGATGGACAGACAGTAGATGGGTTGAGGCAGTGATAGTGAAAGACAGTAGGTGGGTTGAGGTAGTGATAGACAGACAGTAGATGGGTTGAGGCAGTGATAGATAGACAGTAGGTGGGTTGAGGTAGTGATAGTGAAAGACAGTAGGTGGGTTGAGGTAGTGATAGACAGACAGTAGGTGGGTTGAGGTAGTGATAGTGAAAGACAGTAGGTGGGTTGAGGTAGTGATAGACAGACAGTAGGTGGGTTGAGGTAGTGATAGACAGACAGTAGATGGGTTGAGGCAGTGATAGATAGACAGTAGGTGGGTTGAGGTAGTGATAGTGAAAGACAGTAGGTGGGTTGAGGTAGTGATAGACAGACAGTAGGTGGGTTGAGGTAGTGATAGACAGACAGTAGATGGGTTGAGGCAGTGATAGATAGACAGTAGGTGGGTTGAGGTAGTGATAGTGAAAGACAGTAGGTGGGTTGAGGTAGTGATAGACAGACAGTAGGTGGGTTGAGGTAGTGATAGACAGACAGTAGTTGGGTTGAGGTAGTGATAGACAGTAGGTGGGTTGAGGTAGTGATAGTGACAGACAGTAGGTGGTTTGAGGCAGTGATACTGAAAGACAGTAAGTGGTTTGAGGCAGTGATACTGAAAGACAGTAGGTGGTTTGAGGCAGTGAAAGTGACAGACAGTAGGTGGGTTGAGGTAGTGATAGTGAAAGACAGTAGGTGGGTTGAGGCAGTGATAGATCGACAGTAGGTGGTTTGAGGCTGTGATAGTGACAGACAGTAGGTGGGTTGAGGCAGTGATAGTGACAGACAGTAGGTGTGTTGAGGTAGTAATAGTGAAAGACAGTAGGTGGGTTGAGGTAGTGATAGACAGACAGTAGGTGGGTTGAGGTAGTGATAGACAGACACTAGGTGGGTTGAGGTTGTGATAGACAGACAGTAGGTGGGTTGAGGTAGTGATAGACAGACAGTAGGTGGGTTGAGGTTGTGATAGACAGACAGTAGGTGGGTTGAGGTAGTAATAGACAGTAGGTGGGTTGAGGTAGTGATAGATAGACAGTAGTTGGGTTGAGGTAGTGATAGACAGACAGTAGGTGGGTTGAGGTAGTGATAGACAGACAGTAGATGGGTTGAGGTAGTAATAGACAGTAGGTGGGTTGAGGTAGTGATAGATAGACAGTAGGTGGTTTGAGGCAGTGATAGTGACAGACAGTAGATGGGTTGAGGTAGTGATAGACAGACAGTAGGTGGTTTGAGGTAGTGAAAGACAGTAGGTGTGTTGAGGTAGTAATAGTGAAAGACAGTAGGTGGGTTGAGGTAGTGATAGACAGACAGTAGGTGGGTTGAGGTAGTGATATGTAGACAGTAGGTGGGTTGAGGTAGTGATAGACAGACAGTAGGTGGGTTGAGGTAGTGATACACAGACAGTAGATGGGTTGAGGTAGTGATAGACAGACAGTAGGTGGGTTGAGGCAGTGATAGACAGACAGTAGGTGGGTTGAGGCAGTGATAGACAGACAGTAGGTGGGTTGAGGTTGTGATAGACAGACAGTAGGTGGGTTGAGGTAGTGATAGACAGACAGTAGGTGGGTTGAGGTAGTGATTGACAGACAGTAGGTGGGTTGAGGCAGTGATAGACAGACAGTAGGTGGGTTGAGGTTGTGATAGACAGACAGTAGGTGGGTTGAGGTAGTGATAGACAGACAGTAGGTGGGTTGAGGTAGTGATAGACAGACAGTAGGTGGGTTGAGGTAGTGATAGACAGACAGTAGGTGGATTGAGGTAGTGATACAGACTGTAGTTGGGTTGAGGTAGTGATAGACAGTAGTTGGGTTGAGGTAGTGATAGACAGACAGTAGGTGGGTTGAGGTAGTGATTGACAGACAGTAGGTGGGTTGAGGTAGTGATATATAGACAGTAGGTGGGTTGAGGTAGTGATATGTAGACAGTAGGTGGGTTGAGGTAGTGATATATAGACAGTAGGTGGGTTGAGGTGGTGATAGTGAAAGACAGTAGGTGGGTTGAGGTAGTGATAGATAGACAGTAGGTGGGTTGAGGTAGTGATAGACAGACAGTAGGTGGGTTGAGGTAGTGATAGATAGACAGTAGGTGGGTTGAGGTAGTGATAGATAGATAGTAGGTGGGTTGAGGTAGTGATAGATAGACAGTAGGTGGGTTGAGGTAGTGATAGTGAAAGTGAAAGACAGTAGGTGGGTTGAGGTAGTGATAGACAGACAGTAGTTTGGTTGAGGTAGTGATAGACAGTAGGTGGGTTGAGGTAGTGATAGACAGTAGGTGGGTTGAGGTAGTGATAGACGGACAGTAGGTGGGTTGAGGTAGTGATAGACAGACAGTAGGTGGGTTGAGGTAGTGATAGACAGACAGTAGGTGGGTTGAGGTAGTGATAGACGGACAGTAGGTGGGTTGAGGTAGTGATAGACAGACAGTAGGTGGGTTGAGGTAGTGATAGACAGACAGTAGGTGGATTGAGGTAGTGATACAGACTGTAGTTGGGTTGAGGTAGTGATAGACAGTAGGTGGGTTGAGGTAGTGATAGACAGACAGTAGGTGGGTTGATGTAGTGATAGACAGACAGTAGTTGGGTTGAGGTAGTGATAGACAGACAGTAGTTGGGTTGAGGTTGTGATAGACAGACAGTAGGTAGGTAGTGATAATAGTGATAAACAGTTGGTTATATTTGAACCAGGAGGCTGACTGCATGTTAATGTGCTCTGTGGCATCCCCATGCATCAGACAGGCTGGGTGGCAGGGAGCGAGACTGGAGGCTCTCCTCTCCCTGTCAGCAGACATGGCTGAAACCCACACACTCAGAGGGGGTGAGGAGGTGTTGGGCAGCCAGTAAATGTCAGGGGGTATTTATGGATGAAAGACAGGGAGAGGGAGTGAGAGGGCTACATGGCTCTGTGTGCCATTTCCTGTCCTGCTCAAACATGCCTCCCAGAGCACAACGGCTCACGCACGCACGCACGCACGCACGCACGCACGCAACACATGCACGCAACACACGCACGCAACACACGCACGCAACACACGCACGCAACACACGCACGCAACACACACACGCACGCACACACACACGCACACACACACACACACACACACACACACACACACACACACACACACACACACACACACACACACACACACACACACACACACACACACACACACACACACACACACACACACACACACACACACACACACACACACACACACACACACACACACACACACACACACACACACATACATACATACATACATACATACATACATACATATATACATACATAAAAGGTTCCTATTATCACAACTGAAATGACAGTAATGGGACATGGGGAGAGGAGAAGGATACTACTATGGGCAGGAAATGACAGATTCACTGAAACAGTGACACTATGCTCTTCTGTGTAATTTGAATATCTGATGTACAATATTATTGTTCAGTCGGATTCTCCCCTCAGCCCTATGTGCGGGGAATACATCAGGGAGAAATACTGGAAAATAGCACAAGCTAAATGATCCATAAAAATACAATGAAAACAACAACAACAGCAGCATTGTGATTATCGCCTCACCTGTATGGGAAGCACGATGAGCGCCACACAGATCATGATGACCACTAGCAGCTGAGAAGGCCATATCTGGGGCGTGACATCACCGAAGCCCACAGTAGAGAAGGTGACCACGCAGAAGTAGAGCGAGTCAAACAGAGTCAGGTTGTTTCCTGCTCGCTCTAGGTGCTGGATCCCACATATACTGAGGAGAGGTGGAGGTGGTGGAGGAGGAGGAGGAGGAGGAGGTGGAGGTGGAGGAGGAGGAAGAAGCGGAGGAGGAGGAGGAAGAGGTATAGGAGGAGGTGGAGATGGAGGAGGAGGATGTGGAGGAGGAGGTGGAGGATGGAGAGGATGAGGACAGAGGTGGTGGAGGTGGAGGAGGAAGGAGAGGAGGAGGAGGAAAAGGAGGAGGAGGGGAAGAGGGACAGTGGAAAGGAGAGTTGTTGAAGAGAGAAGAAGAGAAGGATGGAGGTGATGGAGAGGTGAAGAGAGATTGACGTAGAAGGGGAAGCGATTAAGGAGAAAGCCAATTATGATGGGGATTGAGAGGTGAGTCAGAGGGGGAGGGGTGGAACAGGAGGAGAGAGAGATGGACAGGTGGGAAGGAGGAAGTAAGCATGAGAAGACCAGAGGGACCAGTGTGTGTGTGTGTGTGTGTGTGTGTGTGTGTGTGTGTGTGTGTGTGTGTGTGTGTGTGTGTGTGTGTGTGGGTGGGTGCGTGCGTGCGTGCGTGCGTGCGTGCGTGCGTGCGTAGTGTGTGCGGGCATGCACATCTGTCGACAGTGTGTGCGCAAAGTGTTTGTGCACTGTGTGTATATGACTAGTGTGTGTTTACTCAGAGCTGAAGGGCCGGCTGAGTCAACATTGTGCTGTCAGTAGTGATAAGGTCAGACAGTCTCATCCAGGAAGCTTTTCAGACCTCCAGGACCTAATATTACGCTATATCAGCCTGAGCTATTACTCAAAGCTAGCCTCTACCAACCTCTCAATACTGCTACACCACTCCTATACCTGCCATTGGGCTCAAGTAGAGGAAAACCCCCCTCTTCCTCCCAGTGATTGCTAGCAGTGATTGTGGTGACCCACCAGGTGAACATGAGGCAGACCAGGGTGCAGATGAGGATGAGGACCTGGTTGAACATAGCTGAGTGAGTACGCTGGATGGCCCGGTGCAGATCATTCTGAAACACAGCAGGAGAGAGACAGAGAGACAGAGAGAGAGACAGAGACAGAGACAGAGACAGAGACAGAGACAGAGACAGAGACAGAGACACAGAGAGAGAGAGAGAGAGAGAGAGAGAGAGAGAGAGAGAGAGAGAGAGAGAGAGAGAGAGAGAGAGAGAGAGAGAGAGAGAGAGAGAGAGAGAGAGAGAGAGAGAGAGAGAGAGAGAGAGAGAGAGAGAGAGAGAGAGAGAGAGAGAGAAAGAAACATGGGCAGAGAGCGAGAGAGTAGGGTGATAAGAAAAAGATAGTGTTGTGATGTGGGGAGGATAAGTGCAAAGCCATTGCATCTTCATAATGTCCCAAAAACCAGAGAAGAAAACAAAGATAATTGAGGGACAAGGACAAAAGGAATATGATGTGTATAATACAAGAAAATAATAGAGAATACATGCACTTACATCTGTAAAAATGAGTGGGAGTCAAAACTTGTGGTATAAAGAGGAAGAGAGAACAGTGCAATGTTTTTAAGAGGTGCGGAGATTTAATCTGAAAGAAACAATGGAAGAGATGAGATAAAGAGACACCTGAGAGAACAGTTGTGAGATGGAGTGACATAAACTGAGCAATAAATATGTATTTTCTCACTATCATGTTCTCCAAGGCATGTTTGGCCAGCCAGCAGTTGAGAAACACAGGGATGAACAGATTTCTGAGGGAGGGCAAAATCACCTGAAGGAGAAAGAGATTTAGTCTGTGTTTTGGTGAGTGCTAACAGCATTTATTCATCATCATGCCTCATCAAAGGTCCATATCTTTTGTAAGTTTGGTGAGATATTGAAGGGAAAAATAGCCAGTGGGGGAAGGAGCATTTTGCAGCAACAACATAGGGCAGAGTATTTTACTGAGCACAGTCATGCAACATCCTATATATTGTATGAAATGTATTCTCTGTACGGGGTTGAAACTACTGTACAACACGATCAAAGAACAAATTGCTCACTAGGCATAATGTTCCATAATGCATGCGTTTGATTGGACTCACAGTGATCACAAAGGGAACCGCACTGATCATCTCCAGGATGAAGGGAACACGCAACACTTGCTCCCAAACGTTGCCCTAGAAACACAACACACAGAGGTCAGAGAAACTCCATTGTCATGGCAACTTCGGGGATTACCAGATAAAGTGTTCCTTTGACTGGATTTGTGAATGAGATGGCCACGTTTACCCTGTTGAACACGGACACGGACAAGGGTGCCTCTCCTTTGCTACCTGTTCACTTCCACTTACAACGGAGGCATTACTCAGGTTTCAGTCTGTAAGCTTCTTGTACAATTAAGATGTCAAATATCATGTCGCTTTTTTATGTGTTCAGCCACAGCTTGCTTATAGCTAACCGGAGACCTGGTTTGTGTGGGTGGACAGCCAGAGCCAGGCCTTGTGTATGTCCACAGAGATATCGATGAGGTTAAGCATTAAAACCTCCACCTCCTCCTCGCCCCCTGACTGACACTGTAGCAGGCTAGGCAGTGTGAGCCATGGTGTGGCAGCTCCACAGACCAATAGACACACCGCCAGTTTGCTACGTACATCAAAGAGCAGGGATGCTGGGTAACCCTCCATGGGAAGGGATCAGATCACATGCTGCCTCTCTCTGGGGGGGGATTCCTTTATCCCAGTCACTCTCATGCATCATTCAATAGGGAGAGCCTGTTGAGGCTCCTCAAATACAGGGTCGGCCCGAGCCTTTTGGGGGTCTGAAGCGCGATTTGGTTGCCCCCCCCTCCCCCACCACCTCGTGGGCATTTTAGTGGCCCCCCTCTTGACAGCCCCCCCTCTTGAATTTAAGTTTTAAAGTTAATTTCCTACAATTAAACACATTTTGACAGGGTGAGTAGATAAAATTGTGCAGTTTTAAAGCAAGCTTTCTGCAATTCTACATATTTTGCCATGGCGCGGAGAGAAGTTTAACAATTTTTATAACACATTTCATGCAATTTTACACATGTCAATGATATCTGAGTGAAAGTGACCAACAAAATCAATGGGGGCCTCTTGCAGGTCAGGGCCACTGGGCACATGCCCTGCGTGCTTGGTCGGTATTCGGCCATTATTATGACTACTACAAGTTTAGATAGCTGGCTAGACTAACTTACCAATCTAACAATCGTTAGCTGACCTGGTGAATTGAGTGACAGTCAGTGACTGACATAACAATAGAAAAACTGCTGATACACAACCACATTTTAATATTGAACCTTGGTTATTCTACTATTCTACCTCTCAACAGTAATTTGAGACCCCGACTGAGTCCCACCCCCCCAAAACAAATGTGGGTACCGGGGGCCCTAAGCAACCGCTTACGTCACTTATGCCTGGAGATGGCCCTGCTCAGATATATGCTTCATCTAGACTGTATATCAAAGGATATATCAAAGGATCAAATGATGAGATATAAAGTACATTCCCCCAGGACATGTCACATGTAGCTACATAGACATACACAGACTGAGGCTTGTTGTTTTGTGGGGCACCAAAATAGCTATCCATCTCCAGCAGTGTCTGTGAAAGGACTCAGTTTCTGTAATCTCAACACTAAAACACTGTAGAACTCCCATTAAAATACAGTACATGTGTTTTACAGCATTAATGCTGTAGATAGCACTGTATTATGGTAAAATGCTGAAAAAGAATCAATCAATCAATCAAGTTTATTTAAAAAGCCCTTTTTACATCAGCCGATGTCACAAAGTGCTATACAGAAACCTAGTCTAAAACCCCAAACAGCAAGCAATGCAGATGTAGAAGCACGGTGGCTAGGGAAGAAACCTAGAGAGGAACCAGGCTATGAGGGGTGGCCAGTCCTCTTCTGGCTGTGCCGGGTGGAGATTATAACAGTACATGGCCAGGATGTTCAAATGTTCATAGATGACCAGCAGGGTCAAATAACAATAATCACAGTGGTTTGTAGATGGTGCAACAGGTCAGCACCTCAGGAGTGAATGTCAGTTGGCTTTTCATAGCCGATCATTCAGAGTTAGAGACAGCAGGTGCGGTAGAGAGAGAGAGTCGAAAACAGCAAGGTAGCACGTCCAGTGAACAGGTCAAAAATGCTGTTATTGACTGTAATTGGAAGCTTCCTGTAAAAATTACTCTAACATATTGTATTTTTTTACACTAATAGCTTATGCCTACTGTAGATTCAAATGATCAGTTTCAGGCGCCAACCTGTCGGGTGAGACACATGACTATTTTAGTAAATATCTTCTTGAAGCGGCTGTGAAGTGGAAGAATATTTTCAGCAGCTTCTAGGTAGGTACCTTGACTTGTTAATAAGTATTTTTATTGATAGCCGAAGTTGAATTACTGCAAATTTTTCTTAGCTAACCTAGCTAACGTTTGCTATCTATCTATCTAGCCAGCTAGTTAGCTAGCTCAAGTTGACACAACCCAGATAATAATTGTTGTGATTATAGGCTTTTAGGTACACCACAGCCTCTGAGTGCCATAGAGAATAAACTGAGCACAGATTAGTGACTGTTATGTTTTCACCGTTACTACAGAGATAATGGTTTGTTTCTAGCAGTTCAAAAGATATTACCCATATTATTACCTGCGCAACGTTTATTATTCCTGATTGACAGGCTGAATTTTGCACATAAACCACGTCGTGGGCCGTTACACCAGTCGCCAGCCACCAAAGCGGATTCGAATGAGCACTGCACCTGTATTGTATCGAGGTGTTTGCCACTGAGCAGCTGTAACACAGTGTTGCCGGCGGTAGCTAGTAAAGTGGCCAATTTGTTCTGTCCCAGGATTATATTTCAAGTGGGATAGCAGCCTACACAATAAATAAGTAATATTGGTAGCCATCTAGATGTCACCTTGATACAGTCTACTCAATAGGGAGAGCATGAACGGCAACAGCACAGGGACACAGTGTTCTCAGATGTCCCAACCCTGTGTGATTGGGTTCACTGGGCTCTCCGTTTGAATGACCTCTAGTGAGGTAAGTACACACACACACAACACCAGCTTGATATGTCCCTTGTCACCTATCTTGTTACCCACAGGGTACCATCCCTGGTGCTCTCTGTCTCTCTGTCTCTCTGTCTCTCTGTCTCTCATTCTATGATGTATTGTTCTATGCTTGTCCTAAGGGTGAGAAGAGCTGACAAATCAGAACTGAAGAGGATTGTTACGGAGCCCCATGATGAACACCTGATTCTGTGCTGACTTCTCTCTCCTGGATGCTCTACTGTCCAAACTGTCCCGTTGTGTGTTTCACCTCCTCTGAACACCCTTACCCCAAATAGAGTCACCCCTGATCATAGGTCTACGATTGTACCCAATCCCAATTTGAACTTCCTCTCTCTCTTAGTCTCTGTCTCCCCACACCCCCCACACACAGGCAAACAATATTGTTTAAAAATTAGTGTTGTAGTGTTGCTCTTATTTGGTTACATATGTGTTAACTGTTGTTACTTCTATAGTCAATTATTTTGTGTAATTTGTTGTTAATATTGTTACCAATTTAAATATATTTATTTTACGTACAAATTAATAGTTTTTCTTACATTTAGATTTCAGTGAGAATTTCACTGTATATTTACAGCATTGACCTGGCACCAGAGTTACCAGCGCAATACTGTAATTTTGGGATGCTGTAATCTGTTTTACAGTAAGGGAAATAGTACTGTAAAATATATTACAGCAAAATTACAGTATTAAGTTGGCAACTCTGGTGCCAGTATAATTCTGTACATTTACAGGGAACAGATTTACAGTCACTCACCTTGTAGCTGAGGTACACAAGCAACATGGTCTCGAAAAAGCTGATGAAAGCTACAAGCACCTGGTGAGAGATGAAAGGAGAGAGAGAGAGAAAGAGAGAGAGAGAGAAAGATTGGAGTAGTAACAGCAATAGAGAGTGAGAGAGACAGAGAGTGGGTGGAATCATCATTTTGATGATTGAACTCCATCAATAAGAAGTTAAAGTGAAGCAATAAACCAGAGAGAGTGTGTGTGTGTGTGTGTCTGTGTGTGTGTGTGTGTGCTCGCATGTCTGTGTGTGTGTGTGTGCGTGCGTGCGTGTGTGTGTGTGTGCGTGCGTGCAGACAGCCTTGTTAATATGACAGTTCAACATTGTGTCTGACCTGTAGAGCCCACAGAGGCAGAGGCCTATTCACCCAGATGATAAGAGACCTGCAGACACAGAACAAAGAGAGCACATCATACATGACACAGAGGGAGGAGAGGAAAGAAGGGAGAGGAAAAAGGAAAGGAAGAGGGAGAAGAAAAGAAAAAGGAGATGTAACTGGGGCAAATATTAATAGGACTCCCTTTCAAATATGATCAATCCAACGACATAACGCCTCTTGTAATTATGTTGTTCACAAGCAAGTGGTTGTGAACTACAGCTGCCAGACTTCCTCTGTGAAAATGCATCACAATCAATATTCGCAGATAACACAAATGCAGATTTACAGCTTTGTGTGAGAAAGAGGCTCTATCCAGAGGCCTCTCGGGGCTTATCATGGCTGCCTGAGTGCTGCCTTCTGAGTCTGCTGCCTGGAGTGTGTGTGTGTCCTCTTAGTGTGCTGTCTGGAGCAACGGCCAGCCAAAGTCCTTATTAAGCACACTCTGTCATACTCCTTATCCATGTATAGCCAGAGTTTACACAGTGTCACCAGCCGCCAATTAAATAAATATGTCCCTGAGCAGGACTGGAGGCAGAGCCCAAGGACCCAGTCACATCTGGGACATACTCAGTCAGTTGGACGGTCGGTTTGTTGGTCACTTACTCGCTCACTCGCTCACTCACTCACTCGCTCACTCACTCACCCGTGCCTTTGAATCTCAGTCCACACCGCTGGACATTCCACTCCTAGTAAGTACATTTTGGATGAGTGCAAACTAAGTTCACTTTTAAGTGCAAATCATCAGTCCCAAGACTCCTAATTCAAATTGTTTCTGTTTACTTCCCCTTCAGGCTCTCTAGTGCACACACTCACAGCAGCCCCAAGACATTTCCTGTATCAGTCTTTGACTGGTTTACAGACAGCAGCTGCTAATTAGGTTATATGGACACTACATACAGTACATATTATGTTGGCATGAAATCAATACAGGTAACATTGTGACAAACGAATGTGCTACTGCAATAATGTAATGTTTGCAGGTTGGCATTTATTGTCATGAATCTTGCCCTGGAGGCAGAATGGTCACTAGCTGGCACAGCCACAAAGTCATCAAAACCTAACCCTAAACTTAACCACACTGCTAACCATAATGCCTAACCATAACTTTAAATTAAGACCAAAAGCACATGTTTGTTTTCATACATTTTTAGGATATAGCCAATTTTTTCTGTGCAGTTGACCCATCTAGCGGAAATAGCTCAGTTCTGCCTCCAGGGCAAGAGTCATGACAATAAACGTCAACCTGCGTAATGTACCATGTCTACATCTCCAACCTCTCTATTACTCACAGTGTCATTAACTGTCTGTTGTACATGGTCTCATTACAGTGCTCTGTAGTGGACACAGGATAAACATCTCTGTGACCCTCTGTATTAGACTCCCAGACCAGTCTTGGCTCCTCATTAAAGATGAATAGGACATAAACATGTAAACTTACCAGTCAAACTGGGTCCTGCTGGGGTGGACCGATGCATTCTGTTTGGAACAGTCCAGACTACAGGGGGAAACATGCACAACAAGAGGACTGAAACGTGTCATGTTTGGAACAGTCCAGACTACAGGGGGAAACATGTACAACAAGAGGACTGAAACGTGTCATGTTTGGAACAGTCCAGACTACAGGGGGAAACATGCACAACAAGAGGACTGAAACGTGTCATGTTTGGAACAGTCCAGACTACAGGGGGAAACATGCACAACAAGAGGACTGAAACGTGTCATGTTTGGAACAGTCCAGACTACAGGGGGAAACATGCACAACAAGAGGACTGAAACGTGTCATGTTTGGAACAGTCCAGACTACAGGGGGAAACATGCACAACAAGAGGACTGAAACGTGTCATGTTTGGAACAGTCCAGACTACAGGGGGAAACATGCACAACAAGAGGACTGAAACGTGTCATGTTTGGAACAGTCCAGACTACAGGGGGAAACATGCACAACAAGAGGACTGAAACGTGTCATGTTTGGAACAGTCCAGACTACAGGGGGAAACAACACCTGTGTTCCTCAACCCCATCCTATATGACCTCAAAATTCTCTCTCTCTGTTTCCTCCAGAATTGTAACACCGGTGTTCTCAACATTACCCATTTCTCTAGCCCCTACTCTTTCCCTTTCCACTGTCCTTCCCTACATCTGGTCTCAATCTCCCAGCCCCTGGCCAAGCGAAACTACCTTAAACCTAACCCTTACATCTCATCTTTACATATCCCTCTTGCTCCATGGTAAGTACTGACTGACCACTCTCTCTGACCAATACTCCTCACTCCCTCTCCACCAATACTCCTCACTTCCTCTCCACCAATACTCCTAACTCCCTCTCCACTGATACTCCTCACTCCCTCTCCAACAATACTCCTCACCCCCTCTTCACTGATACTCCTCACTCCCTCTCCACTGATACTCTTCACTCACTCTCCACCGATACTCCTCACTCCCTCTCCACCAATGCTCCTCACTCCCTCTCCACCAATGCTCCTCACTCCCTCTCCACTGATACTCCCCACTTCCTCTTCACCAATGCTCCTCACTCCCTCTCCACCAATGCTCCTCACTCCCTCTCCACTGATACTCCCCACTCCCTCTCCACCGATACTCCTCACTCCCTCTCCACCAATACTCCTCACTCCCTCTCCACCAATACTCCCCACTACCTCTCCACCAATACTCCTCACTCCCTCTCCAATACTAAAGCCACTCTTATTTACCCCCCCCCCCCTTCCTCACCAGTCCTGTCTCTCCTCCTGTGGGTCGTCCAGTAGGACTCTGACCATGTAGAGGAGACAGCTCAATACTTTCAGAGAGAAGTTGAACAGCCTCACCCTCAGACCTGCAGCACATAAACCAACCACAGCAAGTAAAGGACTAAATCAATAAAGTCAATGAATTAATCAATTAAACATAATACATTATCATCAATCAATGCCTGTGTTTACACATGCAGCCCAATTCTGATCTTTTGCCACTAATTGGTCTTTTGAACAATCCGATCAGATCTTTTGCCAATAATTGGGTAAAAGATCAGAATTGGGCTGCCAGTGTAAACACAGCCATTAGGTTATTGAGAACATTAATGGGACACAGTGGACATTGATAGGACATACAGAGCATATAGACATACAGGAATATACCTAGAGCAAGAGGACAACACGTCACACACAGTCAAAACCACTTAGGGAACACCACCGACAGAGCACTTAACGAAGCAACCAATCATGTGAAGGAACACCCAAACAGAAAGGATTATGTAATGACAGCCAGTCTATAGGACAATAAGTAGGAACTCCCTGTCTGAAATTAACAACTCACTGGATCTTTGGTTTTTGATGAAGAACAGCTTGAGGCGCTCCTTGAAAGTGTTTTCATTCACATAGAATTCTACCTGCACCCTGAGAGAGGGAGGGATGGAGAGAGGGAGAGATGGATGGAGAATGACCAGTGAAGAGGAAGATGGGTAACAGGTGAATACCAAAGTAAAGGGAGGGGGAGTAGTGGAGATTGAGGGAGAGGTAGATAGATATGGGAAAATAAAAGGAAAGAAATGAGACAACAGAGAGCGAGAATGGAAAAGAGGAGAGTGGAGTGAGAGAATAGAGGTGGAGAGAGACACACAGAGAGAGGTGATAATGGTTATAGGAACAGCAGCAATAAGTTGGGAAATAAATAACAGTGTGGTTAGGTTATATTAATGACGGGAGGAAATGATGTCGCTGTGTGTCTTCCCCAGTCAGTCAGCCTGCCATGGCAGCTGCAGTCAGCCTCATTATCTCTGCTGATTAAATATAGAGCAACAAATGACTTCCCTCTGTTCTGCTGAATATGAAGAGTCCATAATTACTGCTCTCTCCTCCCTCACCCCCCTCAGTCCCTACTGCCAGACAGACCACATAGTACACACACAGCCAACGCCTGAAATGCACACCTCCATATGCCATTAAGATCCTATATCGGTATATGGACACATACAGTTCACGCATGCACACAGGAAGGAACTCAGTCACATGGGATAACATGCAAAACAAACACAAGAGTAGTGAGTGCACTCCATGGACGCATGCATATGAACACACACACACACACGAATTTGCGCACGCACGCAGTCCGGCATGCACGTACACATACACACTGTCATCAAGAAATCTAATTTCCTGGTAGACCCCCTCATGAGAGATTGGCCACTTCTTCTGTTCTTCCATCGTACAGAAAGTGGCGTAGAGGAAGGCAGCGCTGGATGACCCAGACACAGGATGAAAACAGAAGCCCAGCACACACAGGTGCTCTGCCACATGTACACAGATGAAACTGAAAGGTCACAATCTAATCTCCTTACTGGTGGGGGTCTTCACAGGGTTTTTATACTGTAGATGAAAACCAGGACCCCACATAGTGGTCCCTCAGTCAGTCAGTCAGTCACACACACACACACCGTTAGCAACCATACACTCTTAGCACATAGGAAACGTTGCTCTTTGTTGCTATGGTGATGGAGCATCTTTCTCTCTGTTGATATTTCTCTCAGACACGCGCGTTTGCACACACACACTGTAGATCTGTCAGGCAACTCTTTGTATACATGAACATGCTGGATAAAATGCTAAAAAAAAAACACCAAGGAGAGTAAAATGCACCATTGGGTAAGAAACGTATTTGCAACCGAATGCAGTGAGAAAACTTTACACAATGCACTTCCCATTAAAGTGGCAGTAGGGAGGCTAAAGAGATTGATTACTCCTATCTGCAGACAACCATTACCATTAAACACCCATGTCCCATAACATATTTACTGTAGGCTCTACCCTTCATTAACATCTGGCTTTAAAGTACACATAATTGCCTGCTATACCACAATATCTGTAAATAGGTAACAGAGTCAATAACAGTTAAAGAATACGGCTGATCTGGGAACAGTGTGTGCCGCACTTTAAATGATTGTATGACCCTCATTATCACTAGATACAGAGCTAAAGCCATGGAACATTAGGCAGGCTGGGGTATAGATGGTATGGTATTGTTATGTATGTATGTATGTAGGTATGGTAGTTCTCTCACGTCACCCCGCTCCTCCGCTCTCTCCACTGGCTTCCAGTTGAAGCTCGCATCCGCTACAAGACCATGGTGCTTGCCTACGGAGCTGTGAGGGGAACGGCACCTCCGTACCTTCAGGCTCTGATCAGGCCCTACACCCAAACAAGGGCACTGCGTTCATCCACCTCTGGCCTGCTCGCCTCCCTACCTCTGAGGAAGTACAGTTCCCGCTCAGCCCAGTCAAAACTGTTCGCTGCTCTGGCACCCCAATGGTGGAACAAACTCCCTCACGACGCCAGGTCAGCGGAGTCAATCACCACCTTCCGGAGACACCTGAAACCCCACCTCTTTAAGGAATACCTAGGATAGGATAAAGTAATCCTTCTAACCCCCCCCCCTTAAAAGAGTTAGATGCACTATTGTAAAGTGGTTGTTCCACTGGATATCATAAGGTGAATGCACCAATTTGTAAGTCGCTCTGGATAAGAGCGTCTGCTAAATGACTTAAATGTAAATGTAAAATGTATTGTGGCAGTGTATTTGAACTGGGTCCATACTAATTCCTACATTTGCACTGATAAGATCAAAGCATTAGCTCTAGAAAATGTTCCACTTTGTAATGGAACAGTCCTCTACACAGTCAGTACTAAGAAGCACAATCTGGAACTTTCTGTACAGCATCAGCCTCTAAATTAAATTGAGATAAACAAGGTAAAAATGGTGAGTGCTCTGCTTCCTGGCACCTGTCCCTGTTTTCCACACATGAATCTGTTTTACTTACAACTAAACCCTATCAGGCTCTTCCTCCTACCTCCCCTCTCCCATCCCCCATCCCCCTCCTCCTCCTACCTTCCCTCTCCCATCCCCCTCCTACCTCCCCTCTCCCATCCCCCTCCTCCTCCTAACTTCCCTCTTCCATCCTCCTCCCACCTTCCATCTCCCATCCCCCTCCTACCTTCCCTCTTCCATCCCCCTCCTACCTTCCCTCTTCCATCCTCCTCCTCCCACCTTCCCCTTCCATCTCCCATCTCCCTGCTCCTCCTACCTTCCATCTCCCATCTCCCTCCTATTTTCCCTCTCCCATCCCCTTCCTCCTACCTTCCCTCTCCCATCTCCCTGCTCCTCCTACCTTCCCTCTCCCATCTCCCTGCTCCTCCTACCTTCCATCTCCCATCTCCCTGCTCCTCCTACCTTCCCTCTCCCATCTCCCTGCTCCTCCTACCTTCCATCTCCCATCTCCCTGCTCCTCCTACCTTCCCTCTCCCATCTCCCTGCTCCTCCTACCTTCCATCTCCCTGCTCCTCCTACCTTCCCTCTCCCATCTCCCTGCTCCTCCTACCTTCCCTCTCCCATCTCCCTGCTCCTCCTACCTTCCCTCTCCCATCTCCCTGCTCCTCCTACCTTCCATCTCCCTGCTCCCTGCTCCTCCTACCTTCCATCTCCCTGCTCCTCCTACCTTCCATCTCCCTGCTCCTCCTACCTTCCATCTCCCTGCTCCTCCTACCTTCCATCTCCCTGCTCCTCCTACCTTCCATCTCCCATCTCCCTGCTCCTCCTACCTTCCATCTCCCATCTCCCTGCTCCTCCTACCTTCTCTCTCCCATCCCCCTCCTCCTACCTTCAGTCTGCTGTTAATTACCCATCTCTTATTCATTACATCATCCTGCCTCTTCCCACTATTGTTATTTCCTTTCTCTACACACTAAAGGTGATCACCCTTTCAGCCATCCAACCATCCATATCTCTATTTATGAGTCTCTTTATAGTCCCTCCAACTCTGAAAGAAGCCATGGCAACTTTCCACAGCAACGAACAAATCATTTGAGAAGTCACTCTGCTCCTGATGTGCTTCTAAGAGGCAGATTTTAGACTTGAGGGAGCCACAGAAGAGAAGAAGTAAAGTGGAAATATAGCCGTGGGATAGATTATAGTGTGATTTGTTATCGAAAGGAGGGAAACAAGAAAAACACATTAAAAACTCATGAAGAACATTATTTCAAAGCCAAATAAGAACAAACCCAACAATAACACATCGCTCCTAGCAATAACCCGGCTACTTCTCCCAAAAAGCTTTACTCATGATGTAAGAGTAGATAATTGCTCAAAATAATTGCTTTGGTAGATTAAATCTTTAAATTGTATTAGTGGAAAAAGGGCAAATATAGCTTCAAACAAAGAAACATGTCTGTAACGCTCGTCTTTAGGTGGAAGAGAGGAGGACCAAGGCGCAGCGTGGTGAATGTTCATGATGTTGAATTTTAATGAATTATCCAACTAAACAGAACACTGACAAAATACAAAATAACGTGAACAGACCTGAACTTGAGAACATAAACCATGAACGAAACGAAACAGTACCGTGTGGCGAACAAACACAGACACAGCAACAATCACCCACAAACAAACAGTGAGAACAGCCTACCTTAATATGGTTCTCAATCAGAGGAAACGTAAAACACCTGCCCCTGATTGAGAACCATATCAGGCTAATACAATGAACCCAACATAGAAACACATAACATAGAATGCCCACCCAGCTCACGTCCTGACCAACTAAACAATACTTAACAAAGGAAATAAGGTCAGGAACGTGACAATGTCAGATAGAACCAGAGATAAGGTTGATTATTATTGATGATTGATTATTTTGTTCTTTAAATACACCATCTATAAGATTTCATGTGGTTCAACGGTCATTAATTAAACATATTTTTAAACAACAAAAATAATTGTTTACCGACTAAAATGACAAAAACCTAGTGCAAAGATCTTAGAACAACTTGGAACAGCTGTTGTAACAACTGTTGATTTACAAATGGTTGTTGTGATAAAATGTGATGGATTGATAAACAATGGATAGAGTAATACAACCTTGGAGTGTGGGTTATGATAGGGTGAAACAGACACTTGTACTACGACGGGGAATATCATTTATAAAAATCAATCAAATGATGACGCTGATCTCATGGATCAAGTCCTTGCATCCATAGCTCTACGAATTTGAAAATGTTTACATTAACCGTGACCCATCCTTCAGCTTACCAAAGACAGAGGCCCAGGCTATTGAAATCCCTGATTGTGCCTTTAATGTTTTTGAGCGCTGAGTGAAACAATGGTGGTGTGTGAGGTGTGACAGTCACCAGGTGACACGCGACAGACTAACCTGCCCTCGAGAAGACAACCTTTGGGAAACAGAGGAAACAGAACAAACAGTTTGAAGCTTTTACTATCAGTTCAAGTGCAATTTATCAAACGAATTATTCCTTTCTATAATAAAGGATTCATGGCGATTTAAACCACAGGTCTTCCCTGACGGTAATAAAAAGTAACAAACTACTAAAAAAACGTTCCCTGCTAGATAAAAGACAACAGCGAGAAAAGGCCAGGGTTCATCTAATGGTGAACCAAGAGCCATGCAAAACTAGGCCTGAAGGAAGACATTTGCATTTCTGAATTTGCATTTATGAGAGCATATGAGAAAGTGTGACAGAGGGAAAGAAGAGAGAGAGAGAGATGTAAGACAGAACAAGAAAGAGAGAGAGGGAGAGAAAAGAGAGAGAGAAAGAGAGAGAAAGAGAGAGAGAGAGAGAGAGAGAGAGAGAGAGAGAGAGAGAGAGAGAGAGAGAGAGAGAGAGAGAGAGAGAGAGAGAGAGAGAGAGAGAGAGAGAGAGAGAGAGAGAGAGAGAGAGAGAGGAGATCTCTAAGATCTTGGTCTCCTGCTAGTTTCCCTCCCTGTGTCTAATGGCACAGCACTGACCATCCCCATCACAGCACTGACCTGAGTGAGCAGCAGAGAGACAACAGACCTCACACTGACCATCCCCATCACAGCACTGACCTGAGTGAGCACCAGAGAGACAACAGACCTCACACTGACCATCCCCATCACAGCACTGACCTGGGTGAGCACCAGAGAGACAACAGACCTCACACTGACCATCCCCATCACAGCACTGACCTGAGTGAGCACCAGAGAGACAACAGACCTCACACTGACCATCCCATCACAGCACTGACCTGAGTGAGCACCAGAGAGACAACATACCTCACACTGACCATCCCCATCACAGCACTGACCTCAGTGAGCAGCAGAGAGACAACAGACCTCACACTGACCATCCCCATCACAGCACTGACCTGAGTGAGTACCAGAGAGACAACAGACCTCACACTGACCATCCCCATCACAGCACTGACCTGAGTGAGCACCAGAGAGACAACAGACCTCACACTGACCATCCCCATCACAGCACTGACCCGAGTGAGCAGCAGAGAGACAACAGACCTCACACTGACCATCCCCATCACAGCACTGACCTGAGTGAGCACCAGAGAGACAACAGACCTCACACTGACCATCCCCATCACAGCACTGACCTGAGTGAGCACCAGAGAGACAACAGACCTCACACTGACCATCCCCATCACAGCACTGACCCGAGTGAGCAGCAGAGAGACAACAGACCTCACACTGACCATCCCCATCACAGCACTGACCCGAGTGAGCACCAGAGAGACAACAGACCTCACACTGACCATCCCCATCACAGAACTGACCCGAGTGAGCAGCAGAGAGACAACAGACCTCACACTGACCATCCCCATCACAGCACTGACCTGAGTGAGCACCAGAGAGACAACAGACCTCACACTGACCATCCCCATCACAGCACTGACCTGGGTGAGCACCAGAGAGACAACAGACCTCACACTGACCATCCCCATCACAGCACTGACCTGAGTGAGCACCAGAGAGACAACAGACCTCACACTGACCATCCCATCACAGCACTGACCTGAGTGAGCACCAGAGAGACAACATACCTCACACTGACCATCCCCATCACAGCACTGACCTCAGTGAGCAGCAGAGAGACAACAGACCTCACACTGACCATCCCCATCACAGCACTGACCTGAGTGAGCACCAGAGAGACAACAGACCTCACACTGACCATCCCCATCACAGCACTGACCTGAGTGAGCACCAGAGAGACAACAGACCTCACACTGACCATCCCCATCACAGCACTGACCCGAGTGAGCAGCAGAGAGACAACAGACCTCACACTGACCATCCCCATCACAGCACTGACCTGAGTGAGCACCAGAGAGACAACAGACCTCACACTGACCATCCCCATCACAGCACTGACCTGAGTGAGCACCAGAGAGACAACAGACCTCACACTGACCATCCCCATCACAGCACTGACCCGAGTGAGCAGCAGAGAGACAACAGACCTCACACTGACCATCCCCATCACAGCACTGACCCGAGTGAGCACCAGAGAGACAACAGACCTCACACTGACCATCCCCATCACAGAACTGACCCGAGTGAGCAGCAGAGAGACAACAGACCTCACACTGACCATCCCCATCACAGCACTGACCCGAGTGAGCACCAGGGAGACAACAGACCTCACACTGACCATCCCCATCACAGCACTGACCCGAGTGAGCACCAGAGAGACAACAGACCTCACACTGACCATCCCCATCACAGCACTGACCCGAGTGAGCACCAGAGAGACAACAGACCTCACACTGACCATCCCCATCACAGCACTGACCTGAGTGAGCACCAGAGAGACAACAGACCTCACACTGACCATCCCCATCACAGCACTACTGACCCATCACAACCTTTATACAGCAGTTAATACAATACATATCAAATCAAACTTTATTTGTCAAATGCGCCGAATACAACAAGTGTAGACCTTAGCGTGAAATGCTTACTTACAAGCCCTTAACCAACAGCGCAGTTCAAGAAGAGTTAAGAAAATATTTACCAAATAAACTAAAGCAAAAAAATAGTAAAAATAACACAATAACATAACAATAACAAGGCTATATACAGGGGGTACCGGTATCGAGTCAGTGTGTGGGGGTACAGGTTAGTTGAGGTAATTTGTACATGTAGGTAGGGGTGAAGTGACTATGCATAGATAATAAACAGCGAGTAGCAGCAGTGTACAAAACAAATGGAGGGGGGGTCAATATAAATAGTCTGGTGGCCATTTGATTAATTGTTCAGCAGTCTTATGGCTTGGGGGTAGAAGCTGTTAAGAAACCTTTTGGTCCTAGACTTGGCGCTCCGGTACCACTTGCCGTGCCGTAGCAGAGAAAACAGTCTATGACTTGGGTGACTGGAGTCTCTGACAATTGACTGGAGTCTCTGACACCGCCTATTATATAGGTTCTAGATGGCAGGAAGCTTGGCGCCAGTGATGTACTGGGCCGTACGCACTACCCTCTGTAGCGCCTTACGGTCAGATGCCGAGCAGTTGCCATACCAGGCCGGGATGCAACCGGTCAGGATGCTCTTGATGGTGCAGCTGTAGAACTTTCTGAGGATCTAGGGACCCATGCCAAATCTTTTCAGTCTCCTGAGGGGGAAAAGGTTTTGTTGTGCCTTCTTCACGACTGTTTTGGTGTGCTTGGACCATGTTAGTTTGTTGGTGATGTGGACGCCAACGAACTTGAAACTCTCGACCCGATCCACTACAGCCCCGTCGATGTTAATTGGGGCCTGTTCGGCCCGCCTTTTCCTGTAGTCCACGATCAGCTCCTTTGTCTTGCTCACATTGAGGGAGAGGTTGTTGTCCTGGCACCACACTGCCAGTACTCTGACCTCCTCCCTATAGGCTGTCTCATCATTGTCGGTGATCAGGCCTACCACTGTTGTGTAGTCAGCAAATGTAATGATGGTGTTGGAGTCGTGTTCGGCCACACAGTCGTGGGTGAACAGGGAGTACAGGAGGGGACTAAGTACACACCCCTGAGGGGCCCCAGTGTTGAGGATCAGCGTGGCAGACATGTTGTTGCCTACCCTTACCACCTGGGTGCGGCCTGTCAGGAAGTCCAGGATCCAGTTGCAGAGGGAGGTGTTAAGTCCCAGGGTCCTTAGCTTAGTGATGAGCTTCGTGGGCACTATGGTGTTGAACGCTGAGTTGTAGTCAATGAACAGCATTATCACATAGGTGTTTCTTTTGTCCAGGTGGGAAAGGGCAGTGTTGAGTGCGATTGAGATTGCGTCATCTGTGGATCTGTTGGGGCGGTATGCAAGTTGGAGTGGGTCTAGGGTATCCGGGAGGATGCTGTTGATGTGAGCCATGACCAGCCTTTCAAAGCACTTCATGGCTACCGATGTGAGTGCTACGGGGCGGTAATCATTTAGGCAGATTCCCTTTGATTCCTTGGGCACAGAGACTACGGTGGTCTGCTTGAAACATGTAGGTATTACAGACTCGGTCAGGTAGAGGTTGAAAATGTCAGTGAAGACACTTGCCTCCTGGTAATACGTCTGGCCCCGCGGCTTTGTGAATGTTGACGTGTTTAAAGGTCTTGCTGACATCGGCTACCGAGAGCATAATCACACAGTCATCCAGAACAGCTGGTGCTCTCGTGCATGCTTCAGTGTTGCTTGCCTCGAAGCGAGCATAAAAGGCCTTTAGCTCATCTGGTAGGCTCGCGTCACTGGGCAGCTTGTGTCTCGGTTTCCCTATGTAGTCCGTAATAGTTTTCAAGCCCTGCCACATCCGACGAGTGTCAGAGCAGGTGTAATAGTATTCAATCTTAATCCTGTATTGACGCTTTGCTTGTTTGATGGTTCGTCTGAGGGCATAGCGGGATTTATTATAAACATCCGGATTTCTGTCCCGGAAAGCAGCAGCTCTAGCCTTTAGCTCGATGCGGATATTGCCTGTAATCCATGGCTTCTGGTTGGGATATGTACGTATGGTCACTGTGGGGATGACATGTGTCATGACATTGCCTGCTTGGGTATTGCAAACCCCATCCCCCTCTCCCTGCCTCTCCCTTTCCTCCTTCAACCCATGCTGTGATCACAGAGAGACGTCGTAAATTCCTGAGAATCTCCTCATGGCTAAACAGTATTAGAGAGAGGGTAAACTTTCAGGACAAAGAGGTTTCTTCCACCTCACAGAACTTGAGGTACGAACAGATTTCATGTTCCGGAAAAAGTATTAAAGATCGGTGAAGATCCCAGCTATTAACATGTCCATTTGTCCCCATGTGGGAAACTCATGAGAGACGGGGTGGCTACATTACCATACCTCTGTTTATATAATAACCTCAGATATGAGGTTTACATCTGTTTGTTGTATAAAATGAATGAGTGAGTATGATACTGTTTGTATAATTGTGTAATATGATTTTGGACTGTTTAATGAAGAAAAATGCTAATCCCTTTTTGATTTGAACTAAATCCAAGGACCGCCCCTGAGCCCAGTTGGGTCAGACATCCAAGGACAGCCCCTTCCTGCTAGCCGAATAAAAGACAACTCTGAGAAATTATCATTTAGACAATGTTTTCTCCATCGTAGGAGAACGAAGGTTAAGTACCATTGCTGAATCTTTAACCATACCACGTGGTTAAACTCTTAGACGAATAAGAACAAGTCTTTGATATTGACTACTAGTCTGCAGCTAGGAATTCGGTATCATTGAACGCGAAGAAAGACAACCGCCGAAACATCCATTCTATAACGAATGTCACTCTGAACTATCCACAATAACTACAACAGAAGGAACTCCAACAAAAACGAACTTCTCTCCAACGATCAAGACGACACACACCGAGCGTAACTATATATATATTGATTGCAATTGTTCCCGAATGAGTGAGCGTTCATGTGTAAGGATTAGCATGTCAATTGTTATAAAGAGTATACTCTGTAGTGACTTCGGAATCGACCCCCCATTTTCCCTTTGTCTAACAAGTCGCCATGCCGGTTCAGCCCACTAGGGCATATTTCTCCCATCATTTTCATGTAACCATTTTTAAGTTTGTTTGTTTGTTTATGCATTTCTGTGAATTAATTAGTTAGTAATAAATAAATGATTTAAGACAATTGATGTATGGATGACTCATAGTGAAGACTGGGTTCGTGCAGATAACCAACAATTTACGACGTTTGGAATGAGACTAACGTGAGGTAAAATAAATAAATCATTAATCAGAAGACTATTGATCAGATATGAAAATATCTGAAAGGTTATATTGGGAAATTATAACTTTGTAATCTGACTACTTTCCCTGGTGCCCTCAAATTCATAGTTAATTAGTTACGTTACAACTCAGTTGATCGCGTAATCCCTAATTACAGGAATCTTTGATAAAAACTATAAATCTTCAATTTAATGATAGCAAAGACACGACACATGGTCGGTGCGCTTAATGATGAAGCCGATGACTGAGGTGTTATACTCCTCAATGCCATTGCATGAATCCCGGAACATTTCCAAAAAATGCTAGCAAAACAGTCCTGTAGTGTAGCATCCGTGTCATCTGACCACTTCCGTATTGAGCAAGTCACTGGTACTTCCTGCTTTAGTTTTTGCTTGTAAGCAGGAATCCAGAGGATAGAATTATGGTCAGATTTGCCAAATGGAGGGCGGGGGAGAGCTGTGTATGCGTCTCTGTGTGTGGCGTAAAGGTGGTCTAGAGTTTATTTTTCCTCTGGTTGCACATGTGACATGCTGGTAGAAATTTGGTAAAACTGATTTAAGTTTGCCTGCATTACAGTCCCTGGCCACTAGGAGCGCCGCTTCTGGATGAGCATTTTCTTGTTTGCTTATGGCCTTATAGGGTTGGTTGAGTGCGGTCTTAGTGCCAGCATCGGTCTGTGGTGGTAAATAGACGGCTACGAATAATATGGATGAGAACTCTCTTGGTAGATAGTGTGGTATACAGCTTATCATAAGATACTCTACCACAGGCGAGCAATACCTCGAGACTTCTTTAATATTAGACATTGTGCACAATACAATGGTAGAAAGAGGTAAAAAGGTAGATTCAACTTCCATTTTCAACTTCCATTTGACTAACTTTGTGTCCTTCCTTGCTTTGCATAACTACTTTTGAAATGTTCAAGGGCCTTCTTTTGATAGTAAGTATGCCGGTTCAAAAGTACATAGAAAAGAGAAAATGAAAAAAAGAGGACTCTCTCTCAAAAGATAAGGCCATTAAAAAGCTCCAAATCACACTGATAGTGTGCATTGACAATGACGTGCATTTGAATTCTTTAATTGAGCGACTGAGAGATTTCATTTGTCACCTTACTCCCAATAAACATTCTGTGAGCGGAGATACGCCTGGTGTGTCCCAAGACCCACAATGCATTTATTTAGAAGAACAAAGGTGATAGATAAAGGATTAATGAGTGACTGTTTAAATCAGAGTGGGGAAGTTGAAGAGCAGTCAGAGATGACTTGGAGACACAGGAACAGGCAGACAAAGAGTGCGGCAACAATGCCAATCACACAGCCTACAAATAAGGAGAGGGGAATTCAATGGGGCGACAGGAGGCAGGGAAATTGCACACCACTATGGCAGCCTAGTCTCACAGTGTTAGGTGTGCTCCACTCTGCTTCCACCATTGAAGGAGAGCCAGGCAGGGGCAACGCGACCCTGACCCAGATACACACTGGGTATTGATAAAGGAAAGTTCAAGAAGAGGAAAAGGAGGGTTTTACATTTCTTTGCTAAAGGAAAAACCTGTTCCCCTTCCCCAACAGGCTATAAGCTGAGAACATGTTTTTTTTCTTTATACTATTTTTATACAGAACTGAGAATGTACAGTATGTATTCACTGTGAAGAGACAGAGAACATAATTCATTGTGTTTATCAACACATTCACCAGCTGAACACAGACATGGTTATATCAACACACCACTGTAGACACAGATTCCTCATATACCCATACAATAGGTTTTATCAGAGTCTCAAGGCTCTGGCTATAACACCTCAAGATTCCCTCTCTCTCTTCCTCTCTCTCTATCTCTCTCTCTCTCTCTCTCTCTCTCTCTCTCTCTCTCTCTCTCTCTAGGATGCGGATGTATACAGTTAGTATGCTATTGGGGAAAATAACACCAGTCATCTTCTGCACTGTGACTGATATGAAAGTATATCCTTGCTTGAGCCTCCGATGCTCACCCTCCTCCTGCCCCAGCAATCCCTTCACACACTGCACACAATAGCCTTTCACTACAACCCATTTCCAGCCAAGCTCTAATGTTAGATCTTTATTGATTAAGCCACGCCATACATCATCAGTGCAGCTGTCCTCCATGCTACCTTCCCTTCATCCCCCCATCTCAGTGAATCCTCCTCCGTCCCTGGCTGTCTCCATCACTCTCTTCTCTCACTCCGGGAACCTGTGTTTACTCACACACGGGCTCGTCTCTCTTTATCCTACTTGAATGGGGGGTTAAAAGGCTTTGAGTGATAGAACGGGATTCCAATATGTCTGCAGAAAGAATTGGGTGTCAGCTATGATAGGACACATTGGGTTTGAACTACAGTAAGTGAAGTAGGATTTACTTGGGACGATCGATTCCTATTGTAGCTAAGACCTCTATTCAGTAAAGACCCTTATTTCACCCCACCACTACCAATCACAACAGATAAACCACTGCTACTCAACTAAATACTGTAGATCTTTTCTTATTCCAGCTACTCAGAAAGACAATGACAATCCGACCATCTGTGGCATTTCATCTACCAATCTCCTCATTCTACATGATGTATTGTACTCCGATGTGTACAGCTATTTAACATTTGATCAAATGAGAATGAATTTTATTCTATTTCATAGCCCATTTCATATTACCTCCGAGGGGACACATGCAAAGGAAAACGGGTGAAATATGAGCTGATTCATCTCTGTGCCCTCTTCTCAGTGTCTCATGGGCTGCTTGGAGCACAATACAATTCCTGCAGCGTATTACACTAATATGATTTGGTACCGGGAGAGAAGCGATCAGATGGACATGTGTTTGTGATCCCTCCACATGTGCACACACACACACAGAGAGAAGTGATAAGATATGTTTGTGATCCCTCCACACTATAGTGGATAATTGCATTTTCCAAAATACACTTATGCAACCATACCCCATGTATTGCCTTTTTAGAAAAGCAGAACTTAATATTTGGTACAGAAACCTTTGTTTGCAATTACAGAGATCATACGTTTCCTGTAGTTCTTGACCAGGTTTGCACACACTGCAGCAGGGATTTTGGCCCACTCCTCCATACAGACCTTCTCCAGATCGTTCAGGTTTCGGGGCTGTCGCTGGGCAATACGGACTTTCAGCTCTCTCCAAAGACTTTCTATTGGGTTCAGGTCTGGAGACTGGCTAGGCCACTCCAGGACCTTGAGATGCTTCTTACGGAGCCACTCCTTAGTTGCCCTGGCTGTGTGTTTCGGGTCGTTGTCATGCTGGAAGACCCAGCCACGACCCATCTTCAATGCTCTTACTGAGGGAAGGAGGTTGTTGGCCAAGATCTCGCGATACATGGCCCCATCCATCCTCCCCTCAATACGGTGCAGTCGTCCTGTCCCCTTTGCAGAAAAGCATCCCCAAAGAATGATGTTTCCACCTCCATGCTTCACGGTTGGGATGGTGTTCTTGTGGTTGTACTCATCCCTCTTTTTCCTCCAAACACGGCGAGTGGAGTTTAAACCAAAAAGCTCTATTTTTGTCTCATCCGACCACATGACCTTCTCCCATTCCTCCTCTGGATCATCCAGATGGTCATTGGCAAACTTCAGACGGGCCTGGACATGCGCTGGCTTGAGCAGGGGGACCTTGCGTGCGCTGCAGGATTTTAATCCATGACGGCGTAGTGTGTTACTAATGGTTTTCTTTGAGACTGTGGTCCCAGCTCTCTTCAGGTCATTGACCAGGTCCTGCCGTGTAGTTCTAGGCTGATCCTTCACCTTCATCATGATCATTGATGCCCCATGAGGTGAGATCTTGCATGGAGCCCCAGACCGAGGGTGATTGACCGTCATCTTGAACTTCTTCCATTTTCTAATAATTGCGCCAACAGTTGTTGCCTTCTCACCAAGCTGCTTGCCTATTGTCCTGTAGCCCATCCCAGCCTTGTGCAGGTCTACAATTTTATCCCTGATGTCCTTACACAGCTCTCTGGTCTTGGCCATTGTGGAGAGGTTGGAGTCTGTTTGATTGAGTGTGTGTACAGGTGTCTTTTATACAGGTAACGAATTCAAAAAGGTGCAGTTAATACAGGTAATGAGTGGAGAACAGGAGGGCTTCTTAAAGAAAAACTAACAGGTCTGTGAGAGCTGGAATTCTTACTGGTTGGTAGGTGATCAAATACTTATGTCATGCAATAAAATGCAAATTAATTACTTAAAAATCATACAATGTGATTTTCTGGATTTTTGTTTTAGATTCCATCTCTCAGAGTTGAAGTGTACCTATGATAAAAAATACAGACCACTACATGCTTTGTAAGTAGGAAAACCTGTAAAATCGGCAGTGTATCAAATACTTGTTTAGGTCAGATAGGGTAGAGGCTGTGAGGTGTTGTTTTATTCGTTTTTTAAAGCTGATTTTGTTGTTTGCTTTCGTAATTTGAGACGGAAGGGTGTTTCATGTAACCATAGCTCTATACAATACTATGCGTTGCCTTCAATTTGTTTTGGACTTGGGGACTGTGAAGAGACCACTGCTGGCATGTCTGGTGGGATACGTACTGTATGTCTGTCAGAACTGTATGCTTTTTGTTTATACAGACATTTTGGAATTTTTATCACAGTAACATTTCTCATAAAAAAACAAGAAGTGATGCTGTGCTGCGGGGACTAGCTTCCATTTAGCAACCAAAGCATTAGTGAGGTTGGCCACTGATGTTGGGCGATTAGGCCTGGCTTGCAGTCGGTGTTCCAATTCATCCCAAAGGTGTTTGATGGGGTTGAGGTCAGGGCTCTGTGCAGGCCAGTCAAGTTCTTCGACACCGATCTCGACAAACCATTTCTGTGTGGACCACGCTTTGTGCACAGGGGCATTGTCATGCTGAAACAGGTAAGGGCCTTTTCCAAACTGTTGCCACAAATTTGGTAGCACAGAATCGTATAAAATGTTGTTGTATGATTAAGATTTCCCTTCACTGAAAACAGCCCCAGACCTTTATTTCGCCTCCACCAAACTTTCCAGTTGGACTTCACACTATGCATTGGGGCAGGTAGTGTTCTCCTGGCATCCGCCAAACCCAGATTCGTCAGTGTGATTCATCACTCCAGAGAACGCGTTTCCAATGCTCCAATGGTGGCGAGCTTTACACCACTCCAGCCGAAGTTTGGCATTGTGCATGGTGATCTTAGGCTTGTGTGCGGCTGCTCGGCCATGGAAACCCATTTCATGAAGCTCCCAATGAAAAGTTATTGTGTTAACGTTGCTTCCAGGGGCAGTTTGGAACTCGGTAGTGAGTGTTGCAACCGAGGACAGACGGTCTGTTCTGTGAGCTCGTATGGCCTACGACTTCGCGGCTAAACCATTGTTGCTCCTAGACATTTCCACTTCACAATAACAGCACTTACAGTTGACCGGGACAGCTCTAGTAGGGCAGACATTTTATGAACTGACATGTTGGAAAGGTGGCATCCTATGATGGTGCCACGTAGAAAGTCACTGAGCTCGTCAATAAGTCCATTCTACTGCCAATGTTTTTCTAGGGACATTGCATGGCTGTGTGCTCGGCAGAATCCACTCATTTAAAGGGGTGTCCACATCCTTTTGTATATATAGTGTATATATATTTTGTATTTATTATTGTATTATACAGGGCACATTTGGAAAAGAGACCTAGGTCTCAATCTTCCCAGTCAAAATTAAGGTTAAATAAAAAATTAAAAAGGACATGCCGTAGGGTCTATCACACTGTGGATTCAACAAGTTCTTATCAAATCATCCCTCATATAAGAACTACTGTATCTCTTAGCAGTCAATTATCATACTTAACACTCTTAAGGCTAGGAGAGGAACACTCCACAAAGGGAGGTTTTATACATTACACTGTGACCAGAGGTGAGGTACACAATGTTCCGATACATAGCATTCTTACTTAGACCACGAGAGGGGAGATAGCAATATTGTACACAGTAGGGAGGCAGACGCAGCATTATACAATATTATAAACCAGGTGGTTCGAGCCCTGAATGCTGATTAGCTTAAAGCCATGGTATATCAGCCTGCATAACATGGGTATGACAAAACCTTAATTTTTACTGTTCTAATTCCGTTAGTAACCAGTTTATAATAGCAATAAGGCACCTCAGGGGTATATGATATACTCCGGTTTGCGCGGGCAAAATAATAAATAAATACAGTATTATTATGATACAGAGTATGGAGGCAGCCCCAACATTATACAGTATTATTATGATACAGAGTATGGAGGCAGCCCCAACATTATACAGTATTATTATGATACAGAGTATGGAGGCAGCCCCAACATTATACAGTATTATTATAATACAGAGTATGGAGGCAGCCCCAACATTATACAGTATTATTATGATACAGAGTATGGAGGCAGCCCCAACATTATACAGTATTATTATAATACAGAGTATGGAGGCAGCCCCAACATTATACAGTATTATTATGATACAGAGTATGGAGGCAGCCCCAACATTATACAGTATTATTATGATACAGAGTATGGAGGCAGCCCCAACATTATACAGTATTATTATGATACAGAGTATGGAGGCAGCCTCAGCATTATACAGTATTATTATGATACAGAGTATGGAGGCAGCCCCAACATTATACAGTATTATTATAATACAGAGTATGGAGGCAGCCCCAACATTATACAGTATTATTATAATGCAGAGTATGGAGGCAGCCCCAACATTATACAGTATTATTATAATACAGAGTATGGAGGCAGCCCCAGCATTATACAGTATTATTATGATACAGAGTATGGAGGCAGCCCCAACATTATACAGTATTATTATAATACAGAGTATGGAGGCAGCCCCAACATTATACAGTATTATTATAATGCAGAGTATGGAGGCAGCCCCAACATTATACAGTATTATTATGATACAGAGTATGGAGGCAGCCCCAACATTATACAGTATTATTATAATACAGAGTATGGAGGCAGCCCCAACATTATACAGTATTATTATAATGCAGAGTATGGAGGCAGCCCCAACATTATACAGTATTATTATGATACAGAGTATGGAGGCAGCCCCAACATTATACAGTATTATTATAATACAGAGTATGGAGGCAGCCCCAACATTATACAGTATTATTATGATACAGAGTATGGAGGCAGCCCCAGCATTATACAGTATTATTATGATACAGAGTATGGTGGCAGCCCCAGCATTATACAGTATTATTATAATACAGAGTATGGAGGTAGCCCCAACATTATACAGTATTATTATAATACAGAGTATGGAGGCAGCCCCAACATTATACAGTATTATTATAATACAGAGTATGGAGGCAGCCCCAACATTATACAGTATTATTATAATACAGAGTATGGAGGCAGCCCCAGCATTATACAGTATTATTATAATACAGAGTATGGAGGCAGCCCCAACATTATACAGTATTATTATGATACAGAGTATGGAGGCAGCCCCAACATTATACAGTATTATTATAATGCAGAGTATGGAGGCAGCCCCAACATTATACAGTATTATTATGATACAGAGTATGGAGGCAGCCCCAACATTATACAGTATTATTATAATACAGAGTATGGAGGCAGCCCCAACATTATACAGTATTATTATGATACAGAGTATGGAGGCAGCCCCAACATTATACAGTATTATTATAATACAGAGTATGGAGGCAGCCCCAGTACTATACAGTATTATTATAATACAGAGTATGGAGGCAGCCCCAACATTATACAGTATTATTATGATACAGAGTATGGAGGCAGCCCCAGCATTATACAGTATTATTATGATACAGAGTATGGAGGCAGCCCCAACATTATACAGTATTATTATGATACAGAGTATGGAGGCAGCCCCAACATTATACAGTATTATTATGATACAGAGTATGGAGGCAGCCCCAACATTATACAGTATTATTATAATACAGAGTATGGAGGCAGCCCCAGTACTATACAGTATTATTATAATACAGAGTATGGAGGCAGCCCCAGTGCTATACAGTATTATTGTAATACAGAGTATGGAGGCAGCCCCAACATTATACAGTATTATTATAATGCAGAGTATGGAGGCAGCCCCAACATTATACAGTATTATTATAATGCAGAGTATGGAGGCAACCCCAACATTATACAGTATTATTATAATACAGAGTATGGAGGCAGCCCCAACATTATACAGTATTATTATAATACAGAGTATGGAGGCAGCCCCAACATTATACAGTATTATTATAATGCAGAGTATGGAGGCAGCCCCAGCATTATACAGTATTATTATAATACAGAGTATGGAGGCAGCCCCAACATTATACAGTATTATTATAATGCAGAGTATGGAGGCAGCCCCAACATTATACAGTATTATTATAATACAGAGTATGGAGGCAGCCCCAACATTATACAGTATTATTATGATACAGAGTATGGAGGCAGCCCCAACATTATACAGTATTATTATAATACAGAGTATAGAGGCAGCCCCAGCATTATACAGTATTATTATGATACAGAGTATGGAGGCAGCCCCAACATTATACAGTATTATTATAATACAGAGTATGGAGGCAGCCCCAACATTATACAGTATTATTATGATACAGAGTATGGAGGCAGCCCCAACATTATACAGTATTATTATGATACAGAGTATGGAGGCAGCCCCAACATTATACAGTATTATTATAATACAGAGTATGGAGGCAGCCCCAACATTATACAGTATTATTATAATACAGAGTATGGAGGCAGCCCCAACATTAAACAGTATTATTATAATACAGAGTATGGAGGCAGCCCCAACATTATACAGTATTATTATAATACAGAGTATGGAGACAGCCCCAACATTATACAGTATTATTATAATACAGAGTATGGAGGCAGCCCCAACATTATACAGTATTATTATGATACAGAGTATGGAGGCAGCCCCAACATTATACAGTATTATTATAATACAGAGTATGGAGGCAGCCCCAACATTATACAGTATTATTATGATACAGAGTATGGAGGCAGCCCCAGTACTATACAGTATTATTATAATACAGAGTATGGAGGCAGCCCCAACATTATACAGTATTATTATGATACAGAGTATGGAGGCAGCCCCAGCCTTATACAGTATTATTATGATACAGAGTATGGAGGCAGCCCCAACATTATACAGTATTATTATAATACAGAGTATGGAGGCAGCCCCAGTACTATACAGTATTATTATAATACAGAGTATGGAGGCAGCCCCAACATTATACAGTATTATTATGAATCAGAGTACTCCCCACTGGATGTTGAGAGGAGAACACATAAACATATTTCATACATTAAACTGAGACCAGGTGAGGTACAATACACACTGTTCTGAAACACAGCATTCCTACTAAGAGAGGGGATATGGCTACAGTATCTTGTACCTAGCAGAGAGGGAGACCCAACATTACACAATATGAACCAGAGTATTCCCCACTGCATGGTGAGAGAAGAACACACCAACCAACAAGACAGGCCAGGAGTCTGCCTAGGCTCTCTAGCTCACTGCTAATTTGTTTTCTGAATGAAGGCCTGCCTCCTCCGTTCAGCCCAGGCGCCCGCCCGCCCGCCCTCTCCTCTTTGGTCTTATTAATTAGCTTGTTGGAGTTTATTTTTATCATTAAAAGTCAGGAACTGTTTAATTTGTCAAGGCTGAGCTGCCCCCAGTATCTGCCCACCGTGCCTCAGCTTCAGAGCTAAACATTGTGGATGATTATTATGCCAATTAAAAACCTCAACCAAATTAATTCACATTAAAACTGTTTTTTTTTGTTTACTTTGATGCTAATGTTTACCTACTGGGTGTGTTGGAGGGTTACCCAAAACCCTTCACATCAATCAGGAAGCCCATGAGAGCTTTGTGGACTACGACACCCACAATGCCCCTCTCACTTCCACCACCTCCTCTCTCCCTGCCTCAGATCTGATCACAGACTCCATCTGTATCTCTGTATCACTCTCTTTGTACTATTCTCTCCCTCGTATCAACCATTGTGCTGCATAATTCTCTGTAATGCTGGATTCCTTATCGGAGAATCACATTAGATTAGTTAATTTACAAGATGTAAAACCCATCACAGATCTAGATACTGAGCAGCAACAGATCACTACCTCAAAGTGATCAGGGAGAATCACACTATGAATATTAGCAGTTTCAATGGCTATTAATCATGTTCCGGTTCTTTCATCCTTGCCAAATGGAGCCTTGGAGAGAGGGCCAGAAGGAGCTGGAGTATTGGAAGAGAAAATAGCAGAGATGTGGGTGAGATTGAATGAGGGATGATGGGGGAAGAAGACAGTCAAAAAGAGATTTTGTCTTCAAGACAAAAAGCTCTCATTTGTATGATAATAGCAGACTTTGCTCCAAGCCCCACTGAGACTGGCTGCTGTGATGAGACTGTCTCATTCCACTCTAAACAATTCAGCCAAACAAGTCATACTGTGGGGGGGGGGATTCCTTTCCCTCTGTGTGTGTCATAAACTGTGTGTGTCTGTGTGTGTGTGTGTCATCCAACCTCAGACTGACAAGTGGGTGTTGGAGCGAAACATTGGCATTTGTATAGATTGCCATGCCATAGTGAGCGCCAAGTATGAAGGCTGCACAGACATTATTCTTGTTGTGTATAGACAACCATCAAACAAACACTTGATGAAGTATTAAGCTCTGGATTGTGTACAAATGGTCCATCAAGTGCTTGATTCAAGATCATCACTGCTTTACGAATGAAAGGAAAATATCCTTGTCACTAGACAACTCCATAACCGCTCACATGGAACAACCAATGAGGGAGCAAGTCCAGCTCCCTTCATCTGACCTATACGATGATGATAGGTCAAACAAACGAGGGAAGCAATTGTAAAGGTTCACTCTGAGCTGAAAGGCAATAATCGGCAGAAAATAACAAGAGTTTACAGCTGTACTTCAAGCTGTAAACCCTTGTCTTTTGTGGTGATCATTGCATTTCAGCTCAGGATTGTCACATTTGTTTAGAGAAGGATTGGACTAAGGTGCAGCGTGGTAAGCGTACATCATTTTATTAGATGAACACGAAACAAAAATAACAAACTACAACCGAATGTGAAGCTATATGCAGTGCAGAACGCAACTACACACAAATAAGATCCCACAAACTAAAGGTGGAAAAAAGGCTGCCTAAGTATAATCCCCAATCAGAGACAACGATAGACAGCTGCCTCTGATTGGGAACCATACCGGCCAACAAAGAAATAGAAAAACTAGAATGCCCACCCAAATCACACCCCGACCTAACCAAATAGAGAAATATAAAGGCTCTCTATGGTCAGGGCGTGACAAGGATGAACGTTTACAATACTTGTGTCATATCTGCTAACAGAAGGTACTGTCTGTAACAATAATGTTCGCTGATAGTTGACAAATTAATATGTTTAGCATATCACAGCATAAACTATACAATAACACCACTGCAGTAGTTAAATTCAGAATTCAGAATCCAGACGAGAGGCCTTGAGCGGTAGCCTTGTAAGCCGCCTGATCTCGCGAGCTTACAGGAATGTTTGCCATGAGGCTACTTCAGTGGAGGTCTGAGCAGAGTATTTGTGGTGTGTGAAGACAAGAGGCACTCCAGCAATCAAAACAAACATGGAAAGGGGAGGAGGGAGTTCAAGGAGGGTAAAGTAACGACATGGTACTATGTGTTGAGGAAATAGTGGAGGGGGAAGAGGGTCCATGGGCGACGGAGTGGAGAGGGAGTTAAAGGGCTCAGAAATGTGAGTTTTCCCAGAGCACAATGTGTGTGTATATGAAAAAAGATAACTTATGCGTGCAAGCGTGTGTGTGTCTGGATGTGTGAACATGTGTGACTATGTACGTAGATGTGTGAACATTCTCTGGTTGTGTGTGTGTGTGTGAGTATGTGATATGTACGTGTGTGTGTGTGCATATGTAAGCATGTGTGTGAGGATCCTTGTGTGAGTATGTACGTGTTTGTTTGTTTGCGTGTTTGTGTGTGTTTGTGTGTGTGTGTGTGTGTGTGTGTGTGTGTGTGTGTGTGTGTGTGTGTGTGTGTGTGTGTGTGTGTGTGTGTGTGTGTGTGTGTGTGTGTGTGTGTGTGTGTGTGTGTGTGTGTGTGTGTGTGTGTGTGTGTGTGTGTGTGTGTGTGTGTGTGTGTGTGTGTGTGTGTGTGTGTGTGTGTGTGTGTGTGTGTGTGTGTGTAAGTGGGAGAGTGTTGAAGCGTTGATTAATAGAGCAAACATTGTGACATGCGGGACAAACTGTCTGTGATTCAGCTTGGGAATTAAGCTGTCTGTCACCATTAATCAGCCGACTCTCTTCTGCACCGAGTCCATTTTTTACCTGGTAATACTCCCACAGCCATTGGGATCAACACCATGAATCAGGATAGGATAAAATGCCCTGCATCCCTCCTTCTCGCTTTCATCTTGTCTCTGTCTTTCTCTCACTCTTTTTCTCACTAACTCTCTCTCACACGACCTCACACGACCTCACACGACCTCACACGACCTCTCACACACACACACACACACACACACACACACACACACACACACACACACACACACACACACACACACACACACACACACACACACACACACACACACACACACACACACACACACACACACACACACACACAAACCCTTACATTCCCATCACCACACCAGCTTCAAACATCATTTAGTCACTTTTCTCTTATTGAAACCCAGTCCCATTGAAGAGGAGTGGCACTCAGTTCCAACTGCTGGGTGTGTGATTAGAGGAGGTGTGTGTGTGTGTGTGTGTGTGTGTGTGTGTGTGTGTGTGTGTGTGTGTGTGTGTGTGTGTGTGTGTGTGTGTGTGTGTGTGTGTGTGTGTGTGTGTGTGTGTGTGTGTGTGTGTGTGTGTGTGTGTGTGTGTGTGTGTGTGAGAGAGAGAGAGAGAGAGAGAGAGAGAGAGAGAATGTGTCTGCTGCCACATTCAACAAAGAGGAGTGCAGAGTGAACATGAAGAGATCCCACAGTGTCGCTTGGAGCAGCACTGTGCCTGCTGAAGCCTTTGGAGTGATGAGCACCCTGCCATCTCCAAAACACTACAGTAGGGAATACATTATACATAGGTAGTACAACAATGTGCTCTCTCTGGGAGCAGCAGTTGAAGCACATCTGCTCAGTGTTCCTGGAAGCTCTCAGCCATGCAGACACTGGGGACAGTCCTGATGTTTATGGCCCCCATGTTCCCCACTTAATGTCCACTTTGTTTCTGTCACATGCATTTTTCATCCTCCTCCTCAGACATTTGGCTACGGTGTTTTAGTTAATACCAAGAAGACTGATCTTCTATTCTTTCTAGGGGTTGGATGGACAGATATCTATGTAGATCACATTCTATCCGCATTCCGAAGAAAGGAAAGTGTCTCACTGTGCTAAAGACAACCTTGGCTTTCACCACTGAACTGTAACCAGGATGGATCTTTCTCCCCATCTGAGTGAGGTTACACATTAAAAGAGGCTACTGGTGAGAGGATGACCATGCACAGACCACAAGGCCTGTACTTCACACTTAACAATAAGACCTTTGGGAGTTCATGGGAAATAATAGTATTGTAAGTGAAGCTAGGGTCTTTTTCAGCTCTGAGAGACAAATACGATTATAACACCCCATTTGTGACATATCTCAGATATTGTTTCAGTAATGTTATAGCATTACTGTTTATTTTTGCGACCAGGGCCATTCAACCGTAGTATTACTGCCTCTGTAGTATTGGATAACGTTGATTAAATGGAAGCCTTCTTCAACCCTTTTTATACTGAACAAAAATATAAATGCAACATGCAACAATTTCAAAGATTTTACTGAGTTACAGTTCATAGGAGGAAATTAGTCAATTGAAATACATTCATTTGGCCCTAATCTATGGATTTCACATGACTGGGCAGGAGCGCAGCCATGAGTGGGTCTGGGAGGGCATAGGCCCACCCACATGGGAGCCAGGTCCACCCACTGGGGAGTCAGGCCCAGCCAATCAGAATTAGTTTTCCACACAAAGGGGCTTTATTACAGACAGAAATACTCCTCAGCCGGATGTGGAGGTCCTGGGCTGGCGTGGTTACACTGAGGTTGAGGCCAGTTGGATGGTCTGCCAAATTCTCTAAAATGACGTTGTCGGCCACTGATGATCGAGATATGAACATTCAATTCTCTGGCAACAGCTCTGTTGGGCATTCCTGCAGTCAGCATGCCAATTGCACACTCCCTCAACACTTGAGACATCTGTGGCATTGTGTTGTCTGACAAAACTGCACATTTTAGAGTGGCATTTTATTGTTCCCAACACAAGGTGCACCTGTGTAATAATCATGCTGTTTAATCAGCTTCTTGATATGCCACACGTCTGGTGGATGGATTATCTTGGCAAAGAAGAAATGCTCACCAAGAGGCATGTAAACAAATTTGTGCACCAAATTTGAGAGAAATAAGCTTTTTGTACATATGGAACATTTCTGGAATATTTTATTTCAGCTCATGAAAAATGGGACCAACACTTTACATGTGCGTTTATATTTTTGTTCAGTACATATAGTCTTCTTAAATTATATGATTTTAAACACCCACTCAGGAGGAAGACCACAAGCAAGTGTTTTGGTGCAGGTTAGTGTTTTTCGTCATGAATTTTGACTTCGCAGCTGGCCTATCTATCGGAAATCGCTCAGTTATGCCTCCAGGACAAAACTCATCCCAATAAAAACGTGAACCTGCTCTTTTGGTCCTCATTTCTCACCTACCAACCAGGGGTCCAGTTGTGAAATGGTGGTTCAGTATTGCATTAGTCCCTATAATTAAATATCCACACCAAGTGTGGCAAGCATACCCATATTAATAAATATACATGGGGAAACCATAACAAATACATTATCCTGAAAATGGATGGTTAAGTACAGGTTATGTTCTGCTTTTGGAACAGCCCTGACCATACCTAGCCAGGGTAAAGAAAGGGAGCATGATAAATCAACCCAATCTAAGGCTTGAAAAATAATAGATAGGTGGTATAATGACTAAATGAATGGCTGCCAGAGGCTCACATTACTACCTAATTATTAACACTTTCCCAAATGTACGTTCATAATTATTCATATCAAAATGGATTTGCCATGCCTGACTTCCACGCATGGACAAGATGCATAGCTGAAAAAACGTAATGCATATGCAAACACACGCATGCACACACACACAAGCATTAACATAGAGTCTGTGCATTTAGTTCAGTCTTTTCCATTATGAAACCTGTTGCTGCTGCACAGTGGCTCGTTGTAGCCTATCCTCTTTCACAGCGCCATCAACAGAGCCAGATCAATAAAAATGACATTATTACAGTAGCCTACGTTCTCTTTTTTTGTTGCGATGGCAACGCAAAGATGAATTTCTTAGTTTAGTGAGGGACTGCAAATTACGATTCATTTAACTTGTGAGCAATTACAGGGTACCATGGGTAGGCTAGATTGTTGTGCGCCAACACAGGTTTCTTCAGAATAAACAAGTTGGAATAGATGTCCTACCTGTCATCAGCCTGCCAGTCACCCAGCAACAGGTCTCGGAACCGGTACCGTGGAGGCAGCGGGAGCACCTCCTTCTCCAGCTCTACCATGGTCCTCTCCTGAGCGCCGAACACACCAGCGCACAATGCCAGAGATTGAGACGCGAACAAACAGAGACGCCTCTAGAGGGTCTTATCAAAATTAACTACTCTTTTGTTATTCAACTTCCAAATAACACATACCTGTATGAGCACCCTAAAATGTTGTTAATTTATTACTGACACAATGTAATATCTTTCTTCTTCCAATGCAACAGGCCGAGGATGCTCCGCCGTGACATGCACGTGAGTACTTTTGGCTTGACAGGATGCGGAGCAACTGGTTGTCTCTTTGAACACCCGCTGGCTCCTTATGGACGCTGCGAAAGCAGACCCATTTGCTCGAACAATTACATACTCTGAGTCTACGAGCAGTAGGCTACGAGCCCAAATCCCTGCAGGGCACATTTTAAATACTGCACAAGCTAATCATATTTGCATGAGCTTTATAGTGATGTGTTGTCGTTTTATTGAAGATGCCTTGTTTATTTTTTTCATTTATTCAGGACATGCTCCAATTCTTGTTAATGTAAACTCAATAAACCATGTATGAGTCATATGCGATATTAAATTATTCCATTTAAGGACCTAATTTCTCTATATACTTTCAAATGACTAAAACCAAATCAAAACTGTGTAGAAATGATAATGGACTTATATTCATACAGTTTATTGACTGTCCCGCTCGCTAATCCTCACTTTGCATTCAATGGACCTACAGTTGAAGACGCAAGTTTACTTACACCTTAGCCAAATACATTTAAACTCAGTTTTTCACAATTCCTGGCATTTAATCCTAGTAAAAATTCCCTGTCTTAAATCAGTTAGGATCACCACTTTATTTGAAGAATGTGAAATGTCAGAATAATAGTAGAGAGAATGATTTATTTGACCTTTTATTTCTTTCATCACATTCCCAGTGGGTCATCAATTTACATACACTCAATTAGTATTTGGTAACATTGTCTTTAAATTGTTTAACTTGGGTCAAATGTTTTGGGTAGCCTTCCACAAGCTTCCCACAATAAATTGGGTGAATTTTGGCCCATTCCTCCTGACAGAGCTGGTGTAACTAAGTCAGGTTTGCAGGCCTCCTTGCTCACACACGCTTTTTCAGTTCTACCCACACATTTTCAATAGGATTGAAGCCAGGGCTTTGTGATGGCCACTCCAATACCTTGACTTTGTTGTCCTTAAGCCATTTTGCCACAACTTTGGAAGTATGCTTGGGGTCATTGTCCATTTGGAAGACCCATTTGCGACCAAGCTTTAACTTCATGACTGATATCTTGAGATGTTGCTTCAATATATCCACATAATTTTCCTACCTCATGATGCCATCTATTTTGTGAAGTGCACCAGCCCTCCTGCAGCAAAGCATCCCCACAACATGATGCTGCCACCCCGTGCTTCACGGTTGAGATGGTGTTCTTCGGCTTGCAAGCGTCCCCCTTTTTCCTCCAAACATAACGATGGTCATTATGGCCAAACAGTTCTAGTTTTGTTTCATCAGAAAAGAAGTAGGATCTTTGTCCCCATGTGCAGTTGCAAACCGTAGTCTGTCTTTTTTATTGCGGTTTTGGAGCAGTGGCTTCTTCCTTGCTGAGCGGCCTTTGAGGTTATGTCGATATAGGACTCGTTTTACTGTGGATATAGATACTTCTGTACCTGTTTCCTCCAGCATCTTCATAAGGTCCTTTGCTGTTGTTCTAGGATTGATCTGCACTTTTCGCACCAAAGTACGTTCATCTCTAGGAGACAGAACGCGTCTCCTTCCTGAGCGGTATGACGGCTGCGTGGTCCCATGATGTTTATACTTGCGTACTATTGTTTGTACAGATGAACGTGGTACCTTCAGGTGTTTGGAAATTGCTCCCAAGGATGAACCAGACCTGTGGAGGTCTACAATTTGTTTTCTGAGGTCTTGGCTGATTTCTTTTGATTGTCCCATAATGTCAAGCAAAGAGTTTGAAGGTAGGACTTGAAATATATCCACAGGTACACCTCCAATTGACTCAAATTATGTCAATTAGCCTATCAGATGCTTCTAAAGCCATGACATCATTTAATTTAATTTTCCAAGCTGTTTAAAGGCACAGTCAACTTAGTGTATGCAAACTTCTGACCCACTGGAATTGTGATACAGTGAATTATAAGTGAAATAATCTGTCTGAAAATAATTGTTGGAAAAATAACTTGTGTCATGCACAAAGTAGATGTCACACCCTGGCCCTAGTTATCTTAATTTTCTTTATTATTTTAGTTAGGTCAGGGTGTGACATGGGGGATGTATGTGTTTTTGTATTGTCTAGGGTTTTTGTATGTTTATGGGGTAGTGTTCAGTCTAGGTGTTTGTATGTCTATGGTTGCCTAGATTGGTTCTCAATTAGAGACAGCTGTCTATCGTTGTCTCTGATTGGGAGCCATATTTAGGCAGCCATAGTCATTAGGTAGGTTGTGGGTGATTGTCTATGTCTTTACGTTAGTTGCTTGTGTCTGCACTTTCGTTTTATAGCTTCTTTGTTGTTTTTTTGTATAGTTTGTCAGTGTTCGTTTCGTGTTCGGTAAATAAAGAAGATGTACTGTTATCACGCTGCGCCTTGGTCCTCCTCTCTTCATTGTTACGACGATCGTGACAGTAGATGTCTTAACTGACTTGCCAAAACTATAGTTTGTTAACAAGAAATTTGTGGAGTGGTTGAAAAACGAGTTTTAATGATTCCAACCTAAGTGTATGTACATTTCCGACTTCAACTGTACATTCATACCATTTCTTGACTGTCCAGCTTGATAATAGGCTAATCCCCAAACATTCAGAGAGCACAGAACATTCCCAAAACGATGGATAGTCAAATATGTTTTGCAAAATTTGTCTACAAGGAAATATAACACATTTTCAATGGGGCAAAATGAGTTAGACCCCCCTGGTCGTTGGTTTTTACCAAAGTGCATTAAGAAACAGTTAAGTTGTATTTGTTCACACTTGGTCGATTCTGCATGGCGTGCCAATTGTTATGCAGGCAACTGTGCAAAATAAATAACTGTGCAGCTGTGTACAGTCGTGTCCAAAAGTTTTGAGAATGACACAAATATTAATTTCCACAAAGTTTGCTGCTTCAGTGTCTTTAGATATTTTAGACAGATGTTACTATGGAATGCTGAAGTATAATTACAAGCATTTAACAAGTGTCAAAGGCTTTTATTGACAATTACATTAAGTTGTTGCAAAGAGTCAATATTTGCAGTGTTGACCCTTCATATTTTTTCAAGACCTCTGCAATCCGCCCTGGCATGCTGTCAATTAACTTCTGGGCCACATCCTGACTGATGGCAGCCCATTCTTGCATAATCAATGCTTGGAATTTGTCAGAATTTGTGGGGTTTTGTTTGTCCACCCGCCTCTTGAGGATTGACCACAAGTTCTCAAAGGGATTAAGGTCTGGGGAGTTTCCTGGCCATGGACCCAAAATACCGATGTTTTGTTCCCCGAGCCACTTAGTTATCACTTTTGCCTTACGGTAAGGTGCTCCATCATGCTGAAAAAGGCATTGTTCGTCACCAAACTGTTCCTGGACGGTTGGGAGAAGTTGCTCTCGGAGGATGTGTTGGTACCATTCTTTATTCATGGCTGTGTTCTTAGGCAAAATTGTGAGTGAGCCCACTCCCTTGGCTGAGAAGCAACCCCACACATGAATGGTCTCAGGATGCTTTACTGTTGGCATGACACAGGACTGATGGTAGCACTCACCTTGTCTTCTCCGGACAAGCTTTTTTCCAGATGCCCTAAACAATCGGAAAGGGGATTCATCAGCGAAAATGACTTTACCCCAGTCCTCAGCAGTCCAATCCCTGTACCTTTTGCAGAATATCAGTCTGTCCCTGATGTTTTTCCTGGAGAAAAGTGGCTTCTTTGCTGCCCTTCTTGACACCAGGCCATCCTCCAAAAGTCTTCGCCTCACTGTGCATGCAGATGCACTCACACCTGCCAGCTGCCATTCCTGAGCAAGCTCTGTACTGGTGGTGCCCCGATCCCGCAGCTGAATCAACTTTTGGAGACGGTCCTGGCGCTTGCTGGACTTTCTTGGGCGCCCTGAAGCCCTCTTCACAACAATTGAACCGCTCTCCTTGAAGTTCTTGATGATCCGATAAATGGTTGATTTAGGTGCAATCTTACTGGCAGCAATATCCTTGCATGTGAAGGCCTTTTTTGTGCAAAGCAATGATGACGGCACGTGTTTCCTTACAGGTAACCATGATTGACAGAGGAAGAACAATGATTCCAAGCACCACCCTCCTTTTGAAGCTTCCAGTCTATTATTCGAACTCAATCAGCATGACAGAGTGATCACCAGCCTTGTCCTCGTCAACACTCACACCTGTGTTAACGAGAGAATCACTGGCATGATGTGAGCTGGTCCTTTTGTGGCAGGGCTGAAATGCAGTGGAAATGTTTTTCTGGGATTCAGTTCATTTGCATGGCAAAGAGGGACTTTGCAATTAATTGCAATTCATCTGATCACTCTTCATAACATTCTGGAGTATATGCAAATTGCCATCATACAAACTGAGGCAGCAGACTTTGTGAAAATGAATATTTGTGTCATTCTCAAAACTTTTGGCCACGACTGTAGATAAAGGCGATTTTCTTAGAGAATTCATCCAATAGGTCTACAATATCCCATAAAATAATCTAATTCAAGTGACACGCACAGACTTAGGTAAAAATGTGATTGTCCACCGTGTTGATTCATTAAAGAATAACTTGCTCATTACTATTACATGTTTATTATTATATGTTTAGCATTCTAAACTAATAACTGACAGGTATTCACAATTACAACCCATGTATAAACTCTGTAGCCTATATAGGGTGCCTTTATTTAAAGATCTTGTCTCTCAACTAGAGGTAACAGGTGCTTTTACAACTGCAATGTAGCCTATTAAAGCTTTAATTAGATGTCTTACAATGAAAAACTGAAACAGAAAGGACCTCAATTTCTAACAGAATAACAGGAACCAATCATAGAAAAAAATCTTGCCTATTGTTTTCCAATGTGTCTTTGATCCTGGTGTGCTTCAATGGCAGATTATGACACCCTATTATTCTCTGTCCTCTGACTGTCTTGACTGCTGGAACTCATTGTATTGGGTGTCATTTTTTGTTTGAGAAAGTAGCACTTCGGAGACACAGGAAATTGTGATCCCCTAAGCCACTTCCTTGAGAATTGGTTTGCCACTACTCTGTCTGCCCTCAGCATGCAAATCTGACTAAACCATACATGCTCTACTTCTCTGCTTTTGAACCAAACTGGGTGGGTATAATTCCCATTCCTTCCTATGAAACTTCTCCAGCATGTCAACTAAACAGATGGTGTAATCTGGCTCACGTGCATTTTCATCAGGTTTAGAATATTTTTGCCCTCTAGTGGCCCAAAGTCAAAAGCACACAAATGTGGGTTCCTGTGTCCTCATCTCTTGCACAACAAAACAGAACTCAATTATAGAAATGTATTCGCTTCCTCCTGCTGGTAAAGGTCGATAATAAGCCCTAGGAAATGTTCAGAATCTCTCTAATTGTTAGTTTATGACCACATTTCTGTGTTAGAAGTCATGCATGGAATTTAAAGAGGGTGGGCCGCTGGTCTGTAGCCATGGTAACAACTAAAAGTGTCTGAATATATCAGAGGAGACAGTTCCTGGACTTCAACAACACTACTCCACTCCTACATTATCATACACTGAAAAGGTCTGCAGTGAAAACTGGATGTCACAAAAGTACTGTATGTCTGACAGGAGTTGAAAGCAGTACAATGTAAATTCATAACTTTCAACAGAATGTTTAGCATATAAATGACCAAAAAAAACGTACTGTAACAAAACATGAACGTAACTAAATCATAAAGACAGTAAAATATTCAGGCACATCACTGTCATTGAACCATTCAGTAATAAGTCTGACAGAATATACAGGCAGAAGCAATTACTCAAGTAAAGCATAAATGTAGAAAAAGCGATTTCATAACAAGCAAAACAATTTAAAAAAAGGAGATCTGATTTCTCATATAAAATGTCTTATTGGCCATTTCAGAGGAAGTCCCAGGCTGTGTAAAGCAGTTTAATTCAATGTGATGTTGACTGTTCCTAGAGCATCCACCGCCCAGCCTGGATACTGTTCAGGAGAGGGGAACATTCTCTTCATGAATGTCCTCACAAAGTCTGGGAAGCGACCATCTATGATGCTCTGTCTCATCGACCGCATCAGAGTGAGCTGGACGCAAAGATAGAGGATAAGGTTATTATCTCATCTATGGCAAATAGTAAGTAAACCATTGTAGAAACACAGACCTGGTAGGAGATGTTGTGGATGGTAATGTGATGCATGGCTGCGGTGTCACTCTTGAACAGAGCATGCAGATATGCCCGACTGTGCCTGGAGTCATTGGGGAGCAAAAGAAAACCGATAATGTATTTAAAAAATAGATATATTTAACCTTTATTTAACTAGGCAAGTCAGTTATATTATTGACAATGATGGTCTTGTTCAGGGGCAGAGCGACAGATTTTTACCTTGTCAGCTCGGGGATTCAATCTAGCAACCTTTCGGTTACTGGCCCAATGCTCTAACCACTAGGCTACCTGCCGCCCCATGAGAAAACAATCCTCAGAATCATTCAGCCTACAACTAAAAACTTCCATTGAAGAGAACTGAGATTTGTAAACCAGTTTCTCTAACCCCTACAAACTCCATTCCTTCAACCCTCCGTATTCTGTCCCTCAGTATACCAGGGTTAATATGCCTTTACCTCCTGCAGGTGGGGCACTGGCAGTCTGGGTCTATTGCCTGTAGATCCTTGGCAAACTGCTTCTTGGTAATCGTCAGAGATCCCCACGGGACCAGGGCTGAGCCAAACCTCTGAGATGAAAGGAAGAAGATCACTTCATTATCATCATAACCATAATCATCAACATAATCATTATGAAGAAAGTAGTACTGCTATGGACTAAATTATAAAATAAGCTATTGGATATCTCTGCACTTGTGATAAGAATACTTATTTCGAAGTAAATTAATAGAGTAGGTGACTCATAATATGTAAGAGAATGGAATACTTACTGCAGTGCGTGTTGGGAAGACACAGTCAAACATGTCACAACCCAGAGCAACACACACCACCAGGTCTACTGCATAACTGTGACCCACAGGAAAACACATGAACCACATACATAAAAATATCTGTACGGCACAACAAAACATTTGCAACTTATGTCATTTATGCATGGAAATGTGCTGTTATAACATAAGGAAGATGGCAGCCATACCCAACCCCCATGAGGTAGCGAGGCTTCTCCCGAGGCAGGTGGTCTGTGCTGAGTGTCACCATCCTCCAGAAATCATCCTTCTCTTCACCTCCGCTCAGCCCACCGATAGCAAAGCCAGGAACATCCCGTTTTGTCATTTCTGTAAAAAGCACAGGAACAGAAAAAAAAAGATATGTATCCTCTGGAAATACACAAATTGCACGACATTTGGTATCAGCATCTGCACAGATAATGTATTTTTCATTAGCTCTTTTCCACTGTATTTCCAAAATAAGATGTTAAACTAATTAGCTAATTGGCATGAAGACAGAGCAATTTGCTGTGCTGAATGGCTTTGAGGGAGGTTAGTCATCGATAGACATAGATGAAACATCTTACCGTCTAGACAGGCTTTGCGCAGCTCTGCGTTCAGGCCCCCCTGGATGATGGCAAACAGGTTCTGTCTATCTGGATTCTTATTGGCTGCAATGCAGCGGTCCAGCCAGCGAATCGATCTCCACGTAGCCTCCTCCACCCGCGGCCCAGTCACCGTACTGCTGACCACGTCATCCAACTGCATCATGATGTCTGACCCTGGACAAAACAGAAATGGTGCGATATTAAAATTAAGAACAGGAGTACTACCTGAAGTATAGTGGCTTTACTTTCCAGACTGATTCATTGGGAGTGGATACTGGATTGTGTCCTTCTTACCCAGACTGTTCTGTATGGCAATTGACTGCTCAGGACTCAGAAGGATCTCCTTCCCATCGTAAGGAGATTTGAACTTGACCCCCTCCTCAGTAACCTCAGATAGTTCAACAAGAGACACCATCTGAAAGCCCCCACTGTCCTATGTAGAAATGGTAGGGATTCAAGGAAAATTCCAACCAAAAACGATCTTTTGGTTTGTGTTTCAATAGTCCATCATTGACATACTGTAGTCCCAAAATGTTTTTCTTGACAGCACTCAAGTTTTCAAGATATGTGACCTTCAAAATACAGAAATCCTCCCCATATGATGCATTTTGCATCATATGATGCTCACATATCTTGAAAAGCAGACATTTGGGTGAAAGAGAACCTTGTTCATTTTAGCCCACTTACGCAGTCAACACATTAGCTGATACTCACAGTCAAAAGGTTTCTTTTCCAGTTCATGAAGCCATGCAGGCCATTTGCTTTCTCAATCAGCTCAGGACCCTGTGATCGGACAGACAGACAACACCATCCTCACTGTCTGCAGCACACCAGACACTGACAACAAAGAGCTGTCTACAAGGTCAATCATCTTTGATACACAATGTGAATAGCCCTAGCACCACTTAATGTAGCCCTTGATAATGACTCTCAGTGCCATTACATTACACATAAGAGTTATTGGACGAAGGCGTCTTCTATACAGGGGAGTTTTGTTAAGAGCCCTGAAGCTCAGTCTGAACATTAACACGCATCGCTTGCGGTACAGTTTTGGAAGCATAAGGACCTTATATCTTTCATATTAGCAATAAATAATAAAATAAAAAGTTACATTTATACACAGCTTATAGGGTTATACACAGCTTTACAGCTTTTTGTCACTGAAAAACACTGTTGGCCGCAACTGTGTTAAACCAGTTAAAACAGTCTACAGTAAGTGTGCATTTGCGAAATTATTTTGATGTGATATGAAAGTAGAGGGATTTATGTTTCTAGAACCGGACCGCAAGTGAGAATCAATTGTTTAGATGGAGTATTTGGCTGTTTTGGCTTCCTGAGCAAATTTGCCTTTAAAGCGCAAATCAGCAGTTGAAACAATAACAAAACCCCTCTCCACCACTGTAACCATTCTCAAATTCATAGACAGAACTATGGATGCAAGGACTGACCATCCATGATATCACAATTATAGCTTTGACCATGTTTTGAGGCTATACTGTGTTTGTTTACAAAGATTGGAGTAAAACAAAGTTATATTGTATATATTTTGGGGGTATGACAGTTGAACTAAGCTCACGAGGCATTTATAAATGATATTCTTCAAGAATCAATGGGTACATATCATTAATGTATAAATCCAAAAATGGATGTAGCAAATTCTGATTGCCCCTTTAAACAGAACATGTAAGGTCCTTGGACTATAACGAGTAACGTTAGGCTCCTTTCTTACATTATTGGGCTACACTTACCGGCCTCATACCCAAGTGGTATGTGTTGCCAAGACAAATCTGACATCCCAGATCATCGAGTTGGTCCACATTGATTCCCTTCATCGTGCCTTGTGTACCAACAGGCATGAACACTGGGGTGCTGACCGTACAGTGAGGAAGTGTGAGATCACAAGCCCTCGCTTTGGTCACTGGACATTCGGCGATGATTCGGAGAGCAAGAGGAGCAACGATGGAAACGGCTTTCTTGACAACCATGCCTTTTTCAAGGCTGCTCGTTGCAGCTACTCTGGCCAGGGACGCAGCCATGTTGTTGCACACAGACGACGTCAACAAGCACGTGACATACCGGAACTACAGTAATCTAATATGTGCATTGAGTTGTCAAAAATATGTCTTCATTACAATACTATTGACAGCAAACTCGTAGAAGCTATCCTTGCATGTCTTGTCATTTAATAATTGTATCATCAAGTATTAATTTGTCCATTGAAGCAATGTCCAGGGGTGAACACACCCCTTTGACGTTAAAAACAACTAGCCAATGAAAGGAGAGTGATTAGAGACAAGCAGTGAGATTGGCCAATTATTTAATTGACAGGAGGCGGTAGCTTAATCACCGGTTAGGTCGGATGTCGACTTGCCTGACCGGATGGTGGAAGTTTTGTTTTGTGAGTTTTCTATCCGTTTCGTTTGGTTCACTTTGAGTATTTTTCGTGTTTATAAGAACACGTTGTTGTAATCCCACTAAATTGGGAGTTACACAATTGTAAACAGCATATTTTCCTTTGACAGAGTGAAGACAGGGCGGCTTGAAAGGTGGAATTCAACACTTCGGAGTAACCCGAGCACCTTGCTAACTAGTAACGTTAACGTAGTAGACTAACGTTAGTTTGCTCTTCGGGAGGGGAGCCGATCCAACGAAACCATGGGGAACCGGGGGATGGAAGATTTGATCCCCCTTATCAACAAACTTCAGGACGCTTTCAGTTCCATCGGCCAGAGTTGTAACTTGGACCTACCGCAAATTGCTGTGGTCGGTGGGCAGAGTGCTGGAAAAAGCTCGGTCTTGGAAAATTTCGTTGGCAGGTTGGTGGTGCTCAAAGCTAACGTTAGCTAGACAGCTATTATATTTGTGGTTTAGCTCACTCAACTCAATTTGCAAAAGCTCCCTGAAGTCAACTTTTAGTAAGGAATTTCGCTAGCTAGATAACCAGTTGGTAAAGTTGTGAGATGATCCGTGATCCTAAACGGGTATTTTGTCACATACTCATTTACGCACTTGGCGTAAGCAAACAAAACAAAACGAAAGAGGAGGAACGAAATGTAGACGTTAGTTGCGACGTTTGCGTGGCAAGCCGGGGTGAATAACAAATGTTTCAAAGGAAATCGTGAGAAGTTGCCCGGAGGCACTGGTCTAGGTCCAGAAATCTTACATAGTAGTATATATTTACGTAAGGAAATGAAACAAAATGCAATAAATATGGACCAAATAACTTTGCTATCTAGCGTTTTGGGGCCAACTTGCTCCTGCAATAGTGTCAGCGGTTGTCAGCAGGGCCGAACACGGAAATCAGGCTACTTCAGTCGACTGATCAGTAGATAAGATTGATAACTTAATTATTTGTGTATTGTAGACTGTTCCCAGTACACATTGAATTGTTTTCCATTTAAGATCTATGTAATCTATAACTCTCTAGGTGACATGATGACATTACACAACAACAGAACACAACTAGCTACAGTAGCTGCTTTTTTCAGTCTGACAGGCTATGTTGAGCATAATCTGTATGGAGTGTGGTCTAGACTTTAGGTATATGAAAAACATTTAGTTGAATATTAGGCTGCTTGTCCCCCTTTAATCCACTTAAATATGATGCCGCGCTTGGCAAGATGGGGTGCCACAAAGAGGCCAAGAACATTGGTTTCCCAGTGGTGTTTGCATAGGATCTGCTGTTATGTATAATTTATATACCCTTATGAATTTTATACCCTTTGCCTGGAAATAAAATAAAATATTACCGGTAGTTAGGCAATGTATCCTGCGTAAATGTTCTGTATAGTTTTGTGGGGTCCAAAGAACTCGTTTATAGTGGGTGAGTACAGAGATAATAGGTGGGTGTAGTGTAGACTGGAGAAAAATGTATTTTGTGTGATGTCACACTGGTGTTTAAGCCCCTGAATGACACCGTTCCATTACATTACACAAGTCATTGGAGGAAGGAGTTTTGTTGATATCCCCAACGCTCGGTCTGAACATTAACGCCTTGATCACACTGACAGCGTCATTGCATTTTGGTACACCAGGAGTACATTAATTTCCAATGGAACACTGCGTTTGCCTTGCAGCAGAGCGTTCTGTGTGGGGCATACGTTGGATTTATCAAAGGTATGCGTCCAACTGTACGCATAGACGGCTTGACAGAAATGTTAGCAGAAGGTGAATGTTAAACTTTTGTTGCACACCATCCAGATGCTGCAAACCATTTAGCACAAGCAGCCTGTAGGTGTGATCGAGGCGTAACGTGCATCGCTTGCGGTTCGGTTTTGGAAGCATACGGACCTTATCTTTCATATCAGTGGGAAATAATTTTCTAAAACGAAAGCATAAATTGATATACAACTTTTTTATATGGTTATGGTTAATGTTCTCACAGCGCCATATCTCCATGTTACAGCACATGTTTATGCGAGACATATGCTAATTAGCTATCTAGCATGCTATGAACACCTGTGTGTGACGGAAGATGGCTGCCAGAAATGTGTTGTCACTGAAAATACTGTCAGGTGCAACTGTGATAAAGCCTGCTAAAACATTGTATACTAAGTGTATGTTTTGCATAGTGAAATGATATTGGTGTAACATTAAAAATAAAGGGCTTTATGATTCTAGAACCGTTTCACAATTGAGAATCGATTCACGTTTCGATGGAGTTGTGGGCTGCCAGAGCCAGTCTACCTCCTGAAAATAACAACATAAGATCCTTGGACCTTAAGGAGTAACGGTAGTCTTCTTAAGAGTACATCTTGGGCTAACTGATGTTCTGCCCTTGTTTCAAAGGGAAACCTCGGTGTAGGCTTGTCTCCCACTGGTCTATTTATAAGTTCCATGCCACATGGACAAATTCTTTGGGACAGGACCCAGTATGCACAACCTATATTATGGCAGTCTATCACTAGGCTACAGCCTATACTTTTGTGTTGCTCATAATAGCCTTGGGCCTAATAGTTTCCCCCTGTGAGGCTAATGAATGAAAATGTGTACTTTATACATGAGCTGCACCAGTTTTGTTAATTTATAATGCACTGACTGTCCCTCTCACTCACTAACCCAGTTTAGTATTGGCTCTGAGGAGACTGTTGGATAGGATGTGTGTATGATGTATAAACAGCAGGTGTGTACCTGGCCCTGTGGGGTCTGTCATCATTTCCTATTTTCTCGCTAGCCTAGTCTGTTTTTAAACTAAAATGATCTATCAGCAAGAAATAGGCATTCAATAGAATTTCTCGACTATAGCATTGTGTTGACTCATACAGCTTATTGCAGAAATAGGCAACTCATCATTTCCACTTGAGTGCTTCCTCTTTCTCACCACATTTGATTGTTTTCTATCGAACAGTAGAAATTCACAATCTCTCCTTGCCTGTTTGTGTTGTGTGCTCTAACCCACAGCCCTCTTTAACAGGCTGGTCCTGTCTCTGTCTCCCACATCAGCAGTGTGTGAGATCACCCTTCATATAAAGACACAAAACAAGCACCCATGAAAGCAGCTCGTTAAGCAGGTTTTCACAATTCAAAGACTCACTCAGAAGAATATGATACACCGACACACACACACACACACTTTTTCTAGCTATGCATAGCCCTCAAATACATGGAGCATTTCCATAGTCAAATGGAAGCATACTAGATGACCACTCAACATACATACAGTGGGGAGAACAAGTATTTGATACACTGCTGATTTTGCAGGTTTTCCTACTTACAAAGCATGTAGAGGTCTGTAATTTTTACCATAGGTACACTTCAACTGTGAGAGACAGAATCTAAAATAAAAATCCAGAAAATCACATTGTATGATTTTTAAGTAATTAATTTGCATTTTATTGCATGACATAAGTATTTGATACATCAGAAAAGCAGAACTTAATATTTGGTACAGAAACCTTTGTTTGCAATTACAGAGATCGTACGTTTCCTGTAGTTCTTGACCAGGTTTGTACACACTGCAGCAGGGATTTTGGCCCACTCCTCCATACACACCTTCTCCAGATCCTTCAGGTTTCGGGGCTGTCGCTGGGCAATACGGACTTTCAGCTCCCTCCAAAGATTTTCTATTGGGTTCAGGTCTGGAGACTGGCTAGGCCACTCCAGGACCTTGAGATGCTTCTTACGGAGCCACTCCTTAGTTGCCCTGGCTGTGTGTTTTGGGTTGTTGTCATGCTGGAAGACCCAGCCACGACCCATCTTCAATGCTCTTACTGAGGGAAGGAGGTTGTTGGCCAAGATCTCGCGATACATGGCCCCATCCATCCTACCCTCAATACGGTGCAGTCGTCCTGTCCCCTTTGCAGAAAAGCATCCCCAAAGAATGATGTTTCCACCTCCATGCTTCACGGTTGGGATGGTGTTCTTGGGGTTGTACTCATCCTTCTTCTTCCTCCAAACACGGCGAGTGGAGTTTAGACCAAAAAGCTATATTTTTGTCTCATCAGACCACATGACCTTCTCCCATTCCTCCTCTGGATCATCCAGATGGTCATTGGCAAACTTCAGACGGGCCTGGACATGCGCTGGCTTGAGCAGGGGGACCTTGCGTGCGCTGCAGGATTTTAATCCATGACGGCGTAGTGTGTTACTAATGGTTTTCTTTGAGACTGTGGTCCCAGCTCTCTTCAGGTCATTGACCAGGTCCTGCCGTGTAGTTCTTGGCTGATCCCTCACCTTCCTCATGATCATTGATGCCCCACGAGGTAAGATCTTGCATGGAGCCCCAGACCGAGGGTGATTGACCGTCATCTTGAACTTCTTCCATTTTCTAATAATTGCGCCAACAGTTGTTGCCTTCTCACCAAGCTGCTTGCCTATTGTCCTGTAGCCCATCCCAGCCTTGTGCAGGTCTACAATCTTATCCCTGATGTCCTTACACAGCTCTCTGGTCTTGGCCATTGTGGAGAGGTTGGAGTCTGTTTGATTGAGTGTGTGGACAGGTGTCTTTTATACAGGTAACGAGTTCAAACAGGTGCAGTTAATACAGGTAATGAGTGGAGAACAGGAGGGCTTCTTAAAGAAAAACTAACAGGTCTGTGAGAGCCGGAATTCTTACTGGTTGGTAGGTGATCAAATACTTATGTCATGCAATAAAATGCAAATTAATTACTTAAAAATCATACAATGTGATTTTCTGGATTTTTGTTTTAGATTCCGTCTCTCACAGTTGAAGTGTACCTATGATAAAAATGACAGACGTCTACATGCTTTGTAAGTAGGAAAACCTGCAAAATCGGCAGTGTATCAAATACTTGTTCTCCCCACTGTATGTAGTTTCAGATGAGGGACTTTGCACTCAAACAGCACTTGACACATCTCTGCTGTGATTAACATTAGTCATTTGCTGCTGACCTCAATTTTCCTGCCAGAACAGACCTCCCACATTCCCCTGTTGACAGCTCTTAGGGAAGTAAGTTCACACACAGGTGCACGCGCAACATGCCTACACAAATACACAACAAAGCCGTTTTACGCTCATGGGGCTATGCACATATGAGAGGGACATGTGTAACGGGGGTCAGTGTGATGCTAACAGCTTAGCTTCCTCCACTGTCCGACTGCCCTTGCCTGGCTACCCAGACACCTTGCTTCGGCCAAATGCTACGCCATCCCCACGGACCTTAGATCCAGACTCATTGCTGAGAAGGAACTGAGTACCTCCCCGACCCTTTACCGAATGCGAACACATTCTGGGCCGTCTGATTGGTCCTGAAACCGATGGGTTGAGCCAGAACACGTGGGTAAAGCAGCTGTTTAAAAATGTGTGATTGATTAGAGACGATCCAATCGCTGATGACTTTGTTTTGTATGACACCCCTGGTCACCACAAACGACTTCAGTGATGGCAGTCTCAGACTAAAGTATGTAGCGAATCACAGAGCAACGGAACAATTTAGTATGAGTTTAGTATGAGTTGTCAGGCCCATACTGGGCTTGAACCTGTGATCCTCTGCTTTGCAACACACGTGACCGCCCTCAACAACCTTCCAACGGGTTATGCCACCCAAAATATATCCAAATTGGATTGTTACCACCACATCAACATTGAGGGACATGGGCAGCTGTGAGGAGCAGGGTTTATTCTCCAGGTCTTTAACTGTTTTCCAGAACTTCTTGGGGTTAGACCCACAGAGAGAGAATTGCTCCTTAAAGTAACTAACTTTGGCCTTCCGGATAGCCTGAGTGCACTTATTTCTCATTTGCCTGAACGAGAGCCAGTCAGCCTGAAGATGCTTGTGCCGAGCTTGCTAACGTAGCTAGCAAGTCTCTGTCCACCATTAACACGGAAGGGTTTGGGTGCTGCTGCTGATCACTATGGCAATTAGACTGTTCAAAATGTTTTCTTCTGTTTTGATGTTGTTTTTGGGTATCTTTTTGTTACATAAGTTCAAATCAACATGTATTCGTCATATGCACAGGATACAGCATAAACGGTGCAATACATTTTTTTTCTTGTGGACTTCCTCAACACTGCAGTAATAATACAATTACCAATAAAACTAATACTGTCATTAATAGTATAAAAGTGTACAATAAAGTAATAAAAAAATCAAGTAATAACTAAGGATTTATTGTAAGCATTTACGGAATATACTGTGAATATTACAATGCCAGTGTGCTGATATCAAGTTGTTGTGATAAGGGGTGCTTAGGCTATATGAAGTGTTTTAGCTCTTGGTTTGAGACAGGCTTACTTTAAGAGAGTATGACTCCTGTGGCATAATTCAAGCTACAGAAGCAAACATACATGGCATGTGGGTGAAAGAGAAACCTTCTGAGAGAGAAGTGGAGTGTTTGACTCATTTTTATGAATATCTTTGAAGTAGGGTCATACCATCACAGAAGTTCCTCTGGGGGTGAAGATGGTCATTTCTGTCAGTGTGGACATGGAGACATGCGAGAGAAGTGTAATGACAGACTGGTTGTGGAGGTTTCTCTCTCTGTGTGGGTGGGGGGGACTGGCCGTAGTATATCTCCTCTGTCTACAGCAGCAACAATGAATGAGTTCAGCAGTAGGAGTGGGAGTGGGAATACACCCTAGAAATTAGAGCAGCTTTTGTTCTGTCCCGCCTTGGCTGCCTGCCTCCAACATTTTGTTGTGCTAGGTGAATTCCGTTGAGCTCTGATGTCATCAAGCCTAGTGGTTGACTGGCAAACGCTTAAGTCTTTGACTCTGACTCATGCGTTCCTCTTCCATTGATTATGACGTTTCACAACATGCAAAAGTCAGTTCGGTTGTCATTGAAATGTACCACCGCAAGATATCTTGTAATGAGTGTGTGTAGCAGCCTTTCATAAGGCAGTCTAATTGAATGTGGACCTCCGTCTCCCAGGTGCCATGATGCTATTGACTGTCGCTGGTCAGGTGGGATGGCGTTAGTCTGTGGTATTCTGTTTATTTTGGAGACGTGATCGACTTTCCTTGTTGTTCCCTGAAACTGAACAGAGTGGTTGTTTTTTGTGTGATTTTAGGACATGTTTATATATCATATCTAATTACGCTGCATATAGAGACTGGAACGAGCTGCAAAAAACACTCAAACTGGACCGTTTTATCTCCATCTCTTCATTCAAAATCTCAATCATGGACACTCTTACTGACAGTTTTTAAATGTGTATGTGTGTTATTGGACTATGAATAACTTGATGTAGATCATTGAGGATCATGTGGTCTCCACTCTGGCTCTCTGTGTGGCTGTTGGACTGTGATGTCATTGTCCCTGGGGGTGGGAGTATGGAGGTCATATCTAGCTGTACAAGCTGGTTGGGGCTGGGCTGTTATCTGATTTGCTGTGCCAGTGCTGGCAGCGGAGTAGAGGAGACTAGTGGACTGTGAACCTGGGAGGTGACCAGGAACTGACTGACTCACATGGTTTGCGAATTGGAAGGTTTTGCCTAAATTGAGGGGAAATGATACAAACCCCTTGGAGGGAGAAGCAATAGGAATGTTGACCATCTGAAATCTGTCTTGTACATCAAGCTGCAACTTTGCAAAAGCTCAGCCACATACATTGTCCACTCCGCTTTTGTAGTCTATTTGATTCTTGAAAGTGGACTGAAAGCCTGGCGAGGCAGTCAGACTTGAGGCTGTGAATGTGGGAACCATGATGATAGAGGTCTAAGATGCCACATGAGTTAACCCCACGCCTCTCACCAAACCTCAGACCCATATTTGTGTTCCACACCCCTCCTGGTAAACCAGTGACCTCAACATTTCAGTCTACTACACAGTCATCCACGTACAAAGTCTACTACACACCGTCTACTACAGTCATCTTAATCTTTTTGCATCTTAATGAAAACAGACAAACATTATTAATAATTATAATTTATTAATTGAACATGCTAACCTTTTGTCTTTGTTTTTAAACATTTTACTATGGAACCCTTTTATATTTAGATCAGGCCAGTACTCTACACAGACCGGCGCACCATAACCAATCAGAGCTGCAGTAGGCCTATATGCAAATAGCCATTGCCATATATGGATCTGCAATTCACTTTGAACTGGACTGTGTTTACAGCATGAGCGGTCACTAGATGCGCTTGTTTTGAGATCAAAGCGAGAGCTGCATGTAGCCACCTGTGCACGTGTTCATATTCCTTGCTAGTTAGTGAGTTATTATTATAGTTATAGTTAACTTCTAGTCAACAATGGAGTGGTTGCTTCCTAGAAGAGTTCAAAATGTGGGCATTTCTAGCCATCTTTGAAAAGCGAGTCAGTTAAAGAGCTTTTCTTTTGTCTTAAAGGGGCAGTGTTGTATTTTGAGACTGTATTGAATAAGCTAAGTGGAACAATAGGCAGAGGGTAGCATCATTTGTCTGATTCTCTGTAATAATGGTATGGGAATAATGCATTTTATTTTGTAAAGTGTTTTCTTGCATCAAACAACACATTTTCAGTCACCTTGTCTGAAGGACAAGTGGATAAACAGGTTAATGACAGGCCCGGCATGTTTCTTTTCAAAAGTCTCATGGAATGTACAGTAGTTGCTCCACTAAAAGTTTTGCAATTATGCTGCGGGACTTGGAGGCAATTTGTGCTTTAGTGCAGTACCCTGCGTCACCACTTCATTGCGCCAGACTGGGAGGGGATTTATGCTTTTGGGTTCTACTGTGTCTCTAACTGACTGACTACTGTGTCTCTAACTGACCGGTCACGTTGTCACAGCGCCTGAGTGGCACAACGGTCTAGGACACTGCATAGCAGTGCAAGCTGTGTTTCTACAGATGCTGGTTCAATACCCGTGCCGTCCTCTACTGGGAGACCCATGAGATGACTGTCGGTTTTTGGTTTCTCTCCCTCTAAAAACAGAAATAAATCATTCTAAATGGCTTTATTTACAAATTAGTGACATTGTCTCACTCCATGTTCAAGAATGGCCTTTTTTCTCTCATTTTACGTTATTTGAAAACGAAATAATTTCCAAAATATTGTTATTTTTTTAAACAAAGCGATTATTATTAATTTAGAATGATATAAAAGCCTGTCGAATATTCTCACAGATATATTATTATTAACCCTCTTATTAGCAGGACAATATATATTGGTCCCAAGGGGGGGCCGCCACACTGGCAACACCTTAAGGGGCATTGCACTAATAATGGCGCTGACTAGGGAAATGTTCCCGCTGTTCTGTTCTTAGTGCCAGTCTGCACGTTCAAACTAAAACAATGTAACTAATAATGGCATCTTTATGCTTTTGTTAATAAAATAATTATAATACTCTTTCAAAATGCCAATATTTATTTAGTTATGGATCCGTAACGAATTACTATGGGAATAAATATCACTGAATTACAGAAATATTGGGACAAAGTTGTCTAATGAAGGTAAACAAATAGTTGCTTACTGGAAATACTCTTTCAAACACACACGATCACGTTGTACAGTGCCATTATGGATATTAGCAGGGCTATATTTTGACCTTTATGGGCAGCGCACAATTGGCCCAGTGTTTCTCTCCCTCTAAAAACAGAAATACATGTTTTGCCATTTACAAATATTATTTTGGCCTTTATTCAGATTAAAATCGCTCATGTTTTTTTAACGAAATCACCTGTAATATCGTTATATATTATCACGTTGATGACATAGTCATATAGCCCAGCACCTACATAAAGCTGAGTGACTCACTCATTCATGGCTTTGGATCAAAATAAATCAGTACCAACATGCTTTCTGATAGTCTTTAATAAAGAAATGTTTTGGCCTAGACACCATGTACAGTATTATAATAGCCCATAATGGCTATTAGCAGGACAATATACCTTTACCAACACCTCTCTGTGTTTTGATACATTGTGGATGGGGGCCCCGGAGTGGATGGGGGCTCCTGCAGTGCAAAATGCATTGCTACAGATGCAGGTTCGATACCCATGCCGGCCGCCACCGGGAAACCCATGAGGTGGCTTTTGGTTTTAAGTTAGATTCCTCAAATCCTCTATATGTAATTATTGGCGGAGAGTCATGCCATATTTTTTGATATACTGTAGGCCTACCGTAGACGACGTGAGTCTCACTAGTGTTGAGTAATGTGCTGTTAAAAGTGGTGTAGGTCTTATTTATTTAAAGAGCATATTGAAGTTAGAAGCAATAGGATTTGAAGCAATAGCCTACAACTATTTTAGAACCTTTCCTGCTGCTCTGAGACAAGCTTGGGGACTGGTCTTGATATATCAATGAGATTTTATTTTCTCTGATTGGTTAGACTAGAATTAGAAAATGTTATCCTCTTAGTGTAACCTTTTATTTAACTTGGCAAGTCAGTTAAGAACAAATTCTTATTTACAAGGACAGCCTACTCCTTCTTTAGCTAAATTTAGCTAGATTCTATAGATAAATAGCCCAGTACTGTACTCCAGACCGTCACATTGTACAGCGCCGTATTTTCCATTCCATCCTAATGGAAACCCAGAGGGTTTTTCATATTTCTTGGAGTAGAAACACCATAATATTAATTAAGCAAGTACCAGTGAAAAGTTTGGACACCTACTCATTCCAGGCTTTTTCTTTATTTTTTCTATTTTCTACATTGTGGAATAATAGTGAAGACATCACAACTATGAAATAACACATGTGGAATCAGTTAAGAACAAATTCTTATTCACAAGGACAGCCTACTCCTTCTTCCCCGTCGGGGAATTGAACACTGGTCTCCCGCATGCCAACACGACATGGGGATTCTTTAGCTAAATAGCCCAGTACTGTAGCCTACTCCCGACCATCACGTTGTACAGCGCCATATTTTCCGCTCCATCCTAACGGAAACCCAGAGGGTTTTTTGTTTATCTTGGAATAGAAACACCATTTGCAGAAATGTTGCTTAATTAATTTTCTTAATATCAGTCCCATATACTATGTTTTTACAAAAAAGGTTTTAAATTCTCTAGTACAGCCACTATTGAAGGCTATTAAATGCTTCTCAAAGATGCTCTCTGGTGGTCAAACTAGCATTAATGGTACCAGTGGTTGACACTTAAATAGCGTACCATAGAATTCTGCGGCACCATGCAAGATGCGTTGCTGTACGCTGCAACTTTTAAAGGGCGAACCACTGTATGCCTACACTGAACACCACACATTTGCTGCTACTGTAGACTGAATGACAGAACATCTATTTCTGTAATGTTATGGGATGCTTTTTCACTCCATTGTTTTTGATGGTAGGCCACTCTGGTAGGCATACATTATGATGAAATAGCCACAGTACACTACTTGGCCACTTAAAACTGTAAGTTAAAGCGGGTACAGCCTCCGTGTTCACAGTAAGCACACGCCGGAAGTTGCACAGAATTTTGACAATGTTCAAATTTGCGCTCCGCTGACCTGAAATGTGCACCTTTCCCTCAAAATAATGTAAGAACATTGCTTAGAACTATAAGTTAAGAATAACTATAGGAGGCCTCCCGGGTGGCGCAGTGGTCTAGAGCACTGCATCGCAGTGCTATGCTGCGCCACCAGAGTCTGGGTTCGCGCCCAGGCTCTGTCGCAGCCGGCCGCGACCGGGAGGTCCGTGGGGCGACGCACAATTGGCTTAGCGTCGTCCGGGTTAGGGAGGGTTTGGCCGGTAGGGATATCCTTGTCTCATCGCGCTCCAGCGACTCCTGTGGCGGGCCGGGCGCAGTGCGCGCTAACTGAGGGGGGCGGGTGCACGGTGTTTCCTCCGACACATTGGTGCGGCTGGCTTCCGGGTTGGAGGCGCGCTGTGTTAAGAAGCAGTGCGGCTTGGTTGGGTTGTGCTTCGGAGGACGCATGACTTTCGACCTTCGTCTCTCCCGAGCCCGTACGGGAGTTGTAGCGATGAGACAAGATAGTAATTACTAGCGATTGGATACCACGAAAATTGGGGAGAAAAGGGGATAAAATTTAAAAAAAAAGAATAAAAAAAAAAAAGAATAACTATAGGAAATCTAAGATGCGTCAAATAAATGATATCCAGCTCGGAGCTCCAGCTATGCATTTGGTTTGCTAACTAGCTAGCTTAGGGGCTAGATGTCAAGATCAAGCTTCTTGGTTACAGCAGAGACATTCAATCCCCTCCTGGATCAACATCTCTGTTGCCTAAATTGTTTTGTGCACCCAAAAATATAAATAAAATATACATTATTTTGAAATAGCGCCCCTTGTCTGCACTTCCGGTAATACTGTATACCCTGGAAAAAAGGGACATGAAGGGTATGACAGTATGAACATCTAGATACCGCCCAACCATACAGTCTACTACACAGTCTACTACAGTCATCCAGGGACACAGTCTATAACACATCTACTACACAGTCTACTCAGTCATCCAGGGACACAGTCTAGAACACATCTACTACACAGTCGACTACAGTCATCCAGGGACACAGTCTACACAGTAATCCAGGGACACAGTCTACAACAGTCAAGTAGTCTGCTGCAGAGCTGAGCATATTAAATAGGCTAGGCACACAGTCTATTACTGTCATCCAGTCTACTACAGTACATAGGCTTCTCTGAACCAGACCATGCCGGGCTGCTTCCAGCCTCAGTATAACAGTCAGGGTTGGTTGAAGTTGGGAACAATTCCATTTCTGTCAGTAGATTTATTCCATAGGGATCCTATTCAAACCCTGATCTTGAATTTAGATGGAATTCACCCCAACCCTGATGGCTGTGGAATCCCTGGTAGTGAGAGTCAGATCAGAGGCAGGGGAGTGTTCAATGTTGGTTCTGTCTGACCCTTCTCTTTCATTATATCTATTTTCTGCGGCATTGAAGGAGGGAGGCTCAGAGGCTGCTGGTCTTTGCTTGGCCTATTCATAATGCATAGAATGATACACAATCTGTTCACCTCCTCTATCATTTACAGCACATCAATAATGGACATGCACCCACATGTCCTCTCTTCCCTTCTAGTGGGGGCTTTTATGGCTGTATATCTTTGTGGATATGGTGTGTGTGTGTGTTAGGTCATGTATTTCTTCTGTGCACAAAGTGCATGTACTCACAGAAGTATCTTGTTCTGGCCGTGTCTCGGACTATCTGTGTGATACTGTGATCATGTGGCTGTGTGTCCGTCTTTGTCCAGTTGAACTGATGAAGTGTGTGTGATGGGAGAGGAGGTGGGGTCCAGTGAAAGTGGTGGTGATGTATAACTAGTGTAATACATTAACACTTGGAGGTCAGCCCTCTGCTCCTCAGCTCCCTCTCTCAACACGTCCTCAGTCTGCTCTCTGTGTCCACTCCACTGAGGCTAGTCCAGCTCTTGCTCTCCCATTTCCCTCTCCCTCTCTCCCCTATTCCCGCTCCCCTATTCCCTCTCTCCCCTATTCCCTCATGCCCCATCTCCCATTTCCATCTCCACCTCTCCCTTTCCATCTCCACCTCTCCCTTTCCCTCATGCCCCATTTCCCCCTCCACCTCTCCCCTATTCCCTTTCTCCTTATTCCCTCACGCACCATCTCCCTTTTTCCTCCCTCTCTCTCCACCTCTCCCTTTCTCTCTCACCCCCTGCCAGAGCTTTTCTATACTGGCATCCCACTCTCCCAGTTAGGCAGGCTTTCTCTATGACAAACAAAGCACTCTACATGATCTGCAGCACACAACATTAGTGCTGAACTAAGGCCATCCAGAATGTTCCCACTGTTCAACACGTCTAGTCTATAGTGTGAGTGCCTCTGTAATAGTCAACAGTATGACTCCATCCTGATTGTCCTGTGTGTGACACATAGCTTCTAGTCTAAAGCAGACTGACTCCATCTCCATTCCCTCAGGCGTCTCTCTGCATGTGGCATTAGATGTTGGGTTAGAAAGAGGAGGAGGAGGTAGGTTTGTTGGACTGTGCTGTACCAGGCCCAGAGTTCAGCATTATTACCACCAGATGTAGGGAGTTTTCTGTTGCACATTTTATTTATTTTATTTAACCTTTTATTTAACTAGGCAAGTCCATGAAGAACAAATTCTTATTTACAATGACGGCCTACCCCGACCAAACCCTAACCCGGACGACGCTGGGACGATTGTGCGCCGCCCTATGGGACTCGCAATCACGTCCGGTTGTGATACAGCCTGGAAACGAACCAGGGTCTGTAGTGACTCCTCTAGCACTGAGATGCAGTGCCTTAAACCGCTGCGCCACTCAGGAGCCCCAAAGTCAGGCTAGATGCTACAGCAAGCAGGGCCCCAGCCCAGAGTGGGAGAGTCCTGGGGAGAGGCAGGGTGTGGTGGTTGTGGGGTATGGGTTCCCCTCTGAGAGATGACTCAATTGGGCTGTTGGGTTAGTAATGGTCCTGACTGGTGCCTGGTGATGATCTGTCACTTTAAGAGGGAAACAGACATAATATACACAAGAAAGAAACAACAATAGGCAACTCTATTCACAGTTACACATGGTCAGGCTAGTCTGCACTGTAGGCCCATGTTTCTGTCAGACTAAAGTTCAAATAAACTCAGAGAAATAAAGAAACGTCCTCTCACTGTCAACTGCGTTTATTTTCAGCAAACTTAACGTGTAAATATTTGTATGAACATAACAAGATTCAACAACTGAGACATAAACTGAACAAGTTCCACAGACTAACAGAAATGGTGTGATTAATTATGTGACTAACAGAAATGTAATAATGTGTCCCTGAACTAAGGGGGGGTGGGTCAAAATCAAAAGTAAGTCAGTATCTGGTGTGGCCACCAGCTGCATTAAGTACTGCAGTGCATCTCCTCCTCATGGACTGCACCAGATTTGCCAGTTCTTGCTGTGAGATGTTACCCCACTCTTCCACCAAGTCACCTGCAAGTTCCCGGACATTTCTGGGGGGAATGGCCCTAGCCCTCACCCTCCGATCCAACAGGTCCTAGATATACTCAATAGGATTGAGATCCGGGCTCTTCGCTGGCCATGGCAGAACACTGACATTCCTGCCTTGCAGGAAATCACGCACAGAATGAGCAGTATGGCTGGTGGCATTGTCATGCTGGAAGGTCATGTCAGCATGAGCCTGCATGAGGGGTACCACATGAGGGAGGAGGATATCTTCCCTGTAACGCACAGCATTGAGAGATAGCCTGCAATGACAACAAGCTCAGTCCGATGATGCTGTGACACACCGCCTTAGACCATGACGGACCCTCCACCTCCAAATCAATCCCACTCCAGAGCACAGGCCTCGGTGTAATGCTCATTCCTTCGACGATAAACGCGAATCCGACCAACACCCCTGGTGAGACAAACCGCGACTCGTCAGTGAAGAGCACTTTTTTGCCAGTCCTGTCTGGTCCAGCGACGGTGGATTTGTGCCCATAGGCGACGACGTTGCCAGTGATGTCTGGTGAGGGCCTGCCTTACAGCAGGCCTACAAGCCCTCAGTCCAGCCTCTCTCAGCCTATTGCGGACAGTCTGAGCACTGATGGAGGGATTGTACATTCCTGGTGTAACTCGGGCAGTTGTTGTTGCCATCCTGTACCTGTCCCGCAGGTGTGATGTTCGGATGTACCGATCCTGTGCAGGTGTTGTTACACGTGGTCTGCCACTGCGAGGACGATCAGCTGTCTGTCCTGTCTCCCTGTAGTGCATTTTAGGCGTCTCACAGTACGGGCATTGCAATTTATTGCCCTGGCCACATCTGCAGTCCTCATGCCTCCTTGTAGCATGCCTAAGGCACGTTCACGCAGATGAGCAGGGACCGTTTTGGTGTTTTTCAGAGTCAGTAGAAAGGCCTCTTTATTGTCCTAAGTTTTCATAACTGTGACCTTAATTGACTAAAGTCTGTAAGCTCTTTGTCTTAACGACCATTCCATAGGTGCATGTTCATTAATTGTTTATGGTTCATTGAACAAGCATGGGAAACAGTGTTTAAACCCTTTACAATGAAGATCTGTGAAGTTATTTGGATTTTTACGAAATATCTTTGAAAGACAGGGTCCTGAAAAGGGACGTTTTTTGTTTATCTGTGTTCGATGTGGACTGGCTAGGACTAATGAATTATCTTAATTGACAGATAAGTGAATGTATTACATATACTTCAGTTCAATGTCAAGTATCATGGCTACTGTGGACGTAATCTTATCTTAGGCGATATCTTACATATTAACACAGCCAGCTTGCAACACACACAATCACTTGAAATATTCAACTGAAAGTATGCGCCTCGCCTTGCTTCCTCATCAAGAGGCTCTCCCCTGTTCCATCGTGCTGTGAGACCACGAGTGACTGAGTGCATCGTTCTAAATCGCCACATTACCCAAATCTGTGTAACCATGGCAACAAAGTGGCTGAGCAAATGAATTGATCTTCAGGGGCATCATGAGACCAAATTACTTTGTCACTTCTAATTTGTTGACAGACGGGTCATGAAGTGTTACATTTCCCCGTGCTCATCTATTTCGCACAGGATGGACCTTTTAGTGTACTGAGTAATTTGACTTTCTGTTTTTTCTGTCTGTCTGGGGCTCGCCCCCTCACTTTCTTGGTCTCTTTTTCTCTCCCTCACTTAATACATTTTTCCTCTTCTTTCATTTCTTTCTGTCTCTCTCAGGGATTTTCTTCCTCGAGGATCAGGCATTGTCACCCGTAGACCTCTGATCCTGCAGCTGTGCTTTAACAAAGCCGGTGAGTCTGAATTCTCATACAACCATGGCCTTGTCTGTCCTCATTGCTGCTGCCATGGACCTGCCTCCTCCACTCAGCAACACTGTCTGGTGCCTGGTAAAGACTTTCTTCTCTCTCTCTCTCTATCTGTGCCTCTATCTGTGCCTCTCTATCTGTGCCTCGCTCGCTCGCTGTGTCTCGCTGTGTGTCTGTCTCGCTCGCTGTGTGTCTGTCTCTCTCTCTCTCTTTGTGTCTCGCGCTCTCTCTCGCTCGCTCTCTCTCTCTGTGTCGTGTCTGTAGAGTATGCAGAGTTCCTACACTGTAAAGGGAGGAAGTTTGTGGACTTTGAGGAGGTCCGGGCGGAGATCGAGGCGGAGACAGACAGGATCACAGGCTCCAACAAGGGCATCTCCCCCATCCCCATCAACCTCCGGGTCTACTCCCCTAACGGTAATGCTCACCAACAGTTATTCATTTGGGGGTAATTTTAACATATGTATGCACACGTTCAGTTGGACACATGCGTACGCACACATAAAAGCGCAGCAAACACTTGCATTCATGTATCAACCTCTCAAAGAAACTACCTTCGCCATGCCATACAAGGACATGTATACACAATGTAACACACACATCAGGCAGTCTACATGGCAACAGTGATAACCTTCTCCCTCCATCTCGCCCTCCCTCTCTCCCCGTCCATCTCGCCCTCAGTGCTAAACCTGACTCTGATCGACCTGCCGGGGATGACTAAGGTGGCAGTGGGGGACCAGCCGCTGGACATAGAGCACCAGATCAGGGACATGCTGCTGCAGTTCATCACCAAGGAGAGCTGCCTCATCCTGGCCGTCACCCCCGCCAACCAGGACCTGGCCAACTCAGACGCCCTCAAGATTGCCAAGGAGGTGGACCCACAGGGTAAGGGACTAGCCTAGTGCTGCTGTACTGGTTCTCTATTGGAACTCCCAGGACCAAAGGATGAGGATGGGTACTTGATTTCTGGGTGGTGTTCATTTGGTGCACCAAATAGACTGAAACATTGACGCAGTACCTGGACTTGTCCAATAACAAACGCTAATTGATCTATTTTCCCCCATTGTTTTTCCTACTGAACAATTGTGTTGAATTGAAGGAGATGAGGAATGGAAGGCTGGGTGGATGGTGGACAGGCAGTAGTCAGGATTAATATGATGAGATGAAGACTGTTTGGGTCTGTTCAGGTCTGCGCACTATTGGCGTGATCACAAAGCTGGACCTGATGGACGAAGGGACGGATGCTAAAGACATCCTGGAGAACAAACTGCTACCTCTGCGTCGAGGTGAGGGGAGACACACACACACACACACACACACACACCTCATTGACTGCAGAGGAATAAGTGTGCGCTCTCTCTCCAGGTTATATCGGCGTGGTGAACCGCAGTCAGAAGGACATAGACGGCAGGAAGGACATCCGCGCTGCGCTGGCTGCTGAGAGGAAGTTCTTCCTGTCTCACCCGGGCTACAGACACATGGCCGAGCGCATGGGCACCCCACACCTGCAGAAACAACTAAACCAGGTGAGAGATTACTCAACGTTCACCTTTCTGTTATTCTACACTGATGTTCTAGTCTGACTTCCAGATCAGTTTTTTTGCTTTCTTGTGAAGTCTGAGAGACGGCACCAACAGATCTTAAACCAGGCTATAATGTTCCTTGAAACTCACTTGATCTTTCATTCACTATACATTCTCTCCCCTCCTATTCTCCTCACTCATTCTATCCCTTCCATTTCTCCTTCTCGCTCATTCTATCCCTTCCATTTCTCCTTCTCGCTCATTCTGTCCCTTCCATTTCTCCTCCCTCCTCTCCTCCCTCACTCATGGTGTCCCTCTCTCTCTCCTCAGCAACTGACCAACCACATCAGGGACACTCTGCCTGGGCTGCGCAGTAAGCTGCAGAGCCAGGTGCTCTCCCTGGAGAAAGAGGTGGAGGAGTACAAGAACTTCCGTCCCGACGACCCCACACGCAAGACCAAGGCCCTGCTGCAGTGAGTAGAGGACACGCTCACACACCTACACACACACACACACACCTACACACACACACACACACACACCACCATAATGAGTAGCTCCAGAGTTGACCCTGACTCTCTGTCTTTCTCCCCAGGATGGTGCAGCAGTTTGGGGTGGACTTTGAGAAGCGTATCGAGGGCTCTGGGGACCAGGTGGACACAGCGGAGCTGTCGGGCGGTGCCAAAATTAACCGGATCTTCCACGAGCGCTTCCCCTTCGAGCTGGTCAAGGTGAGCGCTGCGGTCTCAATACTCACTGTCACAATATTTCTACAAGAGAAGTTCATCTGCCTGCTTGACTGTTTTGACCACAGTTGGTAGACTTGTTTGGAAGTGTGAATTTTGGAGTGCAGAATGGATGAACAGTTTTTCTATTGTTTGTTCTTCTCTCTTTTCTCTGTCAGATTGTGTTTGATGAGAAGGAGTTGAGGAGGGAGATCAGTCATGCCATCAAGAATGTCCATGGTGTCAGGCAAGTGGAGGAGAGGAGGGGCCGTCCTGTGTCTTCACACACCACCACCACTGTGTTCAGCTCCTTCCTCTTCACTGTCAACCCTCTCTGTTTCCTCCTTTCATGTAAAACTGACACAGCATGCTTAGCAATCACAGAGCAATTAGCCTAAAATGCCCACAGATCACTCTCCCACAGAACGGCCTATCATACACTCAAATGGTGGTTGTTCAATGTGAAATCTAAACCATGTAATCTTCCCCCACTCCTTCTTCTCCACCTCTATTTGTCTGTCATATCTTCCTTCCTATTTCCTTGTGCATACATCAATCACTGATTTGTGTGCTGTTTCGTGTTTGTATGCTGATAACCTTGGCTCTGCTCTCTCTTCCTTATTTCTGTCTGTCTGTGAATGTCTGTTTTATTATCTTTTATTTGATTTTTTTTATATGTACTGTTCTCATTGTCTGGACTGACTCGTCGATCTGCTTTTGTCTGTTTGTCTGTTATCTCTCTGGACAATAACTTCTCTGTCGTCCTACCTCTCTGTTTTTTTTTTTTTGTCCCTTATCTCTGTCTTCCCCCTGTCTGTGTCTTTGTGCGTCCTCAGAACGGGCCTGTTCACTCCCGACCTGGCGTTTGAGGCCATTGTGAAAAAGCAGATCATTAAGCTGAAAGAGCCCTGTATCAAATGTATCGACCTTGTCATTCAGGAGCTCATCAACACAGTCAGGCAGTGCACCAACAAGGTACTGCAGCCTGGTGTCCAGACTCCCGTCCTGTCTCGACCCAGCCTGGCCACAAGGGGGCGACGCTGAGGGGGGCACAACACTGACCCACTCTGCTCCACAACAGCTGTCCATCCATGGCCTCTATGACCCTTTAGATAGTACAACTAGGGCCCAGAGATTTTCCAGTCAGGTCATATAGTTAGTTAGTAAATAAAAACTCCTGGCCCTAATCAGAACGTCTACTGTGTAACCACTCGGGGGCTCCTGAGTGGCGCAGCGGTCTAAGGCACTGCATCTCAGTTCAAATCCAGGCTGTATCACAACCGGCCGTGATTGGGAGTCCCATAGGGCGGCGCACAATTGGCCCAGCGTCGTCCGGGTTTGGCTGGTGTAGGCCGTCATTGTAAATAAGAATTTGTTAAATAAGGTTAAATAAATAAAATAAAAACACGCTATACACACTTGCATAGTGTAGATGTAGTGTGGTGTATGTCCAGAGGACTGGATGGTGCAGATATGGGGACAGTTTGACTCCCCCCTCAGCCAGCCACAGCTAGCCTGTGTGCCAGGTGCCGCTGTCGTGTTTTGTGACGGTTGTGGTGTCGTCGTCGTGGAGACGGGATGGTTGGGGATGGCCATTCCCCGAGCATCACTGGTCTCACATGGACAAGCTGCAGGTCTCATCTGTCTAAGAATGATACACACTTAGGACTGACATAGCTAGGGTGTTAGTTATGTGGGAACTGTGAGTTGAATATGTGCCCACATATCTATATTATATACCTAGTTTGAGAAGAACTGCCCTGTCAAGAGAAGAGGATGTGAACGCCTGCGGCTTGTCCTTATCTTCTTGCTTTACTTGTATTTCTAGAGACCAGATTTCTAGTTTGACAGATAACTAACTAAACTAAGAATCTTCTTGTTTTTCTTTCTTTCCTGTATTTCTCTCTCTCTCGCCTCTGTTGTTATTTCTCTGTCTATCCCTCTCTCTCTCTATGCTGCCCCCCTACACTACGCTCCCCCACTCCCCCGTACCCCCTCAGAACGGGCTTGTTCACCCCTGACCTGGCCTTCGAGGCCATAGTCAAAAAGCAGATCCTCAAACTGAAAGAGCCCAGCCTGAAATGTGTGGATCTGGTGGTGTCCGAGCTGACCGCGCTCGTCATGAAGTGTTCCGTCAAGGTAACCAAGAGCAGACTCACCCCTCACAGGAAAGAGGGGGGGAAAGAAGGAAGAGAGAGAGAGTGTTCCGGAGCGTATTCTCTCATCTGTGATTGAATGCCCGTCCCTGTTCCCCTCGCACCTCTCCTCCACCGCTCTCCAATCAGCAACCTATCCTAATGAAATCATCCCCCACGCCACCTCTCCTCCACCGCTCTCCAATCAGCAACCTATCCTAATGAAATCATCCCCCACGCCATCTCTCCTCAGTGCCTGGATTGTGTGTGTATCCCTCCCTCGCCACGCACATCCTCTCCTTTTGTCCAAGCCACACGTGTCCGATCAAGCATTGACTTGCAAATCACGTCCGAATGTTAAGCAGCGCGTCTTAACTTCCTTTCAGCAGCCTCTCCTCACCCGTGCCCTGTTTGATTTGAGCACATTCAGACTGATTCCCCATCTGCCTCCACCCTCCATCTGCCACCTCCATCCCCATCTCCCCTCCTCCTCAAGACCCAGACCTCTGTCTATCAGAACATCAGAGCCCAGATCTCCAGAGCTATGTTTACATGTCCTGCAGAGCTCCAGGGCTATAGGGCTGTGCTCCCTCACTGACCCAGCACTGCACCATTGACATTATTCTGTCTGCCTAACCGGATGGAAATACAACGTGAGGGAAACAATATACATATCTGCTGGCGCGCTGTGCCGGGGGTTGCCATAGCAACAGTGCTGCTCAACAACCATGCCATCTTGTGGATGGAGGGGGGAATTGCATTTCAAAGACCCACCACAGTCCATCCCTTTCACTGTCACTACCTCTGGTATTAGTTCAGCTGAAGAAAGGATCGCCCTTCACTCTGTCCTTCACCCTCTTCTTCATTCTCCTGATCTGTTCTTCACTAACATGAAATAATATCAGCAATCACCGTCAGCTTGGAATGATTGTTTACTGTCACAGGAAAACAATAGTGTCAACTGTAAGTTAACTTACTTTCTTTTTTTTACGTTGAATGATCTAATTTCCTAAATGTTTCTACTCCAGTCAACTAGAGCTAATCATCATGACATCAGTCCTCATGGTGTCCATCATGGTCATTCCCAGCTGAGGCTGAAAGCGCTGCCCTTATGCCATAGATCACAGACATTCATCCTGTGTGCATGCCCATTAAGGAGTGAGTGTGTGTGTGTGTGTGGTAGTCAGGCATTCAGCAGTGAATATAGTAATCATACTATGTCCTTCCCCTTTCCTGCACACTGAGTGTAAGAAACATTAAGAACACCTTCCTAATATTGAGTTGCACCCCATTTTGCCCTCAGAACAGCCTCAATTCGCCTGGACATGGACAAGGTGTCGAAAGCATTCCACAGGGATGCTGGCCCATGTTGACTCCAATGCATCCCACAGTTGTGTCAAGTTGGCTGGATGTCCTTTGGGTGGTGGACCATTCTTGATACACACAAGAAACTGTTGAGCGTGAAAAACACAGCAGCGTTGCAGTTCTTGACACACAAACTGGTGCGCCTGGCACCTACTACCATAACCTGTTCAAGGGCACTTAAATATTTTGTCTTGTCTATTCACCCTCTGAATGGCACACATACACAATCTGTGTCTCAATCGTATCGACGCTTAAAAATCCTTGAACCTGTTTCCTCTCCTCATCTACACTGATTGAAGTGGATTTAACTTTAAGGTGACATCAATAAGGTATCATAGCTTTCACCTGGATTCACCTGGTCAGTCTATGTTATGGAAAGAGCAGGTGTTCTTAATGTTTTGTCCACTCAGTGTATGCGCTTCACCTCCTGTCTGTTGTATATGTAAATGGAAGGTAGGTCAGCATGGATAGTCATGCCAGAGTGTTAGTGTATGCTAGTGATTCTCTTTGTCTATATGGTCAGTGTTGCAGTTGTTTTGTGTTACCTTGCAGCTGGGTTCCTACCCCCGGCTGAGAGAGGAGACCGAGAGGATCGTCACCACCTACGTCAGAGAGAGAGAGGGCAAGACCAAGGACCAGGTCAGTGCATTTAGGGCCTGTTTTTACAAGGAGTCTCTGGGTAGGATTGCTGACGTAGCATCAGTTCAGCCTTTTAGATCATAATGAATTAGATGATATGGTCAGGGGGACCTGATCCTAGATCAGCACTCCTACTCTGAGATGCTTTTTTAATGCAGGACCTGACCACTGACAGAGAAACACTCCCAACAGGAGATTTTTAAGAAATATTATAAATATTATTTAAGAAATATATATTTCTCCATTTGAAATCAATTGTTTGTACTTGCCTTTCTTGCACTTGTCTTTTCTGTATAAGGACTGGCTTTGCTTGATTGTGCTAAGTGGTTGTTGATGCGCGGATTGTAAATTACGTCTGTTCAACGACTAAATGAATGTAAATGTGATGTAAAATGAACTCTATTGTCATAGTGAAGCTCTTTCTTCATTCTAGGTGATGCTGCTGATTGACATTGAGCTGTCCTACATCAACACCAACCACGAGGACTTTATAGGCTTCGCCAAGTATGAATCCTACTACCCCCCCCCCCCCCCCACCACCCTAATACACCTCACCCTTTACCCAAGCTCCCCTACCTTTCCCCATCTCTCCCTAATGCTCGTGCCCCAGCTCTCAGCTGAAGGTGTGGTTGTGATGTAGTCCTGGGCACCAGACTAACTCAATACTGCCCAAAGTCAGATGTGTACTGTTTGCTGAACTGGGCATGGACTGAACTGAACTCTGCTGAAGATAGATCTGGTAGAGTCCCATAAGCTTGTGTGTCTGACTGCCTGTGCTTGATAGTTATTCCTACAGTAAGTGCCATTCCCTATAGACTTGAAACAATCAATACCTCAATCGCTGTTTGGCCACTTTATCACAACCCCCAAAGACACTCACAGAGACCGCTGTCGCTACAAACCACAATTAACGCTACTTTTATCAGTATTACTGAGCCTAACAAGGGGCTGTATCTGTGGATCCTTGATCTACATGCTGTAAACCAGCTGTGACTCAGTCAGTCTGATTGATCCACCATGAAGGCAGATCAATGAACGTGGTTAGAGCACCGTAGAATACGCTCTAGGGGAAGCTAGGGGTCAGACAAGGTCTAGAGCTAGATCGTTGCTGCATGGTCCGTCACGGTTAGTTCTGCCTCTAATGAGCTGAATCAAGCATGCTAGTTTGTGCACCCTCCCTTTCTGACTCTGTCTCTCTGGAACCGTTTTGAATTTTCAAGGACACTTATCTGTTGTGTGCTTAGGGATTGACCTGAGTGAGTTAGATTGGAGTTTTTATCTGTTGACTGCATTGGTTATTACTAATAACATGGTGTTTTGGAATCCTGAGTTCCTGCATCTTGCTAATCGGCCAGCCCTAGCCACTCATACTGGATGTCCTGCCAGAGCTTGACATGTGTTGACCTCTGCCCTCTACACTGTCTCCAGTGTAGCAATTACTATAGGATGCACAGCATGTAGCTAGCTGAGTTGAAAGTCTCTTCCATAGAAATATAATGACTTCTGTTTCTATGGTCTCTTCCCTCTGCCTGAGGTATGCATCTGATTACGTAACATAGCATTGTCCTTTGTGGGTCTGAATGGCGTGCGGGTTCCTTTCCAATCATCCGCATGGAGAATGGGTTGATGGATTGATGAGAAGTGTTTCAGGTAGGTAGGGGTGGTAACTTGTCTCTCGTGGCGTCACTTTCAGTCTTGACTTCAGAAGGCACGATGATGGTAGCCCACCAGGGTACGGCAACAACAGGTGGGCTGTCACGAATCGGGTGTCCCTCTTCCTCTCCGCCTGTTCCCCCAGACCCCACTCCCACTGTTCCCACGACTATGTTTGATAACTTGAATTGTAGGACAGGTTTGATAGCTGTAAAACGATTTGATTGATCAATACACATTATTACCCAAACATTGTTGATGCTGGTTGTGATTTTGAATTTGTTTTTTTTCCTTCTGAACCTGTCCTTTTCTAACAGTGCCCAGCAGAGAAATACACATCAGAACAAGAAGAGGGCCATTCCAAACCAGGTACACTTGGTCCCTCCTCCTCCCACCCTCTTACTTACCCAGCCCTCCCAATCTGATCAACCCCCAGATTAAGCTTCCCCAGACTGACACTTCCCCCTCTATCATATTTACATGTTGTAACATACCTGACCTCTGACCTTATGCTACCAATGAATAGACTCAACTACTAGTAACCTGACACTTACAACCTAACAGCACTTATTTACGTAAGTATAAGTAGCTTCAAGATAACCCCTGCAAATCATGGCCAAGTACCATCCTGTCTTTAAGTCAGATGTTAATTTTACTCCTTGGGCACTGTGTTATAAACCTGGCACCTCTCTTCCTGTGTTATCCAAACAGTTCTAAAAGTGTTTTGAAGTCTCTGCTTTATTGATGTGATATCTAAATACCTGAAATCATGTGACTATGTTATGTCAGCTTCAATGTCATCAACACTTATAGAGTGCACTTCTCAGGTTCCTGGAAACCTAGTAAGGGTACATATTTTATAGGATATACATTACATCCTATAGAAATACCTTCTAACACTGAATTTCAGCGAGGGGAGAGTTGCCCTAGACTAGAGTCATTCAAGCCCTCCCTGCTTCCCTGCATAGGAAATGAACAGCTATGTTTCTACTACAACTATCACTACCTTATCACTATTTGCACAGCACTATAACACAACCAAGGCATGATACCCAACAGCAAAGCAACAATCATAGAATTGTTTTTCAACTAACCCAAGCACTTTTTGTATTGTAATTCAGATTGTGCATGGGACCCAGCTTCGCTCAATGAAGCAACCAATATCAAATAACCGATGTGTGGTACTTGAAGGAAATCTAATCGCATGTAACTCTTGTTCTCTTGCTCCCTCTCTCTCATCTTTCTCTGTCTCCATCTTTTCTCTCCTTCCATCTTTCTTTCTATCCCTCAACCTTTCTCTCCATCTCTCCGGTTGTCTCATGGATTCCTTCCATTTCTGTCTCTCACCTTCAAACCTTTCATTCTACCATTTCAAATGTCCCCCCCCCCACACCTCCCCTTGCCTATTTTCCCACTCCCCCATCTCCCTCCCTCCCTGGCTTGCTTGCTTCCCCCTTTTTCCCCGGTCTATGATTTATCCTGCCATTTTTTGCCCTAACCACTCCCCAACCCCCCCCATCCCTGCAGGGTGAGATTCTGGTAAGTACCCCACAGATCCAAGCCACACCCTGTTAGGAGTCAGCAGGGGTCACCAGAGCAGGATAACTGAGGCCAGACATCTGACACTTAGGAAAGAATGGGGGGTTATGGGAATTGGTGTTATGACAACTTGTTCCAGGTTACTTCTTTGTACAGAACTCCTCTTCAAAATGATGAGCTGTTTTTTCTCGTCATATCTTCCCTACTCCACAGGGACTGAGAGAGGGCGAGCAGGAGAAGGTAGTAGAGTCTCAAAGTCTCAAGACTTATGGCAAACCGGAGATCAATTAGAATCGTATCGTAGAGATGTAATTCTCATCGGCTTTACCCTTACCCGTAATCGGTAACGGCTTTCTCAATAACATCCGGGTTATGCTCAATAATTATTGGTTTCACTTAACAAGAAAGCAATTGTCTTTAATTGGACAAGTAGATAGTAATATTCTAACATTTTACTTTTTACTCTCAAACCTATTGAAACCAGTTCTGTCCAAGCACAGGCAGAATTGTAAAAAAAAAATTGTCACGTTCTTGAACCACACTGAAGTGTAATGTCATGATTCCCTGTGAAAGACTATGGAAGAGTTGGGAGGATGTGAGAGTGGCTGGTGTCAGTTCTCCTGCTTTTGGTCCTTACCCATGCTGCCCTGTCCAGGGGTTTAACTAGTGACCGCCACAGTTTGCCTTGCTGTCGAAGGGTCCTGAACATTCCAGGGATGGGGGGAGGAGACATGAATCACCAACAATCATACACTAGATGTTCACATTTTCATCCTTTTGGTGTCATTGAAATCTCCTCTTGATGTTTTCTCTCTTTAGCTTACTGTGGCATGTCAACTTTCCACAACTCAATATTCCAATCATCACTATAACAATATGTTAGTAACACACCTCACAACTGTCCACAAACCATTCTGTGTGGGACCCGTGACTGTCATTCCAATCAGGGACCAGATGGTGGCAGTAGAGGGTAGAAGGGCATGGGGGGGTGTCATGATTCAATCAATGATTAGAATTTACTTAAAATAACTCTGATCAAATATGATTTTGAAGTAATATAAATTGGGTTTAATAATGATTTGGAATGTGTATATATCCATACATCTAATGTATCAATGTTTGATTTACCAGCTGTTAGAAGACCTAAAATAATGTGTTTACTTTAGAAATTAGTGATTTCAATGTAGGGAAGCTTTTGACAGGAATTGAGGCAATGATGCCATCAAGTGGCCTAACTTTTCTAGAGTGATAATAACCTGAACATTAGATGTAGCTGAAGATGGAACAGGCTAAATGTCTTTCTTTGTCATCACTGACCTATCCTGTATGTCAGGGCTTCTGTTTAGACAGTGAGGTAAGAAGTGTCATGGCATTAAAAGCATCTCACTATCCCTATTCTGTCACCTCACACTCCTCTTGTCTGTCTCTCACCTTCAACACTTACGACACTGACCACTGACTGCCAGCCAGGTTTGAAAAGAAAACAAAAACGTTCTCATTACAGAGGGTGTAAGGCAATTCCTCGCCAAGGCAAACTGAGAATTTAGCTAACTCCTATGTTAGCTACTTTTGCTACTTTCCTACTAATCACACCCCCCCCCCCCGTCATAAACCCCAACCAGTCTTTAAGACACAGGAGAGGGAGAGGGAGGTTGATGTTCTCTCTGTCTTATCGGCATAACTTGACAGCATCCTTGTCCAAGCTTGATATCTGCCGCCCCTGATGGTTCTTTGTAATGGCACTAACAATGAGAGCATTACTCTAATACAGGGGTACTACAACCAGGGGTCAGCAGCCCCCTAGGTATCCAACGAGGTACTGCAGGGGGTCCCAAAAAAAGTGATCTTTATTTAAAGGTTTTTATGACCATCGCTAGCAACAGAATAAGCAAATGTTGAATTACATGCTGTGGAAAATAAGAGTATCTTTCTGATATCAACTTTATTTTTCAACTCCTAATATTGAACAGATTACACTCATTAAAGATAATTACACTCACTGGTGTATCTGACATAGGCTTTGAAACAGCACCTGTGAATAGACTTCCACTGTGGCAAGTGCTGCTGGCTGCTGCAAAGCTTTGTTGACTTGGACATACATTTTTGGCCAGACATGGCTAACCTTTGTTTAACCAGCGCTAAACAGTTGTTCTTAGCGAAAATGTGTTTGGAGTTACCTTTTCTAGCGAATAGGCTGTTAGTTTACACTTCCTCTTCCAGTTATAATGTGGCGAGGTCAAAATAATGAAAAACTCTATTCATTTATGTTATTACTTCTGCTTGACATTATCATTCACCTGATAAGACAAGTCGTGAAAACAATGTTTGCTAACTTAGGATGGGGTTCCCTGCGTTGTCGGTTTGTCTGCGAGGGCATCCCTGGGCATGAAAAGGTTGAAGACCCCTGCTCTAATACAACTTGACAACAACTGTCTACAGAAAGAACCTCTCAACCCTGACTCATCTCTCTTTCCTCCCTCCCTCTCCCTTCCTTAAATCCTCCTTTTATTTTTTTCACCCCTCTCTATCTACCCGTCCGCTCCGTGAGCTGTGGCTCAATCTACCCGTCTCCACTGTCTCTGCATATCGCTGTATTCCTCTCCCACAGTCTGGCCCACCTTCTCTTGCCTCCATCTCTTTTTATCTCCTGTTCCTTAGATAGGTGTTTAGCCTCCTACAGTGCCCTACACTGGAGTGTATGTCTGACGACTCTGCCCAGTTAACCCACTAACCCTAGTCTGTTTTGGCTAACTGTGTATAGGCAAGCTTTTACTGACCCGCTCACTCTAACATACCACCGCCGACCCTTGATCCCTGACCCTATGTGGGTCCCATTTGGTCTGGATGACCCATATTAGTTAGTATTGAGGTTATTAAGGTTTGTTTGAGGTTTCCTGTTTAAATCTCCACCCCTTCAGTTAGTCATCCTTTCTGAATGATACTTTTGTATGCTTACTGTACATCAGGGTTCATGTTCAGAAACATTGTTTAAATTGTAAATCTTTATACTCAGAATAGAAGAGTAAATTTAGAGTATGTAGAACATCTTAGTGCTTATATTGGTAAGACAGGATCAACCAAAACTCACACTGAGTACCCAGGTAAGGTTTTATTGGTCAGTTAAGTTAGTCATATCACAAGATCTCCAGGAGGTAAATCATGAGTACTTTAATGACGTGTTTTCCCTCCATCCTCCTGGTATACCTTGTCCCCCACCACCCCTCGCTCCCCTGTTCCCCCACCCCTATCTCCCCTAACAGGTGATCCGCAAAGGCTGGCTCACCATCAACATCAGCATCATGAAGGGAGGCTCCAAGGAGTACTGGTTCATCCTGACTGCAGAGTCACTATCCTGGTACAAGGATGAGGAGGTGAGTGTCTAACACTGGGATAAGTACAACACTAAATAATACAATACAAACTGCCAGAAAGATTCTGCTACTACTCCATGGGCTGATATATGATCTGCATTGCATGCTCCCTCCTCCCTCTCATTGTCATGGTGGAGAATCAGATCCGGCCAGAGCCTCTCACCAGAGCCCCTGCTGGCTGGTGGTTAGATGTGTCCTGAGTGTGTGTGTGTCCCGGCCCAGCCTAACCAATGTGCAGACTACTGTTCAGCTTCAGCCTGATGAACAGGTAGTCTGAACACTGGGCAGGCGGGGGGGTGAGGAGGGGGGAAGGCCCGCGGGGTCGCTCCGGCTGCAGGTCACTGCCCTAGGGACAGGACAGAGGTGGGGGGGAGAGATGGAGGGAGAGTAAACATTCCTCTGATAAAGAAAGCAACCAAACTCAGAATGAGGTCCAAATATATAACTGTATTGAATAATTTAGTATGTTGATGTAATGGAGAGATGTTGAGCTTACAACTTTTTTTTTTATAGAATTTGATCAACTTAGTGCACATTAACAAAACAGAAAAGTGTTTGCCCACTCTGTGTGACCACACACTACTCTCTACAGTCAGATTTCAAATGCTCTGTAGGCCATTTCAAAGGCTGTAAAATATATGGAAATGGCATGTCGATAATACATATTTTATGATGTTTTACTGGAACAAAGTTGAAATAATATTAAAGAAATAAACCAAAAGCACTAGGGATCAGAAAGCACTAGGGATCATCCTAGGAAAGTTAAACATTTACAGACGGATGCATTTAGAAATATGTTCTTACTTTTAAACTTACCATTAGTTCGGTCAGAGCAGCCCAGGCCTTGGCAAAGATGTCCCCTCTCTCAGCGAAACAAAAAGAGCTTCAAAAGATATCGCTGACCAGAGCTAAAGACAAACCTTTAACCCGTCAGTCTGACTACGCCTCAAAACAACTGGTACCGTTCAGTTTCTACCAGTCCTCTGTGGCGGAAAGAGCGAGAGAAGGAGAAAGTGCAGAAGAGAAAGAGGAGCGAGGGAGGATGGTGGAAGCAAACTGACGTGGCAGGCGGGTTGAAATGTTCCAGCAGGGATCTGCCTTTGGAATTTGCAGGAAATCGTACTGGGTTACTGGGGGCGGGTTGGGGGGGTGGGTGGGGTGGGGGTGTATGTTTGTCTTGGTTTGTGGTTGTATGCCACTTTCATGCATCTATGTGTTTACGTGTTTGCATTTGCACAAGCACATGGGTGTTTGTATGTTTTCATGTGTGTGGTTATATATTTGTGTTTCTGTGTGTTTGTGTGTGTGTGTGTGTGTGTGTGTGTGAGACGAGGACATTGGCTTAGAGTGGTGTAACTGTTGGGACTGAGTGGCTCTCTGTGTTAGTGCAGACATAAACGCTTCCAGATGCTTCTCCTCAACAGTGCAAAGCTGGCATCCCTCCCCCCCATCTCTCCCTCATGCTCCTCCTCTCTCCCTCTCTTCTCACCAGCCTGGTGGTCTGGGTCTTATACAGAGGAAATGCATTCCACTGTCTGCTCATTGGTGGAGAAGCCTAGTGTTGTATTCCACTGTTTTTCAAAGTTACCCATGAAGTTTCTTAATGGCTCCCTCTTATTTGTGTACTTTAGTGTTTTTAATGGCTTCAAGGATTTGTTTCTCAAGATGTTATTGCTATGAGTTCAGGTCCCCGTCCCCCCTCTCTGTGTTTTAGGAGAAAGAGAAGAAGTACATGCTTCCCCTAGATAACCTCAAGCTGAGGGATGTGGAGAAAGGCTTCATGTCCACCAAACACGTATTTGGCGTCTTCAACACTGAATCCAGGTCAGGGAAATGGATGTGTATGTGGGTCCTGTTCCACACAAGTCTGTCATTTCAATTCAGTGAATCAGGAAGTAAACTGACATTTTAAATGTTACAAAATTTTCATCGAGAAGCATTGAGGGAAATTCACTTAGTGAATTGACTGAAATTAAATAGAATTTACACCCACCCTGATTGTGTTTGTGTTTTGCCATCCATCAAGCAGGAATGTGTATAAGGACCTGCGTCAGATTGAGCTGGCCTGTGACACCCAGGAGGACGTGGACAGTTGGAAAGCCTCCTTCCTGAGGGCTGGGGTCTACCCTGAGAAGGACCAGGTACTGAACCCAAACTCACCCAAATAGTCTTTGGGTCGCTTTCCCGGGCACAGATGAAACCTAGTCCTGGACAGACTTAAGGACATGCTCAACGGAGATTCTCCATTGAAAGGGTTTTGTAGTCCAGGACTAGGCTTCATCTGTGTCTTGTAAACCGACCCTTGAAGTTTGAATGTTAGCAGAAGCAGAGGTCAAACGAACACATGTGTTGTGGTGACAGCCTTTGTCAGTATTTGATGAACACTAGGCATGCAACTATACTTCTTGATGACGTCACTGATGATTGTCCTACTGCTTGTTTCTTTCTTCTCATGCACGCCAATTCATGATTCAAGGGAGATTATGAGGTACTAATATCAGAGCGATTGGATGTATGATTCACAATGGCATACATCTACCGCAAATGTATCCCAATGGCATGCAGTAGTATTAGCTATAGTGTATTGACCTCAACACTCAGAGAACAGGTACGTGTGGCCTCAATTCAAAGGACCTGTTTGGACCGGTCATGTGTCCTCACTCAGAGGTAACGTCTCTCTCTGTGTTCCTCAGGTGGACACTGAGGATACGGCCCCTTCAGAAACCTTCTCCATGGACCCCCAGCTGGAGAGGCAGGTGGAGACCATCCGTAACCTGGTGGACTCCTACATCGGCATCGTCAACAAGTCCATCAGGGACCTCATGCCCAAGACCATCATGCACCTCATGATCAACAGCGTGAGTGAGAAAAGCCTGGAGACAGTCTATACTTAGCAGGCTCTGTCTTATAGCAGGGGATTCCATCAGATGGTTGTATGCCAGCTTTGTGTTCCTGTGTGTTGACGCGTTTCCACAAGCGCCGGGGTGTTTGTGTTTTCTAGCATCACTGAAGATTGACTATTCAGTGACTCCATCTTTCCATGCAGACTAGTATGATGTGAGTAGGGAAAGGAGTAGGACACCACCGTTTCTCCGTAGTCGATGGTCTTCCTCTCCTCTCCTCCCCAGGCTAAGGACTTCATCCACTCAGAGCTGCTGGCCTACCTGTACTCGTCAGGTGACCAAAACAGCCTGATGGAGGAGTCAGCTGACCAGGCGCAGCGCCGCGACGAGATGCTCCGCATGTACCACGCCCTCAAGGAGGCACTGCACATCATCGGTGACATCACCACCACCACCGTGACGGTCCCCGTGCCGCCGCCCGTCAACGACAGCTGGATGCAGGAGGCCAGGTGAGAGGAGAGAGTGTGTGTACACATTCACACATACAAAAGGAATTTGTTGACTTTGACGTTAATGTGGATTGAGTGAATGTACCTTAAATTCTCTCAAATTTATGTAATGGAAGATGTTTTGCTTCATCCATTTTAACATGTGGGAACTAAAGGGGGTCATGTGGGAACTAAAGGGGGTCATGTGGGAACTAAAGGGGGTCATGTGGGAACTAAAGGGGGTCATGTGGGAACTAAAGGGGGTCATGTGGGAACTAAAGGGGGTCATGTGGGAACTAAAGGGGGTCATGTGTAAGAGACTGTACAGTCGACCAAAGCTTATTGTTGTTGTGCAGTGTTTGTATAATGTATATTTCATTGTCTGTCTGTTCTTTTTCCATTCCCCACACCTCTTTGTCTCTGTTCTCGTCTCTCTCCAGTCCTACCCCCCAGCGCCGCCCCCCGGCCGCAGCAGCCCCTCCCCCAAGCCGTCCTCCTGCAGTGAGTGGCCCAAGGCCGGGACCACCCCTCAACCCCTCCCCAGCGTTTGGGGGGCCCCCCATCCCCTCTCGCCCGGGCCCGCCGCCCATTAACGCCTTTGGCAGCAACAACCATCAGGACCCTTTCAGTGCCCCCCCACTGATCCCCTCTCGGCCCGCTCGCATCCCCCCTGGCGTGCCCAGGTAAGACCACCTCTCAGAAGGGAGCAGTACCTACTTACTTATCCTCACACAGGAATAATGTCTCCTCATCAACACTATTTTAACCTGTGTAACCCTCTTTATTCATTGTTGAATTGCCAGGTTATCACTGTAACTGCAGCACCTGGCTCTGACTGTCTGTTGACGTCAATAGATGGATTTAAGTTTCCTCCCAGTCCCACCTTTCACATTACTACTTTAACCTTTTCTTTACACACTTCTCTTCCTTTCTCTTTCCTCTATCTTGGTTATCTTCTCTGTTTCATAAACCCCATCTCTTAACTCCTCTCTCTTTTGTGCTCAACTCCCTTTCTCTGTTTCTTCTTATGTTCTCCCTATCTCTCTGTGGTAGTGTTTCCCTCCATTCACGTCTCACAATCTCTCATCTGTTCTCCTGCTCGCTCTATCTCTCTGGGTTTGTTTCATTGCTCTCTCTCGTCTCTCCGTGAGCGTATCTCACCTCCTGTTCTTGCTCTCTCTCTCTCTCTCTCTCTCCCTGCAGCCGAAGACCCCCTGGCGCTCCTCACCGGCCCACCATAATCCGCCCTGCCGAGCCCTCCCTGCTAGACTAGACTACCCAGTAGAACCAGCCAGGCTCACCTGTGTGTGTGTGAGACTATGTGTGTACTGAGGCCAGAGGGGAGGGCTAGAGAGCAGGGGAGGAGGAGGGGGCCCCTATACAGTATCTATGCACATTGATATATGCTATTTCAACCAGACTTATCTAATGTAGTCGACTCAAACTGTTCTCTGATATAAGCTGCTAACCCTCCCTTAGTCTCCTACACATGTGGGCTCTCTCTGGTCTCCACATTCTAAAGAAGCAAAGGAACCATAACCACTTGAATCAGAAGAGATATAATTACACTGTTTTGGATATTGTACCATATGTATCAAAAGATTCATAAAGACTTAATCGCTCACCTTTGACCAGCAGGGTGCAGTCACGGCATCAGATGTGGATGGTTACATGGAAGTGACATGCCCCTAAGTGACCTATTTTCTGTGGTAACAGAATTGTTAATTTCCTCTCTGAAAATGTGGACTGCAGCATAGTCCACAACCTTTCTAAACGTAAAAGGCTACCCTCCCTCCATCTTTAGATGTGTCCTCACCTCGTGCTCTACACCCTACACCTCTGTGTAATATACACAGACATCCTGTTCATTGTTTTGTGGTTTTTCTAACTTGATTTCATACTGGAAAATAGTCATTGTTATTACGACTACGGTGGTGTTGATGATTACTTTCTTCTTGTTATTTTATTTGAGTGACTTGCCTGTTTTAATGCCCCTTGTATGTAGCTTTAAAACCAGTCTCAAATCACAGCAAAAGGAGGCATAAAAAGACAATTTAGCAGTGCAGGGCTACATATGAGGCTGAGAGCAGCCTTATAAAATATGCCCGTTATTATTGGAATGTCCTGCCACCGTTGAGAAAATGTCATCTAGATTGACCACTTGAAGCACTCCTTAAGTATAGAATTATCCCAGGACTTTAAGTCAACCTCACTGAGGCCTTAACCAACCTTCATTCAAAGTCCCATTCAGGACAAGGACAGGTTAAGGGGAGAGTACAGTAGGTTCTCCTGCAGGGGAGGGGGGGGGGGGGGTTAGAGCTGTAGAGACGGCAGTTTAGGACCGAAACTTCTTCCTGTCACAATTCAATGTTCATTTGTCTTTATGGACGAGAGACCCTCCCGGTGTCTTGGAAACACCGTTGTACATAGCTGATGGACAGTCTCAGTACAGACACAGAGATGGTGATGTCTCCAGTTTTAAAAAGAATGGATGGAGAATGATGTTTAATGGTGTTCATTGAAAACCAAACATTTTAATGTGTAGTAATCGTTATACTAATTGAAGCACTAACACACAGCCGTTATATTGACTTGGCTTGGGATGTAGGGAAACGTTGAGATTTGTGATCTCCAGATCACATTAATTCATTATTTATAACCCTGGGCATTTGTCATGTATCGTTTTGATAGAAATAATGTCAGCTGTATACTGCACCTGCAGCCTACTACTCCCCCTATGGAAGACTGAACGTCTTTCTGCTAGTGAGTTCCACTACAGGGTTCTAGTTGCAATAACTGTTGCCACGGGGAGGGTTTAAATAGGAGTGAAGCTGGGATTCTGTACTGATGAATATCATTTGATTCCTCTGATGGTAATTTGATCATTGATTTTGGGGGTGGGATGGGGAGGAGTTTGGAGGGTGAGTGACAAATGGACTACATTGATGTTTTGATTTGGTGATAAATATTGAGGGTGAGCAGGGGGTGGGAGTTCAACTTTTGTTGCTCTTTCTGGTGTACATACACATCCTGCCTGGAGAACCTGTCCAAACTATATAGAGCTCAGTCCAATACCTTGTACCCCTTACAGAAATCCATTATATGAGTAAATGTGGTACAGGTAGAGGGTGAATTTGGTAGGAACTGTCTAAAACCATATTTTCTGGGCAGAATGTGCTTTTCTTCCCATACATTTCCCATCAGGTCTGTCTACAGTGACCGTGCTGCTAGTGGGTGTCTGACTCTGATCTCAGCTAACTCCAAGTAAAGCCTCTGGGAAATGGAGTCTATCCATGCTCCAAAAGGTTTCAATCTCTTGACCAAGTATAGAACCCCTACTAGGAAGAGATTTGGCCTTACATTTATGCTGTCACTCTCTGATGTTGAAGAGTCTTAAGGGAATCGAAAACGTCCTGTTCTTATGAAAGTGTCCCTGTTCACTGATGGTACCGGTCACTGTAGCCTGTCCCCTACACCCCATCTCCTGATCTGTAAAGTGTAAGATGTTGGTGACTGCCTTTCTCCATAATGGATGTCGTCGTCCCCCACTCACTCATGCTCTGCATCTTTCATATTGTGGGTGGGGGGAACTGACCTGCATCAATCTTTCTATAGTTTTTGCAAAGCCTTGTCAAGTGCCTCTAGTAATTTCCTGGATTTGAATAAACAAATGAACCCATTTGGAACATGAGCGCTAATAAAGAGGTGTTGTGTACAATAAAGAGACTGGTGGTTGGTGTCTCCTTGTGTGGTCCCCCTTCTCTCGCCTCTCTCATTGGTTGTCCTCACTCATGGTTCTCTCTCCTGGTATGCCTTCCTCTCTTCTCCCCCCTCCTTCACTGTGGATGTTGCTATGGTGTTTCTGTGCTAACGGGCTGCCTGCCTTTTGATTTGAGATGAAAGTTGTGAAGGACAAGAATTCCTGGAATAATAACTTATTCATTCTTCTTTCTTCCTGATGTTTCTCTGAATGCAAGGTGCACATACTCTACAACTCAATACTCTGCTGTAGTGTTAGTAAGAATAGTGGTGGTGGGTTGTAGAAGGCCTTGGTGTACAAGTATACTGTTTTTCAATTAAATGTTCAAGTTTATGGACTAATCAACTTGATTTGATTTGTCTCTTGCTGCCCATAATAGATCACATTGCCTGTAGAAAACAGGAAGCTATGGTAATAGGAGGAATCATCAGCTAAAGAAAGCAGGAAGAAGTAGAAAATGTGATGGACACAAACTCAATTATAGGAAATTAATGTTCTTGGGTCTTCCCTTTACAAAAAACTATTCTCAAAAGGTCTCTTGTGAGTTGTTAGACCCCTCACAATCACCAAACTGTATTACGTATCAAAAATACTTGAATGGGAGAGAGTTATTAATGTTGGTCTGTCATTATGATTGTCCCTAAACAGGCGGCCTGCTCCTGCTCGTCGTAACCAGTGGTGACCTTGCCCCAAAGCAGGATAGGATTGGAGATGCACTGTCCACATACCAGCAAGAGAACCAGACCTGCGAAGAATTTCTAAACTTTGAGCACATTAACCTTAAATATTCTCCAAAGAATAGGTTTCAGAGCTGATTAAACTCTAAAAGCCATAACTTAGTTTATAACATGAAATACAAGAGGCAGCTTTTTCAATGGCAACTGTCAAACGTACTAGTTTTACAATAACTGACGGCATTTCAGGAAAATCGGACTCCTTTTAAGTTTTTTTTCATAAAGTGAAATGAAATCTCATTGCATAAGCTGTAATAAAATACTCGCCACGTGGTAAAGAAGACAACTTTACCCTCACTCACCATCTCATTAAAACTGTTAAAGGCCCAGTGCAGTCAAAAGTGTGATATCTCTATGCTTTATATATCCTTCCACACTATGAGGTTGAAATTATACTGTGACAATTATGATAATGTCCTTTTAGTGTAAGGGTGGTTTGAAAAACGCCTGAAATTTCAGCCTGTTTTGGTGGGAGGGAGTTTTAGCCTGCCTGTTGTCGTCACCAGGCTGTATATTAGTTAATCCACCAGTAAGAAAGAGACTTCCAAACCTTTCTGCCAATAACAGCTAGTTTTCCCCTCCCCGCTCAGACCACTCCCAGACAGTCCTAGCAACATTCTTGGTTGACAAATTGCTCTTTGCTAAGAAGCTATTTTTGTTTTATTTACATTTTTTAAACTGAAAACAATCACAGTAAGGTACTTCATTGTTACCCAGAAATGATTTGATTTTGAGATAAAAACAGCTGCATTGGGCCTTTAACAGCTGGCACCTACCCAGACTGTCCTGGAAGTGTGGGGGATGTATTCTGAAATTTCCAACCCCTCCAGGGGTTTTAGCGAGCTGTAGCCTGGCTGAATTCTGACACCATTCTCAGTACGGGTTCAGCTTCTGTTCACTATTTCCATACTAAACAAACATTGAGAAAATGAAATTATTTTTGTACTCATAAAATTGTTTGACTGCTCATGTGCCAAATAATGAAATCCAGTGATTGTTTGTGTTAGCTATCTCCTGGGGCACAACCTCTCCTCTTGGTTTTATGTACAGTGCAGTTTTAAAATATGGGCATTTCTCAACAGATTTGTGTCTGAATTACTATTGAACAAGTTTGTAGAACACTCCTATAAAAATGATTGAAGTCTAGAAGTTTGGTTTATTTAGATGATTGTAAATACATTGTGTGTAGGTGGAACTGTAGATATGATTATTTGAGATCTCACTCATACTGCATTGTGTTCGATGCTACAGTTAATCATTTGACGTGTCAGTTGGGGAACACCACATGGGATGATGACAGCCATTAATATTATATGGTAGTGTATTGGGAGGGCCCCAAAAACCAAACAGTAAGTTGACTATTTGAAGGGATCAGGTGAAGGATGCTAGGAACAGTTCAATTAATCAGGTAGTGCTGGGTACTCCACTGCTGAGTGAGCACAGAAGCATACAAAGCTTTTAACAGCGAGCGTCATGTCATGTTCAGAAGAGAACTTCAATCCATGTATATTCCAGTTCCAGTGGATGCCTTACGCAAGGGTCAGTCGGTAGAGAATTGTGCTTGCAACACCAAGGGCCATAGGTTCGAATCCTGCTGGGACCACTTATATGTGAAATGTATGCACGGATGACTGTAAATCACTTTGAATAAAAGCCTCTTCTATATGCTGTATGTTATTATTATACAGTTTATTTATACTGTAGTAAGGGTAATTGTATGAAGAAGGGCAAATGCCGGTAATGTGATTATAATGTAGTACAGTGTCAATAATAGATCCAACTGATGTCAACTGCAGAACTTTGTGATATGCCTTTAATCCAGTGCTGTTTTATGGTAGCCAATAAGATTGCCTTATTTTCTTTCGCTGCACACTTTTGACACTCAAACTTGCACTACTGTACCTGTAATTGAAAGCAATGGATCATTGAGATTTTATAAATACAATCTTTTTTTCAAATGAATGATTGTATCTTGTTTTGTGGTGTTGGAGGTGTATATAACAACTATGCTTGTGGTTGACTTTGCAACATTCTCCTGGCAGGAATACTTTTTTGAATGTCTCAACTCTTTGGCTTTGTCTCACCAGATCTCTGTCAAACACTATACATTACAATAAAAATGTAATATCTGTAATTCAATAAAACCATCCCATGAGAACAGTCATTGTTGCATGTAAGATTTCTTTCACTTGCCTCGTAATTACCAGACTGATAACCACTGCAGCTTTTAATGTAAGCTTGCGGGATCAGAGCTTTGCGAGGCTACTCTTTCTCCAGAATTAATTTATTTCACAGAATGTTTTTTTTGTGTGTTTATTTTGCTGTAGTTGTGTTATAACCATGTCATTAAATAAATTATATTTGTAAAGTCACTCTTAAGATCCCATGTTAAAAACATACAACCACATGATCTATTGCATTGATATCTTGTTTGATAGATTGACACTAAATTGTCAAAACATCATTATACAGTGTTTATGACTCACATACAAACATGCACTTTTCTGCCACTCAAAAGCTGAATCAAGCTCATCACACACAAACATCACTAAATCCTTACTAACAGTCCCTCATTTACCACACATCACTGTTGTCAATAGTCTATCTCTCTTCTTCAATCTCTGAGACCATTACTTTACAGTAGGTTCCTGTTAGTCCCAACACCCTTCTATGGCATCTTTGCGGAAGATACCACTGGGAAGGGGGTGGTGGAAGATACCACCGGGAAGGGTGTGGGGGTGGTGGAAGATACCACTGGGAAGGATGTGGGGGTGGTGGAAGATACCACCGGGAAGGGTGTGGGGGTGGTGGAAGATACCATTGGGCCGTGTGTGGGTCTGCTGGAAGATATCACTGGGCATGATGTGGGGGTGGTGGAAGATACCACTGGGAAGGGTGTGAGTCTGCTGGAAGATACCACTGAGAATGGTATGGGGATTGTGGAAGATACCACTGGGAAGAGTGTGGGGGTGGTGGAAGATACCACTGGACACTAGGGTTTGCAGACCCTCTTGTCGTCGAAGAGGCGTCGGAGGGTGTAGACCTGTGTGACGGCCACGGTCAGGATGACCAGGAGGCTCATGGAGGACCAGAAGGAGACCCTCCACAGGTTGTCCTCCAGTAGGTAGCGGTCCCGGGCCTCAAAGGCCCTCAGCATGGTCTGAAGCTGGCGGCTCCGCTCCAGGTGCCTGTGCACTGAGTCCATGGTCTCCTACAGGGAGAGACAGTGAGTAAGGTGGGAGAGGATAAGAGAGAACATGTGACAAAAAAGGGGATGTGTAAAAATAGAGTGATAGAAAGACACCAGTCCCAGTGGCTGAGCGTTTGGGTGTTCCTCCTGTCCTTCTCACCCTGATGTCTTCCAGTTTGTACTCCACCATGCTCTCTGGCTCGGCCATGTCAGCCCACTCTTCGTCGCCCCAGGCGTTCCCAGGCTGGCCCTCAACAATCACCTCGAAGAACACCATCTTCTCAGAAAGCTTACTGAAGCTGTTGTCAAAACACAGCCGGTAGTCTCCGTCCTCTGTAGGCTCCACCCTGGGAGACAGACCAATGAGGAAGAACAACATGATGTCAGAGAGGGTCAGAGCAAGTCAGACAGTATTCAGACTGTCATATAGAATAGTGTAGAACTTTACTGTCTGTAAGCCAGAGGATGGAAAGGTGTCTTTTGCATCACCTTACAAAAACTTTGAATCACAAACCATTGAGCATGGTGAGACCTTCATACCACTCCAGAGAAGTTAGAGGAGGTCAGGGTTGTGTTAGTAGGTTTTGCCCACTCACGTGTGGATGCCGTCAGATGTCCTGAACTCAGAGGCCAGCTTGTATCCGCTGGGGGAGATCAGGGTGAAGCCCACATCCAGGCCTGCACCTGCAATCACCTGGAACAGGAGGGAATGTATTAAATGATATTATAATCCAACTCAAAGTGTTCCTATGAGAATATCCAGTGTTACAGACAGACACTAAAGACAGACTGAAATCCACCACGTCTACACACACACACGTCTTCACTTCCATACATACTGTAGACACATGAACACTGTGGTGGTGGTATAGTCAGTGTTGTAGTGGTGCCTGGAGAAGTGATTTTACACTCATTTTGCCCATTTCCAAAATGGCCCGGCCGACGACGGAAAAGTGCCCTGTGTAAAAAATTGAATGACAAACAGTGACATACACTCTGAATGGCCTAAAATTATAAATCCCATAATGGTCTTTCACAGTCAGGCCAACCCAAGCTGTACCGTGCAAATCAGAAATTCAGTCAAGTTTTTACATTTTTTTTGCTTTCAAAGTCACACTTAACAGAACAACTGGTCTGGGATAAATAAATAAATACATTTTTTGAATGTAGTTACCTTTTAATTGAAGTGCACAAGCACCTAGTACTGTTGTTTGGTTAGCTGTGTTTCTGTAGCAGATGATATGGAGTTTGCAAAACAAATTACCACTGGATTGATGCAGATAATAATGATATCATTCTGCCAGGTAAGCATAGACTACTTTGTAGCTAGTTAACATTTCATTGATACGGATTTTGGGAAAGCCTTTCCATCTATGCATTGTTATATTTTTCCTGATCCTTAATTGTTTGAAACCTGGATGTTTTACTTCATATGAGTCATGTTTTTCTTTGCTTCAAAGTAGCCTAAAGCCAAAATCCCACCATAGAAACGTAGAGGCAATTCCTTTAGAAAGACTTCCTCATATGCGTTCTCCTGTTCTATTGGTTTTCTATAAATTGTCTGTCATTGTCTGGCAGCCAAAGGCATGATCCTAGTCATATTAACAACCCATGATAGCTGTTGCATCTTTAGATCTCCCTTATTTCTACATTTCTAACAGATGTTTCCATCTCTGTCCACGAAATCGCTTTTTAGAACAGTGTTTTCATTCAAATGTCATTTTGGAACATTTGTGCATAGGTCTACCTCATAATAGTTTATCAACATTTTAAGCTAAAAATTCTGATCTGTTCCATCAGCCTTATTAACTGATATGGCGTATACCTCCACTACACTACTTTGATATGCTTTGTGGGGATTAAGAAGTGAGTATACGCAATGCCAACTGAAAAATAAGTGTGTATACAGTGTATACCTGCATATACCTTCCACTACAACAAGGATATAGTATTTTTCCAAGTATTTGCACAGCTCATGGTTCATCCGGTCATTCGCAGTCTCAGATTGTCATATTCAAACTCTACAACACAGTAGATATGAGTTAAAATAGATCCACCAGGTCAGGACCAACCTACAGTAACTTCAGTTAAAGCTACAATCCAACAGCAAGGAGAGGCTAGCCAGTACACCCACTCCCCAGCACCTGTCTGTTTATGTCAAAGTAACACCACTCTCAGGCAGCAGAAACATAAGGAGGGAAACACAGCATGTTAGGCCATATAAACTAGGCCTTAGGCATGAGTCATTACCATTGCCAGTGTGGTGTCATTGTCTTGGTTGAGAGAGGGTAACAGACGGACAGACAGACAGGCAGAGACAGCCAGGCAGACAGACACACACCACAGACTGCTGTATAAAACGTCTCAATCCCCACAGTCCTTCAGCTTGCTCTCTCAAGCTGTCATCTCTCTCAGCCCTGTGCATCTCAGCTGTTGCTTTGTGGATACCACAGTAAGCCTGCCAGGCTCCACACAGACTACACACACACACACACACACACACACACACACACACACACACACACACACACACACACACACACACACACACACACACACACACACACACACACACACACACACACGTCCACAGTAATGTGTCACGGCTTGGCGGGTTGGGTGGCGAGGAACATGACATCCTATCACAGTCATGTGTCTGCCAGAGGGCCTTGGTACAGTGTGAGGATTGGGAACAGGGGTTTCCAGTATATAGAGTAGCCATTGATACCGTAGCATGATGAGCATCACTTCAACTTTAATCTATGAAGGGCTTAACCTGTAGTGGTTTACACTTTTATACTAGTCAACTGACTAACTCTGCAACCGTGTCTTCTAAATTACTAAAATGCTATATATAAATTGTAACAAGGGATGGCTCATCTTCATATTTAATATGCATTTTGCAGCAAAGCGCATGACTACTAACACACCAAGTAGGCCTACACTTGGTGGTAAGCGCTCTCCTTCTCTTTACATGTCTAGAGGAGAAGAAGAAGCCACAGGCCTACTACAGCTACTATGGCTCAGAGGTTAGTTAGAGTGTCTGGCCTCATGCTGACACAGTGGATCCCTTTGTAAACACTTCCCTGCCTTGACCCTTCATGCCAATGCCAGCAGCTATTCAAGCTGGCTTTGTCTTATAGACTCCACCTGTATGGAAGGAAGATGCCTTATCTTATTATTTGCATCTGAGCAAAGTCCTTTGGCTGTAACAATAAAGCATCCAGTAACTGACTGACAAATACAACTTATAACATTGTTATAATAGAGGCATGAAATTGCACCACACACACACACACACACACACACACACACACACAGAGAGAGAGAGAGAGAGAGAGAGAGAGAGAGAGAGAGCGAGAGAGAGAGAGAGAATGACACATAGAATGTCAGCTGTGTTTTCAATACCACAGAAAACTAAATTGTCCAAGCCTGCTACCTGGTATTCTACTTCCAGGCTTCCGTTCTTCGTAGCTGTTTGGTAGAAACATTCTGTTCTACCCGCAGGGAGTTGAAACGTGAATTCAGTATCTTGGCTTTGTCCCAAGCCTAAAGTGATGTCCACAGATACAACGAAACAAGACAGCAAATAGAGTCTTACAGCAGCGCTCAGATCAAACATGGAACCCATTTGTAGCCTAGAAGCGACCTTGGACTTCAGTAAAAGTTACAATCACTGTTGACTCATCGGCAGCCATGAATGCTTGTTCTTGTAGTCTAGTAGCCTACTTCGCTTCACTCATACCGCATTGTATACGTACATTTTCCATAGACTGTCAGCGACCACGAGTTGTAGGCTATTTATTGCTTGTGATCAAAGTTAGTCATAGCAGAAATCAAGTCGCCTACTTCACCGAACAACTAGCTTCAGATCAGTTCTGACCACTGTGTGCGCAACTGAAAGTGAGTCGATTTTATGGCATCTCACCCAACAAGATAACCTATTATATCGAAGTTAGACTAGACCACTGGAAGAAAAAAATCTCACCCTGTAGCCCTATCTTTTACAATAACTTCTACAAAGTAGCGCGTATGATTGACTGGAAGGGTGTGCAATACCAATGTATAGCAGTGGTGTGAAGTACTTTTAAGTAAAAATACTTTAAAGGACTACTTAAGACGTTTTTTTTGCATCTGTACTTTACTTTACTATTTATATTTTTAACAACTTTTAGATTTACTTTACTACATTCCTAAAGAAAATAATGTACGTTTTACTCCATACATTTTCCCTGACACCTAAAAGTGGTCTAATTTACACTCTTATCAAGAGAACATGCCTGGGTATCCCTACTGCCTCTGAGCTGGCGGACTCACTAAACACACGCTTCGTTTGTAAATTATGTCTGAGTGTTGGAGCATGCCCCTGGCTATCCGTACATTTAAAAAAACAAGAAAATGATGCCGCATGATTTGCTTAATATAAGGATTTTGAAATTATTTATACTTTTACTTTTGATACTCAAGTAGTATTTTACTGGGAAACTTTCACTTTTACTTGAGTCATTATCTATTAAGGTATTTTTTACTTTGACTCAAGTATGACAATTTGGTACTTTTTCCACCACTAGGGTTATGTCAGTAACCTCCGGTAGCCGCTAGATTAAGCTTGTAACAAACAGAGATGAATGGTTTATCTTTTGAATGGTTTAAGTTACAAAATATTATTGCTCTGCAATTTCACCGTATTTTGGCCAGGTGTGACGCTACCGTCCCACGTACCCTACCTCTTGACGCTAGGGGTCAGAATTTTTTTTTCTTCTTAAAATATCGTTCCCAAGGTAAACGGATATTTTCTCTGGCCCAGATCGTAGAATATGCATATAATTTACAGATTAGGATAGAAAACACTCCAAAGTTTCCAAAACTGTCAAAATATTGTTTGTGAGTATAACACAACGTATTCTGCAGACGAAAACCTGAGAAAATATAACCCGGAAGTGATATTTTTATTTTTTTAACTGTGTTTCCTGGCCCGTCTTTCTTCCATTTAAAGGGGTATCAACCAGATTCCTTTTCCAATGGCTTCCTCAGGCTGTGACCAGGCTTTAGACATAGTTTCAGGCTTTTATTTTGAAAAATGAGCGAGATGTTTCATAAGTAGTCAGGTGTCCTCCGAATAGTTCCTGCGCGCGCGAGAGGAGCTCTCCATTTTCCGTTTGTCTCTTAAAGAATAGGTTATGGTCCGGTTGAAATATTATCGATTACGTTTGTTAAAAACAACCTGAGGATTGATTATAAAAAACATTTGACATGTTTCTACGACCATTACGGATACTTTTTGGAATTTGTCGAACAGAACATGGCTTTGGTTTTCTCAACATAATGCGCAACCGTTTTTTTGTGATAAAAGTAATATTTATCGAACAAAAGGAACATTTGTTGTGTAACTGGGAGTCTCGTGAGTGGAAACATCCGAAGATGATCAAAGGTAAGCGATTAATTTTATTGCTTTTCTGACTTTCATGACCAAGCTAACCAAGCTAATATAAGGCTAGCTGTTGTAGCATTGAAAGCTACACTCACAAAAGCTTGGATTTCTTTCGCTGTAAAGTATATTTTCAAAATCTGACCCGATAGGTGGATTAACAACAAGCTAAACTGTGTTTTGATATATTTCACTTGTGATTGCATGATTATAAATATTTTTAGTAATATCTTTTAATCTGATACGTTTGGAAATTTTCATATTCCTTTCAGGACCGGAACGTGGCTGTAGTTTTCTCAACATAACGCGCAACCCAAATGGCGTTTTTTTGTTATAAAAGTAATATTTATCGAACAAAAAGAACATTTATTGTGTAACTGGGAGTCTCGTGAGTGTAAACATCCAAAGATTATCTAAGGTAAGCGATTCATTTTATTGCTTTTCTGACTTTTGTGACCATGCTAATTTGGGGCTAGCTGTTGTAGCATTGAAAGCTACACTCACAAAAGCTTGGATTTCTTTCGCTGTAAAATATATTTTCCAAATCTGACACGATAGGTGGATTAACAACAAGCTAAACTGTGTTTTGGTATATTTCACTTGTGATTGCATGATTATAAATATTTTTTGTAATATTTTTGCATTTGGCGCCCTGCAATTCTAGCGGTTGTTTAGGAAAGTGATCCCGTAAAAGGGATCCTTGGCGCAGAGAAGTTAACAGGTGTGCCTTGTTAAAAGTGAATTTGTGGAATTTATTCCCTTCTTAATGTGTTTGAGCCAGTCAGTTGTGCACTCCGGTACCGCTTGCCGTGCGGTAGCAGAGAGAACAGTCCATGTCTGTCTCCGTGTCTGGAGTTTTTGACAATGTTTAAGGCCTTCCTCTGATACCGCCTGGTATAGAGGTCCTGGAGGGCAGGAAGCTTGGCCCCCAGTGATGTACTGGGCCGTACAAAATACTCTTTGTAGTGTCTTGAGGTCGGAGGCCGAGCAGTTGCCATACCAGACAATGATGCAACCAGTCAGGATGCTCTCAATGGTGCAGCTGTAGAACCTTTTGACGATCTTTTCAGTCTCCTGAGTGGAATAGGCTTTGTCGTGCCCTCTTCACGACTGTCTTAGTGTGTTTGGACCATGATAGTTTGTTGGTGATGTTGACACCAAGGAACTTGAAGTTCTCAACCTGCTCCACTGCAGCTCTATCGATGAGAATGGGGGTGTGCTCATTCCTCATTTTCCTGCAGTCCACAATCATCTGCTTTGTCTTGATCACGTTGAGGGAGAAGTTGTTGTCCTGGCACCACACGGCCAGGTCTCTGACCTCCTCCCTATAGACTGTCTCATCGTTGTTGGTGATCAGGCCTACCACTGTTGTGTCATCGGCAAACTTGATGATGGTGTTGGAGTCGTGCCTGGCCATGCCGTCATGAGTGAACAGGGAGTACAGGAAGGGACTGAGCACGCACCCCTGAGGGGCCCCCGTGTTGAGGATCAGCGTGGCGGATGTGTTGTTACCTACCCTTACCACCTGGGGGCGGCTCGTCAGGAAGTCCAGGATCCAGTTGCAGAGGGAGGGGTTCAGTCCCAGGGTCCTTAGCTTAGTGATGAGCTTTGAGGGCACTATGGTGTTGAACGCTGAGCTGTAGTCAATGAATAGCATTCTCACATAGGTGTTCCTTTTGTCCAGGTGGGAAAGGGCAGTGTTGAGTGCAATAGAGATTGTATCATCTGTGGATCTGTTGGGGCGGTATGTAAATTGGAGTGGGTCTAGGGTTGCTGGGATGATGGTGTTGATGTGAGCCATGACCAGCCTTTCAAAGCACTTCACTGCTCCAGACGTGATCGCTACGGGTCAGTAGTCATTTAGGCAGGTTACCTTAGTGTTCTTGGGCACAGGGACTATGGTGGTCTGCTTGAAACATGTTGGTATTACAGACTCAGTCAGGGACAGGATGAAAATATCACACTTGCCAGTCGGTCAGCGCATGCTCGGTGTACACATACTGGTAATCCGTCTGGCCCTGCGGCCTTGTGAATGTTGACCTGTTTTAAGGTCTTACTCACATTGGGTATGGAGAGTGTGATCACACAGTCGTCCAGAACAGCTGATGCTCTCATGCATGCTTCAGTGTTACTTGCCTCGAAGCGAGCACAGAAGTAATTTAGCTTGTCTGGTAGGCTTGTGTCACTGGGCAGCTCACGGCTGTGCTTCCCTTTGTAGTCTGTAATAGTTACTTTAAGACAATCCGTAAAATGTCAAGAACTTTGAAAGTTTCTTCAAGTGCAGTCACAAAAACCATCAAGCACAATGATGAAACTGGCTTTCATGAGGACCCCCACAGGAGAGGAAGACCCAGAGTTACCTCTGCTGCAGAGGATAAGTTCATTAGAGTTACCGGCCTCAGAAATCTGCAATTAACTGCACCTCAGATTGCAGTCCAAATAAATGCTTCACAGAGTTCAAGTAACAGACACATCTCAACATCAACTGTTAAGAGGAGACTGCGTGAATCAGGCTTTAATGGTCGAATTGCTACAAAGAAAAAGGACATATATAAAAAGAAGTGCCTTGCTTGGGCCAAGAAACATTCGCAATGGACATTAGACCGGTGGAAATCTGTCCTTTGGAGATTTTTTGTCTTTGTGAGACACAGAGTAGGTGAACAGAGGATCTCCCGATGTGTGGTTCCCACCGTGAAGCATGGAAGAGGAGGTGTGATGGTTTTGGGGTGCTTTGCTGGTGACTCTGTCTGTCATTTATTTAGAATTCAAGGCACACTTAACCTGCATGGATACCACAGTATTCTGCAGCAATACATCATCCCATCTGGTTTGCGCTTAATGGGACTATCATTTGTTTTTAACAGTACAATGACCCAACACATCTCCAGGGTGTGTAAGGGCTATTTGACCAAGAAGGAGAGTGATGGAGTGCTGCATCAGATGACCTGGCCTCCACAAGCACCCAACCTCAACCCAATTGAGATGGTTTGGGATGAGTTGGACTGTTGGAAAAGCATTCCAGGTGAAGCTGGTTGAAAGAATGCCAAGATTGTGCAACGCTGTCATCAAGGCAAAGGGTGGCTACTTTGAAGAATCTCAAATTGATTTGTTTAACACTTTTTTGGTCACTAAATTATTCCATATGTGTTTTTTCATAGTTTTGATGTCTTCACTATTATTCTACAATGTAGAAAATAGTTTTAAAAAATAAAGAAAAACCCTTGAATGAGTAGGTGTGTCCAAACTTTTGACATGTACTGTAGGTACAGTATTTGTATAATGTGAGTGTGAATGCATGTGATTGCATGGTATACATTTTTCATTTAACCTTTATTTTAACAGGGATTCATATTGAGATCCAGGTCTCTTTTACAAATGAGCCCTGCAGAACGGAAACAGAATACACACATCCAATACAAAATGCAGAGCCGGTTAGGAAAGACATTGGACATGTATTTTGTTACGTGTTTTCAATCAATGAGGTCAGATACTTTTGGTAGGGAAGTAATATCAAAGTTGTGATCAAATGTGGTTAGCATTGCTCTAAAACCTGCACAGTGCAGTCTTATCACCTCTGTCACCAGTAAGCAAGTTAATCAGGTCAGGGAAACAAGACAATAATCTCTATGCGAACACAGGTCACATACTGTCATATACGCAGGTCGCATACCTTACTCGTATCTATTACTGTTGATTTGAGACCTCAGAGCTATTTTTCCTATATGTCAGTAAAATGGAGAAGAAATGCAAAGACACTGTATAAGGGGGGATTATATGCTTCACTGTAATGCAGGGGGTTGGTGGGGATTGGGGACGGTGAAATGAGAAGTGGTTTTCACCTCCTGTGGTCGCAGGCTGACTGTCTACAATGCAACTGAGTGGGTGTAGCATCCGCTGCTACTGAAGCCACGCTCTAGACTCAATTCCAGCACAGAACCCTTTTGTTACATGATGACTCTGTATGTCTGTTTGTGATTACATTCCTGCATGCATATACTTTTGTGGATCAATTAAAGTAACAAAAAATGCTCACACAGAATCGTAAGAAAGATAAAAAATGCAACATTTATTTATTTGAATATTTGCAGGATAGAATATACAAAATACACAGTATGTGTTACAGCTATAGCCTACTGCTTGCATAGCGTTGGCGTCCAATAAGAAGAAAAAACATATATTCTTTTTTATTTCTCACTATATATGGAAGTTGATAAGTCGTGTTTATCAGAATATGGAGGACAATGACTACTTTACATTTGTATAAAATGTTAAATAAATATAAAACACCAAAAGGTGAAATACAACATGTCGAGGGTATTGAAATTAGTTAATCACTTTGTAATTTTATGGAGGTTATACAAAGAGGGAAATAGATAGTCCAACATTTGACCTTATCATGAACACTATGCAGTGGTTTACATGCAATTTACCTGAATATCAGGTATTCTTAAATCGTTTCAATAATGTAGAATATATCTACTTGTCTCTATTTCGAATTATCTAAATATCTAAATATTTTTCTCTATATCTATATTATGTATTTCCTTATACTATTATGGATATATTATTTTTAATCAGGTCAATATAACAAACAAGTAAGAGTATAAAGAGCTGATGTCTGTAAATATGCATTGAACCCTAGCATACAGAGGTAATGTTCATACACTTCTTTTGTTCTTGTTCTTGAGAGCGGACTATCAACATAATGTGTTACCTCCTGACCTAAACCCCCATCAATAACAACACTACTTACAAAAGAGAAGTAACACGGAGTGAATACAAACATCCCTAATAATGTTAACTCCAGAATATTCTGCACTTTCACCACCAACACTGATAAAAAAAGTGTTTTATTCTACAAAAGCAAAATCAATCAATATATTATAATTTTATCCGATTTTATGATTTACCTTAGCAACAGGGCCTGATTAATGCAGGGGTTTACCGGGGCTGTAACACCTGCGTCCAGGCCCAAGAGGCAGCAATGATTTTTTTGTTTTTTAAATAAATGTTTAACTATCAAGGAAATATATACTGTATATATTATATGTTATATATATATATTATATGTTGTATATATTATATATGTAGCACATATTTTATACTTTTTCACTACAACCGCCACAGGAAGACTCAGGACTCTGCTATCAATGAGTCTAGCTGCTGCCTGCTGCCGCTCTGCTAATCATCAGAAGGGGGGGAGGAGAGGAGGTAGGGGGTCCCCTGTCTTGATTGGGTAATTGATTAATAAAAATATATAAATAATAACTGCATAATAAATAAATAGGACTGGTCAATTGTGTGAGTCAAGGACTGGGCCCAAGAGGCAAAAAATAATACAACTTTTTATTTTATATATATATATATTTTTTTATCCAACCATAGGCGCCCGCTCTCAATGTTCAAAATACACCAGAAAGCATAATTTAGCTGCAGAGGTTAAATCGTTTATAAAAAAATAACTGTGTGAATTAAGTTTTATTACAAGCACATACAGATATCTCCCAAAATTAAGGAAACACCAACAAAAAGTGTCTTAAAAGGGTGCTGCGCTACCATGAACTGCCAGAACAGCTTCAATGCTCCTTGGCATAGATTATGCATGTGGCTCTAAACCATGCCAGGAAAATGCACCCCACACCATAACATACTGTATACCTTGTATCCCTTGTTAACTCATGTGTTTCCTTTATTTTGACAGTTACTGCTATGCCTACAGTCAGGAAGGTCATGCGCCCCAAATAGGCTACAGCTTGTTGCTTTTTGGCCATAGATATATACTCCATTGAAGTGGTACACCAGCAGTGGATGCCAGTTCTGACTTGAATGGGAACTGCCATCTATGGATTGTACTTCTATGGTTGGGAAGCAGCTGTCAGTTTGCAGATTTCAAAATAAAATTGTGGGAAGAACGCACAGTTTGGAAAGCAAATGCCTATTAGTGAAAAGAGAAGACTAATCTGTCTATAGAACCAATAAAAAAATGTTCTTGACAACTCCCAATTTTTAGCTAACATCAGCCCTCACCGTGAGAAGCCTATGGCTTCATCTTCATCATTAGGTGAATCAGTGTGCCACTCGACATTTTATTTAGTAACCTACTGTAACCTATGATATACAGTATATACTGTATATATATTGCTTCCTAATATTGTGTCGCTTCATTGGCCTGGGCTATTGTTTGTTTGAATTCAAGACCAGATTGATCTCAGTTTGTCAGTGTCAGAGTCAGAGTAGCCAGTCATTTCAGTCAGTTGTGTGGTAATAAAAATATTCAACTAATGTCTTTAGGTCATGTAAATGATGTAGAACTGCGTTAAATGCATTTTTTTTTAAAAGCGGATTCTTTTACGACCCTGCAAAAAAAAATCCCCATGTGCGGAAATCCTAAAAATGCCTCTGCTCAACTGTAGCCTAGTGTATGCCACATGGCAAATGTTATTATGGCTTTATTATAAAGGGGCTTTTTCTTCAACAGTCAATTTTCCACGCATCGAATTGCATCTTGATGCAAGGATTTGTTTAAAGAAAATGATGGTGTGCCGGGAAGGGGGAAGGCCCTGCGTAGCAATATTACATATAAATTGGCCTACAGTATTATTATGCCTTAAACAAATGATAATCAGCCAGCTATCTAAAAATAAGTATATTCATCATCAACCCCAGGCTTATTATATCATATAGATACCAAACACGTTCTCTGTGGAATATTGTATCCGAACTTGAGTGACATTTTTCACTTTGACAAAGATGGAGTCATCTTCAAAGAAGTGGAACACCCCTCCCAGGTAGCTGTTTGATGTGGACATCATTTTCCCAAACTTGGGGTAATATCTCCTGGACTTAAGGAGTTCGATGTCCTTCCCAAGATACCGTGGAGTATTTCTGCAGACCGAGTGTGTGAACTCAATATTGACCTCACTGAAGAAGATCTTAGAGTAGACGTAGTAGTAACCTTCCTTCTGGATGACAAGCTTGCCATCTTTGTACTCCATTTCATGGAGGAGCGGTTCTGCCTGCATGTTCCATACCATGACTCCATCTCCATGAGGTGCTTGAGGTCCAGCTGGAGAACAAATACAGGACAATATGTGGGGAAAGTTTTCTGTCGTAAGAGCTCATTTTAATTTATCTTCATGTCCTATTTCAAACACCATACTATCTGATGTACTACTACATACTTATATTTCACCCTCTTCTGTCATGACCAAATATTAATATAAAGGGTTGTGTGTAGTTGCAATGGCCTGGTGGTAATGGTCTTACCTGTCAGATGTGCAACAGGTTTTGAAGGCAACACAATAGGGTTCGGTCTTGAAGTTGGGGGAACCTCCTTCGGAATGTCCTCTTGGTCTGTTTTTGGGGACAAAGTTTATGTTGAACTGATGTGCATTTTAGAAGGTGAATGATTCAGAAATGCATTTATCAAATGTGTACAAAATACTCAGTCGGGATACAATATATACAGTGTCTTCTTCTACCAAAGATGAGTCCCTTGTCATTTTGTCACAGTGTTTGAACAAGAGAAGGAGATATAGTCTGGGACATACCTTGGATACTCATACCAACTGACCCTGACTCCGCCTGCAGTTGAGAATAGAGATATCATCATAATGAACAGAGAGGTTTGTGGTAATACAGTACAGGCATGTGTGAGAATGTTAATTTGTTCCTATTTAAGTGGTTCTTTGGGCCTTCAGCAATGTGACCTTTACATTTTATTAGATGATACGCAGGAAAGATAAACAGAACAGCTTATGGTTTCTGGTAATTAAGCAAAGTAGATCACCCATCCCATCCCAGAACACCCCACCCCCCTGTCTTCCCCTGTCAGTACATGTGCATGCAGCGAGACTAGGTTAGCTCTATCCTCTTCCAATAAACCATCGCACCCTTGCCACCATATTGGGTCAGGGGAAATGATGTCACATGAAGCTCAACATAACCACAAACACCTGACCAACGAACCAATTCTGTGGAACACGGAATGCTGGCCCCTGCTCCAGCAAGGTACGTCACGGAACATTCATATTCTCCGAAATGATGCCAATTCTGATAAACTTCTCCATCTCAACTGTTGCCAAATGTACAAGAATGAATAAAACTGTTTAATGCGTATATCAAGGGGAATCCCAACTCAAACTTTGGACAGAAACTGCTGACCATGACAGAACTTGACTATGTTGTCATGAGACCTGTTTGTACGTAAAGCAAAATTAACACGACAAAAAACCTACATCGTGGTGAATAATGCCCTGGTACCTCGGGAGTTAATATTTGTTTCTGTTCCCTATAGACTTTCACAATTACAGTCTAACAAAACAACCAATTGTAGCAAGGTTCCAATATTCCAAGTGACATATCACCACACATTACTCTATTCTCAACCAGGATAATGCCATAATAAAATGGAGCAAAGGAACAAATGCAAAAAGCCAACAGTAACTTACTATTGTACATTGTACAAAATACATTGAGATTGGGTAACCAAATGTGACTTTTTAAATAATAATTTATTAATTTCATGTAGTATCTTGGGTTTTTAAAGTATAGTCTTAATGTAACTGTGCATTCTGTATAATTTCAGTCTTGTCGACTGCGACTATGAAGTAAATCAAATCCAGTAATTATTTCCCATATGATGATACAAATGGGTTGTAGATTATTTTTTTGAGAGAGAAAGAACACATCAACTAATGACACTGAAAATGTATTCACTTTCATTTTGGAATGAAAGAAAGATGTTTCCGAGAATAGTGTACACGTTGTGGGGTTGAGAGCAAGACAGAGATTGGGGAAAATAAAGCAGTGAGAGATGAAAGAACACAGTAAAGAATACATAGTTGTTACTAGATTTGTGTAGTGTGAGAGAGAGAGATGTGTGAAGAGAGACTCTCAGGTGTTGAGGGAGACGGAATAGAGATGGAGATGGGTAGACAGCCACATCATGGTGACAATACTCACAGATCCCTGTTTAGAGTAGAGGTGGTAGATGAAGCAGGCCTCTATGGCCAAGCCACACAAAGCCAGACCAACCAGCAAGAACAGCAGGCTTTGGGCCACACCACCCCGACCAGGAGGTCTCGGCTTGGGGGGCAGCGGTGGGTAGGTTGCATGGCTATCCACCATGAACACGGAGGGGTACGGGACACCACCCTCAGCCATGATGTCTCCGATCAGAGAATATAAGGAACTGAAAAAGGATCCTCCAAGAGGTAGTCAAGTAGTAACTGAGCGAGGTCCACGCACCAGGGGTTCCGGCACACAACGAGAGACACAGAGAGATTCTTTCCCAGAGCAAGACCAAGCACTAGTGTGGGTTGTACAGTATGACTCCTCAGGTCGTCTTGTCAGCAGAAAAGACAAGACACACAGTAGTGGAAGAAAACTTCCAGATATGAGAAATGTGGAAATCCTTCACAGAAACGACCACCTCCCCAAAGAGCAGTCACAGAAAGCAAAACTTGTCTTAATCAAAATAAATCTTGACAGAGAGAGAACGGTTACCTCTGGTGTTTAGTTTCAATCAGTCAGATAGAGCGAGGCAAATGCATACACCCTCCCACTCTAGCCTACTACAGCATACATGGAGTTTCGCAATAATTTGTCTCTGTTCACACTTCCTCTCACTCACTCTCAGCCACTCTCATGATGAGTATCTGGTCTGGTAGAGAGTGGTCTGCTGTCTACTCTACCAGCAAAAACAATAAAATCATGACAAGACCAATATATTCATGTTCCTTTACAGTGCAGCTTCTTGTAAAAAACAACAATATATGGTTCATTGTATTGTTATTCTTGTGTTGTTAAGACTTTTCATGATCATTTTTTTTTACCACATACTTTGTCAAGATCATTCTTTGCCCTCCCTGACATTGGAAGGTTGGGAGTTCGATCCCCGGTCAAGTCATACCAAAGACTGGAAAAATGCGTCTCTGCTTGGCACTTGGAGATGGATTGTGGTTTACTATGTCAGGAAGTGGATTAAAGGTACACAGCAGGGGTGTCCATATTTAGCTTCAGCATGCTCTCTAAGGTGTGTTCTAAAAGTAATTTTCTATTCTTTAACTTTTCAATCACCCACTAGTGAAAATAATCTACAACTAAACCTATATTCAAAATCATATTCAGATGTAGGATCAACACCCTTTCCAAACCCCCTTAGCTATCAGGCTGGGGCAGTACAAATCTGAGATCAGTGGCAAAGAGTAAACCTCATCCAAAACTAACAAGAGCACATTGCAATAACAATGTAAAGCTTTCCCTTGGTCATAGCACCACCCACAGCCTCTCTGACCATAATGCACACTTTAAAAAAAACATTCTGCATGTCATATAACTAAAACGTACAACAAATTGTCCTTAAAAATGGTATGTACACGGCATATGCTGTATGTGTGTACATATTTTTGTATGTTTACTACTGGGTATGCTGTGTATGCTTTTGTGTATGTGTGTTTTTATCTAGACAACTTTTATGGCTAAATTCCCAATCTGGCCCTCAACCATCACGGTCACCTAATAATCCCCAGTGTACAATTGGCTCATTCATCCCCCTCCTCTCCCCTGTAACTATTCCCCAGGTCGTTGCTGCAAATGAGAACGTGTTCTCAGTCAACTTACCTGGTAAAATAACGGTAAAAAAATAAAAAAATAAAAAAAATGTGATGTGTATGTTTTTATTGATTCTATGGAATCCAGGAATCCTTGGAAAACTGTGGAAATTGTCACTGAGTGGACAATTCTGGCTTAAAAAAACTGTATGAAATGAGTGCCCAGTGAGCAAAATGATGTTGGAAAGAAGTTGAAAAGACACGGACGTTGAAGTCAAGTTAATTTTCAGTTCTAAGTGAAAGTTGAAAATGTATTTTAAAAACATTGAAAATACGTATTTTACGGACATAAAAATGTGGTTAGTCCAGACAGGACGAAATCTGAACCAAACATAGGCCCGCTCAGAGCTGACCAAATCTTAAGAAATCATAGATGTCCATGTTTGGGCCAAATCAAGGGTGGTCCAGAGCGGACCAAATCTGAACCAATTATATACATTTATTTTAGGGCCAAATCAAGGCCGGTCTGGAAATAAACTTCTGTTGATGTTGAAATCAAGACCAAGATGGACTGACCAAATTTCACCAAATTTTCAACATCCATGTACATCCTACGTCAGTCAGTGCTTACTGGATGTGTGCATCTGTGTGTGTGTGTGTGTGTGTGTGTGTGTGTGTGTGCGTGCGTGCGTGCGTGCGTGCGTGCGTGCGTGCGTGCGTGCGTGCGTGTGTGTGTGTATGCGTTTAACTGTACTTGTGGGGACCAGAATAGAATAGTAAACAAACAAACACTTGACCAACTGGGGTCATTTTGTTAGTCCCCACAAGGTCAAATGCTATTTTTAAGGGGTTTATTTGGGGTTGATGTTAGAATTAAGTGTAGGAGATACGGTTTGGGTTAGGAGCTAGGTGTAGGTTTAGGGTTAGGATTAAGGTTAGGTTTTGGGGTTAAGGTTAGGTTTAGGGTTAAAATTAGGATCAGGGCAGGGGTTCCCCAACTTTTTTGATATTTAAAAAAAGCCTGTAACCCCACCTTGTAAAGGGTGATATAATCAAAAGCCAATGTTTACTTTTTTAATTGAAATGCAATCCAGGTGACTACCTCATTATGCTGGTTGAGAGAATCCCAAGAGTGTGCAAAGCTGTCATCAAGGCAAAGGGTGGCTACTTTGAAGAATCTCAAATCTCAAATATATTTTGATTTGTTTAACACTTTTTTGGTTACTACATGATTCCATATGTGTTATTTCATAGTTTTGATGTCTTCACTATTATTCTACAATGTAGACAATAGTAAAAATAAAGAAAAACCCTTGAATGAGTAGGTGTGTTCAAATTTTTGACTGGTACTGTATATGTTCATACAAAACTTTCAATCACTCATTCAGACACACTCACACTCTCTAGTGCAGCTTTTTTTGTAGTCCTGAGAACATCTTTGTGTCTTTGTCTTGCTCTTTCCTCTCACCTCTGTCCTATTCTAAGAAGCAGCTCTTTGAGGTCTCCCCCGGTGCAGGCGTGTGTTGTATATTAGTAAACTGAAGAGGAAGTGGAGGTGGGGGTTCTGGGTGCTGGTTGGGGGCGATGCAAGCAGCTCAGTATATCTGTTGTTTCGCTGATTCATGGCCTTTCTCTCTCTGGAATTTTCCAACCCATGTACTGGGGACAAGTACATTTACGAACCAAGTAGGGTGCGTGTGAAGGGGGGTAATGAGCAGCTAATATGATATTGAACCCATCCCCCTCAGTAATCATCTCTACAATGATCCAAATGTTTGTTTAATCAAACACACTTGTGTCACTGTTCTGGTATGAACTTGGCTGGTGTTTCTACAGGTCTAATTTCAATCATAAGAATGTCTAATTCTGTGATCATAAAGTCCCAAATGGCATCACATTCCCTATATAGTGCACTACTTTTGACCATAGGCCTCTGGTCAAAAATAGTGCACTATATATAGGAAATAGGGTGTGATTTGGGACACATGCTGACTTAGGCCTTAGATTAAAACAGCATGTTGAGACATGTCATAATGTTACAGTGTACAGGTGTACGACTGTGTCCATACTTGAGTCATCACCACATCTTCAACCTTCAGTGGTCTAACCATGCCCTGTAACTCTGTGGTAGAGATGGAAAGACAGAGATGACTGTATGAGATGCAGTTGGATTTTCCAGTTCTTACTGTTCTTGACTACTTATCCTGTCCTTAATGGCTCAGCTAAGCATGTTGAAAACGTAGGCCTGTAGCAGCCATTTCATTTGAAGTCATCAACCAACCATGAAGTGGAACATTTATGAAGGAATATCTATACAATAGGCCCATATCAGTTTGAAGAGGCAACACGTCCACATTTGTCTGTTAGTTTTATGGATCATGTGTTTCCTACAACCTTTGGAAATACCTGGGTTGAGAAAGGTCTTGTGGTGTGTAATGTCAGTGAGAAATGTTGTGAGACCCCAGAGAATAAATGTGGTCCTACTTAAAGCTAAACACTGCTCCCTGGTGTCTCCTTCGAATACAACAGCATCTTATTCTATATGGAACCAAACAGACTGGATCGTTGTATCCAATTTGTGTTGGCACATATTCCATTTGAGTTAATATGTACAGTAAAATATATTTATTTAGTTAAATATGAACAAAGAAGTAATTCACATTGATTTCATATTGAGGTACTTAACCCTAATATGGTTCAGGGGCGCTGTACTATTTGGGCTGACCCTGTAAAACAACACATTTCACTGCACCTATCCTGGGAATGTGACAATAAAATAAATATGTTGTGTGTGTGTGTGTGTGGGGGGGGGTGTCCCCAACTTTGAACATTTCACTTGAAACTACAGGTAACTGTCAAAATAAAGGAAACACTAACACAAAGTGTCTTAATGGGACGTTGGACCACCACGAGCTGCTACAGCCGCCAGAACAGCTTCAATGTGCCTTGGCATATGTTCTACAAGTGTCTGAAACTCTGCTGGAGGGATGCCACACCATTCTTCCACAAGAAATTCCGTCATTTGGTGTTTTGGTGTTGTTTTATTTCTTCACTTACCTATTGTTCACCTAATACCTTTTTTGCACTATTGGTTAGAGTCTGTAAGTAAGCATTTCACTGTAAGGTCTACACCTGTTGTATTCGGCGCACGTAACAAATAAACTTTGATTTGATTTTGTTGATGGTGGTGGAAAACGCTTTCTCAGGCGCTACTCCAGAATCTCCATAAGTGTTCAATTGGATTGAGATCTGGTGACTGAGACACACACACACACACACACACACACACACACACACACACACACACACACACACACACACACACACACACACACACACACACACACACACACACACACACACACACACACACACACACACACACACACACACACACACTTTAAACCCCCATATACACTTTTGAGACCCCTCTTTCAAAGTCACTGAGATCTCTTCTTCTAGCCAGGGTAGCCAAAAATAATGGGCAACTGAACATTTTTATACATGACCCTAAGCATGATGGGATGTTTTAATTGCTTACCTAACTCAGGAACCACCTGTGTGGAAGTACCTGCTTTCAATATATGTTGTATCCCTCATTTACTCCAGTGTTCCCTTTATTTTGTCAGTTACCTATACATGCCATGATGAATGTGTTCCACACTGTTAGAAATATATGTGAGTATCATTTCACAGTTGGTTTGCATCATTCTATATGCTCTCTCCAGAAACATTGTCAAGCAAACTATGAATTCTGGATAATCATATTCGTATGTTTCAATATAATTTTCCATTGACTGGGAGAGACAGAGCGTTAGAAAGAAAGAACGTTAGAAAGAAAAGAGAGAGAGAGATAGAAAGAGAGAGAGAGATAAGAGCAAATAAACATTTTGAGGAAACTGTCATGATGACGTCTTAGTGCGTGGTAATAAGAAGCAGAGGCAACGCGGACTGCATCCGTACTGAAACACACACAAAACACTCTCTCTCTCGTGTGGACTTGCCCATACCTCCTGTCTTTAACCTCACACCTGGCAGTGGAAAGTCATCACATTAAGAAACGTGGTCTAGGCTTCCTCATGAAGCCTCTCCAAGGAGTGGGTGGACGCTAGTCTCTGATCTCTGTTTACGTGGGACAGCATTCTGGATAAACTCAGTGCGTAATCGGAATCTGTGGTTTTAACAGCTAATGTTACAATGATTAGAAAGATGTAAGGTTATCGTTGAAATGGAGAAAATAAAAAAAAATAAAACCCCAACGACTGGAAAAAATGTGTGTTGTGTCTGGGTTGTGATGAGTCATGCTGTGCTACACAACACTTTCTCTCCCTCCTGCAAGGATATAAGTAGAAAATATCACTGATTTGATGTGCTGTGTGATACCTCTGTGACAGTTTACAATATAAGCCAATATAAGATCTTCTTTACTTAGCTCTCAGCCTCTGGAGGGTCTGTTCCTCGACAGCATAGTTAAAGGGAGGGCCCTTGAATGTATTATTCAACCAACATGTGGGCGACACACTGTAAGGACCTCCTACTTTCACTTGATCTCTGGGGTCTCATGGTTCAGTAAGTCACACAACTATACAGATGTAGGATCTTAATTTGAGCCAGTTGGTTACAGAAGGAAAAGAATCCCTTAGCACCAGGAAATGTGAATTATTATGTGTTTTATAATTAATAGACATTTTTGTAGGGGTACAGTGCATTCGGAAAGTATTCAGACCCCTTGACTTTTTTCACATTTTGATACGTTACAACCTTATTCTAAAATTGATTATATCAAATGTTTTTCTCATCAATCTACACACAATACCCCATAATGACAGAGCGAAAACAGGTTTTAGAAATTTCAGCAAATGTATTAATAATACAGAAATACCTTATTTACATAAGTATTCAGACCCTTTGCTATGAGACTCTCATCATTCTTCAATGGAAGAAGTTTGGAACCACCAAGCCTCTTCCTAGAGCTAGCCACCCAACCAAACTGAGCAATCGGGGGAGAAGGGCCTTCTTCAGGGAGGTGACCAAGAACCCGATGGTCACCCTGACAGAGCTCCAGAGTTCCACTGTGGAGATGGGAGAACCTTACAGAAGGACAACCATCTATGCAGCACTCCACCAATCAGGCCTTTATGGTAGAGTGGCCAGACGGAAGCCAATCCTCAGTAAAAGGCACATGACAGCCCACTTGGAGTTTGCCAAGAAGCACCTAAAGACTCTTAGACCATGAGAAACAAGAGTGTCTGGTCTGATGAAACCAAGATTGAACTATTTGGCCGTCTGGAGGAAACCTGGCACCATCCCTACGGTGAAGCATGGTGGTGGCAGCATCATGCTGTGGGGATGTTTTTCAGCGGCAGGCACTGGGAAACTAGTCAGCATTGAGGGAAAGATGAACAGAGCAAAGTACAGAGAGATTCCTGATGAAAACCTGCTCAGGACCTCAGACTGGGACGAAGATTCACCTTCCAACAGGACAATGACCCTAAGCACACAGCCAAGACAACGCAGGAGTGGCTTCGGACAGGTCTCTGAATGTCCTTGAGTGGCCCAGCCAGAGCCTGGACTTTAATCCGATCTAACGTCTCTGGAGAGACCTGAAAATAGCTGTGCACCGATGCTCTCCATCCAACCTGACAGAGCTTGAGAGGATCTGCAGAGAAGAATGGGAGAAACTTCCCAAATACAGGTGTGCCAAGCTTGTAGCATCATTCCCAAGAAGACTCGAGGCGGTAATCACTGCCAAAGGTGCTTCAACAAAGTTCTGAGTAAAGGGTCTGAATACTTATGTAAATGTGATATTTCCATTTTTTTTTTTTTATACATTTGCAAACATTTCTAAAAACCTAGTTTTGCTTTCTCATTATGGGGTATTGTTTGTAGATTGATGAGGGGGAAAACAATTTAATACATTTTAGAATAAGGCTGTAATGTAACAAAATGTGGAAAAAGTCAAGGGGTCTGAATACTTTCTTAATGTACTGTAGATACATTTTTCTTAATGGAAAATCAAGTCTGAAATTTCAGTGTAGAAATTACAAACTTTAGAAGCCTTTTTAAACCTCAAATACGCTACATGTTATTCTGCAACAGGGGGATCAAATGATGATCCTACATCTGTAGTTCGATATGACCCTTTTTTCACTGTGTTGGTAATGATTCACATCTGGTGGTTTCACATCTGTTTATAATAGCTCTCACCCCCTACAGCGTTGGTATGACACCATTAGACTTAAATCTATTTGTGCTTTATTTTTATATAATTTCACAACATGTCATAATTTAGTCCTCATTTCTGTAATTATGCTTCAACAAACAATATTTGAAGGTGAAATAAAAGCCATATACAAGTCAAATATTGTACTTAATTTATTTGTTTGGAGAACAAAAAATTCCAGTGCTTTCTTAATATAATAGATTACATTCATGTTTCCCAGCGGGAACTTCACTTGTGGAATTCGTAACAACGTACATTTTATCCTAGTTTATTTGGCGCTATAAAGTCGATTTCCATCCAATTTGCGTTAGATTTTCATGCTAATATTCCAAAATCTGCTGAAACGATATGTGCATTCCCAGGGATGTTTCCATCAAACATACTTTCGTTAAATTCGTTAAATTCGTTAAATTCCCATGTAGCCTACCGAATGGAAAATGGGTTTCCAACGCATTTTCAACTCTACTGATGGAGTAGGAAACGCGCACTCTGATCTTGGAACACGCGCTCTAGCCAACAGCTCGCAGATACAGTGCGGTAGGCTACCAACATTATGCGATTATTGGATAAGAGCAATATTATTTGTATTTGTCAAAAGACAGCCAAGAATCGATCATCATCGCCATTCACTGCCATTTCTCGCATAACTAATTTTACCGACACAAAAAGATCCCACCTTGTATAGCGTATTTTTTTTTGTCTACATTTGGAAGGTTTACCGAAACATTTTCTGTTTCCATCAGGCCTGTCATTAAATGTTTTACCTGACGTATTTTACTCGCATAAAACGATTGAATGGAAACCTGGTTAGTGACATACATTCATGGATTATCTCTACATCTCATCCTACAACATCTTCAACATGTCCTTCAAAATAGATATAGAAAATAAATAAGAAGAAAATAAATAGGTAAAAAAACGAATATTTTAAATACAAAGCAATACGCAAATATTAAAGTAAACATTAAAGATATGTTGATACTGTGCATTCTCTCAACAACCCTGTGCACATGACTTGATAAGACAATCCCCTCATTCATAGCTTAAAAACCTATATTTACTGGAAAAACATACTAACTATAATCCTGAGCGGTAAAAACAGTGCTACTTCATCCAAGAGAGAAAAAGGCCAAAGTAACAGTACAACCCATAACCCATGATGACCAATACTTTTAAACATATTTTTCCAACATTACAAGACACATTATTATTTTACATTTTTAATCCCCCTTCCCTGCAGGAGGCCTTTTGCATTTTGGTAGGCCCTCGTTGTAAATAAGAATTTGTTCTTAACTGATTTGCCTAGTTAAATAAAGGTTAATAAAAATAATTATAAAAAAATCAGTAGAATTCTGGAAAGAAAATCCTTGCAGCTCAAAACCAGTTGGAAGGCTAGGTAGAGTATAAAGGAGTGGAATAATCTTCTGTGATGAGCAGGGAGTCGGACTGAATCAGTTTCAGTCAAATATACCGTGTCTCCCACATGATCTTCCCGACTACTCCACCTCTCTGACAGGTGGTGGGATGATGGGTTGATCCCAGTTAATTCCAGATCCCCAGGATCTATTCAATCAACCCCTACCAAATGACTCCCTGATCTAGCTCCCAACATGTGTCTATGAAGACAGACCTATGATGCCCAGGTATGTGGCGGTGTAGGTGGTGTTGATCCTGGCACCAGGGGAGACAGTGACTGTGAGGATGTCAGAGGCTGCTAGATCCACAACCCTGCCCAGGAACCCTGTGCTGAGGGAGGTGTTGGTCATCCTTACTTCCAGCAGGACTCTGTTGGGCTTGTTCACTCTCACTATGTGCTGTCCAGACACCTCTGGTGTCTCCAGAGTCACCTGAAGATACAGGAAGTAACAACCATCCTGGTTGATGGTCAGGGATCCTTCCTTTAGGGAGACAAAATTATTTGCCTTGGACTGCGTCTTCCACTTGATCCCACTTCTCGCCACCGAGACATCATTATCTGTGGATGATACGTTGAAAACTGGCATCAGTAATGTGGCTAGAATTGGAATATAAATGAATTGTGACTATATCTAAAAATTCAAAGAGACTGAACTTTCTAAGAACTCTCACCATCTATACTTGTGGGTTCAAAGGTGAGCATTTGCCATGGCACTCTTTGTTGCTCCAGGGGTATGCTCTGTGGGGACAGAAATAACTCATCATTAGTCACTGATCTCTCTACTCATTGAAGTAATGGTGGGCATCCAAGCAACACGACTCAAATCCTAACAGTAAAACAAAGAAGGGTTGTGGTCAATTCCATTTCAATTCCAGTCAATTTAAAAAGTAATTTTCCTCATTGAAAAGCACTGAAGATAATTGGAACTAGAATTTGAATTTCAGTGTACTTCCTGAATTGACTGGAATTGAAATATAATTAACCCCAACCCTGGAACAAAGTATGATCTTCAAACTTTTTATCTGTGACAGGGTACAAACTACAGCTGTTGTCTATGTTTCCCTGGGGACCCTATTTAGGGAAGCACAGGAAGGAAAGTATAAAAGCACCCCTCAGTATCTGCAGAGACGGAAGAGGAAGTGATTTTTATTTTATTTTTTATATTATTATTATTATTATTTTTATTTTTTATTTTTTTTTATATACAGAAAAGCAGGTTGATTTTGTTTAGTTAATTTCTTTTTTAATAGATTATAAGATATTTGATTTAATTTTTACCCACATTATTTCCTTTTTGGGGATCCTTATTATTCACCTGCACAGTAGCTGGCGGAATGCACATCACATCAAATTGTTGCGAACGCCATTATACCATAGTTCACTCAGGCCATTCTTCTTCTATCTTAATTTATCCACCATTTTTGGTATTTGTTCAAGAGAGCTTTTTGTCCCTGAAGAAAATTTGGAGATGTTGTACTGTATTGGTGCTGAGCAAGTTCATGTTTGAGGGAAACCATTTTGAGAATCATGCAGATTTTTTTGGAGAAGAGTTTGGGGTGAGGTCAAATGTGCTCTGAAGGTATGTTTGTTACATTATCTGTATCAATGCTGATATACAGTACCAGTCAAAAATTTGGACACACCTACTCATTCAAGGGTTGACTATTTTCTACATAGCAGAATAATAGTGACAACATCAACACTATAAAATATGGAATATGTGGAATCATGTAGTAACCAAAAGAGTGTTAAACAAATCAAAATATATTTCATATGTTAGATTCTTCAAAGTAGCCACCCTTTGCCTTGATGACAGCTTTGCACACTCATGGCATTCTCTCAACCAGCTTCACCTGGAATGCTTTTCCAAGGAGTTCCCACATATGTTGAGCACTTGTTGGCTGCTTTTCCTTCACTCTGCGATCCAACTCATCCCAAACCATCTCAATTGGGTTGAGGTCGGGTGATTGTGGAGGCCAGGTCATCTGATGCAGCACTCCATCACTCTCCTTCTTGGTCAAATGGTCCTTACACAGCCTGGAGGTGTGTTGGGTCATTGTTCTGTTGAAAAACAAATGATAGTCCCACTAAGTGCCAACCAGATGTGATGGCGTATTGCTGCAGAATGCTGTGGTAGCCATGCAGGTTAAGTGTGCCTTGAATTCTAAATAAATCACTGACAGTGTCACCAGCAATGCACCCCAACACCATCACACCTCCTCCTCCATGCTTCATGGTGGGAACAACACATGCGGAGATCATCCTTTCACCTACTCTGCATCTCACAAATAACAAAATACAGATTTCCACCGGTCTAATGTTCATTGCTCATGTTTCTTGGCCCAAGCAAGTCTCTTCTTATTATTGGTGTCCTTTAGTAGTGGTTTCTTTGCAGCAATTTGACAATGAAGGCTTGATTCACACAGTCTCCTCTGAACAGTTGATGTGTCTGTTACTTGAACTCTGTGAAGCATTTATTTGGGCTGCAATTTCTGAGCCTGGTAACTCTAATGAACTTATCTTCTGCATAAGAGGTAACTCTGGGTGTTCCTTTCCTGTGGTGTTCCTCATGAGAGCCAGTTTCATCATAGCGCTTGATGGTTTTTGCAACTGCACTTTAAGAAACGCTTAAAGTTCTTGAAATGTTCTGCATTGACTGACCTTCATGTCTTAACTTCTCTAGGATAGGGGGCAGCATTTTCATGTTTGGATGAAAAGCGTGCCCAGATTAAACTGCCTCCTACTCAGTCCCAGATGCTAATATATGCTTATTATTATTAGTATTGGATTGAAAACACTCTGAAGTTTCTAAAACTGTCTGAATCATGTCTGTGACTATAACAGAACTTATTTGGCAGGCAAAACCCAGAGGACAAACCATTCAGATATATTTTTTTTGAGGTCACTCTCTTTTCAATGGGTTTTCATTGGGAATCCAGATTTCTAAGGGACCTTCCTGCAGTTCCTATCGCTTCCACTGGATGTCAACAGTCTTTAGAAATTGGTTGAGGTTTTTCCTTTGAGAAATGAAGAAGTAGCCATGTTCAGAATGAGGCTCCAGTGAAGTGTACTGTTTGTTAGAGGCGCGTGACCAGAAAGCATGCTACACATTGTTTTCCTCCAGTATTGAACACAGATCATCCCGTCTTCAATTTTATCAATTATTTACGTTAAAAAATACCTAAAGTTGTATTACAAAAGTAGTTTGAAATGTTTGTACAACGCTTACAGGTAACTTTTGAGATATTTTGTCGTCACGTTGTGCAAGTTGGAACCGGTGTTTTTCTGGATCAAACGCGCCAAATAAATGGACATTTTGGATATATATCGACGGAATTAATCGAACAAAATTACCATTTGTGATGTTTATGGGACATATTGAAGTGCCAACAGAAGAAGCTCGTCAAAGGTAAGGCATGAACTATATCTTTATTTCTGCGTTTTGTGTCGCGCCTGGAAGGTTGAAATATGATGGTCTGTGATTGTTAGCTGGGGTGCTGTCCTCAGATAATAGCATTGTTTGCTTTCGCCGTAAAGCATTTTTGAAATCTGACACGTTGGCTGGATTCACAACAAGTGTAGCTTGTAGTAATTTGGTATATTGAATGTGTGATTTCATGAAAGTTTAATTTTTATAGTAATTTATTTAAATTTGGCGCTCTGCAATTTCACTGGATGTTGGCCAGGTGGGACGCTACCGTCCCACATATCCCAGAGAGGTTAACATAATGATGGACTGTCATTTCTCTTTGCTTATTTGAGCTCTTCTTGCCATAATATGGACTTGGTCTTTTACCAAATAGCACTATCTTCTGTATATCTTCCCTTCCTTGTCACAACACAACTGATTGATTGGCTCAAAAGCATCAAGAAGGAAATAAATTCCACAGATTAACTTTTTACAAGGCACACCTGTTAATTTAAATGCATTCCAGGTGACTACCTCATGAAGCTGGTTGAGATAATGCCAAGAGTGTGCAAAGCTGTTGTCAAGGCAAAGGGTGGCTACTTTGAAAAATCTAAAATCTAAAATCTATTTTGATTTAACACTTTTTTGGTTACTACATGATTCCATATGTGTTATTTCATAGTTTTGATGTCTTCACTATTATTTTACAATGTAGAAAATAGCCAAAATAAACAAAAACCCTGGAATGAGTAGATGTGTCCAAACTTTAGACTGGTACTGTATATGTGACAATATTACAAATGTTCTATTGTTCTGTGCTGCCACTGCAATAGTGGATTTATTTTTTAGTTGGCTGCAGACTATTCTGTGTTTGGAGAGGCATTGGGAGTGCAACCAGTATAGTGACTCAGACCTCCATTAAGGTGATTGTTTATTCTGTTGTGCGTTTTATATTTCAGTGAAATATTTACTGTTTATTTATAGTGTCCAACAAGCAAACCTAAACCTCTAAGCTTAATAACCTTTAAAAATATATATATATCTGCCTTTCTACTGTTTCCCTTCAATGGGCATAGTAGAACCTGTAGTTATTATATTACTTATGTCTAGATGTTACATATCCCTACAGAGTTTGCTGTCACTTATACAGATATAACAGTAAGTACAGTTATTTTAACAGTGATGTTCCATATAGGGCAGGGATGTGCAACTTTGATGGGGAAGGGGGCCACACACTATCTGAACTCATCATGATGGGCTGCAATGGCTTGCAGGTCTGCATACCCACATCCATATCCACACATGCAGTCAGAGCTGGCCCTACCCTTTTGGGGGCCTTAAGTGACATTTTATTGTCTGATTGCTGACATTCTGTTTACCTGTCTAGAAGTGAGAGCGTGCCATGTGAGTGCTCAGTTGGGGAATCCATCTTCTAATTAAATTGGAGGGGATGGGGTTAGCATCAAACGATTGGATTTAATACTTTCTTGTGCACTGCTCAGCGACGCAAACAACAACGTTTCCATCAGAAACTATTACGGATACCATCCAACACGGGAAACATGCTGCTAAAACATGTACAACAACGGGTCGGGCGATTTCTCGCAAGCTCTATGGAATGCCCTTAGACACGGCTTATTGATAAATTAAATAATAATAAAGGTGTCTAGATTTGGGCTAGATGTTGCATGCCTATTATATTTAGGAATGAATTTGAACTAGTTGCCTCCATTAACACTTACTAATGGAGTATGCCACACTTTCATGATCGTAAAACAGAGATTGAAATCTGATTTCAGAGAAGGAAAATCTGCACAGTGGCATTTCCCGGCATGTGGATATGATGTTATGACATGTCACCTTTCCCTGCAGTGCGGTGAGGCTGGTGGTTGAGCCCTCTATTGTCTGAGAGCCTGGAGGATGATAAGTCAGACAGAGAAAGCGGGACTGACGAGGTATGGCCTAGCCTAGGCTCAGGTCCCTTCCAAGATGCATTCAAAATGATCTATTGCCGGGTTTCCAAAACTTGGTCCGGGGTCCTCCCACAGGTACACGTTTTGGTTTTTGCCCTAGCACCACAGCTTATTAAAATAATCCAGCCTTGATTATTTTAATCAGCTGTGTAGTACTAGGGCAAAAACCAAAACGTGTACCCCAGGGAGACCCCAGGACTGAGTTTTGGGAAACCCTGGTCTATTGTATATCCTATTGGCAGGCCATGTACAGTGGGGCAAAAAAGTATTTAGTCAGCCACCAATTGTGAAAGTTCTCCCACTTAAAAAGATGAGAGAGGCCTGTAATTTTCATCATAGGTACACTTCAACTATGACAGACAAAATGAGAAAAGAAAATCCAGAAAATCACATTGTAGGATTTTTAATGAATTTATTAGCAAATTATGGTGGAAAATAAGTATTTGGTCAATAACAAAAGTTTATCTCAATACTTTGTTATATACCCTTTGTTGGCAATGACAGAGGTCAAACGTTTTCTGTAAGTCTTCACAAGGTTTTCACACACTGTTGCTGGTATTTTGGCCCATTCCTCCATGCAGATCTCCTCTAGAGCAGTGATGTTTTGGGGCTGTTGCTGGGCAACACGGACTTTCAACTCCCTCCAAAGATTTTCTATGGGGTTGAGATCTAGAGACTGGCTAGGCCACTCCAGGACCTTGAAATACTCCTTCGTTGCCCGGGCGGTGTGTTTGGGATCATTGTCATGCTGAAAGACCCAGCCACGTTTCATCTTCATGCCGTTGCTGATGGTAGGCTTTGTTACTTTGGTCCCAGCTCTCTGCAGGTCATTCACTAGGTCCCCCCGTGTGGTTCTGGGATTTTTGCTCACCGTTCTTGTGATCATTTTGACCCCACGGGGTGAGACCTTGCGTGGAGCCCCAGATCGAGGGAGATTATCAGTGGTCTTGTATGTCTTCCATTTCCTAATAATTGCTCCCACAGTTGATTTCTTCAAACCAAGCTGCTTACCTATTGCAGATTCAGTCTTCCCAGCCTGGTGCAGGTCTACAATTTTGTTTCTGGTGTCCTTTGACAGCTCTTTGGTCTTGGCCATAGTGGAGTTTGGAGTGTGACTGTTTGAGGTTGTGGACAGGTGTCTTTTATACTGATAACAAGTTCAAACAGGTGCCATTAATACAGGTAACGAGTGGAGGACAGAGGAGCCTCTTAAAGAAGAAGTTACAGGTCTGTGAGAGCCAGAAATCTTGCTTGTTTGTAGGTGACCAAATACTTATTTTCCACCATAATTTGCAAATAAATTCATTAAAAATCCTACAATGTGATTTTCTGGATTTTTTTCTTCTAATTTTGTCTGTCATAGTTGAAGTGTACCTATGATGAAAATTACAGGCCTCTCTCATCTTTTTAAGTGGGAGAACTTACACAATTGGTGGCTGACTAAATACATTTTTGCCCCACTGTATATCATGATGATGATGATGATGATGATGATGTTATGACTACTCTCTGTCTTGTAGGGGTCAAAAATGAACAAAACGTTTGCATGGGACATGTTAAAACTTGTTAGAGGTTGGAAACATGTTTAAACCCGTCTTGTGGTTAGCTAACCAGAGATGAGTCTGCTGTGGGTTTTGGAGCTGAAACTATTTCTGTCAGAGGCTGGGGGAGGGAGATGGGAAATATCATGACGATTGTCCTATCAGTAACTTGTAAGTAACTACATTTAGCCTGAGAAAGACATTTGTATTCAGCTCTACTGTAGGCTTTATGAAACAGTATTAATATGATATACACAGTGATCATTCAGTAGCACACAACCAGCCCTTTCATATCGGAGAACAGGGTTCTGATGTCACCAGTACTAAACCACACATAGTGATGCGTTTCGCCCACCAGCTGTGATGCTACTGAAACCACTTCAGAGGCTTGTACTCAACAGGTGCAACAGGCAGGTGTTACCACAGCTACAATACACCGCTCTATTGACACACATTGATCCAACTTCAAGATCTCATCTTATTTTTACACAAAGGGAGCTACAATACATATCTCAGATTTAATTCAACTTGATTTCACTATGTCCCTCCCTAAGTTGTGATGGTCAGGGGCTCTTTTTCAATAAAAAACTAGCAACAGCATTACATAGTTAACACACACCAGAGAGTGTGTAAGTGTGTGTCTATGCAGGTTAGCAGTCTTACCAGTGCGTGTGGCCTGGTGATGATGAGTAGGGTGATGGAGACCACATGGCTGACGGTGAGGAGACCGACCCAGAGAAGGAGTCCACTGACCAGGCGCCGCTGGCTCCCCTGGGCCCCCGGGCTATGATGGTGGCAGTTCTCTGAAACCTCACAGCGATCCATTGACTGCTGCGGCATCATCAATCTGCAACGTCCGGCTGTGGGGGAGAGAGAGGCTCGGGTAGAGCAACCTCAGTCCCCTGAGATGCAGCAGAGGGAGTGCAGGAAGAGAGAGAGATGGAGCCGCTGTGTGTTTGTCCTCTTGGCTTCCTCTGCTGTGAAACCTCAGAACACTGCTGTGTGTGTGTTGCGTCTGTATCCGACGAGGACGTCTTTATGTCTGTTTTCTGTTCTGTGTTCCTCTGTAGCTGTCCAGGACAGGAGGCAGGTTGGGCTGGTACTTTCCTGAGTGACTGAAGGAAAACAAAGAGACTAGATAACTCTTCACGTAGGGGACTGGCCCTTCTACTATTCACACTACTCTCATAGAGAAAGAGGAACACCACTCACAACCAATGAGAAAACGAGGGCGTGATAAACATTGACCTTTAAGTGAAAATGAGTCATTCACATCCTTCCCCTAAATAGATTTTACAATGTGATTTGTCAGCTACTACTATAAACCGAATCAAACCGATAGATTTTGATAGTGTTTTGGCACTGTTCAATGTGAGTCCATTCACTTTTCTGATGTGTCAGTGCGTAATTCGCTTTCTTTTTCTATTCTCTTCCTCTTTCTCTTTCTGTGCGAAAGTACTGTAGTAAAATACAGGTCAAGTCAACATATTCAAACCCCACTCTTCAGCACATTAATATGATAACATGTCACAAGGTTGTGTTTCAAATGTTTGCATCTCTCAAATCTCCCAGTCTCAGCTGCATGTCAGGCTGTGCTGTGCACCTCTTATGGTTTCACTTTGGTTACTTGTGGCTGACCTGGGGAAAGTTTCCGGACCACACAACAGGGTTAAGGTGTCAATCTTGGTATTTGAGTACACTGACCTGGATAGTGATGACAAAGGCCAAAACAACACCTACACATATGATGATTAGATGGACATTATGGAACAAAAACACTTCCCTAAGTGAAAGTTGGATACCACTATCTTTTTCTAACGTTGTTTAGGTTGTAATGGAAATAACTGACCTTTCCTTTCTTGTGGCATATCAAGTTTCAATCAAGTTTATTTTATATAGCCCTTCGTACATCAGCTGATATATCAAAGTGCTGTACAGACACCCAGCCTAAAACCCCAAACAGCAAGCAATGCAAGTGTAGAAGCACGGTGGCTAGGAAAAACTCCCTAGAAAGGCCAAAACCTAGGAAGAAACCTAGAGAGGAACCAGGCTATGAGGGGTGGCCAGTCCTCTTCTGGCTGTGCCGGGTGGAGATTATAACAGAACTATGCCAAGATGTTAAAAATGTTCATAAATGACAAGCATGGTCAAATAATAATCATGAATAATTTTCAGTTGGCTTTTCATAGCCGATCATTAAGAGTTGAAAACAGCAGGTCTGGGACAGGTGGCGGTTCCATAACCGCAGGCAGAACAGTTGAAACTGGAACAGCAGCAAGGCCAGGTGGACTGGGGACAGCAAGGAGTCATCATGCCCGGTAGTCCTGACGTATGGTCCTAGGGCTCAGGTCCTCCGAGAGAGAGAAAGAAAGAGAGAAGGAGAGGATTAGAGAGAGCCAAGATTTTCAAAATGTTCATAAATGACAAGCATGGTCAAATAATAATCAGGAATAAATGTCAGTTGGCTTTTCATAGCCGATCATTAAGAGTATGAGCAATAGGCTTTGTAATATACTAGCACACAGGAATGCGGGTAAAATAACCATGTTTATCTGATGTAATTGTGCAAAGTACAGATGATGACATGTAGTAAATAGTAACAGAGCAGCCCTCAGGCACTACAGGTTAGTATATGCATCACATCTCCCTTTCTTTGGATCATTTGTTTCTCAAAACAATGTTCTTTCAACTCAGTGTTTCACATTGCAAACAATATGCAAACAAACGTTGCTTTTTTTTCTTGGTAATATAGACATCACAATAGTCATTACATTGTTATTATTAATGTCTTGTCAATGTTTTATTTTTTCTTCTATTTTGTTTTTTGTTTGTTTTTCAACAGTCTGTTTGAACTACAAACACTGACAGAATTGGCATTCTGATAGGTCTTCCATAACGAGTTGAATTCACTGGTGTGTCAGTGTTTACATTGTTGCTTTCCATAGTTTGTTTTGGTGTTGTTGGTGCTGGAGAACACACAGGTGAGTAGTTTTCTTCCAGGCTGACACCTGTTTCAGGTTCTCTTTCCACTGGATAAGGGAAGTCCATTATGGTTTCTGAGTGTCTCTCTGGGTGTGTTTCATGTGTTTTTTAACAGGTGTCTCCGGTTCCTTCAGTAGATTCTCTCATTTTGTGTTTGTACTATGTATGACCTTGGCTGGTCATGTTTTCCAATTAAAATCGCTGGTTGCCATTTGTTGTCTTGTCTGTTCCTGACTCGTTCTCCTTCCTTCATGACCAAAAGCTTATAAGTGCTTTGGTCAAGTTAGTGTTTTGTCTCTGTTGTCTGCTTGTGAGCCTGTTCCTGATATGCTGATAGAGTCCTGGATTTAACAATCTCTCTGACTTCAAAATCTTTGTCTGCAGCCTCCCTCCCATCAGTAGGTGTGCAGGTGAGAGACCTACTCCATCCAGGGGTGTTTCTTTACTCAATGAGCGCTACGTTTTCACTATGTAACAGCCTTATTCTAAAATTGATTAAATAGTTTTCCCTCATCAATCTACACACAATACCACATAATGACAAAGAAAAAATATATATATTTTTGGAAATAAAATTAAAACTGAAATCACATTTACTTAAGTATTCAGACCATTTACTCAGAACTTTGTTGAAGCACCTTTGGCAGTGATTACAGCCTTGAGTCTTCTTGGGTATGATGCTACAAGCTTGGCACACCTGTATTTTGGGAGTTTCTCCCATTCTTCTCTGCAAATCCTCTCAAGGTCTGTCAGGTTGGATGGGGAGCGTCGCTGCACAGCTATTTTCAGGTCTCTCCAGAGACGTTTGATCGGGTTCAAGTACAGGCCCTGGCTGGGCCTCTCAAGGACATTAAGAGACTTGTCCCGAAGCAACTCCTGCGTTGTCTTGGCTGTGTGCTTAGTGTATTTGTCCTTTTAGAAGGTGAACCTTCGCCCCAGTCTGAGGTCCTGAGAGCTCTGGAGCAGGTTTTCATCAAAGATCTCTCTCTACTTTGCTCCGTTCATCTTTTCCTCGACCTTGACTAGTCTCCCAGTCCCTGCGGCTGAAAAACATCCCCACAGCATGATGCTGCCACCACCATGCTTCACCGTAGAGATGGTGGCAGGTTCCTTCAGACGTGACACTTGGCATTCAGGCCAAAGAGTTCCATCTTGGTTTCATCAGACCAGAGAATCTTGTTTCTCATGGTCTGAGTCCTTTAGTTGCCTTTTGGCAAACACCAAGTGGGCTGTCATGTGCCTTTTACTGAGGAGTGGCTTCCGTCTGGCCACTCTACCATAAAGGACTGATTAGTGGAGTGCTGCAGAGATGGTTGTCCTTCTGGAAGGTTCTCCCATCTCCAAAGAGGAACTCTAGAACTCATTCAGAGTGACCATCAGGTTCTTTGTCACCTCCCTGACCAAGGCCCTCTTCCCCCGATTGCTCAGTCTGGCCAGGCGGCCAGGTCTAGGAAGAGTCTTGGTGGTTCCAAACTTCTTCCATTTAAGAATGGATGCCACTGTGTTCTTGAGGACCTTCCATGCTGCAGAAATGTTTTGGCACCCTTCCCCAGACCTGTGCCTCGACACAATCCTGTCTCTGAGTTCTACGGAAAATTCCTTCGACCTCATGGCTTGGTTTTTGCTCTGACATGCACTGTCAACCTTGAGACTATATATAGGCAGGTGTGTGCCATTTCCAAATCATGTCCAATCAATTGAATTTGCCACAGGTGGACTCCAATCCAGTTATAGAAACATCTCAAGGATGATCAATGGAAACAGGATGCACCTGAGCTCAATTTCACGTCTTATAACAAAGGGTCTGAATTTGTTATGTAAATAAGGTATTTCTGTTTTAGTTTTTTTATACATTTGCAAGAATTTCTAAAAACATGTTTTCGATTTGTCATTATGGGGTATTGTGTGTAGATTGAGGAGACAAATAAAATGTATGAAATTTAGAATAAGGCTGTAACGTAACAAAATGTGGAAAATGTCAAGTGGTCTGAATATTTTCCAAATGCAGTGTATGTGGGGCAGCAGGTAGCCTAGTGGTTAGAGCGTTGGGCCAGTAACCGAAAGGTCGCAAGATCGAATCCCTGAGCTGACACGGTAAAAATCTGTTGTTTTGCCCCTGAACAAGGCAGATTAACCCACTGTTCCCAAGCCATCATTGTAAATAATATTTTGTTCTTAACTGACTTGCCTAGTTAAATAAAGGTACAAAAAATAGCTTTTTATACAGGTTCTTCAGTCTGAACTACTCTCTCAGCTTGGCCGTTTGACTGTGGAAATCTAAGGCTCGATGTGACATGTTTGAACTCTCAGCTGGTAGAAAACTCTTGACTCACAAGACATTTCTTGACTCACAAGCTGTGAGTGGGGCACAAAACGTTGAGCACCCCATGCTTGGCAAAGATCGACTTTACTGCTGTAATGATGTGTTTACTTGCTGTCCCACTGAACTTGGAGATTTCTGGGTATTTTGTAATAATCCACACATAGTAGAAATTCTGTGTCATTGTAATGGAAGAGGTCCACTCTAACTTTGGCCCAAGCTCTCTCTTATATTGGATGGGACATGAGTGGCTGTTTGGTTGTTGTTTTTGTGTTTGTTGCAGACTGCATATTTTGTTACATCTTCAATCTGTTTAGCCACGCCTGGCCAGAACAGAACTTCCCTTCCTCTTTCCTTACATTTTACAATTCCCATGTGTGCTTCATGGATTTTTCAGATTTCTTCTCATTTTCTGAGAGACAACAAGTTTTAACTTTTGAACAGCAGTCCATCTGAGTATTTCAAGTCCTCTCTGAAGGTGCAGTGTTGCTGTATTTTCTTTGCAACTTTCCCTCTCGTGTCTGGCCATCCTTTTTTAACTGTTTCTGTGACCAGTTTTAACTCTCCATCTTCTGCTGTTGCTGTTTTAATTTTGCAGTTTCTCCTCTGAAACAGGCTTTTGATCGATGTAGTTTACATCCAGCTCATCATCAAACAATTTCTCTCTCTAATCCTTCAAGTATGCTCGGCTCAGTGCATCAGCGACGTGTATCTCCTTTCCTGGCTTGTCTGTCACAAGTAGACTATCTCTAGTCTCATCAGCATTCTCTGTAGTCTGGCTGGTACTTTCTGGAGCGACTTCTTGAAGATTGTTTCCAAGGGTTTGTGGTCTGACTCCACCTGGATCTGTTTTTCATACAGGTATTGATGAAACTTCTTGCAGCCATACACTATCGCCATTAGCTCTTTTTCAATTTGAGCGTATCTCTTTTGACAGTCTGTGATGGATCTTGACCCGTATGCGATTGGCTGACCATCTTGCAGGATCACAGCTCCCAAGCCTTTTGAGCTTGCATCCACAGATAGTCATTTAAAAAAAAAACATCATAGTACTTTAACACTGGCGCATTGCTGACAAGCTAATCAAATGGCTATTTGCATTCCCCCCCCCCCTCCCCCCTCATTTACGTTGCTGCTACTCTGTTTATTATATATGCATAGTCACTTTAACTCTACCTACATGTACATGTTACCTCGACTAACCGCACATTGACTCTGTACCGGTACCCTCTGTATATGCTACTGTTATTTTACTGCTGCTCTTTAATTATTTGTAACTTTCATTTGATATTTTTTTACTTATCTATTTTTTACTTAACACATTATTCTTAACTGCATTGTTGGTTAAGGGCTTGTAAGTAAGCATTTCACTGTAATGTACCTTTCTGTATTTGGCGCATGTGATTTTAAGTGTTTTCATGCTTTTGAAGCTCTGTTCCTGTGCAGACTCCCAGTCCCACTGAATTTCTCCTTCCAGCAGTTGTCTCAGTGGTGCGCTGACACCTGAGAGATTTGGGATGAACCTTGTGATGTACTGCAACATTCCCATGAACCTCTGAAGCGCTGCTTTGTCCTCTGGCCCTGGCCTTTCTTGTATTGCTCTGACCTTTTTGGAGGCTGGTTTCAAGTCTTCTTTACTTAACACATGTCAATGTAGAGAATTTCTGTCATTCTGATTTTGCACTTGTCCATATTCAATTTCAAGTTGATGCTTCTCATTCTGTCTAGTAGCTATCTCAGTCTCCGGTCGTGCTGCTCTGTGTCATCACCCAAGACAAGAATGTCATCCATGATGTTTAGACACCTTTCAGACCTTCCGATATTCTGCGCGAGGCACCTCTGGAGCGGACGCGATTCAGAACAGCAGTCTCTTGAATGAATACCTCCCAAACGGCGTAGTGATGTGTAGTCGGGAGCTCTCTTCATCCAGTTGGATTTTCCAGAATCCTTGGTTTGCATCAACCACTGAAAATACCTTAGCGTTGGGCATTTCAGCAACTTCCTCTTCAATGGTACGTAAAAGATAATTTTCTCTCTTGATGGCTTTAAGATCCTGTTGGTCCATGCATACCTATATTTTGTTTGGCTTCACGATTGTCACCAAGCTGTTTTCTCCTTTCAGAAGGCTCAGTTTGCCTGACAACAACATATTTTCCATGCGGTTCAGTTCCTTTTCAAGTTTTTATTTTAGTGCTACTGGTACCTTTCTGGGTGAGTGAACCACTGGTGTGACGTCTGGGTCTATTTGTGTGTGATGAACTCCTGGAACACATCCAAGTCCTGTGAATGAATCTTCATATTCACCCAAAATGTCAGTCTCTGTCCTTTGTTCAAGCTTGAATATTCTCTGTATTAAGCCAATTTGCAGACTAGCTGATCTTCCAAGTATTGCAGGTGCATCTTGTTCTATCACTTGACATTCCAGTTCAAACACTTTCTCTTTGTATTTGTATTTATTAGGGATCCCCATAAGCTGCTGCCAAGGGAGCAGCTACTCTTCCTGGGGTCCAAACTCATTAAGGTACTTAAATCACACATAAAACAAAAGAAAAAACAGTACATCATATAACATTATTACACCACTACATATCTACAATACAAAATGTATAATACCACCATACAACAATATTACTATGTACGTATGTGTGTATTGTGAGTGCGTGTCTTCACAGTCCCTGCTGTTCCATAAGGGGATTTTTATCTGTTTTTTAAAATCTTATTCCACTGCTTACATCAGTTACCTGATGTTGAATAGAGTTCCATGTACTTTAGTCATGGCTCTATGTAGTACTGTGCGCCTCCCATAGTTTGTTCTTGACTAGGGGATTGTGAAGAAACTTGTGGGGTATGCATGGGTGTCCAAGCTGTGTGCAAGTAGTTTAAACAGACACCTCGGTGCATTCAGCATGTCAACACTTACAAAAACAAGTAGTGATAAAGTCAATCTTCTCCACTGTGAGCCATGAGAGATTTACATGCATATTATTAATGTTAGCGCTCCGTGTACATGTATTGGCCACCCGTGCTGCCCTGTTTTGAGCCAATTGTAATTTTCCGAGGTCCCTCTTTGTGGCACCTGACTACATGACTGAACAGTAGTCCAGGTGTGACAACTAGAACCTGACTTGTTGATAGTGTTGTTAAGAATGCAGAGCAGCGCTTTATTATTGATAGACATCTCCCCATCTTAGCTACTGTTGTTTTGACCATGACAGTTTACAATCCAGGGTTACTCCAAGAAGTATAGTCACCAACTTTGTTCAATTTACACGTTATTTATTACGAGATTTTGTGAATTATTTGTCCCAAATACAATGCTTTTAGTTTTTGAAATATTTAGGACTAACTTATTCCTTGCCACCCATTCTGAAACTAACTGCATCTCTTGAAGTGTTGCAGTGATTTCACTTGCTGTAGTAGATTATGTGTATAGTGTCTTGGTAGTGGCTTTATTCAAAGCCAGTGGCATGTCATTGGTAAAGATTGAAAAAAGTAAGGGGCCTAGACAGCTGCCTAGGGGAATTCCTGATTTTACCTGGATTATGTTGGAGATGCTTCCATTAAATAACACCCTCTGTGTTCTGTTGAGCAGGTAACTCTTTATCCACAATATAGCAGGGGGAGTAAAACCATAATACAAGTTTTTCCAGCAGCAGACTGTCAAAAGCCGCAGTGAAGTCTAACAAAATAGCTACTACAATCTTTTTATTATCAATTTCTCTGAGCCAATCATCAGTCATTTGTGTAAGTGCCGTGCTTGTTGAATGTCCTTCCTTATAGGCATGTTGAAAGTCTGTCAGTTTGTTAACAGTAAAATAGCATTGTATCTGGTCAAACAGGCTGATTGGTCGGCTATTTGAGCCAGAAAAGGGGACTTTACTATTCTTGGGTAGACAACAATTTTTTCACCTCTTCCACACTAACTGTACGGATTTCAAAATTACAATGCTTGTCTTTCATAATTTGATCAGTTAGACTTGAATGTGTAGTATCAGTGTTTTTTGCTGGCATGTCATACCTAATTTTGCTAATCTTGCCAATGAAAAAAATCATTAAAGTAATTGGCAATATCAGTGGGTTTTGTGATGAATGAGCCATCTGATTCAATGAATAAATTGCCTTTTTGCCCAAAATTTAATTTAAGGTGCTCCAAAGTGTTATATAATTCTTTATATAATTTATCTTTGTTTAATAGTATAGTTTCTTATTTTATTCAGTTGGATATGAAGAAAATTATGAGAGATATTAGAAATGTGAGTTGGAGAATGAGGAAGTGAGAATTGTGTAAGTAAACATAGACGTTCTCAGGAGCAAGAATAACATTGGCTTTGAGTCTTTGAAAAGGACAGGGGGAATCTTGGAGCTATGTCTTAGTTTATGGGGATTCCAAATGTGATGGAATGAGGAACCAGAGCAGTTTCATTGGTTACATAATCATACCGTAGTTCTATATTTATGGTTGATGTACTACACAGCAACAGATTGCTGGCATGGACGCTTCGAACGTTATGAATTGTAAATAAAATGTATCACTAGCTAGGTTTCCATGCAATTGGCGACAGATTTTCATGCAAATATTCTAAATCTGCATAAAAACAATATGCGCATTTTCCCAACAGAGATGTTTCCATCAATTGGACTTGCTGCAGATGTCTCTATGTGCTTAGGTATTGCACATATAAATACATTTTGCGGTTAAATTCCCATGTACGCATTTTCAACTCTACTGATGGTTTTCTCACATAAAAGAATTGCGTTATATAGCGAGTATGCCACTCTGGTATTGGCACGTTTGCACTAGCTGTTACGATCGTCATGGGAAGAAGTGGACCAAAGCGCAGCGTGGTACGTGTTCATTCTATTTATTTATTAACTGAACACCGACAAACAACAAAACAAATTACTAACGTGACGTTCTGCAAGGTAAAATAACAACCAATGCAAAAATAAGAACCCACAAATAAAAGAGGGGAAAAAGGGCTGCCTAAGTATGATTCCCAATCAGAGACAACGATAGACAGCTGCCTCTGATTGGGAACCACACTTGGCGAAAAACAAAGAAATAGAAAACATAGAAATAAAGAAACTAGAATGCCGACCCTAGTCACACCCTGGCCTAACCAAAATAGAGAATAAAAACCTCTCTATGGCCAGGGCGTGACACTAGCCAACAACGCTATCTACTTGCTGTTGGCTAGAGCGCACATATAGACCATGACGAGATTGTTATTATCATGGACAAAATAGTGAGATTATTGTCAAATGGCAGCCAAGCATCGATTATCATGTCACCAGAAAGAAAACTGGATATTTATTGGAAAGGAACATCAAGCTCATCACTTTTCACTTTCACCACCTTGTGAAGTTCATAATTTGTTTAATCTGTAGCCTAATAAACTGCATGCTTTCCCTACGAGTGTAGTGGGACATGCCATCGCGTGACTCCAAATTTACTTTGATATGATACTTATTATATCAATATTTGCGCATAAAAGCGTTTCCAACGACATTTATCGCATAATAATTTTTTACCGACAGACAAATATCCCACCTTGTCTAGCATACTGTTTTGTCGACATTTTGGAAAGTTCACAGAAAAATGTTCTGTTTCCATCAGGTGTGTCATTACATTGTTTTATCTGACATGTACTTTACTTGGTTAATGAAAAGCTATTCTGGAGTGTGGCCTATGCTACATGTCGTGTTAATTTTCCCTCGTTCCCTTATTTTTTATGACTACTCTACATGCTGTGGCCATAGTTTATTATGTTGCCATGGGGAGGTGGGGCAGAGAGTCCCGTGTAAAAGACAGTTCATTAACGATGTCAGTTGGCCTGAGCTCAAACGTGACCTTTGGTAGGACATGGTTACCTGTACAAGGCCAGAGTACCATTTATTGGTCCGTGCTATCTGGTTGGGACGTCTGTACCCCATTGAAGTTTACATTTTAAATTGGTTAGGTAAGGGTTATGGTTAAGTTTAGGCTAGGGGTTAAGGTTAGGTTTAGGGTTTATGGTAGGGGCATTCCAAGCAACCTGGATAGCAATGACCCTCTTAGTGGGGTGGACTGACAGTTGATCAGTGTCATCTGAGGTGTGCTGTACTCAGGGTTGGGTAGGTTCTTTTCTAAATGTAATCCATTACAGTTACCTGTCACGAATTGTAATCAGAAATGTAACTTTTGGATTACCCAAACTCATTAGTTTCAGTTACTTTTGGATACTTTCACCTTAGAGGCAGAAGAAGTCAAAAAGGTGTCATCAAAGTGGTCTCTGACTTGTGGTCAGACTCCCTCAAGTGGAACAAATTTAAACTTGTACTTTTTGTCAATGCTGAATTTAATATCATTGAGAAAACACAGTACCAGTCAAAAGTTTGGACACACTTACTCCAATGGTTTTTCTTAATTTTTTACTATTTTCTACATTGTAGAATAATAGTGAAGACATCCAAACTATGAAATAACACATACGTAATCATGTAGTATGTCACGCCCTGACCGTAGAGATCCTTTTTATGTCTCTATTTTGGTTGGTCAGGGCGTGAGTTTGGGTGGGCATTCTATGTCTGGTGTTCTATGTTGTCCTTGTTTTGTATTTCTGTGTGTTTGGCCTGGTATGGTTCTCAATCAGAGGCAGCTGTCTATCGTTGTCTCTGATTGAGAATCATATTTAGGTAGCCTGTTCCCACCTCTGTTTGTGGGTGGTTGTTTTCTGTTTAGTGTATGTCACCTTGCAGAACTGTTCGTTTATCGTTTTTGTTGTTTTGTTCTAGTATTCGTATTCATTAAAAGGAATTATGAATACTTACCACGCTGCACCTTGGTCTTCTCCTTCTCCTCTATACGACGATCGTTACATAGTAACCAAAAATGTGTTATAAAATAAAATACCCTTTGCCTTGATGACAGTTTGCACACTCTTGGAATTCTGTCAACCAGCTTCACCTGGAATGCTTTTCCAACAGTCGTGAAGGAGTTCCTGTAGTGAGGTGCGTACTGGCGGCAGAGAAGTCAGGCGCAGGAGAGCGAAAACTGATTTACAACGGTGTCATTTAATATCCATAAGCCACCGTCAACAGAACAATACAATAAATGGGTCAAACAAAACCCGGTAAATACAGCATACCATACATAAGCACTACAAGAAACAATTACAGACAAGTACATGGGGGGGAACAGAGGGTTAAATACACAACATGTAGTTGATGGAATTGGAACCAGGTGTGATGGAAGACAAGACAAAACCAATGGAAAATGAAAAGTGGATCAGCGATGGCTAGAAGGTCGGTGACTTCGAACGCCGCCCGAACAAGGAGAGGGACCAACTTCGCCTGAAGTTGTGACAGTTCTCACATATGCTGAGCACTTGTTGGCTGCTTTTCCTTCATTCTGCGGTCCGACTCATCTCAAACCATCTCAATTGGGTTGAGAACAGGTGATTATGGAGGCCAGGTCATCTGATGCAGCACTCCATCACTCTCTTTCTTGGTCAAATAGCCCTTACACAGCCTGGAGGTGTGTTGGGTCATTGTTCTGTTGCAAAACAAGTAATTGTCCTACTAAGCACAAACCAGATGGGATGGAGTATCGCTGCAGAATTTTGTGGTAGCCATGCTGGTTAAGTGTGCCTTGAATTCTTAATAAATCACTGACAGTGTCACCAGCAAAGGACCCTTACATCTCCTCCTCCATGCTTCACGGTGGAAAGCACACATGCGGAGATCATCCGTTCACCTACTCTGCGTCTCACAAAGACACGGCAGTTGGAACCAAACATCGAACATATGGACTCATCAGACCAAAGGACAGATTTCCACCGGTCTAATGTCCGTTGCTTGTGTTTCTTGGCCAAAGCAAGTCTCTTTGTCTTTTTGGTGTCCTTTAGTAGTGGTTTCTTTGCAGCAATTTGACCATGAAGGCCTGATTCACTCAGTCTCCTCTGAACAGTTGATGTTGAGATGTGTCTGTTACTTGAACTCTGTGAAGCATTTACTTGGGCTGCATTTTCTGAGGCTGGTAACTGTAATTAACTTATCCTCTGCAGCAGAGGTAACTAGGTCTTACTTTCCTGTGACGGTTCACAAGAGAGCCAGTTTCATCATAGCGCTTGATGATTTGTGCGACTGCAGTTTTCCTTATTGACTGACCTTCATGTCTTAAAGTAATGATGGACTGTCATTTCTCTTTGCTTATTTGAGCTGTACTTGCCATACTATGGACATGGTCTTTTTTACCAAATAGGGCTGTCTTCTGTATACCACCCCTACCTTGTGACAACACAACTGATTGGCTCAAACGCATTATGAAGAAAATAAATTACACAAATGAACTTTAAACAATGAACACCTGCTAATTGAAATGCATTCCAGGTGACTACCTCATGAAGCTGATTGAGAGAATGCCAAGCGCGTGCAAAGCTGTCATCAAGGCAAAGGGTGGCTACTTTGAAGAATCTCAAATATGAAATATATTTTGATTTGTTTAACACTTTTTTTGGTTACTACATGATTCCATATGTGTTATTTCATAGTTTTGATGTCTTCACTATTATTCTTCAATGTAGAAAATAGTAAAAATAAAGAAAAACCCTTGAATGAGTAGGTGTGTCCAAACTTTTGACTGGTACTGTATGTTTTTGCAAACATCTTTTATGAATTTAAAGGTAATTCAAGTAGCAATCATCTCTAGTTCTTCAAAAGCATCTGTAATCTGATTACAATATTTTTGCTGCTAATGTAACTGATTCAGTTTTTTTGTAATCTGATTACATGTAATAAGTTGGCTGTACTGAGTAGCCTACAATAGATAGGTGTTAGGTGTGTAGTGGTTATCACTAGGGAATGTCAATGTCACTGGATGCAATTAGAAAACTTTTCTGGGGGGGGGGACTAATTTCCCCCGCACATTGTCTAGGCTATACTCTTAGTTTTGTTCTCAGACATGTAAGCCTGGCAAGCGAGCTTAACTTTAATCAATGCTAAAGCAGTGGAGGCTGGTGGGAGGAGCTATAGGAGGACAGGCTCATTGTAATGTCTGGAATGGAATAAATGGAATGGTATCAAACACATCTAACATATGGAAACCACAAATTTGACTCTGTTCCATGTATTCCATTCCAGCCATTCAAATGAGCCCGTCCTCCTATAGCTCCTCACACTAGCCTCCACTGTGCTGCAGGCTTCTCATCTCTCCTGGCCCGCCTATTACACAGTAAATGACTTTCTACAGCCATCTAGTGGCCATCAAAATTACTGCTAACTGCTTTAGGCTCTTCTATTGAAGACAGAGTGAATGTATAACCTTTCTATCTAGTCCACTTGCTGGCGTCTGGAATCATCCCATGACCTTTGAGTCTGACATTTGAAAAGAAAAAGAGAATTAAAGGTAGACCTGCAGGGGCGGATTGACCATGTGCTGGTCAATTTTTTACCTATTGGGCCTGTCTAACTTAATTTTTTTTCTTCACCTCTACAGATCAATGGTTGAGGGTTTGAAGCTCTATTCAATAAGATAAGGAGGTAATGACACAGACTTGTCAACCTAAATAATTGGCTGTTAGTTCCTTATTTTTATTTTGTTTGATAATTTATTTTCTCACTTTTGTTCGATCATCTTTTCCTCTCTCACAATACTGTAGTATGGCTAAGAATGTTACGTGAGAGGAAGTACCCTTGCATGCTATCAGGCTCCTAGCCACGACTGACTGTAGCATTGCTGAGAATGTTGCATGTGAAGAAGTAACCTTGCATGCCAGGCTCCTTTCCCACAACTGGTGAGGGACATGAGAAACATATTGGCCTGCGTGTGAGTAAATGTGTTTGATTCATGAACATAGCTGCCTAGTTTGATGTTTCCTGTGCAAGCAGTTGTAGGCCAATCATGTAAAACTACTGCACAAATGTGCAGTTATTTTACCTTGTGTAGTCTGTTTCTAAGAAACCTTAATATACAGTTCTGAAAAGAAAGAGGTGACAATTTCTGTACTTCTCACCAGGTGGTGGCACTCTCCTACCTCTTGTACCTGCTATTCCATACTGTGTAAGGAAAAATCTGAGACTGATCAGAAAGTATACATTTGAAGGAATTCTCATCTACAAGACAGTCATAAGATATATGCTAATAACTGTGTTATACCTATACAAACCATTTTAGCAGAGACATTCAGGGTTGGAGATGTCCATTGAATATGCGGGTAGGCATAGGGTCTACTGCATGGTCTCCCATTAGGCCTTCACTGACCAGGAAAGTAACTGATGCTAAAGATACATCCATTTATTTGATCAAAGGAAGGATTAGATGTTGTTGGGCAAACGATGACATTCGAAGTGTAAGGCAAAGGGCAACATTTTCTCTCGTTTTTAATTTTTCTAATTTAAGTAGTCCTGGGAAACATAATGGAATCTCTCATTACACACAAATCTACTCACCCATACTTACACTGACACCACAACACAAACTGCAAACATCCACACTCACATAACATGCACACACTATACTGACACCATACACACACGCACGCGGAAACACACACACACTGCTGCTACTGTCTAATCTAGCCTGTTGCTTAGTCACTTTACCCCTACCTTTATGTACAGTACATACAGTAGCTACTTTAATTACCTCGTACCCCTGCACATACAGTAGACTCGTACTGGTACTCCCTGTATATAGCCGTGTTATGTTCTACTCCCTATATATAGCCATGTTATGTTCTACTCCCTGTATATAGCCATGTTATTTTCTACTCCCTGTATATGGCCATGTTATTTTCTACTCCCTGTATATAGCCATGTTATTTTCTACTCCCTGTATATAGCCATGTTATTTTCTACTCCCTGTATATAGCCATGTTATTTTCTACTCCCTGTATATAGCCATGTTATGTTCTACTCCCTGTATATAGCCACGTTATGTTCTACTCCCTGTATATAGCCACGTTATGTTCTACTTTAAAAAAATATGCAATTAAATAAACATATATTTCTCTATACTCTTAATTCTCTCTCAAATATAGTATTGATTCTAGCATAACATAGATGTTAACAAATAAAACGAACAAAGCTGTTAGTGTAAAACAAAAAAGTAAGATAATCAAATTTTATTCGTCACATGCTTCGTAAACAACAGGTGTGCACTAACAGTGAAATGATTACTTACAGGCCCTTCCCTACAATGCAGAGAGAAAGAAAATAGAGAAATAATAGAAAAGTAAAACACATAATAATAGATACGCAATGGGTAACGATAATTTGGCAATATACAAGGGATACCAGTACCGAGTCGATGTGCAGGGTACTTGTGCGAGGTAATTGAGGTAGATATGTACTGTACATAAAGTGACAGATAGTAAACAGTTGCAGCAGTATATGAGTTGAGTCAGTTAGTGCAAAAATGGTCAATGCAGGTAGTCCGGGTAGCTATTTGGTTAACTACTGTATTTAACTAACAAGTGAGGGTGGGTTGTCAGAGGGTGCGACTGGAGCAAAGGAGATATAAACATTTTGCAAAACAAACTGCTGGGGGTCTGCCTAGTTTTGGGGAGGGACAAAATGCGAGGGAACAGGAGGACTGAACAGAAAATAGTCCAACACATGGAGAGGGCATTTGGAATAGTTGAATGAATGACATATGGGCAAGTTTGAAAGTTGACAGAAGAATTGAGCAATGCATGTTTTGCAAGTTATTCTTTTAAAATATTGATTTTGTTGGTTTTAGTGCAACGTATCGTGATGTAACGTGGCTAGCCAGCTACAGTAGTTGAAGACTTTGAACAGAACAAGATACAGTGGGACAGTGAGCGCTTTAGCTCGCAACACCTCAGTGAACTGCCAGCTTTGCTAGACTAGCAAGAACACTTCTCTTTCAGTTTATCTTTACTCTTCTTTACGCTGTCGTCGAATTTGTCTTACATTTCACAGATAAGCTTGTTGCTAACGGTTTGATACCTGTCAAGTTTAACTTGTGGTTGTTGGACATGGTTTTCAATAACAGCTAGCTAGCTAAAGTTAGTCAGCCATCATTAATTTGTATTTTTCAACGTTGGACGGACTGAATGTTCACCTTTGGGATACTTAACGTTACTGTCAGTAAACAGCAACAATACAACATCAACGTTGTATTTTAAACAAGAGACAATATGCAAAAGTTCAACTCGACACACACTAGTACTCTTCCTCGGGACGCTGAGCTTCAGCAGCGTTTAGCCGACAACGGGGGAGCCGGGGAGGCGATTAAGGAAAACGGCGCTGGGAAGAATCACATCCTTGCAGAATCTGCAGACAGTTCACTCTGTACCAAGAGAAAGATGCTGGTCGCCTTGGATGTTTTCTGTCTGTTTGTAGGTAAGAATTATGGTGAACCCCCTTTGCATATTATTTCACCCTTTTACCGTTTTTATTTGACTGAATCTCAACGTAGCAGCATGACATGATTGTCTGCTTTGCATGAATTAAATTCTTAGCCTGTCTCAGTATTTCCATCTTATTTCCGAGGAAATATGCAGAGGTCAATATCATTAACATGAATATAATTAATAGTATGCATGTCACAGGATGGGAAATTATTGCACATAAATCTAGGACGGCTCACTCACATGTTGTCCAAGTGATGATAGACGACCATTTAATTAAACCCAATACATTTATTAGCACAAGTAGTTAAGGAGAAGAACCAACGGCAAAGTGCAACAGGTCTAGCAGTTCAACAGGTCACAATACAAGAATAAGTCCTTTCAAAAAAGCCAATTCAGCACACCACCAAAAGGGCAAAAAAGGAGTCTGTCTGTACTCTAAGCTAAGCACTGAAGAAAGCTGGCAGGCGAGTTGTCCCGGGAATTCTTGAGTTCCCCTGACAACCATCCATGGGGTTTTCAAGAAAATAACATTAGAATAAAACATGTTGCTACCACTTCCCTGCTTGTGTTCTAATTGCAAAAACTAAATTTGTTCATTGTTTGCTTTGCTTCACTACAGCATTATCCCTTGCCAAGTATCTAAACTCCACTGAGTTGAGCACATTCTAGAGCTTTTGAATTTAACCTCCAACTCCTTCTAGTCGCTATGCCTCGATACTTACCTTGTAGGCCTACCTATGCTTGTCCTTTGTTGCGTGCATTTCTTTTCTGAAATCCATATATTTTTTAAATAAAACGTTAATCAAATACACCCACCGATGTTTTCCTTGTTGAGATTCAATTGGCATTCGCGGCTGAGTTGCCATCTTAGAGAACCAGCAACGAGGAAACAGTCATTGGTTGTATTTGATTAACGTTTAATAATAAAAAAATATGGACTCCAGCTAACAAAGGCACGCAACAACAGAGGACAAACATAGGTACATGATAAGGGTTTAAGATTTTATTTTTATTTTTAAGTATCGACATATCGCGAGTCAGAGGTTCATTTAAGGAACTCTAGTCTGCACTCAACTCCATGGACGAGTTGAGGTACTTGGCAACAATATCTCTAATGTGTGCAACAAAGTTATTCTGCCAAATTAGGAGGCTATTATATAAATCAATAAAGCATCCGATAATGGCCCTACAGTATGAATGCTGATAGGGTTAGCAGTGTTAAGCCATAATGTGGAACATGAGGCAATCTGACAATCACACACAAACACAGAGGGACTATTGGGTTGCTGTGTCGATCAGCCTCTCTGGTGCTGGCACTATGTGAAAGTAGGGAAGAGTGGTTTGTTTTGAAGTCGTTAACATGACACAAACAAGACTATTAGGCGGAACCCGTCCAGGCAGACAGACAGGTCTGCCAGCGCACCGTTGGCGGTTACGAGCTGCCTGCTGCTTCCCAGACAGACACTGACAGACAGGTTCACTCTCACTGTACAGCCTGTTATTCCTCCTTGCCTGCAGGTATGCTATTGCCTCCTCCTCTGCTAGGTAGCATGCTTGACACTCACCTAAGTGTTTAGGAAGTGACTGGTAAGTGCCAGACAGAGACTGACTGGCCCAGAGTCAGAAGATGGGAAGGAAATATACTTTTTCAGTTCGTAGCTCAGCCTAATGAGAACACGTGGGCTGGTGTTGACTTTCCTTATCCCTGGCTGCTGGTTGCATTGCAACACTAGGATTGACTCAATCACCGGGTTGCATGCTTGAAAGAACATGAGTGAGAGGAAGTGAGAGATTTAGAAAGTGTCTTTTTAAAGTCTCTCAAGACAAAGCGCAGCATGGCATGCTTGCCATCATCTTCTACAATTCACTACCATCACCTCTGGTATCATCATCTTCCCCCATTCACCACCATCACCTCTGGTATCATCATCTTCCCCCATTCACCACCATCACCTCTGGTATCATCATCTTCCCCCATTCACCACCATCACCTCTGGTATCATCATCTTCCCCCATTCATCACCATCACCTCTGGTATCATCATCTTCCCCCATTCACCACCATCACCTCTGGTATCATCATTTTACCCCATTCACCACCATCACCTCTGGTATCATCATCTTCCTCCATTCACCATCATCACCTCTGGCATCAACCTCTTCTGGCATCAGGCTTGTTAATTTAGTAGGAAGTAGGCAGTAGGAAGCTCTCTCATCCATTTATATGCAGATGATACAATCTTATACTCATCTGGCCCCTCCCCGGATTTTGTGTTAAATGCTCCACAACAAAGCTTGCTTAGTGTCCAACAAGATTTCTCTACCCTTACCTTGTTCTGAACACCTCCAAAACAAAGGTCATGTGGTTTGGTAAGAAGAATGTCACTCTTCCCACAGGTGTGATTACCACCTCTGAGGGTTTAGAGCTTGAGGTTAGAGGTCGACCGATTAATCGGAATGGCCAATTAATTAGGGCCGATTTCAAGTTTTCATAACAATTGGTAATCGGCAATTTTGGACACCGATCATGGCCGATTACATTGCACTCCATGAGGAGACTGCGTGGCAGCCTGTTATGCGAGTGCAGCAAGGAGCCAAGGTAAGATGCTAGCTAGCATTAAACGTATCTTATAAAAAACAATCAATCTTAACATAATCACTAGTTAACGACACATGGTTGATGATATTACTAGTTTATCTAGCTTGTCCTGCGTTGCATATAATAGATGGGGTGCCTGTTAATTTATCATTGAATCATAGCCTACTTCGCCAAACGGGTGATTTAACAAGTGCATTCGCGAAAAAAGCACTGTCGTTGCACCAATGTGTACCTAACCATAAACATCAACGCCTTTCTTAAAATCAATACACAAAGTATATATTTTTACCCCTGCATATTTAGTTAATATTGCCTGCTAACATACATTTTTTTTAAACTAGGGAAATTGTGTCACTTCTCTTGCGTTCTGTGCAACAGAGTCAGGGTATATGCAGCAGTTTGGGCCGCCTGGCTCGTTGCGAACTGTGTGAAGACTATTTGTTCCTAACAAAGACAGCCAACTTTGCCAAACGGGGGATGATTTAACAAAAGCCCATTTGCGAAAAAAGCACAACCGTTGCACGAATGTACCTAACCACAAACATCAATGCCTTTCTTAAAATCAATACACAGAAGTATATTTTCTTAAACCTGCCTATTTAGTTAAAAGAAATCCAGGTTACCAGGCAATATTAAACTAGGGAAATTGTGTCACTTCTCTTGCGTTCTTTGCACTCAGAGTCAGGGTATATGCAACAGTTTGGGCCGCCTGGCTCGTTGTGAACTAATTTGCCAGAATTTTACGTAATTATGACATAACATTGAAGGTTGTGCAATATAACAGGAGTATTTAGACTTATGGATGCCACCCGTTAGATGAAATACGGAACGGTTCTGTATTTCACTGAAAGAATAAACGTTTTGTTTTCGAAATGATAGTTTCCGGATTTGACCATATTAATGACCTAAGGCTTGTATTTCTGTGTGTTATTATGTTATAATTAAGTCTATGATTTGATAGAGCAGTCTGACTGAGCGGTGGTAGGCAGCAGCACGCTCGTAAGCATTCATTCAAACAGCACTTTCGTGCGTTTGCCAGCAGCTCTTCGCTGTGCTTCAAGCATTGAGCTGTTTATGACTTCAAGCCTATCAACTCCCGAAATTAGGCTGGTGTAACTGATGTGACATGGCTAGCTAGTTAGCGGAGTGCGCGCTAATAACGTTTCAATCGGTGACGTCACTCGCTCTGAGACCTTGAAGTAGTTGTTCCCCTTGCTCTGCAAGGGCCACGGCTTTTGTGGAGCGATGGGTAACGATGCTTCGAGGGTGGCTGTTGTCGATGTGTTCCTGGTTCGAGCCCAGGTAGGGGCGAGGAGAGGGACGGAAGCTATACTGTTACACTGGCAATACTAAAGCGCCTATAAGAACATCCAATAGTCAAAGGTATATGAAATACAAATGGTATAGAGAGAAATTGTCCTATAATAACTACAACCTAAAACTTCTTACGTGGGAATATTGAAGATTCATGTTAAAAGGAACCACCAGCTTTCATATGTTCTCATGTTCTGAGCAAGGAACTTAAACGTTAGCTTTTTTTACATGGCACATATTGCACTTTTACTTTCTTCTCCAACACTTTGTTTTTGCATTATTAAAACCAAATTGAACATGTTTCATTATTTATTTGAGGCTAAATTGATTTTATTAATGTATTATATTAAGTTAAAATGAAAGTGTTCATTCAGTATTGTTGTAATTGTCATTATTAAAAATACATAAATACATTATTTTTTTTTTTATTGGCCAATTAATCGGTATCGGCTTTTTTTGGTCCTCCAATATTCGGTATCGGCGTTGAAAAATCATAACCGGTCGACCTCTACTTGAGGTAGTCACCTCATACAAGTACTTGGGAGTATGGCTAGACAGTACACTGTCCTTCTCTCAGCACATATCAAATCTGCAGGCTAAAGTTAAATCTAGACTTGGTTTCCTCTATCGTAATCGCTCCTCTTTCACCCCACCTGCCAAACTAACCCTGATTCAGATGACCATCCTACCCATACTAGATTACGGAGACATAATTTATAGATCAGCAGGTAAGGGTGCTCTCGAGCGGGTAGATGTTCTTTACCATTCGGCCATCAGATTTGCCACCAATGCTCCTTATAGGACACATCACTGCACTCTATACTCCTCTGTAAACTGGTCATCTCTGTATACCTGTCGCAAGACCCACTGGTTGATGCTTATTTATAAAACCCTCTTAGGCCTCACTCCCCCCTATCTGAGATATCTACTGCAGCCCTCATCCTCCACATACAGCACCCGTTCTGCCAGTCACATTCTGTTAAAGGTCCCCAAAGCACACACATCCCTGGGTCGCTCCTCTTTTCAGTTCGCTGCAGCTAGCGACTGGAACGAGCTGCAACAAACACTCAAACTGGACCGTTTTATCTCAGTCTCTTTGTTCAAAGACTCAATCAGGGACACTCTTACTGACAGTTGTGGCTGCTTTGTGCAATGTATTGTTGTCTCTACCTTCTTGCCCTTTGTGCTGTTGTCTGTGCCCAGTAATGTTTGTACCATGTTTTGTGCTGCTACCATGTTGTGTTGCTACCATGCTGTGTTGTCATGTGTTGCTGCCTTGCTATGTTGTTGTCTTACACGGAACCCAAACCCGTTGCGCGCATGCGCTATCGTGCATAAATTTATTTTGCCCCCCCCCCCCACACCAAACGCGATCACGACACGCAGGTTAAAATATCAAAACAAACTCTGAACCTATGACATTAATTTGGGGACAGGTCGAAAAGCATTAAACATGTATAGCAATTTATCTAGTTAGCTTGCACTTGCTAGCTAACGTTAATTTGTCCTATTTAGCTAGCTTGCTGTTGCTAGCTAATTTGTCCTGGGATATAAACATTGAGTTGTTATTTTACCTGAAATGCACAAGGACCTCTACTCCGACAATTAATCCACACATAAAACGGCCAACCGAATCGTTTCTAGTCATCTCTCCTCCTTCCAGGCCTTTTCATCGTTTAACTTATATGGTGATCGCATCTAAACTTTCATTGTATTACCACGACTACCGGCAAAACAGTTCGTCTTTCAATCACCCACGTGGGTATAACCAATGAGTACCTGCTTCTATAAACCAATGAGGAGATGGGAGAGGCAGGACTTGCAGCGCGATCTGCGTCAGAAATGGGAATGAGTTCTATTTTAGCCCTTGGCGTCGCAGACGCTCGTTCTAAATGTATTTTGCGACGCTCGTGCATGCGACGTGTCCGGTCTGGTCAGCATGTTAGGTCTCTCTTTACGTAGTGTTGTGTTGTCTCTCTTGTCGTAATGTGTGTTTTGTCCTATATTCATATGTTATTTATTTTATAGATTTATTTTAAAAATCCCCGTCCCTGCAGGAGGTATTTTGCCTTTTGGTAGGCCTTCATTGTAAATAAGAATTTGTTCTTAAATGACTTGCCTAGTAAAATAAAGGTTCAATTAAATAAATAAAAGTTTACTTTTGGTTCTTTCTTGATAGATATGATTGGCGTCACTATCATCAGCTATATTGTGAATTAACAGTATGCTTTGTTCTCTAGTTGTTTCTGTCTCCTCTCCAACAGTATGTCGTGTCTCTAGTTGTCTGTCTCCTCTCCAACAGTATGTCATGTCTCTAGTTGTCTCTGTCTCCTCTCCAACAGTATGTCATGTCTCTAGTTGTCTGTCTCCTCTCCAACAATATGTCGTGTCTCTAGTTGTCTCTGTCTCCTCTCCAACAGTATGTCGTGTCTCTAGTTGTCTCTGTCTCCTCTCCAACAGTATGTCGTGTCTCTAGTTGTCTCTGTCTCCTCTCCAACAGTATGTCGTGTCTCTAGTTGTCTCTGTCTCAACTCCAACAGTATGTCGTGTCTCTAGTTGTCTCTGTCTCCTCTCCAACAGTATGTCATGTCTGTAGTTGTCTCGGTCTCCTCTCCAACAGTATGTCATGTCTCTAGTTGTCTCTGTCTCCTCTCCAACAGTATGTCATGTCTCTAGTTGTCTCGGTCTCAATTCCAACAGTATGTCATGTCTCTAGTTGTCTCTGTCTCCTCTCCAACAGTATGTCGTGTCTCTAGTTGTCTCTATCTCCTCTCCAACAGTATGTCGTGTCTCTAGTTGTCTCTGTCTCCTCTCCAACACTATGTCGTGTCTCTAGTTGTCTCTGTCTCCTCTCCAACAGTATGTCATGTCTCTAGTTGTCTCTGTCTCCTCTCCAACAGTATGTCGTGTCTCTAGTTGTCTCTGTCTCCTCTCCAACAGTATGTCGTGTCTCTAGTTGTCTCTGTCTCCTCTCCAACAGTATGTCGTGTCTCTAGTTGTCTCTGTCTCCTCTCCAACAGTATGTCATGTCTCTAGTTGTCTGTCTCCTCTCCAACAGTATGTCATGTCTCTAGTTGTCTCTGTCTCCTCTCCAACAGTATGTCGTGTCTCTAGTTGTCTCTGTCTCCTCTCCAACAGTATGCCTTGTCTCTAGTTGTCTGTCTCCTCTCCAACAGTATGTCATGTCTCTAGTTGTCTCGGTCTCCTCTCCAACAGTATGTCATGTCTCTAGTTGTCTGTCTCCTCTCCAACAGTATGTCATGTCTCTAGTTGTCTCTGTCTCCTCTCCAACAGTATGTCATGTCTCTAGTTGTCTCGGTCTCCTCTCCAACAGTATGTCGTGTCTCTAGTTGTCTCTGTCTCCTCTCCAACAGTATGTTGTGTCTCTAGTTGTCTCTGTCTCCTCTCCAACAGTATGTCGTGTCTCTAGTTGTCTCTGTCTCAACTCCAACAGTATGTCGTGTCTCTAGTTGTCTCTGTCTCCTCTCCAACAGTATGTCATGTCTCTAGTTGTCTCTGTCTCCTCTCCAACAGTATGTCGTGTCTCTAGTTGTCTCTGTCTCAACTCCAACAGTATGTCGTGTCTCTAGTTGTCTCTGTCTCCTCTCCAACAGTATGTCATGTCTCTAGTTGTCTCTGTCTCCTCTCCAACAGTATGTCGTGTCTCTAGTTGTCTCTGTCTCCTCTCCAACAGTATGTTGTGTCTCTAGTTGTCTCTGTCTCCTCTCCAACAGTATGCCTTGTCTCAGGGAGTTCCAACCTAATTTTCCCTAAATGTCAGCAGCAGATTCCTCAGGCTGTTGACCCCTCGTTATCTGACCCGTCAAGGGACTCATTTATTACCGTCACTCTGGAATTCCCCCAAGGCATCCATTCTAATGGCCTTATGTTAGGAGTGAATCCACTTCTTTGCTCAGTGTGGTCCCTTCTGTCTCAGACAGTACTTTCCTTCTAAGTTTTTACTGCAGTGAAGTAAACACGTTAACACGGTGGTATGGCATTATGAATGACTGTTATTAACACGGTGGTATGGCATTATGAATGACTGTTATTAACACGGTGGTATGGCATTATGAATGACTGTTATTAACACGATGGTATGGCATTATGAATGACTGTTATTAACACGGTGGTATGGCATTATGAATGACTGTTATTAACACGGCGGTATGGCAATATGAATGACTGTTATTAACACGGTGGTATGGCGTTATGAATGACTGCTATTAACACGGTGGTATGGCATTATGAATGACTGTTATTAACACGGTGGTATGGTGTTATGAATGACTGTTATTAACACGGTAGTATGGCATTATGAATGACTGTTATTAACACGGTGGTATGGCATTATGAATGACTGTTATTAACACGGTGGTATGGCATTATGAATGACTGTTATTAACACGGTAGTATGGCATTATGAATGACTGTTATTAACACGGTGGTATGGCATTATGAATGACTGTTATTAACACGGTGGTATGGTGTTATGAATGACTGTTATTAACACGGTGGTATGGCATTAGGAATGACTGTTATTAACACGGTGGTATGGCATTATGAATGACTGTTATTAACACGGTGGTATGGCATTATGAATGACTGTTATTAACACGGTGGTATGGCATTATGAATGACTGTTATTAACACGGCGGTATGGCATTATGAATGACTGTTATTAACACGGCGGTATGGCATTATGAATGACTGTTATTAACACGGTGGTATGGCATTATGAATGACTGTTATTAACACGGTGGTATGGCATTATGAATGACTGTTATTAACACGGTGGTATGGCATTATGAATGACTGTTATTAACACGGTGGTATGGCATTATGAATGACTGTTATTAACACGGCGGTATGGCATTATGAATGACTGTTATTAACACGGTAGTATGGCATTATGAATGACTGTTATTAACATGGCATTATGAATGACTGTTATTAACATGGTGGTATGGCATTATGAATGACTGTTATTAACACGGTAGTATGGCATTATGAATGACTGTTATTAACACGGTGGTATGGCGTTATGAATGACTGTTATTAACACGGTGGTATGGCATTATGAATGACTGTTATTAACACGGTGGTATGGCATTATGAATGACTGTTATTAACACGGTGGTATGGCATTATGAATGACTGTTATTAACACTGTGGTATGGCATTATGAATGACTGTTATTAACACGGCGGTATGGCATTATGAATGACAGTTAATCAGAGCCAAAAACCAGGATCACTTCATAATGAAGGCTTTCACTTTGGCTTTGACTTAAATACGTATGTGTGTGACCGTGTGTGTGTGTGACCAGGTAATACTGTCCCCCAGATCAAAAATACATCTAAGTGGGATGATTGATGTTTCACAGAGAGAACATTTTTCTACTGTGTCAGTATGTCTCTCAAGCATACGGATGTCTCAATCTGTGTGTGTGCATTCCTCCTGCACACATTATTGAGCTTTCAAAAGAGGAGCTCAGGTCTGAACAGAATCCATGTTCTGAGGCCATGCTATGCTAGAGACACGGCGTCCAGCAGCATAGGCAGGGTCAGAGGTGGGGGGTCAGTCATTGACGTACCTGTGGGCAGGCTGAGACAAGCTTGCCTGCCTCCTGTACGGCTGCCTGTCTCTCTCTCCAGCACAGGTGGTCCTCACTCTGTCAGTACAGTTATTTGGGCCCTTAAAAGTCATTGGAAGGTGATCTGAAGTCTTGAGTGGTTTGTGAAAACCATCAATTACAGTGACCACACAGTCATTCATATTTGCTCAGGATAAAGATTCATAGATGAAATTAGACCCAAATCAATAGCAAAATTAGAGCATGGATTTTAACTGCCTCGACTAGTCTGTGTCAAATGTTTTTGTATAGCACCTAAAGCTTCTTACGGATCATTGGGACGCTAGCGTCTCACCTCGACAACATCCGGTGAAATTGCAGAGCGCGAAATTTAAACATTCATGAAAATACAAGTGTCATACATCATTTAAAAGCTTCACTTCTTGTTAATCCAGCCGCTTCATCAGATTTCATAAAGGCTTTACAGCGAAAGCACACCATGCGATTATCTGAGGACAGTGCCCCGCCCACAAAAGCATTACATATATTTCCAACCAAGCAGAGGCGTCACTGTTACGGCTCTCGTTGGTGGTATGAAGAGTGGACCAAGGCGCGGCGTGGTAAGTGTTCATGATTCTTTTATTTAAAAAACACTCAAACAAAATAACAAACGTGAAAACGAAAGCGCACAGTTCTGTCAGGCAGAAACACTAAACAGAAAACAAGATCCCACGAAACCCAAACGGAAAATGACAACTTATATATGATCCCCAATCAGAGACAACGATAGACAGCTGCCTCTGATTGGGAACCACACTCGGCCATAACAAAGAAATTGAAAACATAAACTTTCCCACCCGAGTCACACAATAATAGGGATCTCTAACGTCAGGGCGTGACAGTCACGAAAGTCAGAAATAGCGATAAAATAAATCACTTACCTTTGAAGATCTTCATCTGGTTGCAATCACAAGGGTCCCAGCTACATAAAAAAATGTCCTTTTGTTCAATAAAGTCCTTCTTTATATCCCAAAAAGTCAGTTTCATTGGCGCGCTTGACTCAGTAATCCACCGGTTTCCCTCGTTCAAAATGCATACAAATGAATCCCGTAAATTACCAATAAACTTCTTCCAAACATATCAAACAACGTTCCTAATCAAACCTCAGGTACCCTAATATGTAAATAAACAATCAAATTTAAGACGTGGAATACCGGAGACCATTACCGGAGATAAATAACGAAGTACGCGCCCTCACCGGAACGCGCAACAAACACTACAGCCAAAATGGGAGCCACGTACTAAAACTACAAATTGTAGCTCATTTTTCAAAAAACAAGCCTGAAACTCTTTCTAAAGACTGTTGACATCTAGTGGAAGCCCTAGGAACTGCAATCTGGGAGGTATTCCTTTTATATTCCCATTGACATCCATAGTAATCAGGGGTGAGCTGAATAAAATAAAATTCTGGATGGATTGTCCTCGGGTTTTCGCCTGCCATATCAGTTCTGTTATACTCACAGACATTATTTTAACAGTTTTGGAAACTTTAGAGTGTTTTCTATCCAATACTACCAATTACATGCATATCCTAGCTTCTGGGCCTGAGTAACAGGCAGTTTACTATGGGCACAGGCAGTTTACTATGGGCACCTCATTCATCCAAACTTCCGAATACTGCCTCCTAGCCCGAAGAAGTCTTTAAGCTCTCCTTCGTACATCAGCTGATATCTCAAAGTGCTGTACAGAAACCCAGCCAAAACCCCAAACAGCAAGCAATGTAGGTGTAGAAGCACGGTGGCTAGGAAAAACTCCCTAGAAAGGCCAAAACCTAGGAAGAAACCTAGAGAGGAACCAGGCTATGAGGGGTGGCCAGTCCTCTTCTGGCTGTGCTGGGTGGAGATTATAACAGAACATGGCCAAGATGTTCAAATGTTCATAAATGACCAGCATGGTCAAATAATAAATAATCACAGTAGTTATCGAGGGTGCAGCAAGTCAGCACCTCAGGAGTAAATGTCAGTTGGCTTTTTTAGCACGTCCGGTGAACAGGTCAGGGTTCCATAGCCACAGGCAAAACAGTTGAAACTGGAGCAGCAGCAAGGCCAGGTGGACTGGGGACAGCAAGGAGTTATCATGCCAGGTAGTCCTGACGCATGGTCCTAGGGCTCAGGTCCTCCGAAAGAGAGAAAGAAAGAGAGAAGGAGAGAATTAGAGAGAGCATACTTAAATTCACACAGGACACGGATAAGACAGGAGAAGTCCTCCAGATATAACAAACTGACCCTAGCCCCCCGACACATTAACTACTGCAGCATAAATACTGGAGGCTGAGACAGGAGGGGTCAGGAGACACTGTGGCCCCATCCGATGATGGAAGGATATAACCCCACCCACTTTGCCAAAGCACAGCCCCCACACCACTAGAGGGAAATCTTCAACCACCAACTTACCATCCTGAGACAAGGCCGAGTATAGCCCACAAAGATCTCCGCCACGGCACAAACCATGGGGGGGCGCCAACCCAGACAGGAAGATCACATCAGTGACTCAACCCACTCAAGTGACGCACCCCTCCTAGGGACGGCATGAAAGAGCACCAGTAAGCCAGTGACTCAGCCCCTGTAATAGGGTTAGAGGCAGAGAATCCCAGTGGAGAGAGGGGAACCGGCCAGGCAGAGACACCAAGGGCGGTTCGTTGCTCCAGAGCCTTTCCGTTCACCTTCATATTCAATCATATGACCTACTGAAGAGATGAGTCTTCAGTAAAGACTTAAAGGTTGAGACCGAGTCTGCGTCTCTCACATGGGTAGGCAGACCATTCCATAAAAATGGAGATCTATAGGAGAAAACCCTGCCTCCAGCTGTTTGCTTAGCAATTCTAGGGACAATTAGGAGGCCTGCGTCTTGTGACCGTAGCGTACGTGTAGGTATGTACGGCAGGACCAACTCGGAAAATTGGATTAAGGATAGGGATAGCATTAACCTCAGAGCGAGTTCAAAGGTCCACTTCTTTCCTGCTTATCTACGCTCGCTTTCCCGCTCTTTCTTCTCCTTGCTTCAACCATTTTGGGATGGAAGGTGTCCCAGAAGAGGGGAGGACGCGTGGTGAAGTGCGCGTGTTCGTGCGTGTGTGTTTTCTTGGGTATACAGTATGTTTGTGTAAGTGGGCTTGTGTTTCTGTTCAGCTGGCAGGGAAAGCTGTCGAGTGAGACCGTGAGAGGGCCAGCATGCTACAGCATGCCACTGCGTCAGGAATATTTTAAGCAGTCCTCTCACTCTGGGCCTGTGTGTGTAACCATGCGTGTGAGTTTGTCTCTGTGTTTTTAGTGCTCTTGCATGGTCATGTTGAACAGTATGCGTTTGTGTGCATGTGCCTCTGTTTACAAATTCACTGATGCATTTTCACTCAATGTTTTTAGCCCTAATGGAATGCATGATGAAGTCATTACATGGGAACATGGCAGTATTATGACGTTGACAGATGCAGCTTCCAATAAAAGAAACCCAATCAAACGATTAGCTGAAGTAAAGACCCCTGCCAACTAATTTCAGCACTTATATTTAGTTTTGGAGAAATTATTTGCCTCCAGTAAGTTTAAGAAACATTGCCTTGTGCCTTGTAATTCCGTTATAAAAAACACACATTATCTTTCAGGTAGACCAACCAGTTAGTAATAGTGTTTTTACTGATATCAAGTTGATTAATTATTAAGTGATTAAAACTTGTAATTCTTTTACCAAATTGGTAATTGAATTACTGGAAAATTTGAATTTAAAGGAATTACTGCAATTAAATTGACTACAATGGGAAATCATAGTAGTCACAAACCACAGATGGGTCACCTGCTACTGTCCTCCCTTCAACTGACATACTGTTATGTTCAGCTCATAACTGTTTTCCCCCCTCTTTCTGTCATCTGGGGGGGCCGCATAAGTTGTTTTTCGGTCCAAGTAGTGTAAATAAAATAAAAAAATTATCTGGTTGGAAAAACGCTTTCAGTGTAAACTTAAATGACTAAAGCCACATATAAAGTAAGTAGAAAAGACAATGGACCTATATATTTTAAAATACTGTAAAACGTATTAGAGAGAGGCTTCTATTTGAGTCAGGTGTCTATTTCTGTAATTGCACACAGCTTTTGCTAATTTGCATAGTTAATTGTCTAATTCCAGTATTTACTTCCAGAATTGTAATCATTTTCTTAATTTCCTTCACAAATATGTTATCATTTACACACTGTCACATTTATTTTATCATAGTATGCCTCTCTCTCTCTCTCTCTCAAAAAAAACAACCTTTTCCTTGACAATAATTATTCTCCTTTGACTGTGCATTTTCACCAGTTTTTCAATTTTTTAATATATATTTTTTAATTATTCTTTTTTGGGGGGAGGGTTCTGTACTGTCGAAGTTGTTGACTGTTTTTGTGCTTGCCAGTTAGCTAGCAGTTCTCAGCTGTTAGCAGCAAATGGCTAGAAGATACTTAATGGCGATTAAAAAAAGATAGTTGCCATAATTTTTTTGAGTCGTTACTGAATTATTTAATGTAACAAATCAAACATTAAACTGCTTTAAAAAATTCATGGTAATTCATGGTAACCTCCGTAAACAATTAATTTAGACCCACCGTTTCTTTGAAACTGCCGTTTATTTGCTGAAATGTGTGCCGCTGCCCGGCTATTAAAAGGTACGGGTGGCTATTTGAGACTGCTTTTAATTGAAGTTTTACGGTACTGTAATCTTTGAAAACTAACAATCACCAAAATGAAAGGTAGACAGTCATGGAGAATAGAAAATTCCCAAAACATTAATATATCAGTATTGATTTTGCTATTATGTTTAAGAAAAAGAACATGGAATTAGCTATGGCAAAATGCATAGAATTGCAGGAAATTACATTTAAAACTACAAACAATTCTCTACACCGCCTAGATAGGAGCCTCTAAATAATTCAGAAATTCAGCCTCACCGATGGGTTGGTCACGCCCATTGGCCTGAAACAGCCCCCGGCTGGGTGAGGCAGGGTGGGGAGTGGGAGCAGTGGCTTTCTCCTCTGTAGGTAAGGATCCACTGCAGTTTCTGGTTCCCCCCCAACCCCCCATTCCCTGTCTGTCAAAACAAATGAGTCCTCCTTCTACCCCCTGCTCCTCCATGTTGGCTTTCAGACAGCCCCCCTCCTGGTGCCCTCCCAGCATGGCCCCCTATCTACCCCATCATCCTATCCTCCTGACACATCTTACCTGCCGGATCCCCCTTTATCCACCTCAGCCCCAACCCTCTTCTGTCTGGCTGTCTGAAGCTCTTCCAACCACAGACAAACCACTAAACCAAACAGTCTGACAGCCCAGTCCTCACTGCACATGTCATATACCACAGACAAGCAGACAGAGCACTCCCCCCACCCTTACTGTCACACTGCAGACAGACAGCCGCCTCTCCAGCCACCCAGCCTGAACCACACACACCCTTACCTTCACGCTACGCCACAGACCACCAAACCCCTTTACATACATACCACCGAGACCGCCAGGCAGGCAGGCAGGCCCCTTTATGTTCCCCTACTCTCTGTCAGCCATCCCTCGCCACACATACCCTTAGCTCCAGAGCACGGCTGCAGTGCTGCAGGAAGAAGTCAGTGGAGTGTGGTTAGAACAGAGAGGCTAGGGGGAAGCGTGTCTGGACCTGACGACAGCTACAGTAACAGTTACACAGCCTGGAAACTAGAGACAACACTACCGATAGTGGGTGGGAGGGGGGGGGTTCAGAGGCTTGGAAATTGGAAGTAGGCTATAGCTGCAGTCTTTCATCTCTTCCTCCTGACTTGTTTTTTGAGTTAGCTCTGTTGTTTCGTGGGAACTATGGACAGATAGTGTTGCTGCCTATGGACAGATAGACCGTGTATCGAGTGATTATGTTAGTGATTATGTGTACAGTAAATAACGTTCTGGTTGTGTGTGTACGTGAGTCCAACTGCAGCAGATGCTGCTGATATCAGATAGTCAGTGAGATGCCGTTGGGCTGTTTTTGTTTCCCAGGCTTTGTCCTTTGATGATCAGTCTTTTTGTGTAGGCATCATGGCAGACAAAACAGTGGGCAGTGCACCCAGTTAGAACAATCCAGACAATTTAGGAGAATGGACAGCAACGCCCCCCCCCCCCCCCATCCTGTACCACCTGGATCAACCCAACAAGTAAACGCTGGGAGAAAGGACACCGTAGTGCTCATCCACACACACACACACACACACACACACACGCGCACACGCACACGGACACACACACGGACACACACACGGACACACAGGTGTGAGCCAGGTAAGCCTCAGACAGGAGATGAAGTCATTGGCACCTGGGCTGTGATTATGACTAGTAAACCACCATCCTCCTGATTATTAGAGCGACTGTGTGTGTGTGTGTGCGTGTGCGTGTGCGTGTGTGTGTGTGTTGCACACCCAACTACTATTTTATACAAAGACTCTTTGTCCTTAAATGTCAGGTGAAACACAAAAGACGTCTGGTCCTGCTCTGACTCTCACTAACTCAACCCAGATAGAGATCACATACACACTATGTTGTGGCCAGGACACATTGTCTAAGAACAGTCTTCAGGGAATAGAAGTCCAGCTCTGTATAGTAGACACATCTACCAGTTACAGTGCTATTATTAGGGATTACAGCAGGGTTTACTAAAGTTAGAGTAACAGCACTTCATAGGTGTATAAAATAGATTCACTACACCAGTTACAGTGCTATTGTTAGGGATTACAGCAGGGTTTACTAAAGTTAGAGTAACAGCACCTCTCTATGTAATGATTCACTACACCAGTAGCAGTAGATTAACTTCTGGATAAACAAGCAGCTTAGACCTGAGGTTGAGGACCAGAGGCCCTGGCACTGGCCCTAGAGGCCTGCCTGGCTGAAGAGAGATGGACCACCCCTGGAGGGTAGTAGGGGAGCGTTCTCCTCTCTGCCCCAGTGACTGTCCCCTCCCCTGCCTAGGACAGCAGGCCAAGTGGGTGGTTGGTTGGGGTCACCCCTCAAGAGATCCAGTGGTCACTGGTCACTCAGCACCCATGGTATACTATATAGTGACTGTCACCTAAAATGTTGGTTGATGCCTTGTTGAGTAGTAGGCTATGTTACAGTCTAGTATTGATATTCATGTGTTAATAATATACTAGTACTGTTTAGTGAAGCTGTTAGTTTGGGTCTGTCTGTGTGTTTGTTCAGTGCCTGTCTACGGGTTGTTTAGTTTGCTGTGGTTTCTTTGGCTCCAGGATGGTTTATTTGGTTAGCTATGGTTGGTTGAGGTTTTTGTGGGTAGTTTGGGTTTTGATGTGGCTTGTTTGGTTGCGTGTTAGTCCATGTGGTTTTTTGTGGGTTGGTTGTGTGTGCAAGTGGGGTTTGTGTGTTCTGGAGGCATTCTGCTGGACGAGGCGAGGTCCTGTTTACAAAGCAGGTCCCAACAGAGCCCAGTTCTCTGACCCTCACATTCCAGAACCACTGCTAATCGTCTCCGTCTGTGAAACACTTCACCACATCTCTCAATTCTCAATCTCTCTCTCCCTCTCTAGAGCCCCCCAACCCCTTATCCATCCCCCTCTCTCTCCCTTTCTCTGTTTGTCAATTTTCCGTACCCCCTCTAACCATGTTTTCCAGTCTTTTGAGTTTGACACTGTTTTATTGACTGGTACACATTATGAGCAATATGCCCTCAAAGCATCCGCATAAATAACACACATAATAACTAACAAGTAACATCTGCCCCCCTCCTCCTCCCTCCTGCTCTCTCTCTTTCAGTCTTTATTCTCTTTCTCCATGGCTGTTCTGTTTTTTCTCTGTGTTGTTGTTCTCTTCTCACAGTGAGCTCATTCTGGGCTGTGGTCATAGAAGTGTAAATTAGAACCAGAAGAGTTTCTTAAGAGTGAGGCACATATCCCCTCTCCTCTCATTCCCTCACCCTCTCTCTCTTCCTGTTTCTCCTCCCTCTCTCGGTCTCTCCCTTTGATTATTTGAAAGCATTCCCACTTTGAGAACTCCGTCCAGCAGCACATTTGGCCCGTGTGTGTGTGTGGGTCTGTGTTCGTGTTTTTCTCTCTCCTCTCTGTTTCTCTCCCTCCCTCTCTCTCTGCTCCACTCTGCTCTGCTGCTGTGTCCTCTGAGGCTGCTCTTGGCCAGGTGCAGCGGTTTGCTCACAGCTGCCTGACAGATGAGGTGAGGGGCTCTGGAGTGTCTTTTGCGTCTTCTTGTGAAAGCGTTTAGAGCCGGTGTAAACCCCAGTGTAAAGACTGGAACTTTACTGGGCCTGGCTGAGACCTCTCAGACCTCTGAGGTTGTATAGGCTAGGTGCAGGCTCGGTTGACAGTGTGTGTTCTGCTGCAGAACACATCACATATGTGTTCTGTGTGTTCTGCATGGTTTCACAGTGGTGTGTGTTTGGGAAGTTTGTATAAGATGTGTTTTGTGGATTGAGGTTGGATTGTGGCAAACTGGCGGCCTCTTTTTTTTGTGGACTGTTGTTTGAGAGTAGCATTTTGAGGAGCTCTGTAAGCGAGCGTTGTTGGGTCCCGGCCATGTGAGCCCAGGCTGTCAAATCAAATCAAATTTTATTGGTCACATACACTTGTTTAGCAGATGTTATTGCGGGTGTAGCGAAATGCTTGTGTTTCTAGCTCTAACAGTGCAGTAATATCTAACAAGTAACATCTAACGATTTCAATACACACAGATCTATGTAAAGGAATGGAATTAAGAATATATAAATATATGGACGAGCAATGTCAGAGCGGCATAGACTAAGATACAGTACAATAGAATGCAGTATATATCAATGAGATGAGTAATGCAACATATATAAACATTATTAAAGTGACTAGTGTTCAATTTATTAAAGTGGCCGGTGATTTCAAGTCTATGTATATAGGCAGCAGCTCTAATGTGCTGTTTATGGACTTTAACACACAAATGTGGACATGACAACACACACATATTTACAGAGCGGTCAATACATCATTGACAGGGTCGGTCATAGTTTGCCTACTGAGTGGTTGATGGCTCCCATTACTGTGAGAAACACACTAGAGGATCCAACGCTAACGGCTCAACCAGCCAGCACCACACTTTTATTATGGCAGGAATGGAGACACTGTCCATTAGCAGACTGATAAACCAGAATAACATTGATTATAACCGTAACTCTGGCCCAGATACAGAGAGAGAGAGAGAATTGTGGTAAAGAAGTAGCCTGTTGTGGTGGATGGCCCAAGCGTAGACACCACCATGACATGTGTTTTCAGAGTAAAGCTATAAAACCTATACAGGGTTTCAGCCCCTGACCTTGTCAGTGTGTGCTTGAGTCAAGAGAACCACATCTCTCTTCTGGGCCGTTCCATATGATTTCAATCCCTTTCTGACTGCACCCCTTTTGATTTGAACAAAACCTTTCATACATGTTTGCCCATGTAGGAAGTGGTCAGAAAGGGACCCTTTTCGACCTGAATGCCAAAACATTCAGGAGATGGAGGTTCTCAAAGTTGACCCATTTTTCATACCCCACACTACCATGAGACATTCATGTCTTCATCACTGAAAAATAGAAACAGTTGAGTTTGATATAATTTTAAAGCTCAAACTATTCTATGCTTTCTTGAAAACAAGTTTTTAATTTAAAAAACTAATTTTCTAAGCATTAACATCAATTATCAAAAAATGTATAATAATCTCACAAATATTGTAGCTTTGACCCTATTTTACATTTGAGGTTTTTGTGTTGTGCCCGTCATTGGTTGACAGCATACTCTTGAATACAGGCTGGGCGTCATTTCAATCACAGAAATATAATTCATAGAATGGACCTATCCCTTCAGACCCCTGCAATTTAGCTGGTACACTATTGACATTTAAACTGAATTGAAACTTTAATTACTGCCAGAAAGAAGGCCGCCAGTCCACCCACCATTAAATGTCAACTTGAATTGGAATGTATATTCTATTATCTATATTTCTATGATTTCAATAGGTTTCCTATGGAAGATTGACAGTTTAATTTATAACAATGGATAATCCCACTCAAGTCAATGTTCTTTGACGTGTGGACCTCCCACAATCTTTGTGGCGCCATTTCAAGGCTGAAAACTCAACTTTTTTCACATTTTAGTACATTTATCAGCCAAAACATGTCACCCACCCTGCATTTAAGACTGCTGTGTGTCAACCAATGGCAGGCACAAGATGATGTAAAATAGGGTCTAAGCTACAACATATATGAACATGAAAAAAATCTGAGTTGACACAATTTTAGATAATTAACAACAAAAACAAATATATAAAATATAAAACAGTTTGACAACCCTGTTTGTAAGCTTTGAAATGATAAACACAGCTGTTATATGTTTCAGTGATGAAGACATGAATGTCTCATGGTAGTGTGGGGTATGAAAAATGGGTCAACTTTGAGAACCTCCATCTCCTGAATGTTTTGGCATTCAGGTCCAAAAGGGTCCCTTTCTGACCACTTCCTACACGGGCAAACATGTATGAAAGGTTTTGTTCAAATCAAAAGGGGTGCAGTCAGAAAGTGACTGAAATCATATGGAACGACCCTTCTGTGAGAAGTCTGTGTTAAACGAATAAAATTAAAACCACATCTTTCTCTTTAAGTGGACTGTATTGAAATATATTAGCTACGGTCACTAGTCCTTGACCTACTTGACCCAGACGATTTGGTTTTAAGGAGCGTGGTACAGTACGTGCCTGTGTAAGTACCATGGGTGGGTTGGTTGGCCCTGCCAGACTGTCACACTGACAGAAGGCAGCTGCTGCACACTAACTGTCACAGTGTGGGTCAATGGGCCATTGGATCAGACCACTCTGTTTGGGCACAGTCATTTGGTTAATTCTGGATCTTAACAGGTGTGATGGGTTCATTCTTCAGCTAGGGTTAAGATAAGCTTTGGCAGAGAGGAAGAGGTGAAGCGAGAGACATAACTGGGCCCAAAATGTGTTTTCTGCAGCAGGTGGCTTTTTGAAATGGCCCTTTAAATTAAAATCAAAAATCCAATTTTTGTTTTCATAAATTTTTACGACATAAACCATTTTGACTTTGTGGCTGTGGTAACTAGTGGAAACCGTTGTGCCTGATGTTCACATGCATATCTGGCCTCTCATTAGCTAGAATGGTCCCACCTGATCTTGCCCCCATCCCGACTGTTTTCCATCTTTTAAGAAATGTGTTTTCATTGTTAGAGCGGCCACTGGAGTATCTGGTCAAGTATTTGTATGTATTTATTTAACTAGACAAGTCAGTTAAGAACACATTCTTATTTATGATGGCCTACCTCGGCCAAACCCTAACCCGGACGACGCTGGGCCAATTGTGCGCCGCCTTATGGGACTCCCAATCACGGCCAATTGTGATACAGCTTGGAATCAAACCAGGGTCTGTAGTGACGCCTCTAGCACTGAGATGCAGTGCCTTAGACCGCTGCGCCACTATGGTTTAGGGCATATCTCACTCTTGAGTCTCTTCACTCTATTTCCCAGCTCAGGCGTAAATACACACTTAGATTGATAAGAGGATTAAGGTTAGAGAGAGATTCTGATTGAAATGGGTTTGGGACCAGCAACCCTCATCCTGCTGTACAGGGTGTTCACCAGGGGGTATGTCTGGGGAACTGAATACCACAGTGGTGCGCCGTGCTGATTTCTACAGGACTAACCCAAAGCAGGGGGTTCATGTTCCAAATTTTTTATGTTGTGAATGATCTAGGGTACCTCACGCTTTTGGAGTTTTCTCATGACCCAGAACCACCAAGTAAACAAAATCAGGGTTTGTAGCCAGGCCAACCCATATCATCTGTGACACACAGTCTATTCAGTAAACACATTTCTTAGACGATTCTCCTCCTCCAGGGTATTTAACCTGATTAGACCACAGTAATCATGTCTCTTCACCTGACTGACTGGAACCCAACGGGGGGGATAGTTTGGGATAGTTAAAGGGATAGTTTGGTAATTTGGCAATGAGGCCCGTTATCTACTTCCCCAGAGTGGAAGGAACTCGTGGATTCCATTTGTATGTATCTGCGTCCAGTATGAAGGAACTTAGAGGTAGGTTCACAAGCTGCTAACGCTAGTTAACAACTTCCTTCAAACTGCATGCAGATACACACAAACTATATCCACAAGTTCATCTGTCTCTGGGAAAGTAGATAAAGGGCCTCATTGCCAAAATCCTCATCTACCCCTTTAAGTACCTAAGTAAGGCCTCCTGATGCATATACAACATCTTTACCTTCATCTCTGTCTTTGTCCTGAGTCATGGTATTGGGTCCTTACCAACTCCAGACAACCACTCTCTCTCTCTTCTCTGGGAGAGATCTGGCTTTTCTACAGTGGTCTGGAGTTAGGCCCTTGCGTGATGTCAGAGGCTCTGTAGAGGGCTGCAGCTTGAAGTCGCACGCCATGGTGTGTGTGTGTGTGTGTGTGTGTGTGTGTGTGTGTGTGTGTGTGTGTGTGTGTGTGTGTGTGTGTGTGTGGTCTAAATGCGTCTGAAATGAGGAGCATGTGATTCTGGCAGGAGAAGTAGATCAGGCAGAGATCAGGGTCAGGTGAGATGTTTGCACTATCTCTCCTCTCGCTCTCTCCCCTCGTCTATCTCTTCTCTCTCTCTGCTGTCGTCAGAGCCTCTGCTATCTGCCTGCAACGTGTTTCCCTCTCCTCTCCTCTCCTCTCCTCTCCTCTCCTCTCCCTCCCTCCTTCTGTCTTCCTGGCCCTCCCGTGCCTTCTCTTAACCAGAGGATATGTCGTTATCTGTGTTTGGTCTTTCTCTCTGACAAACACATACTTCCAGTATTAGCAAAGGTCACAAGCAGACATTTGCTGTATACTACAGTAACTTTACCCTGCTTATAAGCCAATGACGCTACACTGCTTCCTCGTTTTCATTCCTAAATTGTATTGGCCCTTAGGTACATTGATATGTGTGTAGGTTCTTAACTGTATGTCTTGGGGTGAAAGGGTGGCTGTATGGATCTGTTTTGGTAGTATTTATGATTGACTGACTGGTACTGTGAGTGAGATATATCTGCAGAGTATTCATGGTTATATAGTGCAGGTAGACTGAAACCTGTTGAACACTGGTAGAGTCACAGAAAGTCACACTGAAGGTCAGTGAGCCATGTCCTACTCCCGTCTGCTACTGTTGATCTACAGTCTCTAATGGCCTGTGTGTTGTCCTCTCCTCCTGTCACGTAGTCTCTGAGATTTCCTGGCAGCAGCAGTGTTTGCCTGGGCCCGTTCCAGTTCCAGGCTCTATGATGAGGGAGAGGTTAATCATTAGTCCCATGCTCTCCCTGTTCCATGGGGGATAGGGCTATGGGGGCATGGGATAGGGGACTATATGATGGGCTAGAGGGGCTGTGGGGAGCAGAGAGAGGAACTAGGGTAGTTTGGAAGTTCAGAGTGAGTATAGTGGTGTAGATTTAATTTCAGATCTAGCCTTGGATTTGATTTCATCCTCCCTGCTGTGTGACTGGTGCCAGTATCATAACGAGGTTGCACAATCTTTACCCAATGAACCTTCACCAGCAGCAGGGCAGGCTGCAGCGAGGTGTGTTTGCTTAAGAAAGCCAGACCTTGACCACCCTCCTTTACGCCTTCCTTACACACAAACTTTTAATTGGTTAGCCAACCAGGAAATTAACTTGATACAGTATTAACAATCCTTAAAATAGGAAGGTAATGTGTTACTACATTGATTTAATAAATATTCTGCCAATACAGTGGTAGTTAATGTTTAATGTTGTACGCTCCTTGTGCGTCTCTGTGCCACACTACACTATTTCTATTCCCTTATAATTGGAAACAAAAGACTACTCTATTCCCTTTCTATTGGAGGTCTCTGCAGTCACGGTGTAGTCTATACTGTAGCCTGGCTATTAGTTTACTGTAAAACCCTTTGGCTTTCACCACTTTGTCATTTTCTGTGTAATAGACTCTCTCAGTATCCTCTGTTCTCCTTTCATCCTGAATAATCCTTCATTCTGCACTGTCATCTCTGTCTCTCTCTCGTCTCCCCCTCCTCCAGCCTCTCTGGTGGAGCTCCAGTATGTAAGGAATGCCAGATACTTTGGGAGATCTTGAGTCCAGTCAGTGGATGACTGACAGGCCTAAGACCCGCCCCCTCCTCAGATTGCACCCTTCTCATATAAAACAGGATCAAGGATCAATGACACTTCTTTGTCTTGGCTCACTGTGCGATGCGTCACTCTTACTCTTTTCTCTCTCTCACACACACACACACACACACACACACACACACACACACACACACACACACACACACACACTTATATATTTTCCTCTCTTTACCTCTTCCTATTCTGTCTCTTCATCTCCCTCATAACTGTGTCTAAACCCCCCTCTCTCTGTCTCTCCAGCCTCCATCCCGTTCTTTGCGTGTGAGTTGAAGGCAGTGACTCCGTACCGGAGGGGTTTCTTCTGTGGGGACCAGAGCATCACCTACCCCTACCTGGAGAGAGAGGCCATCCCTGACGCACTGCTCATCGCTGGGGGCATCGTCATCACTGGCCTCACGGTGAGACACACAACACAACACACCACTTACACACTGTAGGATCTTAATGAGTATATACACATGACATACTATCACCTCTTACACACTCACTGTAAGCAGACAAGAGGTTCACCAGGAAGTAGATGTATTTATGAGCCATTCCATATTTAGCCTTTATTTAGTCAGGTCATTGAGAAAACCTTATTTTTTACAATACGCTGTGAAAGTGTAGCGTCGTTTCTCTACCAGTATCTAGCTCAGCTTTTTTACGAAGAGGACTGATTCTAACTCTTGCTCCTCCTCTTCTTCCCCGGCCAGATTGCGCTGGGCGAGTGTTACCGGGTTCGTTTCCGTGAGGTGCAATCGCGGGCCTTCGTGCGCAACTGCTACGTGTCCTGCCTCTACAAGGAGCTGGGCAGCTTCCTGTTCGGCTGCTGCGTGGGCCAATCACTGACCAACATGGCCAAGCTGAGCGTGGGGCGTCTGCGACCTAACTTCCTGTCGGTGTGCAACGTGACATACGCCTCGCTCAACTGCGTCCCCGGCTCCTACGTGGCCCAGGTCACCTGCAGGCAGCACAAACACAAGATGGTGGAAGAGGCCAGGTCAGTACCGAGAGGGACGCCTTCCCTATTCACACTATAGGGCCAAACCAGGCCTGGCCAAACTGAGCTGGCCTGGTTACACATCCACCATAGTTGCTGGAACCGTGCAGGAAAGGACAATGTGAAAATAAATATCAGAACTAGCACAGTGCAGTTGTGGTTGGTCCTGTAATGTGAATCAAGCTTCAGTGTATCAGAGTTGGGCTCAATTCGAGCTCAATTCCTGTCAGTTCGATTGGATATGAGATTTTTCCATTGTTATGCAATCCTGAAAAGTCATGCACTGACTGGAATTGAGATGGAATAGACCCAAACGCCGCTAGTCTAGTCAAAGTGAAAGTCTGTCTTTGTGAGAAACTATTGGTATGAATGTTTATTAGCATAGATTGAGATGCAGCAATATTGACACTAGATAACTGGGTTAATGAATGACATCCCTGTTATCCCTTTATCTTTCAGGAAGTCCTTTTTCTCTGGCCATTCCTCGTTTGCCATGTACACCATGCTCTACCTGGCGGTAAGTGTCACTGGCAATTGGAGACACACACACACACACACACACACACACACACACACACACACACACACACACACACACACACACACACACACTTGCACGTGCCTGTGGCGACAAAGAACAGCACACCTGCCAAGTAACGTTTATACACTTGAAGTCACCTGCTTTAGCTGGGATTACTACAGATTAGTTGAATGAAGGAAAGAATGATCTTTGACAGTTTTAACTTTCACTGTAATTATGAAAGAAAATATTGGACACTTTGTCCCTGTAGAGATGGAGTGCACACTCACTCACACACATACTCACAAACACTCAGACATTCAAACACACTCACATACACACATTGTACATGCAAACTCTGAGAAAGGCAACTTTTCAAAAGCCGTCCTGCCTGAAATGAAAAGGGAGAGGGAGGAAGTTTTCCACAGGGAACATGAATAGAGGGAGAGATGGAGAGCAGACAGAGCACTCCTTGTTTGGGGTTTGGGGGGGGGGGGGGGGGGGGGGCTGCTGAGAGATCGACAGGCTTCTTTCAACAAGAGAACCCCACTCCCCTCCTCCCTCTTTCTCTCTCTCTCTCTCTCTACTGGACCATTGGTGAGGAACACATTGTAGGGTGAGAAATGACAGAGGAAGACAAAAGCCCATCATGGCTCAAGCATTTGTTCCCATAATGTATTCATTCACATTCTAAATGGAATTCCTCCACTTCATTAAGTCTCCAATGGTCCGGAATATGACTGGAATAATCGCAAAACTATTTACGGGAAATATATATGAAACTCATTAAATTTCAATCTGATAAAAGGAGAGGATTCACCATTCAAAAACATTGTTAATATATTTCTCGGGTCCTCCCCTCCTCACCCCTCCCCTCCTCACCCCCACTTATCAGAAAGGGACAGAGAGAAAGAGGGAGAGAAAGAGAGTGAGGCATTGAGAGCAGTTGAGTGTCCTGAGAAAAACAGGGGGCCTCATTCTTCATTCTGTCTCCTCTTCTCCCTCTATCTTCCCTCCATCCCGTCTGTGGCTTCCTGGCGAATAGCTAGTACTACTACTGCAGACTGACTGCATCCTTTAGAATCCATGGGACCTGCAGCGACATGCAGCCAGGGCCCTGGGCCAGCTGCTGGGGTTGGAGGGCAAGAAGACTGACACCTGCTTCCAGTCAGAGTGAGCCAACCCCCCTAACCAGCTCCCCTCCGGAGGAATACGTTCCACATGTCCCAGTGACAGGCCCAGGCAGCAGTCACCTCAGAAACAGCACCATGCATCTCTACAGTTAACCCCTGACCCCCCAGTCAGTCTCTGTCTGGTCCCTGACTGACACTCCTCCTCTACTGTAGTAATGATGGGGCCTGGAGGGCAAGATGAGATGGAGGAGAGGTTTATTAGGGTGCTGAGCCCAGTGTGGATGGACTAATGCCAGGTCCTCTTCCTCACCCTCTAGACGTGTGTGTGTTAACTGTGGTTAATGTACCATGTGACCAGATCACTGTGGAAAGAACGAACTACGTTGCAGTTTACGCACACACACAGACGCATGCAAAAATGCATGATAGTGCCTGCACACACACACACACTTCTCATATTTGAAGGTTCTGATCATGTGACGCTGCTCTCCTTCTCCAGTTCTACTTGCAGGCACGGTTGTCATGGCGAGGGGCCCGTCTGCTGCGCCCGCTGCTGCAGTTCCTGCTGGTGATGATAGCCGTGTACACCGGGCTGAGCCGCATCTCCGACTACCGCCACCACCCCACCGACGTGATCACTGGCTTCATCCAGGGAGGCCTCACCGCCTACTGGGTGGTAAGTGTCTGGCCCTCCCCTCCCTCTGGCTCTATGGAGCTGTGGGATTGGGAACAAATGTGTTGATGTATGATCTCCTATGTCAGTCAGGTTTACAGGATGAAATAATGTCAACCATGCCTGCCTAAACAATGACATGTCCTATCCATCTGCCTGTACAATCTGTATTTATCTATCTGCCTATATAATCTGTATTTATCTATCTGACTATATAATCTGTATTTATCTATCTGCCTGTATAATCTGTATTTATCTATCTGCCTATATAATCTGTATTTATCTATCTGACTATATAATCTGTATTTATCTATCTGACTATATAATCTGTATTTATCTATCTGCCTATATAATCTGTATTTATCTATCTGACTATATAATCTGTATTTATCTATCTGACTATATAATCTGTATTTATCTATCTGACTATATAATCTGTATTTATCTATCTGCCTATATAATCTGTATTTATCTATCTGACTATATAATCTGTATTTATCTATCTGACTATATAATCTGTATTTATCTATCTGACTATATAATCTGTATTTATCTATCTGCCTATACAATCTGTATTTATCTATCTGCCTATACAATCTGTATTTATCTATCTGACTATATAATCTGTATTTATCTATCTGCCTGTATAATCTGTATTTATCTATCTGCCTGTATAATCTGTATTTATCTATCTGCCTGTATAATCTGTATTTATCTATCTGACTATACAATCTGTATTTATCTATCTTTCTGTATAATCTGTATTTATCTATCTGCCTGTATAATCTGTATTTATCTATCTGACTGTATAATCTGTATTTATCTATCTGACTATACAATCTGTATTTGTCTCATTCTGTCCCTATATGGTGGGATCTCATCTGGGTCAGGCTGAGCAGTATAACCAGTCTCTCTGGCGGTTGGGATATATGTCTTATGTTTGATGGATTCTCTTGGTTGCCTTTGTGTGTTTGACGGATAATGTTCCATCTCTATGTATCTGTGTTTGACGGACAGTGTTCCATCTCTATGTATCTGTGTTTGACGGTCAGTGTTCCATCTCTATGTATCTGTGTTTGACGGTCAGTGTTCCATCTCTATGTATCTGTGTTTGACGGTCAGTGTTCCATCTCTATGTATCTGTGTTTGACGGTCAGTGTTCCATCTCTATGTATCTGTGTTTGACGGTCAGTGTTCCATCTCTATGTATCTGTGTTTGACGGTCAGTGTTCCATCTCTATGTATCTGTGTTTGACGGACAGTGTTCCATCTCTATGTATCTGTGTTTGACGGACAGTGTTCCATCTCTATGTATCTGTGTTTGACGGACAGTGTTCCATCTCTATGTATCTGTGTTTGACGGACAGTGTTCCATCTCTATGTATCCGTGTTTGACGGACAGTGTTCCATCTCTATGTATCCGTGTTTGACGGACAGTGTTCCATCTCTATGTATCTGTGTTTGACGGACAGTGTTCCATCTCTATGTATCTGTGTTTGACGGACAGTGTTCCATCTCTATGTATCTGTGTTTGACGGACAGTGTTCCATCTCTATGTATCCGTGTTTGACGGACAGTGTTCCATCTCTATGTATCTGTGTTTGACGGACAGTGTTCCATCTCTATGTATCTGTGTTTGACGGACAGTGTTCCATCTCTATGTATCTGTGTTTGACGGACAGTGTTCCATCTCTATGTATCTGTGTTTGACGGACAGTGTTCCATCTCTATGTATCCGTGTTTGACGGACAGTGTTCCATCTCTATGTATCTGTGTTTGACGGACAGTGTTCCATCTCTATGTATCTGTGTTTGACGGACAGTGTTCCATCTCTATGTATCTGTGTTTGACGGACAGTGTTCCATCTCTATGTATCTGTGTTTGACGGACAGTGTTCCATCTCTATGTATCTGTGTTTGACGGACAGTGTTCCATCTCTATGTATCCGTGTTTGACGGACAGTGTTCCATCTCTATGTATCCGTGTTTGACGGACAGTGTTCCATCTCTATGTATCCGTGTTTGACGGACAGTGTTCCATCTCTATGTATCCGTGTTTGACGGACAGTGTTCCATCTCTATGTATCCGTGTTTGACGGACAGTGTTCCATCTCTATGTATCCGTGTTTGACAGACAGTGTTTTATCTGTGTCTCTCCAGGCCTTCTATATTTCCTCCATGTTTAAGAACAACCGTCCAGACATGTCTCCCACCAGCATGTCTCTGGAGAGCCCCCTGTCCAGCCAACAGACCGTCTGCTAGCACCACCTGCCCCAACACACCCCTCCTCACCTACCTGGATGGATGGGGGATGGGAGAAAAGACAGAAAGAGAGAGAGAGGGAGAGACAGTCAGATAGCAGAGGTGAGCAGCACATGGAGGGACAGGGAGGGAGAGAAGGTGTGTGAAAAGGAAGGGGGATGAGATAAGAGGTAGAGCAGGTAAAGAGCGTTCTAGCAAGTACACACATGCTCTGATGAATACGTCAAGACACGCACACACAAGCAGTGCCACCTCTCTCTCACTAACACACACTACCATCTAACACACACACACACACACACCAAATCACTGTAGAGTACAACCCGTCCACATGGAGATATGCATAGTAATTTTACAGATATTTTTGTATTCGAAAAACGACAAATGTTTCTATTTTTCAAATGAGAGTCGTAGATGAAGCTGCTAATGATAATGATTTGTTCCTGTTCTAAGTAGAATATGTTTTATATGTGATGGTGGTTAGTGGGCAGTGCATTAGGTTAGCTCTCACAAACACACGGTCAGTCAGTGTCTCTAAATTATCTTCATTGGTCGTCACTTCGTTGGTCATCCTCTGACCAGCCTGGATGATGATATCATCAGCTGGACTCCACTTCTTCAGCTTGACGTCCCCTGACTCTAATTCTGTGGATGTCTCATTGACGTTCCCTGACTCTAATTCTGTGGATGTCTCATTGACGTCCCCTGACTCTAATTATGTGGATGTCTCATTGACGTCCCCTGACTCTAATTCTGTGGATGTCTCATTGACGTCCCCTGACTCTAATTCTGTGGATGTCTCATTGACGTTCCCTGACTCTAATTCTGTGGATGTCTCATTGACGTCCCCTGACTCTAATTCTGTGGATGTCTCATTGACGTCCCCTGACTCTAATTCTGTGGATGTCTCATTGTGTGAAACGAGACAGTCAGAACTGAACTGTTATTTCAGACCTCTACACGGAACAACAGCGCTGCATGGAGTGACAAACCCTGGCAACCAAATAAGGAACAAGCACTGGCCTCGTGTGCCCTCTTTACCAGTACCCTCTCCATCCTTCACCCTCTAACTACACAGCAACTAGTAGAGGATGTCATGGACAAAGACAAAAGAGAACACTTTGTATTAAACCAAGTATCTTATCTTAACTTCAGTTACCCAGGAGTGATAGGGTGGAAATCTGCTTTGCCCAGGTTACGTCCCCTCCCCTTCACTCCCACGCTTTTCCATGTCTGTACTCTGTACTAACCACTTATTACTGTGTCTCAGAGGCGGAGCTATGACTGAACCCTGTAACCTTTGACCTATTACCCTGACCTCTGAGCTGCACCTTGAGTTATGCCACTCTCACAGGGGAGCCAAAATGGCTGCCTCGTGTTGCCTATGGCAGAGGTCCCCTGTATATTCCTATTAATAGCACTTGAATTACATAATGGAACCTACTCTGATAGTATAATTGATATTATATATATTTTATCTCAAGTTTGAATAATCAGTGTTTTATTTGTCTTAATATGTCACTCATACGGTATATGTTTTAGTTTTTTTCCCAAATGATAATTATTCAAATTGAATGTAAATAGATATGTCCTTTTTATAAACCACACAGAATTTCAAAAGTATTATTAGTGCCATTTTTGGACAGTTTTTTCACGTTTATGTGTTATGTGTCTGTGTTGTTGATCAGGTACGCAGAGTTGTTGTTATTGTCATAACGACTAGACTGAGCCAGAGCTATTATCAGAAAGCTATTTCTTGTTTCCAGTTTTGTGTTTTTTGTTTTCTCTGTGAATGCCAGAATGGCTGAAAATAACCACTGTACTCAAAAAACCAAACCAATAAAATGAATGTTGAATCTTTTGACCTCCTATTGTCCTGATATTCCTTAAAATGTCTCACACACTTTTTTTCTTTCCACACAGAAACAATGTTTGTCATCTGACTGTTTATATGCTCAACAGCGTAAAGAATCAGTTGTTCGTCACACACACATGACCAGTAAGTAAGTTCAAGCTTAGTTCAGGAGAAGTTAGAGGTGAAACCGAGAGCAACAAAAAATATTGAATTCTAAAGTCACAAGGGACTTCACCTCAAGTTTCTGACTGGGAAAGAACACACCTACTTTCTCCCTCCACCACCCCGCTCTCCTTTCTCCCTCCCTTCTCTACCTCCCCCTCTCTTTCAATCCTTTTGGAGTGCAGCAGAGCGCGCTGGGCTTTTTGGGGATCATGCTGCCATGGCGATGCCTGGCTAGATAGTGGGCTGGGGAGGTGGAGGCCTTTTTATTTATTCTCTTTCTTTTCCAATCCACTTCCTGGCTGAGTGAGGAGAATAAAAGGCAGCTGAGATCAGAGTGAGAGAAAGGAAGGCTGCAGTAATGGGTGTGTATGGAGGTGAGGAAAGGGGAGGGCTGGCATGCAGTGGAAGAACGGGATGAAGGGAGAAGCTGGGGTTCAGTAATGAAGGGAAGGAGTAATGGAGCAGTTGGCAGTGGGGACGGGGTGACGGGGGAGAGAGGGAGGAGGGATTTGGGTGTGGGGCTTCGGGCTGGGAAGGAATGTGACGGTGGTTGTCAGGCCTGTTTTGTGTCAATACTGTTACTAAGAGACACATTTAATTCCTTAGCACTGTAAATGCCTGCGCTTGTGAAGATGTTGTTGTCTATCTGTTTTTGTCTAGGTCATCATTGTGTGTGTGTGTGTGTTTTCTTTTTGGGTGAGCAGGAGAGAAGAGTAGGTGCTCTACTAAGCTTACAACACAGTCTTTCAAACATGACATCTTGATTGCTCCGTAGATGTCTTCCTTGGTGACCCTTTGACCTTGTTCAAATGAATGGGATTGACAAGAGGAGGCCGATTCTCCCTCCAGTCCATAGAGCAGAGAGGCCAGACTAACTGAGGCGTGTGTCCTGTCTATCTGAAAGGTCCCACTCGTTACAGCCCTCTCCACTGTGTGAGTTGTGGCTGTAGTTTAGTATACACATACAACAGTAGCCCCAGCCGGCCTGTGGTCATTTAGATGAGGCTGATTGAGCCCTAATCTCAGCCTGTAAAACACATTACCGTCTCCACGCTCCATTCTGAAGAAAATAAAGCACACTTTCTCCCTCCTCCCCATACTTAGGGCTGGGAATTCGTTTGATAAGACATTTGTTTTTCAGATAAAGTACAGGTCTAAAAACAGAATAGTTCCATGGGCGGATGTTACGGCAGGCGATCAGAATCAATGGTGTGGAGGGAGGAAACCCTGTGATGGGTTGCTACTTACTGCAGGCAGGCTGGCAGGCAGACAGACGGGCACGTAGCTCACCTGCATACCTGTCTAGTGGAGGTGGAGAGGACACCTGTATCATACCTGCTGTCTGCCTATCATACTATCAGATGGGATAACATCACCCAGGCATTTAAAACTCCCCCACCAGGCTTCCTTTGAGGGCTTCTTTCTGGTAATGTAATGACCAAGACACTTCTATAGTCCGCCAAATACTTCTCATAATAAGGCACAGTTTCAAGCAGCTTAATGTTGTACATTGAATCAACAGTGGAGAAAGAGGAGCTATTTCTTCTTTACATATAATCTTTTCTCCCAGGGTCGGTCTCCATGGCATTACAGACATAGCCTCTGGATTGGAACTTAGTGGGGTTCTTATCCCTCTGCAGCTCAATTCTTGATAGAATTAGAAGGGATTAATGGGCTCTTTAGTATGCTTGAGTTGAGACCTGCTGCTGCTCAGCTCCATTAGACTGAATATTCCTCCATATACTCCATCTATCCCAGTAATGACAGTTTGGGAATGCTTTGGCTGCAGCCATTAAGACCTGAGACTGGAGAGCAGAGCACATTGTGTCCTGACTCCTGATACAGGCCTGTGAAAGGCATTAGTCTCTCTCTGCTCCAGCAACGCAGCGCTAGATATATCTGCCTTCATCATGTTGCACCGAGGGGATTAGACCAGGCCAGATCATTTGGTATGCAGAAAGAGAAGAGAACACGCCAAACGGTGCCAGAAATAGCTTTTCGAGCCCTGCGGGTGGACGTACGTCAGGTCTGCGATGGCAATTAGTGTGACGTGGAAACTGCAGATGGTGTGTGTGTAGTCTCAGACACGTAGCATCACACACCCCACCTGCATACTCAACCCACTGGACGACCACATGCCTCAGAGTCCACACCTGTATAACTATGATATATCTGATGGGGATAGTATCATAGCGTGGGCATTTGGGCACAGCCACACCGCCTCCAGGATAGCCGTTTTGGCAAGGATGGACCCAAGGCGGGGTGGATGGGGAGCTTTTGTAATCGTTGAATATTGATGAGTGAAGTTGCAGTTTTCTTTGCATATTTGGATCCCACCGTTGAATGTTTAATTTGTGCGTGAGACAGACTGGTAAAACAATATCCAATCTCAACATAATCAATTTAGCAGCTTCTCAAAACACATTTTTGGACATGGCTGCTGTGTCAGCCCAAACAATACTAAAGTATGCAGCAGGAAAGACGGACTATAGTATTGCATTTCCTGTTCGCTGCCAAGCCTTTAAACTTAAGAACGATTGTAACCTTTATCTAGCATTTCAGTATTTGATATGTAAATAATCTCTATTTCAAATATTGTTGCATGGCAGCAGTTGTGGCCCTTGGGGCCCGGGATGTCTAATAAACACAGCCTAACACTGAGGACGGTGAATAACACCACAGGCCCCTATTTACCTACCTGGAAGTCATTCTGTCGGATGTATATGGCTGCTCAATGTGTGGATGTTATTTTACGGTGTTTGACGGTGTGAAACAGAACATTGCCGGGTACATTACCCTGAGGGTGGTATGCTATCAAGTGCTACCACTATCTATGTCAAGGTTATCGGGGCCACTTTGCCCCCTCAGTACACACATGAACATAAACAGCTAGATTAGTCCGACAGGTAAGAATGTCTAATGGTTCCTAAGGAATGTGTTGGACTATGACAAAACATGGAGCTAAAAAACAATGTTATCTGTAGGACAGAGACAAGACACCATGTTGATAGAGATATCAAGCAACGTGTTTATACTGTACGGTCTGAAGGATGAGAGACTACATGCCTGGTGGGTGTGTGTGTGTGTGTGTGTGTGTGTGTGTGTGTGTGTGTGTGTGTGTGTCTGCATGCATGTGGGTGTGTGTTTGTGTTTACATACTCAAGTGCATGCATGCTTGTGTGTATATACTATACGCCAGGCATTGTGGGTCGTTAAGGACAGATTGGAATGTGAAAACAAGGGCTGGAGAGTGAAAGCATGGTAAGTAATAGTGAGGTGTCAGGGACGAGGGAGGAGAGACAAACCAAACATCTGGGTCCCAGGGTCAGGGTCAGTCCACAGAGCCTCACACTCCCTCACACTCTGACATGTTATCATGACATGACACTCAGTGCCTGTATCTCAAATGGCACCCCATTCCCCAAGGCCCAGGCCAAAAGTAGTGCACTAGGTAGGGAATAGGGTGCATTTGAGACACATCCAGGGTCTGTTTATAGAGGCTGAAGAGCCATGTAGAGTAACACATGTATCTGCTCTGCAGTTCTCCATTTCTCTGCACTTATTCATCTGCAGTCTGCCAGCGATGAGCTGACACTAGACCAGTCCATTTTAGAGAATGTTGAGGTCTGCAAACAATTATGTAGTTGACATTGACATAATGGCTTACTTATTGTTGTTGTTGCGTGGTGCTGTGAGATGTTCTTTTGGGTCATACATTATGTTAACTATTACAAAGAATTGTAGTACAATGTGTGTGTGTGGTGTGTGTGTGAGAGTGCGCATGTGTGTATAGTGTGTTTGTGTGTACAGTATGTGTGTGGTGTCAGTGATGGGGAGGAAGGTGGTATCAGTGCAGTGGTAGTACCAGTACTTCCTCTCCCGTGTTCACAGCTGAAACAACAAGGAGGACTGGACAACCTAGTGGGGTTGAGGTCACAGGGACCAACGTGTGTATGTGTGTGCGTGTGTATGTGAGAGAGTGTGCGTGTGTGGCGTGTGTGTGTGTGTGTATGTCTTGGCAACGAGTTAAGCCAAGATGTAGGAATGGCTTGGATACACAAGGTGTTGTCACGCTGAGTGCTGATCCTCTGGCCGTAGATACAAGACAAAGACAATAATCAGTGTTAAAATGGGGTGACATCCACACGCATGAACCACTTATATTATCTCTGTCCTTATTAGAACAGTGGCAAACATGTCGCTCAAACACTTTGTTTCTATACTTCTCTCAAACTGTACAACCTGCTTATAACATCCTATTCTAAAGTAGGTGTACAGACACAGTAGGCCAAAGGTCAGCTATTGTAGTAATTGGCCCAATGACAGAATGACACGGTTTCACAGCGATCCGTCTGCCTGCTGTTACCATGGTTATTAGTGTGACCCGAGGGTGTTGAGTTATGACAACGTCTCTCTTGTAGTTACTGTTCCTCTTCCCTTTGGTGGCCAGGATGGATGGGAATCCTCTGGAACCCTCCGCAATCACCGGAAATGATGAGGAATGATGAGGAATGATGACAGCCGTATGGAAGCATTCCAGGCACCAGGAGGAGCCTGCCTGTCTGGACAGCACCGCCAGCCACCCTCGCTCCCTCTCTTGGCCTAGTGTTTCAACTTCCATCCGTGACCTGTGCTGACCTGTCCCCCCTCCATTCAGGTGAGTACCTGAGCACCTCACTGATCCCACGGGACAATAGAGGATAGACAATGGTTTATCCCAACAAAGCCCGTGTTTATTTAACAGCACGGCTCACCCAAATGTGGACAGCTTAAGAGCTGGGTTCCTTCCATACATAAACAAGGAAGTGAGAGAGAAGAAGGACATTCCCATTCCAGGTCATTTATACCACTGTTACTTCTGCTCCCCTTTCCCAATCTCTGGTGTCCGTCAGTCATCGGTGGTGAGGTAGCTAGCTGGCTTTAGTAGTGAAAGAGAGGAAGCAGTGCACACCAGGGCAAGGGAATTATACAGTACGAAGGAAGGAAAACAACCTGTAGAGAGAGTTTGTAACCTGATGTGAGTTTTGTCCTGACATTTACTTCCACCACATGAGTGCAGTGCACAGTAATAATACATTCTCTGACTTGGAGTGTTGTGTGTTTGAGCGATTGTACGCTACGTATGTTTGGCTGTATGGGAGTGTGTGTGTGAATGTTCTTGGTGTGTTTATATTTGTGTTTAGGGACTGCAGAAATACACACGGTGCTGTCTGTGTGAAATCCTGATTGTTTCTGAGGATTATCCTCCACAATACTGGGCTTTATCAGAAGGGCCAGTACTGGTGTAACAAGACACTCTTTACCCTGGGTTCACTGAGCGAAGGAACAGAACTAGAGCCCACACCAACAAGCCTCAACAAGGGAAGAGGGAGAAGGGAGAGGAAGAAGAGGGGTAGCGAGAGGGAGAAGAGAGTGGTAGAGAGAAAGTAAAAGGGAGAAAAGAGAGGAGAAGAGAATGATAGAGAGAAAGGGAGAGAGAGAAGTGTAGATGAGATGAGAGATAAAGAAGAGGTGGAGAGAGAGGAAGAGAGTGTAAAAGGGAGACAATAGAGGAGGAGAATGGGAGAGGAAGGATGAGAACAGAGAGAAAGAGAGAAAGAGAAGGGAAGAAGAGAGAGGGGAAAACAACAGCGGTTCAGAAAGAGAGTGATTTGTTTGTTTGACAGAGATCCCTCTCAGGAGATTCTTCTCTGGAGAACAGATTCATAGGGGCTGTCCAAGTGACTTGCTATGGTTGTGCAATACGTGACCTAACTGTACGTGAATAAGCAGTGCATCACTGTGACATAGTACAGGAAATGACTGTGACATGAGTAGCCTATACTACATTCAGTTCCTGTAATCTATGCACGTGAGGATAGGCCCCTGGGCACACAAAGCATACACAAACAGACACAAACAGACACAAACAGACAAACAGACAAACAGACAAACAGACACACACACACACACACCCACACCCACACCCACACCCACACACACACACACACACACACACACACACACACACACACACACACACACACACACACACACACACACACACACACACACACACACACACACACACACACGCACACACACACACACACACAGGTTGTCTTGGATGTCTCAGATCAGGGTGTGAGGGAGAGGTGGTCAATGTGATTGTTTTATTCCCTCCCTTTTATAAGACTTTCTCAGAGAGCTCAGGTTGCTCTGCTTCATCGCTGCATAGAGAGAGAGAGAGAGAGAGAGAGAGAGAGAGAGATGTGGTTTTTGGACGAGGAGGGGTTTTGGCTCGGTCTAGAAGTGGCTGAGATATGGGAAAGGGGGATGAGGTATGGGGATTTGTGGGTTAGCATATTCCCATGCCAACTCTACTCGTAGTACCCTTAAATAACTCTCTATGACTATGTAATGAACTTTATTTTGTGAGTCTTACGTTAATCTAGACATGTGGGCTACATACTAACTACATGGTGTGTGTATGAAAGTACATTTAGCGTGTTTATGTGTTTATGTGTATTACAGTGTGATTACTGTTGGCCACAGCAGCTCAGTGCAGCTCTGTGGAGCTCTAACACAGACCTGGTTAGAGCTCCACAGCACAGACCTGGTTAGAGCTCCACAACACAGACCTGGTTAGAGCTCCACAGCACAGACCTGGTTAGAGCTCCAAAGCACAGACCCGGTTAGAGCTTTAAAACACAGACCTGGTTAGAGCTCCACAGCACAGACCTGGTTAGAGCTCCACAACACAGACAAGGTTAGAGCTCCAAAGCACAGACCCGGTTAGAGCGCTACAACACAGACCTGGTTAGAGCTCTACAATGCAGACCTGGTTAGAGCTCCACAACACAGACCTGGTTAGAGCTCCACAGCACAGACCCGGTTAGAGCTCCAAAGCACAGATCCGGTTAGAGCTCTACAACACAGACCTGGTTAGAGCTCCACAACACAGACCTGGTTAGAGCTCTACAACACAGACCTGGTTAAAGCTCTACAACACAGACCCGGTTAGAGCTCCACAGCACAGACCTGGTTAGAGCTCTACAACACAGACCTGGTTGGAGCTCTACAACACAGACCTGGTTAGAGCTCCACAACACAGACCTGGTTAGAGCTCCACAGCAGAGACCTGGTTAGAGCTCCAAAGCACATACCTGGTTAGAGCTCTACAACGCAGACCTGGTTAGAGCTCTACAACACAGACCTGGTTAGAGCTCCACAGCACAGACCTGGTTAAAGCTCTACAACACAGACCTGGTTAGAGCTCTACCACACAGACCCGGTTAGAGCTCCAAAGCACAGACCTGGTTAGAGCTCTACAACACAGACCTGGTTAGAGCTCTACAATGCAGACCTGGTTAGAGCTCCACAACACAGACCTGGTTAGAGCTCCACAACACAGACCTGGTTAGAGCTCCATAACACAGACCTGGTTAGAGCTCCACAGCACAGACCTGGTTAGAGCTCTACAACACAGACCTGGTTAGAGCTCTACAACACAGACCTGGTTAGAGCTCTACAACACAGACCTGGTAAGAGCTCTACAACACAGACCTGGTTAGAGGTCTACAGCACAGACCTGGTTAGAGCTCTACAACACAGACCTGGTTAGAGCTCCACAACACAGACCTGGTTAGAGCTCCACAGCACAGACCTGGTTAGAGCTCTACAACACAGACCTGGTTAGAGCTCCACAACACAGACCTGGTTAGAGCTCCACAGCACAGACCTGGTTAGAGCTCTACAACACAGACCTGGTTAGAGCTCCACAGCACAGACCTGGTTAGAGCTCTACAACACAGACCTGGTTAGAGCTTTACAACACAGACCTGGTTAGAGCTCTACAACAAAGAAACTCCATAGTGTGGAAATGGCCTTTCAGATGTCCTGGCCGTGGTCACACACCGAAACACACAGACAAACGAACGCGGGCACGCACACACTACAGCCCCCTGCATATTCCACCCTTGGTCGACCCTGAGACCAAAGCACTTCAGAGGGCCGTGGTGGGTCTGCAGCCGGCCTGCCCTTCCTCTGGAGATGGTGCTCATCTTTGATCCCACACCATGAGAATAGGGATTACGCTGAAGACTGTTTTAGTTGAATGGAGTTCTATAAGACTTTTAGGCTTTTCTTAGCCTGTTTTCACAGTCTTCACACAGATCTAGGGTGGTACTTTGGGGACTGTAACATCTACAGACCTATGTTATGTTCCTCATTCTCTGTCTCTGTCTTTCTGTCTCTCTGTCTGTCATGCGCTGACCAACTGGCAAGTGTCTTCACTGACATTTTCAACCTCTCCCTGTCCGAGTCTGTAATACCAACATGTGTCAAGCAGACCACCATAGTCCCTGTGCCCAAGAACACTAAGGTAACCTGCCTAAACGACTACAGAGCCTTAGCACTCACGTCTGTAGCCATGAAGTGCTTTGAAAGGCTGGTCATGGCTCACATCAACACCATCATCCCAGAAACCCTAGACCCACTCCAATTTGCATACCGCCCTAACAGATCCACAGATTATGTAATCTCTATTGCACTCCACACTGCCCTTTCCCACCTGGACAAAAACAATACCTATGTGAGAATACTATTCATTGACCACAGCTCAGCATTCAACACCATAGTGCCCAGAAAGCTCATTACTAAGCTAAGGACCCTGGGACTAAACACCTCCCTCTGCAACTGGATCCTGGACTTCCTGACGGGCCGCCCCCAGGTGGTAAGGGTAGGTAACAACACATCCGCCACGCTGATTCTCAACACAGAGGACCCTCAGAGGTACTCCCTGTTCACTCATGACTGCATGGCCAGGCACGACTCCAACACCATCATTAAGTTTGCAGATGACATAACAGTGGTAGGCCTGATCACCGACAACAATGAGACAGCCTATAGGGAGGAAGTCAGAGACGTGGCCGTGTGGTGACAGGACAACAACCTCTCCCTCAACGTGATCAAGACGAAGGAGATAATTGTGGACTACAGGAAAAACAGGACCAAGCACACCCCATTCTCATCGACGGGGCTGTAGTGGAGCAGGTTGAGAGCTTCAAGTTCCTTGGTGTTCACATCACCAACAAACTAACAGACAGTCGTAAAGAGGGCACGACAAAACCTATTCCCCCTCAGGAGACTGAAATGATTTGGCATGGGTCCTCAGATCCTCAAAAGGTTCTACAGCTGCACCATTGAGAGCCTCCTGACTGGTTGCATCGCTGCTTGGTATGGCAACTGCTCGGCCTCTGACCACAAGGTACTACAGAGGGTGGTGCGTACGGCCCAGTACATCACTGGGGCCAAACTTCCTGCCATCCAGGACCTCTATACCAGGGGGTGTCAGAGGAAGGCCCTAAAAATTGTCAAAGACTCCAGCCACCCTAGTCATAGACTGTTCTCTCTGCTACCGCACGGCAAGTGGTACCGGAGTGCCAAGTCTAGGTCCAAGAGGCTTCTAAACAGCTTCTACCCCCAAGCCATAAGACTCCTGAACATCTACTCAAATGGCTACCCAGACTATTTGCATTGCCCCCCTCTTTTACATCGCTGCTACTCTCTGTTGTTATCGATAACTCTACCTACATGTACATATTACCTCAATTACCTTGACTAACTGGTGCCCCCGCACATTGACTCTGTACCAGTACCCCCCTGTATATAGTCTCGCTATTGTTATTTTACTGCTGCTCTTTAATTACTTGTTACTTTTATTTCTTATTCTTATTTGTATATATATATTTTTTTTAACTGCATTGTTGGTTAGGTGCTCGTAAGTAAGCATTTAAGGTCAACACCTGTTGTATTCGGGGCATGTGACTAATACAATTTGATTTGATTTTGTCTTTGTTTCTCTCTCTCTCTGTCTCTCATGGTCTCCCTCGGTCTCTCTCTCTCTCTCTCTGCCCTAGAGGCTGACAGTCAGTGGGGTTTAAGCTGTGTCCATTCACAGCTGCCTCTCTGGAAGTCCGTAATACCTTATTGGGCTGTTAACGTGATATTGTTTTCAGAAATGGAACCCATCCGGGCCTGCTGTGTGTTTTCATTGTGGTCGTTTTTCCACACGGTGTATTTTAAAACTGTGCCTGTAAGCCATGTAAACACTGGCCAAACAGGGTTCCTACTCCCAGTGTAGGGTAATGTTATTGTTATCACTAACTATTCAGGCAGGGTAAGGCTATACTGCCTCAGCACTAGTCAACTCACACTCTCAGGTGGGATTGGTATTATTTTAATTGAACCTTTAGTCAACCAGGAAGTGGTCAGAGTATATCTCCCTAGGGATACCTGAATAGAGGTACAAGGCTTTATATTAGTTAGACTGTGGAAGATAAGAGGACATGTTTAACCTGTTAGCCTAGTATAATGTAGCGTAGCTTAATCATGAACACAGAAAGGTGTGGTGCAGCAGAACTATCCACACAGACCCCCCATACACCCCTCCCTCTCTCCCACTCCTCTCCACCATCCCCCATTATTCAAAATTCCTCAGAATTCCAGAAGTGAAACCTGTGACCCTCTGGGGAGGAAAACGATGTATCTCTCATCACTACCCTGATGGTAGGAGGAAAGAGGGAGGGAGACAGGTGGCAGGACGAAATAGAGGAAGACAAACAGTTGTGTTGGTCGACAGATATTTATTGACATCCCTTCACCTGGCCTGTATTAGTGGAGGGAGCAATGGAGCATTCAGCTGAGTGGAGCCCCATAGAGCCAAAGCCAGGGCTGTTCTAGGCTGTTTGTTAGCCTGGGCCTGGGGAGAGAGAGACATGCAGCTAGCAGCTCCTTGATGTGTGTTTATAGGCAGACCTGCTTCACTCTCCTCTACGTTCCTCTCCGCTCTCTGTTTATAATGTCGGTCCTGTCCCCCAGCAGAGGGGCTCTGTCTCTATCTCTCTCTCTCTGTCCCTCTCTCTCGCTCTCTCTGTTTATGCTGCCTGTCCCCCAGCAGAGGGGCTCTCTCTCTCTTTCTGGAACACAGCCTGGGCAGGATGTGAATACCTCCTACTGTCACATGATATCTATGGAAAATTGATCATATGATTGTATGGAGCCCCTTCCTCTCTCCCCCCTCTCTTCCCCCCCAGTCCCTTCCCCTCTGGTAACTCAGGCCAACTCAATCAGGTAGTAGGTCTCTAGTATGTTTAGGAACTGAGAACATGTCAAGTTCACTTGGAGTGTAATTCAACATTACTTAGCTTTTATTTTCCTCCAACTCTATGGATGGGCCTTTGGTATGGACATGCCTGAGAGAGAGAGAGAGGGAGTTTGGGAGAGAGAGAGAGAGAGAGAGAGACAGAGTGAGGAAGGGAAAGAGACAGAAAGAGGGAGAAAGCGATCGGGCCAGATTGAGTGACACAGACTCCTGTCTGTGTTTTCTCGCTGGAGCAGTGAATCTGTAAATTAAGCATGCTGCTTCTGGCAGCCCCTGCTTTATCTGTTGGTGCGTGTGTGTGTGAGAGAGAGAAAGAGAGAGTGAGTGTGAAGGGGCAGATGACAGAGGGCCCTTTGAGCGCCTGCTCTCCTGCTCTCACGGACACAATCTGATGGGAGGGTTGTCACGCTGTCTCCATGGACCAGCTCCCAAAGACAACAGGAGGATGTCCTGTGCTATCACACACACGCAAACACATTATCTCACACACACGCAAACACATTATCTCACACACACGCAAACACATTATCTCACACACACACACACACACACACACACACACACACACACACACACACACACACACACACACACACACACACACACACACACACACACACACACACACACACACACACACACACACACACACACACACACACATGCATACACGTGTACACACACACAGTGACCTATGTGCCACGCATTAATGCTACAGTACAGGTCTGTGCTGTAGCTACTGTAGACCCTCACAGATGTGATCATGTACACAGACAGTACTGAGTCTAAAGCACTGTATGTCTGTCTTTGTGTGGTGTCTGTTGGGTGTTCACCCTATAGACAGTAATGGAATGGAACGGATGATGAGTTTATTGATGTTTTCCCATGTCTTCCCACTCTGAAATGAACCACAAGTGATCACAATAATTATATTATTTTCAATATCCACAATAGCCACACACCCTCCCCTCACTGAGGGTCAGATGTCACAGTCAACCTAGAGTGTTCATCTTTATTAACATGTTATGCACCAGCCTACTTGTAATCATTTTACCTATTGAATCATTCAAACAGTTATATACCTTGAGGTAAAGTTCAACATGACTGGAATCAGACGAAGGCTTCTGTTTCATTTATTCAACAAGAGCCCCTTCTAGTGGTCAGAATGATGTAACCCTGAGTGTTTACCGGCCATGTCACTTAGCTAGGTACAACTCTGAACTCTGGTTCTCTGACTTTGTCCTGGTCCTACAGAAACCACCTACAGTGCACTGAATCATGACACCATTATCAGACTGCCCCACTAGTAGGAATCAGGTCCATGGAAATTGTGAAAGGAAAACAGGGTTTCAATGATTGCAGGTGTTTAATATCAGTGCTAGAGCTGAAACTGATTTGCATAATGATGCAAGACTTCCCCAATGAGTCAGACGTCACTGTTAACTCTACCTCTTCCATGTATCATAACTTTCACTATGAGTTACACCTATCTCTTCCGCGTTTGCACCTCACGGCGGCAGGCACACAGTTGTTTGCAGTACTACAATGTCTGTTGCATATCTTTTAACTTTTTTGCTGATCCTCTTGTCAAGTCAAGGTTAGAAGATAGTGTTAGCATTTTAGTCTGTGTTGCTGATGTTTGAATAGCCAGAGGCCATGCTTTGGGTTAAAGCCGTCTCTGCCAGATTTCTGTAGACACACCTTCAGTCTAGTCGTATTGCTTTTTCGATAATATGAGCATTTGTTTATCTATTTTCTATTTGCCATTATGTTGAGGAAGTTACATATTATCTATGGAAAGAGATAGCATTGCAAAATAAAAACTGCGCCACGTGTTTGCAGAATTCTCCAAAATGGCGGCGACTCATTCATTGTGGGGCGCGTACAGTACCAGCAGAATATTAGTTGTTGTGAAATGTCTCTCCTGTACTCCCACTTCCTTTTTATCAGTATCAAGATCTGAAATCTTGAACTGTTATTTTTCATTCAAAGCATTGTTTGTGACGTTGTAAGTTTAAAATTCCTGGTGAAAGAAAAGACATACCTACCGAGATTGTTTCCTACATCTAGTGATGCAGACTATATCCATCTTGTTGATATGCTATTGTGCTTATACAGTAAGCTGTCCCTTCCGGACATTCTAATCTCTTCAACATCAGTAAAGATTTGCACTGTAGATGACTGTGGCAATTGTCTTCCTCCTTCCTCTACAGCCTGTTGGGGCGGAGAGAAAACCAAGAATATAGCTTGTGCAAACCTCAGAACAGGAAATGCTTACAGATACTGTGTAGATGTGAAAGAGGAATCTACAAGGATCTTATGCGTGGAGTGGATGTCCATGATCCCCAAAGGGGTGACTTCAACCACAGATGATGTACGACTCGATGATACAAACGGGGGGTTCCATATCCTTCACCCAGAATGTATCTACGGTAGAATCAGAAATACGACTGTCTTTCACACTTCAATATAGACAGTAGATACAGTTTAATGACAAATGTATTCAAACATGTAGAATGTTGTTTTTCAGTGATAGATGTCTAACTTAACTTTTATATTTTTTCTTCCACAGACGTCTACGTGGCTTGCTGAACTTTGCCGACACAAAAACACTTCACATGCACCCAATGTGATTGATGTCAGCTACTCCTGCATCACCCTCCTGGAGTGTGTCAATGTAGACCACATTGTCAGAAATGATTTGACTGTGAGTATGGCTATTTATCACTGCAGTTTAGGTTTATGTACAGTTACCTTGTAAACTACAATACCAGAAGAAAAAAACATTCCAAATGTAAACTATTTGATTATAAAAAAGTAAATGTATTGATGTTATCATATTTCTGAATCAGGAGCATTGGACCCGTATCATTGTCTCTGGTGTATCAGGTGAGATGTGTATATTGCTTTTCAAGTTTGAGGACATGTGTCTTCTTGTTAAATTTTATTTTTTTCACATATACACTGCCTTCGGAAAGTATTCAGACTCCTTGACTTTTTCCACATTTTGTTATGTTTCAGCCTTATTCTAAAATGTATTAAATTGTTGTTTTCCCTCATCAGTCTACACACAATACCCCATAATGACAAAGCAAAAACAGTGGTTTAGACATTTTTGCAAATTTATTAAAAATCTTAAACTGAAAAATCACATTTACATAAGTATTCAGACTGTTTATGCTACAAGCTTGGCACACCTGTATTTGGGGAGTTTTTCCCATTCCTGCGTTGTCTTGGCTGTGTGTTTAGTGTATTTGTCCATTTGAAAGGTGAACCTTCGTCCCCAGTCTGAGGCCCTGAGCACTCTGGAGCAGGTTTTCATCAAGGATCTCTCCGTACTTTGCCCCGTTCATCTTTTCCTCGACCCTGACTAGTCGCTCAGTCCCTGCCGCTGAAAAACATGCCCACAGCATGATGCTGCCACCACCATGCTTCACCGTAGGGATGGTGCCAGGTTTCCTCCAGACGTGACACTTGGCATTTAGGCCAAAGAGTTCAATCTTGGTTTTATCAGACCAGAGAATCTTGTTTCTCATGGTCTGAGAGTCCTTTAGGTGCCTTTTGGCAAACTCCAAGCGGGCTGTCATGTTCCTTTTACTGAGGAGTGGCTTCCGTCTGGCCACTGTACCATAAATGACTGATTGGTGGAGTGCTGCAGCAATGGCTGTCCTTCTGGAAGGTTCTCCCATCTCCACAGAGGAACTCTGGAGCTCTATCAGAGTGATCATCGGGTTCTTGTCACCTCCCTGACCAACTCCCTTCTCCCCCGATTGCTCAGTTTGGCCAGGCGGCCAGCTCTAGGAAGAGTCTTGGTGGTTCTAAACTTCTTCCATTTAAGTATGATGGAGGCTATTATGTTCCTGGGGACCTTCAATGCTGTAGAAATGTTTTGGTATTTTTTGGACACAATCCTGTCTCGGGTGCTCTACGGACAATTCCTTCGACCTCATGCCTTGGTTTTTGCTCTGACATGCACTGTCAACTGTGGGACCTAATACAGATAGGTGTGTTCCTTTCCAAATCATGTCCAATCAATAGAATTTTCACAGGTGGAATCAAGTTATAGAAACATCTCAAGGATGATAAATAGAAACAGGATGCACTTGAGCTCAATTTTGAGTCTCATAGCAAAGGGTCTGAATACTTATGTAAATAAGGTATTGCTGCTTTTTTAAATATTTTTTTTATACATTTGCTAATATTTCTAAAAACCTGTTTTCACTTTGTTATTATGGGGTATTGTGTGTAGATTGATGAGGATTTTTTTTGTTTAATCCATTTGAGAAAAATGGTGTAACGTAACAAAATGTGGAAAAAGTCAAGGGGTCTGAATACCTTCCGATTGCACTGTACATTCTGTATTGATCATTTGACTTGCCTTTTTCCAACTTGAAATAGTGTTTTGTCTGTCTTTCCCACAGACTGCCATTGCCAACAGTGGAGGGAACAAGCCAATGGGATTTGATAAGAATGAGGTGGTAACGATGAACAACAGTTCAATCACCCTCTATAAATGCCAAAATCTGAAAATGAACATAATTTACATTAATTCTACACAGGTGAGCTCTGTAATTTCACATTATTTAGAGGTTGATTATAACAACTTACACATTTGTCTTTTTATTTATGGGTTTAATCCCGTATTGTTAGGATGCAACTGATGAAACAATACCCCTCCCCATTCCCTCTTAGCAGAAGGCTGGAACTGAGTCTAATGGTGAAGAACCCCCAGTTAAGGAGAGATGTTCCCATTACATTGTCACAGGTAGATAGTTGACATTCCTCTTTTCCATCAATTTCAAGTATCTTTCAAGGGCACATATAGAAAAGCACTAAATCATATTCATTCATTTTGAATTCTGTACACCTTTGAACCTCTGTCTGGCCTTTGTAGAGATGAGGAATGAGGTTGTGACAACAGTACCTTTGAATTCAACCATCATCCCAGGTGAGTAGCAATGTCAATCCCTTGAGAATTAGTTTTTTAATGTTTTATTTTCTGGAAGCCTGCCTGGAAATTAAACTAAGGGAAAGACTACATAACACATTATTCTGTGTTGTTCAGTATTTTGATTGATTATGTCATGGAAATGACTTTATTCTCTCTAATCATCCATTATAGATGGAGACAATCCTGATGCAAACCGTGGTGACACTAGTTTGACCTGGAAAAATGGTGAGTGTTTACCCAAATCTATCACCTCATTCCTCTGTATGAGCAAATGACAAGTAAATCTGAACAGAGTACCAAGCTCCCCATTAGACTGGAGGTAGGACACCTGCAGAAAAGAAGGCTGATATGGAGGATGTAATTCAGGGAGAAGTGGAGAAAAGTCCCCCTAATGAGCCATTCAGACAAAAATCATTGATGAATTGTGAAACATGAATGAATGAAATCATCTAGGTGTGAGTAGTTTATATTACCGGTTTCAGAGAAGGACATCCTGTGTATGTGAGTATAACCTCTGTCACTGACATGGCTTTTCAAGAGAATGTGCAATCTGCAGATAATCTCACCTTAATGCAAACTCTTGATACATGTCACAAACAAAACCCTCCTTCAAGACAGAAACTCAGTTCCCTTAATCCAGTGATTAGAAAACATCGTACCGTGAACCTTTTTCAAACCGTTCATCAGGTTAAAGTGCTCTGGCACCCTCGTTCCAAGCCTACAGAAAGACAGTATTAAGTCATCTGAATATTCCTAGCATTATTTCTAAGAGGGAATAGATGGAACATTTATTGACTGACTCTAATCTTGATTTAATATTTTTCTCTGAGACATGGCTAAAGAAATGTTCTCCTATTTCTGCCTTTAATGTCCCTGGTTACCCCATAGTCAGGAGATACAGGGGAGAGGGCAGATGGGGTACTTATTTTCATGAAGGATAACATTAAATGCAATCGTATTGAATGGTAACATGCCAATGACAAGTGCCTTGGGAGACCAATGTCAATCCCTTGAGAATTAGTTTTTTAATGTTTTATATTCTGGACGCCTGCCTGGAAATTAAACTAAGGGAAAGACTGCATAACACATTATTCTGTGTTGTTCAGTATTTTTATTGATTATGTCATGGAAATTACTTTATTCTCTCTAATCATCCATTATAGATGGAGACAATCCTGATACAAACCGTGGTGACACTGATTTGATCTGGAAAATCATTGATGAGTGTTTAAGCAAATCTATCACCACCGCTTCCTCTGTATGAGCAAATGAAACAAAACAATACTACCAAGATCAACTACTGTTAGAAGGCTATTTTAAAACCTTTTCATTTGTGTGAATATGTCAACATCTGATGACTACATTTTGTTTTTCAGTTGGTGTTGTTGCTCTCGTGCTGGTCATTGCTGGTTTGCTCTTGGTGTTTTTTTGTGTGTACAAACCTTGGAGAGACAAACAGCGGTGAGTATCCTATATAACTGTTTTTATAACAGCTTTATAACTGTTTTTGTCTTGAAGTCAATTAGAATTGTTGCAGAGGGTTTATGTTAGTTATGAGACTAGTTCTCTCTGTCTTACTACTAGGGTTTAAAGTCAGACCAATGGGGTCCTAGCAGGTCACAAACAGCATGAGAACAGCCTGGAACTTGCAGGCCACTTACAAACTATAGACTTGTCGGCCATTCAAGTTACTGTTGTTTATCAAACATTATCCTTAATTTCTCATTAATGTAATAATCTCATCTTTAGCAACCAAGGCCACAGAGAAGTGGAAGCGGGTCAGGGCATTCCAGAACCAAACTCCATTCCTCTGATGCAGAATGAGCGACGTGATGCCAGGTAAACCTTTCCACATTACTTTATTGATCTGTAATCAACCACTGAATGATAGTCTCTCTTGGCTTCAGCTGTTGCTATGGGTCATATTAGTTTCTGTCTCTATAGAACAGGGCTCTCCAACCCTGTTTCTGGAGAACTACTGTCCTGTAGGTTTCCACTCCAACCCTAATCTAGCACACCTGATTCTAATAATTATCTCAGGGACGGGAAACTGGCGGCCTGCGGACCCCCGTTTTACTGTTGACTGCTAGAGCACAAGGTTTAATTTCTAAATTTGGTTGTGCACCAGGAGTTTTCCTCTTGTCATGTCAGTCATTGAAAATCACCTCAATCACAAAAATTTTTAGATTGGTAAATGAATCTGACCAGCTACCTAAACCTAAACATCGTCAAATTGCTGACAGGGGGGGTGGGCATTGATTTTGATGTGGCCCCCATCAAAGTTGCCTATCCCTGACATGCATACATTTCTCTCCACCCTATGGCAAAATGAGTAGAATTGCAGCAAACTTGCTTTAAATCTGAATTTTTTTCTCTAATCCCCATAGCAAAATGTTGCTTAGGCCTGGCTCTGACTGCATGTGTGAGTGTGAATGTGGGTACGCAGATCCACGAGCCACTGTGGTCCCACATAATGAATTCAGATTTCTGTGGCACCCATCAAAGTTGCCTATACCTGAAAGCTGGTTAATAAGCTGCATTAGGTTAGTTACAACTGGGATTGGAGAGAGAACCGGGTAGCTCTCCAGGAACAGGGTTGGAAAGCCCTGATATAGAATGTGAAGGAAGAATTACTCAATAGATCCGCATGGCATTTCTAAATACCAGTAATGTCTATTGGCAAGCAACAACTTTCAGCAAAGACCCTGCCTTTAGAGCCCTGCCCAGGCAAGACATAACATATTCAAGCCAGAAGGGGAACTGGTGTATTTTTGACTGTGGTGTAATGTATCGTAGATGATTCCACTTGTACCTGTGGGTATCTGACTGAACCTTTGGTACATGTTTTATCACAGAGACATCAGAAAGCCTGATGACGGTGAGACTGTTGAAGCTGTGGTTGTTCCCAGGTTAGTTAGAATACCTCTATTACATCTTTATAGTCTACTCTGTCCTGGATCAGTTTGCCTTGCTAATCCTTTCAGTCATGCTCATCATAATCTCACTTTCAGTGACCAAGGAGGTGAGCCAGGACAGGAGAGCAGGCAGCCCATGGACAATGAGGAGACAGGCGCTGACAACCCTCTGCTGAATGGAGATGCCAGGTAAACTGTACCACATGACTAATCACCTGTCAGTCCTCTGTAATGTAGACTATGGAAATGGAGAACATTTGTATCCTTCCCAGTCGAGATCCTTAAATCCTTATCAATGTAATAATCTCAACCTTAGCGACCAAGGAGAGGAAGGTGTTCTAGGAATGGAGGATGGAAAGCCGTCAGACAATGACAGAGCAGACACTGAAACCTGTCAGAAGACACATGCTGATTCCCCCACACTGAATGTACCCAAGGTTGTCAGGTAAATTGTCCACATAAGGACTCCTTTGATAGATCGTCATTATCCATTGAATGACAATCTAATTTCTCCCTTCAGAATTGATCCCATGGATCATGTTAGTCTCTGCCTCTATGGAGGACAGTGTTGTTTGTGGTGGATCAAGAGTTTTAATCCTGATGATAGCCCTGTTATTGCTCCCACAGGGTTAACAGCCAGACTGATGACACACAGCTTCTGGGTCAACCTCAGAGCAATGGACACGTGCCATATAGAAGGTGAGAATGTGTATTTATCTGTGTGTAAAGTTGCATGGGATGGGAGAGGAGGTTAAATAACTGGTTGAGGTCAGTGACCGAAGGGAGTAGCATCACGGTCATTAAGATTGATCCCACCCCTGCACCTGAACAGGAAGAACCTGTGACAACTAGAACAACGACAACAACAATGGTGGCAGCTGCTGTGAAGACTACAGTAGCTACCACTAAGATAACATCAACTGCCCTTACCAAGCAGTCCACGGTACCCACAAAGAAACCTGAAGCATCAGAACCAGAAGGGTTTTTTATTGACAATGTTATGTGTTATGCATAAATATATTCATGAAAACTGAAATCTGAGACCATGACAATTCCCACTCTCTCTTCACCTGACTCTATGCCTCCAGGATACTTTTCTGCTGGACTCCACAAAAATAAAATCCCTAAAAAGCTTCCTCATGCTTCCACCCAGTCTTCCCCTTTCGGCCCCAGGTTCTGAGAGGTGTTCCCAAATCATGTCATTTTTTACTTAGTTTCCCATCTGCTCCATTTCAACGGATAATCATGTGCATAACCTTAATCAACATTATCTCTTCTTGAAGTAATTCAACACTGTATATGCTTTCACATCACATAGAGCTCTTTTTTATATTTTTTTATATATATATATTTTTTAATATATTGACTTTCAATTGTATATTGACTTACAATTACCCTAACATCTATCCCTTTTTCACATGATGCATTAACAGTAGCCCCCAAACTCAACCCAGTATGTCTATAGTGGAATCTAGTCTCTCTCTCTCTCTCTCTCTCTCTCTCTCTCTCTCTCTCTCTCTCTCTCTCTCTCTCTCTCTCTCTCTCTCTCTCTCTCTCTCTCTCTCTCTCTCTCAATTCAATTCAATTCAATTCAAGGGGCTTTATTGGCATGGGAAACATGTGTTAACATTGCCAAAGCAAGTGAGGTAGATAATACACAAAAGTGAAATAAACAATACAAATGAACAGTAAACATTACACATACAGAAGTTTCAAAACAAGAAAGACATTACAAATGTCATATTATATATATACAGTGTTGTAACAATGTACAAATGGTTAAAGCACACAAGTTAAAATAAATAAGCATAAATATGGGTTGTATTTACAATGGTGTTTGTTCTTCACTGGTTGCCCTTTTCTTGTGGCAACAGGTCACAAATCTTGCTGCTGTGATGGCACACTGTGGAATTTCACCCAGTAGATATGGGAGTTTATCAAAATTGGATTTGTTTTCAAATTCTTTGTGGATCTGTGTAATCTGAGGGAAATATGTCTCTCTAATATGGTCATACATTGGGCAGGAGGTTAGGAAGTGCAGCTCAGTTTCCACCTCATTTTGTGGGCAGTGAGCACATAGCCTGTCTTCTCTTGAGAGCCATGTCTGCCTACGGCGGCCTTTCTCAATAGCAAGGCTATGCTCACTGAGTCTGTACATAGTCAAAGCTTTCCTTAAGTTTGGGTCAGTCACAGTGGTCAGGTATTCTGCCACTGTGTACTCTCTGTTTAGGGCCAAATAGCATTCTAGTTTGCTCTGTTTTTTTGTTAATTCTTTCCAATGTGTCAAGTAATTATCTTTTTGTTTTCTCATGATTTGGTTGGGTCTAATTGTGCTGTTGTCCTGGGGCTCTGTGGGGTGTGTTTGTGTTTGTGAACAGAGCCCTAGGACCAGCTTGCTTAGGGGACTCTTCTCCAGGTTCATCTCTCTGTAGGTGATGGCTTTGTTATGGAAGGTTTGGGAATCGCTTCCTTTTAGGTGGTTGTAGAATTTAACGGCTCTTTTCTGGATTTTGATAATTAGTGGGTATCGGCCTAATTCTGCTCTGCATGCATTATTTGGTGTTCTACGTTGTACACTGAGGATATTTTTGCAGAATTCTGCATGCAGAGTCTCAATTTGGTGTTTGTCCCATTTTGTGAAATCTTGGTTGGTGAGCGGACCCCAGACCTCACAACCATAAAGGGCAATGGGCTCTATGACTGATTCAAGTATTTTTAGCCAGATCCTAATTGGTATGTTGAAATTTATGTTCCTTTTGATGGCATAGAATGCCCTTCTTGCCTTGTCTCTCAGATCGTTCACAGCTCTGTGGAAGCTACCTGTGGTGCTGATGTTTAGGCCGAGGTATGTATAGTTTTTTGTGTGCTCTAGGGCAACGGTGTCTAGATGGAATTTGTGGTCCTGGCGACTGGACCTTTTTTGGAACACCATTATTTTGGTCTTACTGAGATTTACTGTCAGGGCCCAGGTCTGACAGAATCTGTGCAGAAGATCTAGGTGCTGTTGTAGGCCCTCCTTGGTTGGTGACAGAAGCACCAGATCATCAGCAAACAGTAGACATTTGACTTCGGATTCTAGTAGGGTGAGACCGGGTGCTGCAGACTGTTCTAATGCTCGCGCCAATTCATTGATATATATGTTGAAGAGGGTGGGGCTTAAGCTGCATCCCTGTCTCACCCCACGACCCTGTGAGAAGAAATGTGTGTGTCTTTTGCCAATTTTAACCGCACACTTGTTGTTTGTGTACATGGATTTTATAATGTCGTATGTTTTACCCCCAACACCACTTTCCATCAATTTGTATAGCAGACCCTCATGCCAAATTGAGTCGAAGGCTTTTTTGAAATCAACAAAGCATGAGAAGACTTTGCCTTTGTTTTGGTTTGTTTGGTTGTCAATTAGGGTGTGTAGGGTGAATACATGGTCTGTTGTACGGTAATTTGGTAAAAAGCCAATTTGACATTTGCTCAGTACATTGTTTTCATTGAGGAAATGTACGAGTCTGCTGTTAATGATAATGCAGAGTATTTTCCCAAGGTTACTGTTGACGCATATTCCACGGTAGTTATTGGGGTCAAATTTGTCTCTACTTTTGTGGATTGGGGTGATCAGTCCTTGGTTCCAAATATTGGGGAAGATGCCAGAGCTAAGGACGATGTTAAAGAGTTTTAATATAGCCAATTGGAATTTGTTGTCTGTATATTTGATCATTTCATTAAGGATACCATCAACACCACAGGCCTTTTTGGGTTGGAGGGTTTTTATTTTGTCCTGTAACTCATTCAAGGTAATTGGAGAATCCAGTGGGTTCTGGTAGTCTTTAATAGTTGATTCTAGGATTTGTATTTGATCATGTATATGTTTTTGCTCTTTATTCTTTGTTATAGAGCCAAAAAGATTGGAGAAGTGGTTTACCCATACATCTCCATTTTGGATAGATAATTCTTCGTGTTGTTGTTTGTTTAGTGTTTTCCAATTTTCCCAGAATTGGTTAGAGTCTATGGATTCTTCAATTACATTGAGCTGATTTCTGACGTGCTGTTCCTTCTTCTTCCGTAGTGTATTTCTGTATTGTTTTAGTGATTCACCATAGTGAAGGCGTAGACTCAGGTTTTCCGGGTCTCTATGTTTTTGGTTGGACAGGTTTCTCAATTTATTTCTTAGATTTTTGCATTCTTTATCAAACCATTTGTCATTGTTGTTCATTTTCTTCGGTTTTCTATTTGAGATTTTTAGATTTGATAGGGAAGCTGAGAGGTCAAAAATACTGTTAAGATTTTCTACTGCCAAGTTTACACCTTCACTATTGCAGTGGAACGTTTTACCCAGGAAGTTGTCTAAAAGGGATTGAATTTGCTGTTGCCTAATTGTTTTTTGGTAGGTTTCCAAACTGCATTCCTTCCATCTATAGCATTTCTTAATGTTACTCAGTTCCTTTGGCTTTGATGCCTCATGATTGAGTATTGCTCTGTTCAAGTAGACTGTGATTTTGCTGTGGTCTGATAGGGGTGTCAGTGGGCTGACTGTGAACGCTCTGAGAGACTCTGGGTTGAGGTCAGTGATAAAGTAGTCTACAGTGCTACTGCCAAGAGATGAACTATAGGTGTACCTACCATAGGAGTCCCCTCGAAGCCTACCATTGACTATGTACATACCCAGCGTGCGACAGAGCTGCAGGAGTTGTGACCCGTTTTTGTTGGTTATGTTGTCATAGTTGTGCCTAGGTGGGCATATGGGGGAGGGAATGCTGTCACCTCCAGGTAGGTGTTTGTCCCCCTGTGTGCTGAGGGTGTCAGGTTCCTGTCCAGTTCTGGCATTTAGGTCGCCACAGACTAATACATGTCCCTGGGCCTGGAAATGATTGATTTCCCCCTCCAGGATGGAGAAGCTGTCTTCATTAAAGTATGGGGATTCTAGTGGGGGGATATAGGTAGCACACAGGAGGACATTTTTCTCTGTTAAGATAATTTCCTTTTGAATTTCTAGCCAAATGTAAAATGTTCCTGTTTTGATTAATTTAATGGAGTGAGTTAGGTCTGCTCTATACCAAATTAGCATTCCCCCTGAGTCCCTTCCCTGTTTCACACCTGGTAGTTTGGTGGATGGGACTACCAGCTCTCTGTAACCTAGAGGGCAACCAGTGGGTCCGTCTCCTCTATACCATGTTTCTTGCAGGATGACAATGTCTGCATTACCGATTTCTTTGGTGAAGTCCGGGTTCCTGCTCTTTAGGCCAAAGGCAGATGACCTCAGACCTTGGATATTCTAGGATGATATAGTGAAGGCTTTTTGTTCCATAAAGTGTCCAATGTTGTTGGTCGGGGTTTGGCCTCAGGCCAGTAAGTGTGAGCAGAGCCTGCTGAGCATCTGGTACATGCCGTTGGCTTGGGCGAGTGTAAGAGTGGGGGTTGGGCCTGTTTGCCCGCTCACTACCTGGGCGTATGTGTGACTTCCATGTTGATGCCCTCTTTGCGGGGGTGGGGTGCATGGGGTGGGCAGGAGTGGCATGGGTCTGATCTGAGGGGGCCTAAATTGGGTGTGGGCATGGTTGATGTGGGGGGGGTGTGTAGGTCCAGGGGGGGGTCCTGGAGGTCTTGGAGGGTGTCTCGCTGGTCTGGGTGGGGTGTCTATTGATCTGTTGCTCCTGTGTGAAGTGTTGGGGCTTCGTTTGAGAGCGATGTCCTTTAGAGTCCGGGCAAAGGTGGGCACTGCTGCCTTGTAGAGGTGGACCTGGTCATAGAGGCTGTTCAAGTCCAGGGTGGAGTGGTGGGCCAGAAAAACATTTGGTTTTGAGGCACAGTCACGGGAAATGCTTGCGTTTACCCGCTGTATTGTAGCAGGGTGGAAGTCTTTTCGTGGTAGCAGGGTGGAGATGACCACTTGTGCGTTGGGGAAAGTAGAAGAAGCTTTTTCAATCACTCCCTTCAGTGCTGTGGCCACCCTTTCCTGCTGTGCTCTCAGGTCGTTTGTGCCTGTGTGTATTATTATGTGGCTAGGTGAGCCTAGTTTGTCCTCAGACAGAAGGTCTAGGGCGCGCTGGGTGTTTGGACACCAGAGTTTAGACACACTGTGTTTGGGAAAAAGTTTTTTTTCTTCTATATATTTCCCATTTGAGTCCATAAGAAGGACAATCTGTGTCTTGTGTTTGTCCTCAGTGGGTGTGGGGGGGTTGTCAGGAGGGCTATCAGGGTGGCTGACAGGGGGGGTGCTCAGAGGGGGTGAGAGCTGCTGGGCTTGGGGTTTTTCTTTTGTCTGTTCTGTTGTGATGTCGTTTCTATGGTCAGGGTCTGGTGTGGACTGTTCTGCTGTGGTGTCGAGACTTTTGTCGGGTGCTGAGGTGGGCTGTTCTGCTGGCGTCTCTGTGGGGATGGCCACCTCCCTAGTGGGTTGTTCTCTGTCACATGCCATCCCCCTCAACCTCTCCTCCAGCAGTCTGATCCTCTCCTCCATCCCCTTCTCCCTCTCCTCCTGTAGTCTGATCCTCTCCTCCATCCCCTTCTCCCTCTCCTCCTGTAGTCTGATCCTCTCCTCCATCCCCCTCTCCCTCTCCCTCTCCTCCTGTAGTCTGATCCTCTCCTCTAGTGCTCTGTTCTTCTCCTGCTCCTGCTCTTTCTCCTGTTGATGTTGTCTCACCACTGTCCATAGTGCAGATATGTCTTTCTCCACCTCCAGCTCTCCAGGTCTGGTTAAGGGGGTGTTGTTGTGCTGGACTGTTGTCTGGGTCTGTGCTGACTGGAGTGTGATCACCTGCTGTTCCAGCTCCACCTGCCTTACCTCCAGCTGGGTGAATTTATCCTTCATTTCAATGAGGGAGAAGTACTCTGTACTGGGAGGTTGACTGTCTGCTGAGGGTTGCTCGTCTGTGGGGTTATATGGTGAAGAGGTTTGGTCTGACCCACTTGGGGTGGGGGTATCTTTATCAAGGGAGAGCTTCTCCTGCTGGGCTAATTCTTTGATTAGGTGAAAGTCCAGCTGAAACTGTTTGTGGTTGCCCTGTACCAATACTGTTCCAGACTTATAGAGATTTATATTAGCTGACTCCTCGTCCTCATTGTCAAGAATCCTGAGTTTCCACCCCTCGTTAACCCCCCCTCTCTTAACAGAGGGGTAGTGTGCTAATATATCACTGTGCCATGCCTGGGGATGGTTTGTGTGGAAGATAAGGTTGCTGATGTTCCCATTTTTGTAATAGTCAGCAAAAAGTGTCTCTTGATTTTCCATAAGGAGCTTCATTTTGTGATCTTTTCTTGTCTTGTCATTTTTTACATGCACAGGGTACTGTATTTTAATTACCTCTGAACAGCAGGAGGGAGCTTCTAAGGCCTCTCCATTTGGTTGGGGTAGACTATTCGACTCTCCTGCCATTGTTGGGCTAATGGGCTTTGACACCTCTCACTTGACACTTAAGTGCTAGTTGAAGCTGTATCAAGCTTGGCAGAATTATATTACTATTCAGTCCTTATAAAGTAGTGTCATGTATTTTTCTTCTTGGCTTTTGGAAATCAAATATAGTTTCAGACTAAACATTACTCACTCAGTTCCAGGTTGGGTGGTGTTCTCAGGTTTCTGTTGTTTTCCAGAGGATTTGCTGAATATAATAATTAATCCTTGGTAGATGTGAACCTTCCAGGTGATTCCGTAAATCCGTCCAAAATCAGGTTGTAGGTTTTGAGTTTTGATTTGAAGTGAAGGTTATGTTGTAGAGGGTAGCATCCTGTATGGGTTCCTGACAAAAAATCCAAGTTTATCTAACTCTAAATTTATCTTTTTTAAAGAAAATGCTGAAAAATGCAGGAGCTCATCTGATCGTGACCCACCTCTCTCTCAACTCTCTCTCTCTCTCTCTCTCTCTCTCTCTCTCTCTCTCTCTCTCTCTCTCTCTCTCTCTCTCTCTCTCTCTCTCTCTCTCTCTCTCTCTCTCTCTCTCTCTCTCTCTCTCTCTCTCTCTCTCTCTCTCTCTCTCTCTCTCTCTCTCTCTCTCTCTCTCTCTCTACGTCCTTTGTCATGGTATTTTCAAGCTCACCCATTATTCAGCTGGACCTTACTTCTTGTGAGACTTATGCACCCACCAAAGAGAGACATGAAGATCTTTACCACTGCAGTGCTGTAAGAAGTATACCCCCAGCCTGGTGTATCTTGATGTACACTCAGTCTCCAGAATTCAGCCCAAGCCCTTCCATTTCTGGCAGTTTTTTCCTGAGGACATACACACTAACACATGGGTTATTTCCTGACAACAGACTTTCTTTTATGTAAAAGAATGACTAATCACCTGTAAACATTCTGTCTCAAATACCTGGCCTCCTGCCACAGAAATATTCATAATGATAGTCAAATGATGGTCCCTACAGCAACTGCTGTAAAATAACATGTAATCAGTCAAGTGTCTTCCAGTTGGAAGAATATCCAATCCTAACAAAACTAAGTCATACGTTTCTCAAACTTTTGCTCTAGTGTTCAAAATGCCACCAATTATTACTTTTACTGTTTTTTCTACTATTACTATGACTATTTTTTCTATTTTCCAAATAACCCTTTTGTCTCTGTTTTTCTGTCATGAGTGGCCTGGTAATGAAAGGTCAGTACCCCAATCCCCTTTAGTCTTTCTACTCCCTGGCACATATCATTCCAGCATGTCTATTTTTAGATACAGTTCACAGGTCATCAGACACAGTTGTCCTTCACTATTCAGTCGGTTAGGGTGGGTTTGAGCTCCACACACACTTGTTGTGGTGATAATGTCTCCCATGCATTAAAGCATTCTGACGTCACCTTCCATGATAACTCCCTTATTCTACTGGTGATCTCTCAGACGAGTTACAGATTATGTAGTTATCAACATAACCCTCGCAGAGACCCACACTCCAATAAACCCTTTGGAGTAACTTTCATCACTTTTTAACATATTTCCCTTTTATATGCAGAATGAACAAAGCACATTTGTGTATTTACCCAAAGACCATAACCTCGGGGAACTGATAATTTTACCTATGAACCCATGTTAAATCAAAAAATAAACCTATTTGAATAACTAGTCAATTGAATTATATATTTTTTTTGGGGGGGTGGATCAGCTTAATATTGCGGAAAGAATGTTGTTTCCAATGTAATTGTCTGCATCATTTCCAATCCCCCATATTTTTGGGGGTAAATATATATATCCATTCACGTATGCATACATATACACATACTGTATATACATACACATACCTACATAGACATACATACTTATTTTTAAAGAGTATACCTTTATTATTATTCCCTGCAAACCCTACCACCGATCCCCCAATTGGAGTAAACATAAACATTTCTGTTTTTACCTTCAATTTATACATCTTATACACATTTACAGACACAGTCTACTTTATAATAGTTCTCTCTTGTTTGTTCTTAGTCCTTCCTCTATTTCTGTTGTCCATCCAGTTTGATTTCCACTTGTAACTGTGCTATTTCACAATAGCTCCGCACCTATACACATTTCACAGATCCCGTATGCCCTACATTGTTTATCTTGTTATTAGTCCCACCCTTCAGCTCCACTCAACCTTTCCCATCTATCTTCCAACATCATCCATTTCGGATTTTTATTTGCCATATATTTTTCAGCTGTGCTGTGATGCTTCACAAAAGATTTGAATCTTCCTATTCTCATAGCTTCCACGGATTGTAAATTAAAAATAAACATTTTTGCTAAAATAATTATTATATTATTGATTGATTAAATAGTCAATTTAATTTACAACTCTTCATAATTTTCCCAGGGAAATAATAGATTTTCAAAGTAATTATACACTTTGAATAGAGACTGGTGTTTCTTAATCATTTTATAATTAAATCCCACCTGTTCCAACAATTTCTAGTGAAGGTGATCAGTCTTTACATTTACATTTAAGTCATTTAGCAGACGCTCTTATCCAGAGCGACTTACAAGTTGGTGCATTCACCTTATGATATCCAGTGGAACAACCACTTTACAATAGTGCATCTAACTCTTTTAAGGGGGGGGGGGGGTTAGAAGGATTACTTTATCCTATCCTAGGTATTCCTTAAAGAGGTGGTGTTTCAGGTGTTTCCGGAAGGTGGTGATTGACTCCGCTGACCTGGCGTTGTGGGGGAGTTTGTTCCACCATTGGGGTGCCAGAGCAGCGAACAGTTTTGACTGGGCTGAGCGGGAGCTGTACTTCCTCAGAGGTAGGGAGGCGAGCAGGCCAGAGGTGGATGAACGCAGTGCCCTTGTTTGGGTGTAGGGCCTGATCAGAGCCTGAAGGTACGGAGGTGCCGTTCCCCTCACAGCTCCGTAGGCAAGCACCATGGTCTTGTAGCGGATGCGAGCTTCAACTGGAAGCCAGTGGAGAGAGCGGAGGAGCGGGGTGACGTGAGAGAACTTGGGAAGGTTGAACACCAGACGGGCTGCGGCGTTCTGGATGAGTTGTAGGGGTTTAATGGCACAGGCAGGGAGCCCAGCCAACAGCGAGTTGCAGTAGTCCAGACGGGAGATGACAAGTGCCTGGATTAGGACCTGCGCCGCTTCCTGTGTGAGGCAGGGTCGTACTCTGCGAATGTTGTAGAGCATGAACCTACAGGAACGGGTCACCGCCTTGATGTTAGTTGAGAACGACAGCGTGTTGTCCAGGATCACGCCAAGGTTCTTAGCACTCTGGGAGGAGGACACAATGGAGTTGTCAACCGTGATGGCGAGATCATGGAACGGGCAGTCCTTCCCCGGGAGGAAGAGCAGCTCCGTCTTGCCGAGGTTCAGCTTGAGGTGGTGATCCGTCATCCACACTGATATGTCTGCCAGACATGCAGAGATGCGATTCGCCACCTGGTTATCAGAAGGGGGAAAGGAGAAAATGAATTGTGTGTCGTCTGCATAGCAATGATAGGAGAGACCATGTGAGGATATGACAGAGCCAAGTGACTTGGTGTATAGCGAGAATAGGAGAGGGCCTAGAACAGAGCCCTGGGGGACACCAGTGGTGAGAGCACGTGGTGCGGAGACAGATTCTCGCCACGCCACCTGGTAGGAGCGACCTGTCAGGTAGGACGCAATCCAAGCGTCTTTCACGGGAAATTCTTAGGATTCAGGGCATTTTGACACCATTAAAATGTTTCCACTCCCCTTTCTTTAGAAACAACTTAAATACATTTTTCAAAAACATTTCCATCCTTCTGCATACCCAATTTGAAACTGAATTGGAAAAAACCCTTCCAGAATAAATCCACTAACGCATATTCATTCCCGGTAATATGGGGTACTTACTAATGAACCATAGGCCAAGAACACACAGGAACTGGCCTCACTTATCCGGAACTCCATTTTTAGCCTTATCCAGATATTTTTATTTTTAAAGCGGCTGACTTTAACTAACTGCTTTCCCCAGTAACGCAGTCTCCAATGACATTTTGACCAGAGAAGATTAAACCCCTTTTTTCTGGAAAAGAAAGTGTACATATCGTTAATATTCACAATGTTACCTTTTAATCAGCAAACCAATAGTATTACTTATACATTGATTTTATTCTATAAGCGTCTTAGCAGTTTCAGAGAATGACGGTATAGAATGTCTAACACAATTAAAATCCCATCAGTACTCTACTAGAAGTCAAGTAAAACGTGATCTAATACTTCTTTCATCACATATAAACTGTAATCTCTATGAACCACTCATTGATCGATCAGAGACTATACACCGCCAAGTGAAAATTCCATTCTTACTAACCTCAACGAGCAGAACCATATTTGTCCTTCATCGTAATGTATTTTCTGATGATAGAATGTTGACATCAGAACGCCTGCAAATCAAGCTTCACATTATGGTCCCATGCGACTGTTCCAACTCCCAAATGCCTCCCTGAATTGTTTATTTTATTTATCCTGTTTACCGGGTAATGGCGTCCTCCATTATCCAGTTTTTTCATATTCAATCCGAATTCGGTAGAATTAATGTGCGCTTCTTTCAGTGACTCCATGGCTTTATTAAATCCCTCATCTCTCTATGCTAGGGAGAAACAGTCCTTTTGTTTTCATGCCACTATTTATTTATTTATTTTTCCTAAACACTCCCATCGTATTACACAACTTTTATTTACTATTTTCCAAGGTAGAGCTACCCACTTTCCCAGATAATAATTCATTAGTCACCTCACTTAATTTCTCCTATCAAAGCCTACTCTATAATGTCTGTACTATATTTCTGAATACTACAGATGACTTAATGTCTTATTCTAGTACAGTACTTCAAATATCGCTGTGTTTTTCCCTTTACAGATATCATTACTATTCATTTTATTAGTTTGCTTATTCTATCACTTTAACTTTATTCAGTGTATTAAATCCAATTTAATACATTTTTCCTTCTAATTTAGCTATTTATAATGTCTACACTGTCTTATCTCTTTATTTATCCGCTTGCTATATTGTCTTTTAGCCTATTTTACTGTTTACTTCCTGATTCACGGTTTTAGTGAAACAATGTCTCTCCTGTCCTTCAGGCTATTTTTAGACCGCAGTCTCTGTTGGCACAGGCTGTTTTTCCTCCTATTTTGTTACACTGCTCGTGATTTTTTAATATGTGTTCTAGACTTCTGTTATGGTGTTTCTTGTGTATTTTTGTCACTATTTATTCTAGACAGCCTAGATTTATTTTAACCTCATAGTATAATTTCAGTTTATTTTTAACTTTTTTTTTTCTTTCTACTTTGCTATATACTATTCGTGCCTTATTTAATACCTCTTTAACACCTATTATATTTTTACAATGGTCGTTTAACACATTATCACGTCAATTATTTATCCTTATTTATAACTTATTTTGCCCAATATTTTTCGATTTTGTTCCTCTTCCCAGTGAGAGTTAAATGCACTCTCTTTCTCAAATTACACTCAGTTAACTGTCAGAGAGGCTTGCGCATTCCTTTTCCTACCAGTTGGTCACAGACACACAGCCTGTTCTTCCTCTTTTTTCTAATCTGCTCATTCATCACAAAGAATTGTCATTCATTCGTTCATACACACCCTTTGTTTTACCTAAAACAACCTATAGTTTTTTTCCCTACTAACTTAATCCACTTTCTCAACATAAGCCGGAATTATACTATAGGATTTTTCACGATATGACGAGACTACTACCTAATCGGGTCAGCCTGTCTTCATACCCTATTCACCCACCCAATACTGGCCTCTATTCCGTATTAGAGCAATATCGTGGCGTGACCTACCGATTTACAGACCCCCGTTTAGCTAGACGGAGCGTTTTTATCCGCAGGATTTATTTTGCAGTTGAACGCCGCACAATCAGGCCAGCGTTTCTTCCGCGTCCTATATATTCACCCGAACAGACCCTCCTGTCGTGAATATCCCACTCAAGCAGACCCCTTTCTAATTTTAAAGGGCGGTATCGTGGCTTTCTAACTACTTATTTATGCAGTCCTCTATTCTTTTTAGAGCTGTATTCATAAGTAACCTGTCCAAGCTTTCCTTCTACTAATTTTATCGAAGAGGTATTACAGGATTTTCTACCTACTTTATCTGTTTTGACCGTATGGGCTGTCCCACATTATGGCCAGGCATCTCAGTCAGAGAGCGCAAACAACCGCACCAGTTAAGCCACACATTGGAACGGTCCGATCAGAACGAGTGCCAGCCCCCTCCGCTAAACGCCCGACACCCGCAAGGTTCACAGCCCCTACTCACTTAGTCCCTACACATGCACATATATATTTACATTTCACAACCCCCAAAATCTCACATGCATGCAATTTCATTGAATTCAAAAATTCTTAGCATTTACTGGATTTTTAGGAAATTTAAAGAGAGACCTACGTGGCTCCCTTCCCGCTGAGACAGGATCTCTGAAGCAATCCATAAAAACATTTCAACTATGTAAGAACAAGCTTACCTTTTTATAGTTGTGTGGCCACATTTGTTTGCAAGATTGTCCAAAGAAACTATCACCAGCCCGGAACGTCATTCCGTAGTCCCTGTCCCTACTGGCAAAGCTCGCCAAATATGTCGTGGATAATCGTCTCAGAAATATAACACTCTTACAAGAACTTGTAAATTCAATATAGGCTTTTAATATAAAATATCAGAAGCCGTGTCAGTCCGCGGAAAAGACCAACTTCCATAAGCACTGGCTCTGTTCTTATACACACACATCAAATGAGTCCATCCCATATCTCTCATTTTAGACTTCCTGCTTGTTCATGCCCAATAACGCCTGTATCCGCTCTTGATTAGATTACAATGGTGCCAGGACCCTCTCAGTGTCCTAAAATAAATATGTATTATGCCTATAGTCCATCTGTTGGTCATTTGGCTGGCCCCCTCCTTTGTGTGTCCCTCTGACCTCGGTATGTCCAGCCATTCTATGCACTTATGGCCTTGCTTTAGTTTCCTGTCCTAGACAATAGACAATGTACTTTAAGTGTCGCCTCTTCCTTTTTACCCTTTTATGCTTTTTATGGCTTTGGCCATTATGTCTGTTATGTCTTAGTTTCCTGTTTTTACCAGAATGGCAAATGCACTCACGTGTTGCCTTCTCCTCCTTCTCCTCCTATATTCTAATGTACACCTGTCTTTTGCTCAATAGTGTGATATCTGTCTCTATATGTCTAAGTACTAACTCCTACAAATCCTGTCAGAAGACGCATGCTGAACCCCCTCTAGTGAATGGACACCATGATGTCAGGTAAACTTGACTACATATTGATACATCCACAACTCATCGGGTATAATGTCACCAACCCCATTTTCCCACGGTTCATGTTAGCCTCTGTCTCTATAGGGGACAGTATTATGGTGGATCATGAATGTGAATGTTGATGTCTTATTACTCCAACAGGGTTAACGATGAGACTAAGGAAGTGACTTCTGGTGCACAGAGTCCAGGACCTCCTCAGATGAATGGAGGACCTCCCATGTCTAACAGAGCTGCAGAGGAGACCACTGCTCTATTGGACAAACAGGCCTTGGACAAGGACCAAGTCACCAAACCTCCTGAGTTAATAGTAAGTACTGTTAATGTCCTCTGACAACTGGTGAACTGTTTGGCTTGGTATCTAAAATGACGGGGCTCGTTGTCTTTTAGCTCCAGCATATTTGTAACTCTTGTGTTTTTCCCAAGGACAAAGGAACTAATGACATGGAGTCAAGAAGAGGAGAACTGTAACAAACGGTAGACGTTTGTATAGCAAAAGAAAACCTAATAAGATATAAGATACAGTAATATATGATATACAGTACTTATTATAAGATACACATTTGTGACTTGCTTAATCATAATTAGTCTTGTCAACCCCAAGACATAATCTTAGCAGTGTTTAACTGAACAGTGATTTTCAGAAACCTCAACAGTTTATTAAGTTAATTCTCTATGTGACAGCTGTAATCTGGATAGGTTAGGGAACGTGTTCAGTTGAAATTCCAAAACAGCCCAAGACTTGTAGAATTATTATTATCTACATTTTGTATGACTCTTATCTGAAAATGAGTGTGACTTATGACTGATTATGGTACAGCATTTAAAATCTTAGCTAAACAACATTATAATGATATGAAGGTAAGTTAAGATCATACTTACACTAGTATTGTATACTATTCATACAAGCAAATATATATCACATACACATGAGTACCGTAATTTCCGGACTATAAGCCGCTACTTTTTTACCACGCTATGAACCTCGCGGTTTATACAATGACGCGGCTAATTTATTATTATTATTTTTTTTCACAAGATTCACGCCGCCAAAAAATTGAGCACCGTCACATAATGTGACGTAAATCGAGCGCGCTCAAACTTCCCATCATTCTGATTACGGTAGTCATTTTGTCACCCTCATCATGGCAAAGACACGGAGAAATGCATATGATGCAGCTTTCAAGTTGAAGGCGATCGATCTGGCTGTTGGAAAAGGAAATAGAGCTGCTGCACGGGAGCTTGGCCTTAATGAGTCGATGATAAGACGTTGGAAACAGCAGCGCGAGGAACTGACTCAGTGCAAAAAGACAACAAAAGCTTTCAGAGAAGAAAAGCAGATGGCCCGAACTAGAAAATTAGCTTGAAGACTGGGTCAACACACAGAGAGCAGACGGCCGAGGTGTTTCAACTGTGCAGATCCGACTGAAAGCCAAAACAATCGCCACCGCAATGAAGTTTGACTTTCTTGGTAGGCTACTGTTTACTGCTATTTTTTTAATTTTTGTTACAAGCCGTGTTTCGTTAAAGCCTATTTATTTTTGTTACAAGCCGTGTTTCGTTTAAAAGCCTATTTATTTTTGTTACAAGCCGTGTTTCGTTTAAAGGCTGTGTAAAGTTAATTTGTTTCAATGTACCGGTAGGCACTTGCGGCTTATAGACGTGTGCGGTTTATTTATGTACAAAATACATATTTTAAAAAAATTCAGTGGGTACGGCTTATATTCAGGTGCGCTTAATAGTCCAGCAATTACGGTAGATACATACACTTTTTTAGTATAGACATTTCCAAGGTCATGAGGTCTCAATGTCTTGTGGACATGTCAAATAGCTAAACATTGACCCGGCGTTATTTACACTATATATACAAAAGTATGTGGACACCCCTTCAAATGAGTGGATTTGTCTATTTCAGCCACACCCGTTGCTGACAGATGTATAAAATAAAGCACACAGCCATGCAATCTCGAAAGACAAACATTGGGATTACAATGGCCTTACTGGAGAGCTCAGTGACTTTCAATGTGGCACAGTCATAGGATGCCACCTTTCCAACAAGTCAGTTCATAAAATGTCTTCCCTGCTAGAGCTGCCCCGGTTAACTGTAAGTGCTGTTATTGTGGAGCAACAATGGCTCAGCCGCGATGTGGTAGGCCACACAAGCTCACAGAACAGGGCCGCCCGTGTGCTGAAGCGCGTAACGTATACAAATTGTCTGTCCTCTGGGTTTGGCACATGCCAGGAAAATGGTACCTGCCCCAATGCATAGTGCCAACTGTAAAGTTTGGTGGAGAAGCAATAATGGTATGGGTCTGTTTTCATGGTTCTGGCTAGGCCCCTTAGTTCCAGTGAAGGGAAATCTTAACGCTACAGCATACAATGATATTCTAGATTATTCTGTGCTTCCAACTTTGTGGCAACAGTTTGGGGAAGGCCCCCTGTTTCAGCATTACAATGCCCTTGTGCACAAAGCGAGGTCCATACAGAAATGATTTGTCAAGATTGGTGTGAAAGAACTTGACTGGCCTGCACAGAGCCCTGACCTCAATCCCATCAAATACCTTTGGAATGGCGACTGCGAGCCAGGCCTAATCGCCCAACATCAGTGCCCGACCTCACTAATGCTCTTGTGGCTGAATGGAAGCAAGTCCCCGCAGCAATGTACCAACATTTAGTGGAAAGCCTTCCCAGAAGAGTGGAGGCTGTTGTGGCAGCAAATTAATGCCCATGATTTTGGATTGAGACGTTCAAAGAGCAGGTGTCCACATACTTTTGGTCATGTAGTGTAGAAGAGACATCATTATCACAGGGCCCAGTCTAAGATGCTCTATTTTACTGAATACATTATTCATTATTTCTGAATTGAGAGTTACAGCATGTTAGTGTTAAATAACTTGCATAATTTGTCCCAACTTCAGCAAACATTTTCACAGACATTTAACATAAACCGACACCTGTAAACCGACACCTACTTTCAGTAAAGAAAGTTAATGTTCCATTTTCCTTTAGAGACTAGAGTCCTCAAACTCAACTCTGGACCTCGAAACAAGTTCCACTGCATTTAGTCATTCTTCCTCTCTAATCAGGGACTGATTTAGACCTGTGACCCCAGTGTAGTGCAATTAATTATCAGGTATTACAGAAAACCAGCAGGCTCCGGACCTCGTAGGGTAAGAGTTCAGTACCCCTGCTCTAGAAGATACTACAACAGACTTTATTTAAATCACCGTTTTCATAGGAATGCATGATTGGTCAGTTAAAACAGGTAACACTTCATATGGATGTTCTCTTTATAATGCATTATAGGAGCATTAATAACACCTTCTATTCATAATGCATCAGGATGCACAACATAGGTGCTAATAACTGCTCATGAACATCTATAACTGCATAAAGCATTATCACCAGGATGTGTAATGCCTTATGAAGCAAAGTATTACTATGCCAGATGCCATATTTGAAAAGCACATTAGGATCGTTATATTATACATTCTGTGCTCATTAAGTGGTAGGCTATATTCTAATTTCACTGCATACCCTCTTACACCTATGTAACTCTGTCTTGCGTACTTAAAGGGATAGTTCACCCAAATTAAAAAACTACATGTTGTTGTTCTTACCCTGTAAGCAGTCTATGGACACGTTAAGAAAGCAATCCATGCTTTGGTTTTGTTTACTGTACTTGGTTAGAAATATGCATTTTAGCATTTGTGGCACAAATCCAAGTCAATAACCCTGTTAAAAGCGTTTTTCACAAATCATCCTAAAGTGTCAACATTTGATTGTGTACCACAATTCAGTTATTTTAAGATGATTTGGACATGAAGCACGAAAAAAATGCAAGAAATCGGATATTGGCTTCACATTACTTGACATGGGATTTGATCTAAAAAGTTTGCATTTGACGACAATGGTCAGGTTAACAAAACCAAAGCATGGATTGCTCTCTGAGCTTGTTCATAGACTGCTTACGGGGTATAGAAAGCAAATTATATTTTGTAATTTGGGTGAACTATCCCTTTAACAGGAGTGCGGAACTCCTACGTGAAGTCGTTACATTATAGCCCTCTGACACAATTTCTAAAGAGCATTTCATGTAGGTCATACCACTTAGCTTCATAATCATAAGGCATTATGCTGCCTGCTTTAAATGCTGTAGGAATATATAGACATGTATTAGCAGCCATTAGTGCCTATTTCATGCAATATGATGTATAATGCATAGATTAGAAGGTGTTATAAATGCACTTATAACACATTATGAAGAGGGTATTCATAGGAAGTGTTATCCACAGGTCCTGCGGAAGGAACTGTACCCCACATCCCCACCTACTAGTGACATTGTGAAAAATACCACACCTTTAGACAGTAATTGTGTAGCTATGTTGATATTTGTGTTCACCATTTCATTAGAATGTTTATTACAGTCAAAGTGTCTGTCAGGTCAAATGACTTAGGCGAATGACATACCCACATACATTGAGACCTTATAACCTTAGTGTCAGAAAAGGTTCATTTTCTTCACATTTTGATTATGGTAATTTGACGTACTTGTAATGTATTTGATATGTCATGTCTGTGGGTTGGTCTCATATATATATATGAATGGCTTTCGCCTGATGCTTTTTATTGTTAGTTACCGTTCATATTTATTTTGTTTTATTTCCTTATTACATTTTCATTACCATTTTATAGTACTATGCATTTTGATTGTTGGATTGATATGATCTGCTCATACATTGCAATAAAAGGGAGTGAGTTAAGACTATTGTTTAATGAACGACTCAGGTCTGATGGATACAATTGTCCCTCATACTCTCATGTATTATTTGTAACAAACTTTCTGCATGTATCAGTATGAGGAAACCTCCACATTATTGTCATATCTACTTTTTAGCCTGCAAGTTTAGGAAGGCTATTCTGCAGAGTTTTGTGTTTGGTCACAACTTGTTTTATTTAATACATTAACATTTAGTCATTTAGCAGATTATCCTTGCTCAAGTGTACATCGCCAGATTTTTCACCTAGTCTGCTCAGGGATTCGAACCAGATACTTTTTGGTTACCGGTCCATCGCTTCTTAGTATTATAATATGCGTTTAATTCCTTTCATCATTAAAATATTCCTTTCCAGTTTGTGGTCGTGTCTTCTTCAAATGAGACACCGGAGGAGAGGAAAAGATCAAACTCTGATTTATTTAGTCTTCTGTCACTCTTGTTTTCAGTTTTTCAAGTTTATGCAGACACACACACACACACATATACATACATTCAGGCACTCACACATACACATACACACACGCACACAAGTCCAGGCTCATGATCTTTCAGGTAAAATGTGTATGATTTGTGTGATGTCTGTAACTCAACAGTAATGTATTCTCTGAACTGCCTAAGTGTTCTATTGTCATGAAGCTTCAGGTAACATTTGATATAGATGTCTTGTCTATACATCCCAGTCACATGGCAAGAATGTCCTCTGGTTTTAGACTTACAATATTATATTACAGTACATAAGAGACAGGGGTTGGAGGTCGTTCTAATACCATACCTCCTCCTCCTCCGCTTATATAAACAACCAGGAAATGCCTTTACTTTCTTTTCGATTTCACTGAGCGTGGAGGTGGATGTGTCATGTCAGAACTGAAAATGTTTTTGTTTGAAGTGGGTTTTTTTGTTGCTGTTTTGCAAGTCTATCCAACCTACGCTGTCGAGAATCAAGGTAAAATACCAAATTATTGTAGAATTAATTTCAACGCTTCCCTATTTCTCCCTGAAGACGGATACTTCTGCTAAATAAACTGCGTCAGGGCTCAGAAGTCAGACCTGTTTGAGCGCTAGTCCGCTTCTTACACAAACTTGATCTATTCTTATTTATTGGATCGAGATCTCAAACCTAGTCTCTATCTATATTCCATTTTGTTTCTGTCTAAAGGAATTTGGAAGTGACTTTAGTAATAATGCACAGAAAGTTGTCCTAAATAAAACTTCCTTGACATCCTTAGCATGTACTTCGGTGGAAATTGATTGTGGAAATTTGAAGACCAGGGATGGTAGATACATGTATCTATTCAGCATTCCAGGTGTATCTGACATTGCGGTGTACAACAATATAGGGGTAAGTTAATCTGTGTTTTAGTTACGCTATACAGGAAGTAACTACTGCAGGAGAGCAGTAGATGCAATCCCCACACAGAATTACTTGACTTCAAAAAATACCACTACATTCAGTACATGCAGTGCGTTCGGAAAGTATTTAGACCCCTTGACTTTTTCATTGTGTGTAGATTGATGAGGGGAAAAAAATCAATTTTAGAATAAGGCTGTAATGTAACAAAATGTGGGAAAAGTGAAGGGGTCTGAATACTTTCCGAATGCACTGTATATTCCATACTGATCATTTGACTTGCCTTTTTCCAACTTTAAATAGTTTTTTGTCTTTCTTTCCAAAAGAATGCCATTGCCAACCGTGGAGGGAACAAGCCAATGGAATTTGATAAGAATGAGGTGGTAACGATGAACAACAGTTCAATCACCCTCTATAAATGCCAAAATCTGACAATGAACTTCATTTACAGTGACGCTACACAGGTGAGCTCTGTAATTTCACATTATTTAGAGGTTGATTATAACATCTTACACATTTGTCTTTTTATTTATGGGTTTAATCCCGTATTGTTAGGATGCAACTGATTAAACAATATCCCTCCCCATTCCCTCTCAGCAGAAGGCTGGAACTGAGTCTAATGGTGAAGAACCCCCAGTTAAGGAGAGATGTTCCCATTACATTGTCACAGGTAGATAGTTGACATTCCTCTTTTCCATCAATTTCAAGTATCTTTCAAGGGCACATATAGAAAAGCACTAAATCATATTCATTAATTTTGAATTCTGTACACCTTTGAACCTCTGTCTGGCCTTTGTAGAGATGAGGAATGAGGTTGTGACAACAGTACCTTTGAATTCAACCATCATCCCAGGTGAGTAGCAATGTCAATCCCTTGAGAATTAGTTTTTTAATGTTTTATTTTCTGGACGCCTGCCTGGAAATTAAACTAAGGGAAAGACTACATAACACATTATTCTGTGTTGTTCAGTATTTTGATTGATTATGTCATGGAAATGACTTTATTCTCTCTAATCATCCATTATAGATGGAGACAATCCTGATGCAAACCGTGGTGACACTAGTTTGACCTGGAAAAATGGTGAGTGTTTACCCAAATCTATCACCTCATTCCTCTGTATGAGCAAATGACAAGTAAATCTGAACAGAGTACCAAGCTCCCCATTAGACTGGAGGTAGGACACCTGCAGAAAAGAAGGCTGATATGGAGGATGTAATTCAGGGAGAAGTGGAGAAAAGTCCCCCTAATGAGCCATTCAGACAAAAATCATTGATGAATTGTGAAACATGAATGAATGAAATCATCTAGGTGTGAGTAGTTTATATTACCGGTTTCAGAGAAGGACATTCTGTGTATGTGAGTATAACCTCTGTCACTGACATGGCTTTTCAAGAGAATGTGCAATCTGCAGATAATCTCACCTTAATGCAAACTCTTGATACATGTCACAAACAAAACCCTCCTTCAAGACAGAAACTCAGTTCCCTTAATCCAGTGATTAGAAAACATCGTACCGTGAACCTTTTTCAAACCTGATTTGATCTGGAAAATCATTGATGAGTGTTTAAGCAAATCTATCACCACAGCTTCCTCTGTATAAGCAAATGAAACAAAACAATACTACCAATATCTATTTTAAAACCTTTTCATTTGTGTGAATATGTCAACATCTGATGACTACATTTTGTTTTTCAGTTGGTGTTGTTGCTTTCGTGCTGGTCATTGCTGGTTTGCTCTTGGTGTTTTTTTGTGTGTACAAACCTTGGAGAGACAAACAGCAGTGAGTATCCTATATAACTGTTTTTATAACAGCTTTATAACTGTTTTTGTCTTTAAGTCAATTAGAATTGTTGCAGAGGGTTTATGTTAGTTATGAGACTAGTTCTCTCTGTCTTACTACTAGGGTTTAAAGTCAGACCAATGGGGTCCTAGCAGGTCACAAACAGCATGAGAACAGCCTGGAACTTGCAGGCCACTTACAAACTATAGACTTGTCGGCCATTCAAGTTACTGTTGTTTATCAAACATTATCCTTAATTTCTCATTAATGTAATAATCTCATCTTTAGCAACCAAGGCCACAGAGAAGTGGAAGCGGGTCAGGGCATTCCAGAACCAAACTCCATTCCTCTGATGCAGAATGAGCGACGTGATGCCAGGTAAACCTTTCCACATTACTTTGATGATCTGTAATCAACCACTGAATAATAGTCTCACTGTCTTCAGCTGTTGCTATGGGTCATATTAGTTTCTGTCTCTATAGAACAGGGCTCTCCAACCCTGTTTCTGGAGAACTACTGTCCTGTAGGTTTCCACTCCAACCCTAATCTAGCACACCTGATTCTAATAATTATCTCAGGGACGGGAAACTGGCGGCCTGCGGACCCCCGTTTTACTGTTGACAGCTAGAATAGTAGAATACACAAGGTGCAATTTAAAAATGTGGTTGTTCATCAGCAGTTTTCCTCTTGTCATGTCAGTCACTGACAGTCGCTCAATTGGCCCATGTCAGCTAACCATTTTTTAGATAAGTACATTTATTTAACCAGCTACCTAAACTTGTAGTAATCATCATCAAATTGATGAATGGGTTGGCCCCATTGACTTTGTAAGTCACTCTCTCTTAGATATCATATTGACATGCAAACATTAATTACAGTAAATTAGCTGTAAAACTGCTGTTTTTTGACCACGAATGGGAAAATGAATAGAATAGCATGAAATGACTACTTAGGGCCGGCACTGACTGCATGTGTGGGTATGAATGTGGGTACACAGACCCACTAGCCACTGCAACCCCTCATAATGAGTTCGGATTTTTGTGGCCCCCATCAAAGTTTCCCATCCCTGCAAACTGCATCAGGTTAGTTACAACTGGGATTGGAGAGAGATCCTACAGGAGGGTAGCTCTCCAGGAACAGGGTTGGAAAGCCCTGATATAGAATGTGAAGGAAGAATTACTCAATAGATCCGCATGGCATTTCTAAATACCAGTAATGTCTATTGGCAAGCAACAACTTTCAGCAAAGACCCTGCCTTTAGAGCCCTGCCCAGGCAAGACATAACATATTCAAGCCAGAAGGGGAACTGGTGTATTTTTGACTGTGGTGTAATGTATCGTAGATGATTCCACTTGTACCTGTGGGTATCTGACTGAACCTTTGGTACATGTTTTATCACAGAGACATCAGAAAGCCTGATGACGGTGAGACTGTTGAAGCTGTGGTTGTTCCCAGGTTAGTTAGAATACCTCTATTACATCTTTATAGTCTACTCTGTCCTGGATCAGTTTGCCTTGCTAATCCTTTCAGTCATGCTCATCATAATCTCACTTTCAGTGACCAAGGAGGTGAGCCAGGACAGGAGAGCAGGCAGCCCATGGACAATGAAGAGACAGGCGCTGACAACCCTCTGCTGAATGGAGATGCCAGGTAAACTGTACCACATGACTAATCACCTGTCAGTCCTCTGTAATGTAGACTATGGAAATTGAGAACATTTGTATCCTTCCCAGTCGAGATCCTTAAAATCTTATCCATGTAATAATCACCCTTAGGAGCCCAAGAGAGGAAGGCGTGCTAGAAGGGCAGGACAGGAAGCCAGCAGACAGTGGGGGAACAGACCCTGAATCCTGTCAGAAGACGCATGCTGAACCCCCTCTAGTGAATGGACACCATGATGTCAGGTAAACTTGACTACATATTGATACATCCACAACTCATCGGGTATAATGTCACCAACCCCATTTTCCCACGGTTCATGTTAGCCTCTGTCTCTATAGGGGACAGTATTATGGTGGATCATAAATGTGAATGTTGATGTCTTATTACTCCAACAGGGTTAACGATGAGACTAAGGAAGTGACTTCTGGTGCACAGAGTCCAGGACCTCCTCAGATGAATGGAGGACCTCCCATGTCTAACAGAGCTGCAGAGGAGACCACTGCTCTATTGGACAAACAGGCCTTGGACAAGGACCAAGTCACCAAACCTCCTGAGTTAATAGTAAGTACTGTTAATGTCCTCTGACAACTGGTGAACTGTTTGGCTTGGTATCTAAAATGACGGGGCTCGTTGTCTTTTAGCTCCAACATATTTGTAACTCTTGTGTTTTTCCCAAGGACAAAGGAACTAATGACATGGAGTCAAGAAGAGAACTAACAAACGGTGGACGTTTGTATAACAAAAGAGAACCTAACACCATATGATAAGATACAGTAATACTTTATATAATATACATATTATAAGATACACATATGTGACTTGCTTCATCATAATCAGTCATGTCAACCCCAAGGCACATTCTGAAAAGTGTCTTTTACTGATTTTCTATAATCTAAGCAGTTTATTAAGTTAATTCTCTATGTGACAGCTGTAACCTGGATAAGTTAGGACATGTGTTCTAGTGATATCAGTTGAAATTCCAAAACGGCCCAAGACTTTTAGAAAATAATAATTTAAATATGTTATCTAAATGTTTAATTACTATTATCTGAAAATGAGTGTGCGACATATGACTGATTATGATACAACAAGTCACATATTAGCTATACAACATTATATATGAAATGATATGAAATAAGATCATACACTACTATTGTATACTATACATGCAAGCAATTATATATATAACATACACATGAAAAGATGCTTAAAACGTTAACCTCTCTAGTATAGACATATCCAAGGTCATGAGGTCTCAATGTCTTGTGGACATGTCAAATAGCTAAACATTGACTAGGCATTATTTAGAGTAGGCCTCATTATCACAGGGCCCAGTCTAAGAAGCTCTATTTTACTGAAGCAAGTATTCATTATTTCTGAATTGAGAGTTAGCATGTCAGTTAAAATAACTTGCATAATTTGTCCCATTTAACACACACCTGTAATCCTACTTTCAGTAAAGAAAGTTAATGTTCCATTTTAGCATCTAGAAGATACTACGACAGACTTTATTTAAACCACTGCTTTCATAGGAAATCATGATTGGTCAGTTAAAACAGGTAACACTTCATATGGATGTTCTCTTTATAATGCATTAAAGGAGCATTAATAACACCTTCTATTCATAATGCATCAGGATGCACAACATAGGTGCTCATGAACATCTATAACTGCATAAAGCATTATCACCAGGATGTGTAATGCCTTATGAAGCAAAGTATTACTATGCCAGATGCCATATTTGAAAAGCACATTAGGATCATTATATTATACATTCTGTGCTCATTAAGCTAAAAAGTAGTAAGTAATTGCAAAGTTGCTAATTAGCGAAAATGCTAAAATATCCTGTGATGATATTCGAACACGCAACCTTTGGGTTGTTAGACGTTGGCGTTATAAGTCCACCCATCCGAAACCAAAGCATGGATTGCTGTCTGAGCTTGTTCATAACCTGCTTACAGCTTAAAGAAATCAAATTACATTTTGTAATTTGGGTGAACTATCCCTTTAACAGGAGTGCGGAACTCCTACATGAAGTCGTTACAGTATAGCCCTCTGACACATTTCCCTAAAGAGCATTTTGTGTAGGTCATACCACTTAGCTTCATAATCATAACCCGCTGAGGCACACACTGGTTGAAGTAACATTGTTTCCACATAATTTCAATGAAATTACGTTAAACCAATGTGGAATAGACATTGAATTGATGTCTGTGCCCAGTCGGAAGGCATTATGCTGCCTACTTATAATTACATTTATTAGCAACCATTAGAGCCTATGTCATGCATTATAATGCATATTGCGCAGATAAGGTGTTATAAATGCACTTATAACACATTATGAAGAGGGTATTCATAGGAAGTGTTACCCGCAGTTCTTGCGGAAGGAACTGTACCCCACATCCCCACCTACTAGTGACATTGTGAAAAATAGCACACCTTTAGACAGTAATTGTGTAGCTATGTTGATATTTGTGTTCACCGATTCATTAGAATGTTTATTTCAGTCAGAGTGTCTGTCAGGTCAAATGACTTAGGCGAATGACATACCCACATACATTGAGACCTTATAACCTTAGTGTCAGAAAAGGTTCATTTTTTTCATTTTCTTCATCTTTTGATTATGCTAATTTGACTTACTTGTAATGTATTTGATGTCATGTATGTGGGTTGGTCCCATACTTTTATGAATGTCTTACCTTAGACATGTATTTTGTTTTATTTCCTTATTACACTTTCATGACCAATTTACACTGAGTGTACAAAACATTAAGAACACCTGCTCTTTTCATGACAGACTGACCAGGTGAATTCAGGTGAAAGCTATGATCTCTAATTGATGTCACTTGTTAAATCCACTTCAATCAGTGTAGATGAAGGGCAGAAGACAGGTTAAAGAAGGTTTTTTAAGCCTTGAGACATGGATTGTGTGTGGGTGCCATTCAGAGGGTGAATGGGCATGACAAAAGATTTAAGTGCCTTTGAACGGGCTGTGGTAGTATGTGCCAGGCTCACTGGTTTGAGTGTGTCAAGAACTGCAACGCTGCTGGACTTTCACTCTCAACAGTTTCCCGTGTGTATCAAGAATGGTCCACCACCCAAAGGACATCCAGCCAACTTGACACAACTCTGGAAAGCATTGGAGTCGACATGGGCCAGCATCCCTGTGGAAAGCTTTCGACACCTTGTAGAGTCCATCCCTGACATATTGAGGCTGTTCTGAGGGCAAAAGCGGGTGTAACTCAATATTAGGAAGGTGTTCCTAATGTTTGTCTAATGTTTGTACACTCAGTGTTTATTACTATGCATTTTGATTGTTGGATTGATATGATCTGCTCATACATTGCAATACAAGGAAGTGAGTTAAGACTATTGTTTAATGAACGACTCAGGTCTGATGGATACAATTGTCCCTCATACTCTCTTGTATTATTTGTAACAAACTTTTTGCATGTATTTGTATGAACAAACCTCCAAATTATTGTCATATCTACTTTTTAGGAAGGCTGTTCTGCAGTTTTGTGTATGGTCACAACTTGTTTTATTTAATACATTAATATTTTAGTAATTTAGCAGATGCTCTTATGCAGAGTGACTTACAGGAGCAATTCAAGTTTAGTGCCTTGCTCAAGGAAACCTCGACAGACCTAGTCGGCTCGGGGATTCAAACCAGTGACTTTTCAGTTACTGGTACAACGCTTATTAATATTATAATGAGTTGCTTTCCTTCTATCATTAAAACATTCCTTTCTAGCTTGTGGTTGTGTTTTCTTCAAATGAGACACTGGTGGAGAGGGAAAGATCAAACTGATGATTTATTTAGTCTTGTGTCACTCGTTTTCAGTTTTTCAAGTTTATGCAGACACACACACACACATGCAGGCACAAACACACACACGTGCCACGCTAATGCTCCTGGTTTCTACAGTAGCTGCTGATGTGATCATGTACACAGACTGTATGTCTGTCTTTGTGGGATGTCTGATGTGTTCACCAGTAACATACAGGAGCCAATGATGGTATGGCACGGTATGGTACAGTATGGTATGGATGATGAGTTTCTGATGTTTTCCTATTTCATCCCACTCTGAAATGTACCACGTGATTGTAATAATGATATTCTCTTCACACTCTCCACACACTGAGGGTCAGATGTCACAGTCAACCTAGAGTGTTCATCATCTTTATAAACATTTTAAAAATGCTAACTGCTTGTGATCACTTTACCCGCTGAATCATTCGAACAGTTATCTACCATGAGGTAAAGCTATCTACCATGAGGTAAAGCTATCTACCATGAGGTAAAGTTATCTACCATGAGGTAAAGTTATCTACCATGAGGTAAAGTTATCTACCATGAGGTAAAGTTATCTACCAAGAGGTAAAGTTATCTACCAAGAGGTAAAGTTATCTACCAAGAGGTAAAGGTATCTACCAAGAGGTAAAGTTATCTACCAAGAGGTAAAGTTATCTACCAAGAGGTAAAGTTATCTACCATGAGGTAAAGTTATCTACCATGAGGTAAAGTTATCTACCATGAGGTAAAGTTATCTACCATGAGGTAAAGTTATCTACCATGAGGTAAAGTTATCTACCATGAGGTAAAGTTATCTACCATGAGGTAAAGTTATCTACCATGAGGGAAAGTTATCTACCATGAGGTAAAGTTATCTATCATTTGGTAAAGTTATCTACCATGAGGTAAAGTTATCTAACATGAGGTAAATGGGGCAGCAGGTAGCCTAGTGGAGCGTTGGGCCAGTAACCGAAAGGTTGCTGGATCAAATCCCCGAGCTGACAAGGGAAAAATCTGTCGTTCTGCCCCTGAGCAAGGCAGTTAACCCTCTGTTCTCCGGGCGCGGAAGACATGGATGTCGATTAAGGCAGCCCCCCCGCACCTCTCTGATTCAGAGCGGTTGGGTTAAATGCGGAATACACATTTCAGTTGAAGGTGTACAGTTGTACAACTGACTAGGTATCCCCCTTTTCCCTACAGTTCAACAAACCATGTTCTTCATTCCTACAGTACAACGACAGCCCCTTCTAGTGGTCAGAAGTGTTGTGTGCAGGACTCTTGAGTTTTTACTAACCTTGTGACCTTCTAGACAGGTCATGTGGGCAGGAGACAGGTAATATGGACCTAGTAATGAGTTCTGATGGTATGGCACGGTATGGTACAGTATGGTATGGATGATGAGTTTCTGATGTTTTCCTATTTCATCCCACTCTGAAATGTACCACGTGATTGTAATAATGATATTCTCTTCACACTCTCCACACACTGAGGGTCAGATGTCACAGTCAACCTAGAGTGTTCATCATCTTTATAAACATTTTAAAAACGCTAACTGCTTGTGATCACTTTACCCGCTGAATCATTCGAACAGTTATCTACCATGAGGTAAAGCTATCTACCATGAGGTAAAGCTATCTACCATGAGGTAAAGTTATCTACCATGAGGTAAAGTTATCTACCATGAGGTAAAGTTATCTACCATGAGGTAAAGTTATCTACCAAGAGGTAAAGTTATCTACCAAGAGGTAAAGTTATCTACCAAGAGGTAAAGTTATCTACCAAGAGGTAAAGTTATCTACCAAGAGGTAAAGTTATCTACCAAGAGGTAAAGTTATCTACCATGAGGTAAAGTTATCTACCATGAGGTAAAGTTATCTACCATGAGGTAAAGTTATCTACCATGAGGTAAAGTTATCTACCATGAGGTAAAGTTATCTACCATGAGGGAAAGTTATCTACCATGAGGGAAAGTTATCTACCATGAGGTAAAGTTATCTATCATTTGGTAAAGTTATCTACCATGAGGTAAAGTTATCTAACATGAGGTAAATGGGGCAGCAGGTAGCCTAGTGGAGCGTTGGGCCAGTAACCGAAAGGTTGCTGGATCAAATCCCCGAGCTGACAAGGGAAAAATCTGTCGTTCTGCCCCTGAGCAAGGCAGTTAACCCTCTGTTCTCCGGGCGCGGAAGACATGGATGTCGATTAAGGCAGCCCCCCCGCACCTCTCTGATTCAGAGCGGTTGGGTTAAATGCGGAATACACATTTCAGTTGAAGGTGTACAGTTGTACAACTGACTAGGTATCCCCCTTTTCCCTACAGTTCAACAAACCATGTTCTTCATTTCTACAGTACAACGACAGCCCCTTCTAGTGGTCAGAAGTGTTGTGTGCAGGACTCTTGAGTTTTTACTAACCTTGTGACCTTCTAGACAGGTCATGTGGGCAGGAGACAGGTAATATGGACCTAGTAATGAGTTCTGCACCATAGACACATCGCAGTGCACCACCTACAGTGCAATAAAGCATAACACTATTATCAGACTGCCCCACCAGTAGGAATCAGGTCAAGTTGTCATCCTACTGGAGGCTCTACATGGGGGAAAGGAACATTTATTGAAAATATTTAGACTTTTTAATTTGACTGCCTTAAGTTGTAGACAAAAAATCTAGTTTCATGTTCACAAAAAGTTACAATATTTCTCCAACAAACGAGATGCGTTTATTCTTGCTCCTCCTTGTGACGTAACTTCCATTTATGACTCAACAAGTCTTTCCCGCCTTGGTTTGCTTTTCACCGACAGACTGAAACTCAGCACTTAGCAATAAGTTGTTTGGAATAAGGGGCCACCATGTATATTTCTTATCTATTTGGTTTCTTATTGACAATCCCCCTGTTAATTCAAGGTAAGAACATTGTCTTGGCTTTGTATTTTTTTCTGGGTGCTGCTGACGTTTCATATGTTTTAGTCTCCCCAAAGCCCGGAATTCCTGACACATATTTTGTGTAGTTGGTTTAGCTTTTTCGATGTCTTGAGTGTTTGCTTATCTCTTTGCTATTTGCTGTTCTCTTGGAAAAGTTAAAATTCTCAGGAAAGAAATATTGCAAAATACAAATTCTCCCTCAACTAGTATTTCTACAATATGGCGTTGGCAGTAAAGCCTTTTTTGGGCGTTGGCTACAGTACCAGCACTGTTACAGTATTTCTTTGGTTGTGAGATGTCTCGCAAACTATATCTTTATATGTGGCTACAAATAGTGATGCAAACATGATCATATGCTATTGTCTTTGTAAAGCAGGCTGCTTCTTCTGGACATTTGTATCTCTTCAACAGCAGTAAATAAAGATATGTGCTGTAGAAGGCTGTGGTAATTGTTTTTCAACATACATGATCTCTTCCTCCTTTTCTCTGCAGGCTGTTGGGGTGGAGAAGAAACCAAGAATGTTAGTTGTGCAAGCCTCCGAACTGAAAATGCTTACAAATACTGTGTAAAGGAGAAGGAGAAACCTAAATGTGTGGAGTGGCAATCCGTGGATTCCAATAAGGTAAGATATCTGTTTATTGTATCTCACAAGACTCTCGTGACTACAACTACATATGATGTACAACTTTCAAACTGGGGAATCAATATGATTCACAGGCTTCACTATCAGACTACTGTAGAATCAGAAATAGGACTGTCTTTCACACTTCAGGGGAGGCAGGTAGCCTAGTGGTTAGAGTGTTGGGCCAGTAACCTAAAGGTTGCTGGATTGAATCCCCAAGCTGACAAGGTGAAAATCTGTTGTTCTGCCCCTGAACAAGACCCACTGTTCCCCAGTAGGCCATCATTGTAAAAAATGATTTGTGCTTAACTGACTTGCATTGTTAAATAAAATAAAAAAATATAGACAGTAGATACAGTTTAATGACAAATGTATTCAAACATGTAGAATGTTGTTTTTCAGTGATAGATGTCTAACTTTGCTTTTGTATTTTTTCTTCCACAGACGTCTACGTGGCTTGCTGAACTTTGCCGACACAAAAACACTTCACATGCACCCAATGTGATTGATGTCAGCTACTCCTGCATCACCCTCCTGCAGTGTGTCAACGTAGACCACACTGCCATAAGTGATCGGTCTGTGAGTATGGCTATTTATCACTGCAGTTTAGGCTATGTATAGTTACCTTGTAAACTACAATACCAGACCAAACATTCCAGTTGCATGTTAATAATTTGATATTGATGTTATCATATTTCAGGAGCATTTGACCCATTTCATTGTGTCTGGTGCATCAGGTGAGATGTGTATATTGTTTTAAAAGTTTGAGAACACGTGTTTTTTTCACATATTCACAGTGTATATATATATATATATTGTGTTGTTCTAGATGAGCCAAAGAAGCCTTTGGAGAAAGAGCCTGACAGTCAGAATACAACTGCAGGTGAGTGTTCCTCTGTAACAACAGAGCAGATTATATTGAAGGAGAGCTGTTGTTTCCACTGGTTCTCTGTTGGGTAGTCATCAAATGATTCTCAGTTATAAATGTCATTAACTATGTCTTTCATTTTATTTATAAGATGATGTGAAGCAGGATGTCGACAATGAAAACCCCAACCATGACAACACTCAGACTTGGCTCTTCCCAGGTGAGTGAGTCCACGTGATCATTGTGTGGTACAGTAACACTCTCTTATTAAGCTTAAAACCATGAAATAGTTGAAACAATATCATAGTCATTATTAATGGGCAAAACTGTGTTCAACCATTTAAAATATTATTGCATCTCTGACAAGCAATTGTTGCAGTCAAATTCCACTTGACCGTTGAGTAGCCCACCTGGCTGGCATGACAATGAACTGTGCGAAAAGTGTCCTCCATTTGCAATTCAAGTGCATAGTGTTTCTTACCATGCCCCTGTTCTGACAGGGGCATGATAATGGCCCATTCTAAATCACAAAACTAATTTAAAATATATATTATTTAGTTAATGTAAAGACAAGATTAAATTGAGAATAGTCTGATGGGAGAGAATAGTATCACTTGTGAATGATGCCCAGCGTGTGCAGTCTATAAGGCAAGAAAAGGTGCTTGAATTTTTTGGTGACTTTTTCAAATCAGAGTTACATGTATCATGTAGCCTATAACCCATATGTATGTTTTGATATGGTTTTCTTTCCTGGATTTATCGACCGATGGCCTGTAAGGTCCGGAAAGATACAGTATATACATGTTTTGTCCAGTATTCAGCCCAACTAAAAAGCTTCGACTTCTGGAGAACACAGAATCCAGTAAATATCTATTTGAGGATCAACCATCCATCAAATCTTCAGTAAGAAATACTTTCCCTGTATAATGCTGAATATTATTGTTGATACATTTCAAAGTTAAACAAATGACTTTACACATTAACACAATACATCAAGATCAAATCAGAATGGCTGCTTCAGTTCCAAGTCTTCTCCAGCGATGTCTAGAAAAATGGGACCTGGAGAAAGGTTGTGGGACGAAATGCCTCATAGGTTTGACCTATTTATATCATGGAGAGAGAAATCCTGACAAAGGAGGAGGCCATAGCCAACACCATCAAGGAGGAGGAGCTCTACCACAGTCTCATACAGGAAATTCATCCAAACCACGTGCACTCTGGCATATATACCTTCTCAGGAAGGAAGCAAGGGGGAAGCTTCTGATCAGAGGAATAACAGTCAGAGGAAAACATGTTGAGTTCAAAGAGAACAATCCTTTCAGTTTGAAGTCGTGCATGGCTGACCAGAACTCAATTCAAGTTACAATTAAAAAACCACCTGAATCAGCAGTTGATAGTGTTGTGACTGAGTTTCTGGCTGAAGCTGTATGCAAGGAGGTGGGGAGGGTGAAAGGCACATGATAAGATACAAGGGTCAACTCACAAACTCCTCCAATGGAGATCGTTTTGTTTATGTTGAAACAGCCCCCATCACTTCCATAACACAGACTGAAAAGACTGGCCCTCATTTGATCAAAGTATTTTAGGATTTTAACAATTTAATAAATTGTTGTGTGTTGCATTTATATTTTTGTTCGGTATAAGAGACAGGGCATTGGGTGAGGGGTTATCCCACCCTGGAGCTCCAGTATTCCATTGGCTTGAGGGTGTAGATGTGTAAATCAAACCAAGGTTGCAATTGGAGTGATATGATTATAACTACAACTTCACACCAAGTCCTTTAAAATATTTTGCATGTTTGATTACCTATTCAAATCAAAATGTCCTTGTGCACGTAGTGTTCATCTAACTCCATGTCTTTATAAATCACAACTTTGAACACTTTGAGCAACGAGGCACAATAAATAAAGGTACAGCCCATATCAGTTACCTATTGAGAAAGTTATACCAAAGACAGTACAGTATGAAGATAGGCTAAAATTGCTTCTTCAACAGAAATCCCTGATCACACTTGAAGGTGATGTCATGGCGACGTTGGCTAGCTAAGCTCATGCACAGAAACACGTCATCGGGTCTAACGGTCGTCTCGTGCCATGTGCAGGCCGCCAAATCAAAGGCACTCTTTTGATATAAAGTCATTTTTTATGAAAATAGTTGGAGGAATAACATGTTCAAATACTTAAGACATTGGCTCAAATCTAGGTTGTGCATTTGAATTTCGAGAAAATTAACAGCTAAGGAAGAATTTTTCTCTTCTCTCATTGACTTCTCAAACCCGAATCCCCGGCCTGGTCTACTTAGTCTGCTTAGCAAGCGTTCCCGCGATGTTGCGTATCAAGGTTTAGAAACTGTGGTGATACAGTCACTTATAACTCCTCCTGTTTTCTAAACGGAACTTACTGAAGCAGAAAGAAGAGAAGTGAAACTTGTTTTACAGAACCAGCAAGCAAGAGGCAGCTCTAAACAGACCACAGACTAAATGTATCCATTCAGCCGGGTTGTTTTTTTGGTGCTCCAGTATCAAGGTAAAGACTAAGTTGAAACAGTATTTGCACTTTAACATTGCTACATTGCTATAAAACTCCCTGAAGGCAGAAAGTTCTCTTACTGTATTGTGTCACCTGGGCGAGGTCGGCTAGCAACCCGTTAGCCTCATACACAACCTGTTTGTACCTGTGATTTGTTTAACTGTATTAGGATCTCAAACATTGGAAGCTGCAGTCTATCTCTATTTCATTGTGTTTGTGTTTAAGGACGTTTGTTAGTAACATTAAAGTAATGTTACATAGAAAGTTGTACTAAATGAATGTCTTCTTCTGTAGCTTACTTAGCATGCTCTCCCATCAAGAAAATGGACAGGTGTGAAGATTTGAGGACAGGAAATGGATATCTGTACCTATATGAAACTCCGGCTGGATCTAGAATTGAGGTGTACTCAAACAATGTTAGTGGTGATCTTATGGTTTTATTCAGGATTTGTACTACAGACCTTGTCTTGATTCTCCACCCTTCCCCCAAGTGCACACTTGCAAACTTCCCGACATGGATTTCACAATGTTGGAAAGTCCCTGCAGCGAATGTTTACACCCGTTCCAATGCTTTTAACAATGGCGGGAAGTGTGCAAGTGTACACTTTGGGGAAAAGGGTGTAGAATCAGGACACAAACTGTATATGTTGGTATTTTTTTAGATAATATGTACTGTGTTGTATGACAAAACAGGGCTTTTTGATTCAAACCTGAATTCAATTCTTTATTTTCTTATGTGCTTTCCCACAGACTCCAATAGCCTACCGTGGCATGAACAAGCCTTTTGAAGCAAATTTTTCTGATAAGGTGATAAGAGTGAACAACAGTGCTGTCATCCTCTCTGAATGCCTGAACCTGTCATTCACATTCTTTCATGTTCTCCAGGTGAGTCCTGTTATTATTTCACACAATTGAGATGATTTGATTGTAGAAAATAATTTTAGAGATACTTACTTCCCCTGTGTCTTCTCTTAAGGGCAAGGTTGAGGAGTGCCATTTGCATTACATTGTTACAGGTAAAGAATGATTTTCCTATTTTCTTTCTGTTACGTACGCCTCTGAGAAGAGGGAACGCAACTCCCTGCTGCAACTCAACTCCCTGTGAAGTGCAAGAGGTATGGACTGTAGGCGTGAGTAAGGACGACAAAGGCAGATTTTACCGTTACTAGGATTTATTTCCTTACGGTAATATGGGGAAAAGGGGCTGGACGGAACCAAAGCAAAGAAAGTAAATATCAAAACTTCCCCCTTTCCTATCTAACCTGCCTACCCACTACTTATCTATCTTAGCACCACCTGGTGCCCTAACCAAAATACAGGGGGTGGTCCGCCCAGGTCTTACCTAGTGTGCCTAGACAATGAATATACTACGGGTATATGTATGCCCGCGGGCCTCTTGCCTAAGCACTCCCAAAGTGCCTTCTCCTTCCCCCCTGGGAACAAATGAAACAGAACAATCCAAACAATTTCAATAATCAAAACACTGCGTCCTATTGACACACAAAAGACATAACCAATCAACCAATACAGGTCACACTAATCATCTCCCTCTGAGAACAACCAATACAGTATATCACCCTCAGCCTCCTCTCTCAGCAATGATCTCCCAGTTATCATCTCTTCTTCCTGAACAGAACTGGCTTTTATATAGCTTCAGGAGTCTAATTGGATACAGCTGCATCTTGACGAGGGGGCGGGGTCAGCTCTCTAATCATCCATTAGCCATTGAGTCGACCAATCAGCTGGTTGGGGAGTTCAGGAATTTCTCCTGAAACACACACTCAAATACAAATCACAACACAGAAACTGGGGAACGTAACACTTTCATTTTAAACTTCTTGCACTTTCATATTGGTACACATATCCAAGGCAGTTAACGCTAATTTCTCTGGATAAGAGCGTCTGCTAAAATGTAAAAAACGTAGACTGACAATTCAGCTGACATTTTAATTTACAATCCGACTGGGTGAGTACTCTAATATTAGCAAACTAATATCACCTCTTTGTCTGATCTTTGTCTGTAGAGAGGGAGCATGAGGCTGTGACAACTATCAATCTGATTGACAATCTGACTGACACCTCGGACAACACATCAGGTAAGTACTCTTAACTAATATAAAGACAGCTCATTACTGTCTATAGCATCTCCGTCTGTAATAAAGTACATATTCAATTGAAATGACTTTACTCTCTGATTAAACTCAGGAAATGGAGACAAAGCCAAAGTCACTAGCCACACAAAGGAAATCACTGGTGAGTGTTTCCATATTGTTTCTTTTGTTTGACATTCTACTGTCACCACAGCTTCTTCTTCTTTTTCTTCTGAAGCCTATTATGGACAAATGCGATAAGACAAACAAACCCCTAACTAAATCAGCAAGAGTTTTGAACACTCTGGGTTCAGAATGTGGACTAGTTGATGTCTGGCGTGAGATCAAACCTCAAGCCAAAGATGATACTTTTCTAATGTACCCAACTCATATTCCAGAATAGACTACTTATTTTTTCCCAAAAGCTATCTGCTGTGAACAGTTGCTCTATTGGTACGTTTGACTTATCCAATCATGCCAAAATATATTTATCTGTGAACCTGAGCAGCTTTGTTCCTCTATCCAGAAATTAGAAACTTAATACATCTCTAATGGCAGATAAAAATTTCAGAGCAGAAATGCATTGTGGGATTGTTACATTACAATCCCACATACAAGATAATAGTGACCCTACTGTATTTTAAATGCTTCCACTATATGGGAGGTGGCAAAACCCACCCGAAGTGGTAAAATTATTTCATATACCTAATTTAAAAAAAATAACAGTGAGAAGTTGTGTGACATTAAAAGAGATGCGAACAATTGCACAAAAGGTTTTCTACTGAGAATTGGAGGAATGTAAATCGTGAAGCAAACTAAATCTTTAACAAACTCGCCATATCAATGATAACATGTTCCATGTTAGACAAAAACATATGAAAATGATAACCAAGTAAGCTCCTTGCCTATCAATTAAAAAAGGAGCAACCAGAATGCATGTTACACTCACCTCTTTAGCAAAATTAAAGACCTCATCCGTTGGTCCACTCTCCCATAACAATGATGGGAGGATAAACATAATAATGGTCAAACCTGAGTATGGGGTCTGGGTCTGCCCAATTTCCAACTTTACTACTGGTCAGCCCAAACTCACAAATTGTTGTCTGGGACTTTGGGCAGATATGACTCCCTATGGGTTCAGATTGAATATCAATCTAGCCATCCTTTACCTCTGAATCAGTTTCATCATATTTGTGATGACAGTAAGTACACATTAATGGCATAGGCAGACTATAGAAAGCACTTGGGTATTTCAAACCCGTTTTTTAAATATGCTCCTATTTCTTGTTGCCCAATGTGTTCTTAAAAGTCGGCCTTCATAATTGGTGCCCGCTGGGTCATAGGAGGTTCGCAGACTTGTTCCATAGTGGATTAAAAACAATGAAGGGATTTATCCAAATCCATCCCGAATATAACATCCCTGGTACACATTTGTTTTAAGTGCCCTCAAATCAGAAATGTTATCTTTATATTTATCAAAGAATTAAAGCTGAGATCTCAGTTATCAGAAGTTAAGAATTAATAACCACATCTATATTAGCAAGTAATACATGCTAAGATGTATTGTACATTATCCAAACATTATGAATCCTCCTTTGTTTCACTTCAAAGGATGTGGGGAAATGACTTAGGCACGGAATTTGATGAGAAGGTATGACTTGAGATCTGTAATAAGATCCACTTCCCATTCACTAGTCCCAATATTAAGGAGACTAACTACAAATGAATGTTCATGTGTTAGCTTACCTTTGTTGAATTAAACTGTATGTTCCCAGACACCAAATTGCCTAAAATGTAAGACAGAGAAAGTACTTTTTTCCATTTATTCTGGCATTGCAATAAGCTAATGGATTTCTGGCGCTCTATTCATACAGCCACTCAGATCATTTAGATATGGTATTGGTACAATCCAGTGGCGGTTGGTGCTGTTTATGATGAGGGAGGACGATAAACATTTGTATGGGCCTTATTTCTATTACAGCATATTGGATGACTGTCATTCATATTCCATTCACCCAGCTCAATGTAACATCGATAGATTTAGGCTCCTACATGATACTCTAATTTTCCCTATAGCCTTTATGAATTTGCTACAACCTAGCATATGAATGAAAGTTTACAATGTAGGTGCACAGGTCGAGATACATTTTAGTAATCAAGATGACAGACACATTCAATATAATTTCATATTAATAAAAATATTGTAACCTTCAAAACATGATCCTTTTTTAGATAAAACTATACTAAATATATTCACTTCATTGCAAAACAGTGAATATATTTAGTATAGTTTTATCTAAAAAGGATCACTTTTTGAAGGTTAAAATATTTTTATTAATATGAAATTATGAGGAGGATGGTTCTCCCCTTCCTCCTCTGAGGAGCTTCCACTGGTACAGTACCCAAGCCTTTACCTCCTTAATCAAATGCTGAATACTGCGCTTGATTCAGACAAGATAAGGTTGCTGACAACTTACTTTGCAAATAAATGTATTCTTGTGTGTTGGAAAAATGACAACCCACCCACTTTTCATCTGTGGCTTAAACAAGTTGCAAACTTCTTGCCATTGGAAAAATGAATAATGGACTTACAGAACTGCAGATCCACATTCTTGAAAGTATAGTTTTTTATTGAAAAAAGCTCTTAAAATAGTACTTCTATTTCATATTTTATCTACATTTATTGCACTAGTTGTTTGAAAATCTCTGAAAATGTGTCTGCATTAACAACACTAACAGTATTATGATATTACAGTATATCTGCTGCTATCAATAGCTAAGTTGTAATACTAACTGCTTTATTTAGTTTGTATGGAATGTATTTTCTGTTAGTCTTTATAATTGTTTATTTATTATACAGTTGAAGTCGGAAGTTTACTTAAAACATAGCCAAATACATTTCAACTCAGTTTTTCACAATTCCTGACATTTAATCCTAGTAAAAATTCCCTGTCTTAGGTCAGTTAGGATCACCACTTTATTTTAAGACTGTGAAATGTCAGAATAAGAGTAGAGACAATTATTTCTTTCAGCTTTTATTTCTTTCATCACATTCTCAGTGGGTCAGAAGTTTACATACACTCAATTAGTATTTGGTAGCATTGCCTTTAAATTGTTTAACTTGAGTCAAACGTTTCGGGTAGCCTTCCTTAAGCTTCCCACAATAAGTTGGGTGAATTTTGTCCCATTCATCCTGACAGAGCTGGTGTAACTGAGTCAGGTTTGTAGGCCTTGCTCGCACACGCTTTTTCAGTTCTGCCCACATATTGTTTTATAGGATTGAGGTCAGGGCTTTGTGATGGCCACTCCAATACCTTGACTTTGTTGTCCTTAAGCCATTTTGCCTCAACTTGTGAAGTATGCTTGGGGTCATTGTCCATTTGGAAGACCCATTTGCGACCAAGCTTTAACTTCCTGACTGATGTCTTGAGATGTTGCTTCAATATATCCACATAATTTTCCTACCTCATGATGCCATCTATTTTGTGAAGTGCACCAGTCCATCCTGCAACAAAGCACCCCCACAACATGATGCTGCCACCCCCGTGCTTCACGTTTGGGATGGTGTTCTTCGGCTTGCAAGCATCCCCCTTTTTCCTCCAAACATAAGGATGGTCATTATGGCCAAACAGTTCTATTTTGTTTCATCAGACCAGAGGACATTTCTCCAAAAAGTACGATCTTTGTCCCCATGTGCAGTTGCAAACCGTAGTCTGGCTTTTTTATGGCAGTTTTGGAGCAGTGGCTTCTTCCTTGCTGAGCGGCCTTTCAGGTTATGTCGATATAGGACTCGTTTTACTGTGGATATAGATACTTTTGTACCTGTTTCCTCCAGCCTCTTCACAAGGTCCTTTGCTGTTGTTCTGGGATTGATTTGCACTTTTTGCACCAAAGTATGTTCATCTCTAGGAGACAGAACACGTCTCCTTCCTGAGCGGTATGACGGCTGTGTTGTCCCATGGTGTTTATACTTGCGTACTATTGTTTGTACAGATGAACGTGGTACCTTCAGGAGCTTCTAAAGCCATGACATAATTTTCTGGAATTTTCCAGACTGTTTAAAGGCATAGTCAACTTAGTGTATGTAAACTTCTGAACCACTGGAATTGTGATACAGTGAATTCTAAGTGAAATAATCTGTCTGTAAACAATTGTTGGAAAAATTACTTGTGTCATGCACAAAGTAGATGTCCTAACCGACTTGCCAAAACTATAGTTTGTTAACAAGACATTTGTGGAGTGGTTGAAAAACGAGTTTTAATGACTCCAATGTAAGTGTATGTAAACTTCCGACTTCAACTGTATATCAAAACATGACATGTTTTGTTCCTTTACATGATACTTCTATAGCACAGTTTAACAGGATCTCAACAAAGACAGCTTTTTGTTTTTCAGCTGGTGTTCTGGTTATCTTGGTTCTGCTGCTGGGCTTTACTGGTTTCTTAGCGTACAGATATGGCTACATTCCTTGGAGAAACAAACATCCGTGAGTACCTTTCATGACCTGCAGCAACAATAGTGCTCAGAGTGTACAGCCAGTCAGCTGAGCTGTCCAAAGTTAATTCAGAGAGGATAAACTTATGACTTAGGACTGAACGCAACCTTTCCTTTGTTCATCACACACCACATCAGATTTCCTCTTGCACAGCTAGCTCGGCTGGGTCGGGACTACCTTAACACCAACAGGGAAAACCAGAGGTGAGTCAGACTCAGTCAACATGAGGACATTTTTAGTAGTTACGTGGTTTAATGTGCTGAAGTGTTTCATGATACATGACTAAATATCAGTTATCATGCCAGACAACAGCTTAGAGCAGCAAGAAGGAAGACGTGTTGTTGTTTTAACTTCTCTAAGGGACAACGGAGATCCTGATGATCCAGCTGCTGAGGACGCTGAGTCTCTCCGATCTGTGCTTGTCGTTGGCAGGTTAGACAGCCTATCTATTGAATGTAATGTTTATGCTCCTACTATACTTCATGTCTTCCTCAATCTATAACTGCATTTGTCCCTTTGAACCATCAGGGACCAGGGGGATGGGGTGGAAGAGGAGAGGGGGCCACCACACAGTCAGGAGACACATGTTGAGTCCTCTCTGCTGAATGGGCATCTTGTGAACAGGTTAACCTTTCTCTGAGAAAGACCCTCATTACTTCATTACCGGTTGGGTCTCATTATCCTCAGTCAGAGCTGATCCCATGAGTCATTGATCCCACAGGTTCAATGAAGGACCAGTTTGTTTAACACATGATCCTTATATTCTAATACCTGTAATACCTAATGAGCATGGTAAATGCTCATGCATGTTAAAAAAATGTTTAGCAGTCAAGGAGAGAGAGGTGAGCCAAGCGAGAGGTTCGTTCAGCCAATGGGCAGTGAGGGAACAGATACTGAATTCTCTCAGAAGAGACATGCTGGATTTCCTCTGGTGAATGGAAACCATAAGGCCAGGTAAACTTTACCACATGATGAATACCTTGATAGATCTTCATTGAATGATACAGATGTAGGATCTTCATTTGAGTCAGTTTGCTACAGCAGGAAAATAATCCTGCAGCAACAGGAATGTGAATTGTTATGTGGGTTGATACATTTTTCATGAGGGCAAATCAAATCGGTCATTTTAAAGTGGAAATTACCAACTTTAGAAGCCTTTTAAAACGTTGAATACACTACAAGTTTGCATTTCCTGCTGTGCAGCAAAATGCTCAGCAACAAAAGAGTGATCAAATTAAGATCCTACATCTGTAATCTCACAATGGGTCATGTAATAACGTTTGTCTTGTGGTGGATCAATGATGATGTCAGGTAAACTTGACTACATATTGATACATCCACAACTCATTGGGTATAATGTCACCAACCCCATTTTCCCACGGTTCATGTTAGCCTCTGTCTCTTTAGGGGACAGTATTATGGTGGATCATGAATGTGAATGTTGATGTCTTATTTCTCCAACAGGGTTAACGATGAGACTAAGGAAGTGACTTCTGGTGCACAGAGTCCAGGACCTCCTCAGATTAATGGAGGACCTCCCATGTCTGACAGGTGATATTGTAACTATTGCTAAAGTAACACTGTTCTGAGCTTTTTGTCCACTGTATTTTAATTGTAGGTACAGGATTGTATAATAGCCATGTTTCCTGATCCAGCCTGTCTTACTGTGTTCTGTGTCTAAGGTTGGAGAACAACCATGTTGGTCAGCGGATGAAGAAAACTGCTCTGGTGAACAAGCAGGACCAGGACTGGTTAACAATGGCATGAAGCCAGTTGAAAATATATAGCATATAAGATGAAACTAAGTGTAAATATAATAAAATATAACATGATATACACTGTAATATAGAACAGTATAATATAATATGACATTATATAATATCGTAACACTTACTTGAAGCTGCTTCTTGTATAGTGTTATATATTCTAATGAATGCATTCTTAACAACATGAATGATGCATTAATGCATACATAGGACATAACTGTATAGTAAAATGCTAGTATAATACTGTGCTGGTAAGCTGCTAGCTGTGGGGTTGCCCCCAGCTGTGGTTTCTGTTATTCAGAGAATCTACGCTCAACTGTGGTTCAAATCCATAGTTTTTAGCTTAGTTGTTACCGTAAACTAGCACTTCTTAGAGACAAAGTTATGGAAAATGCTGTATAACTACTTACCATTCTGAAGTGTAACAGTCAGGTTTTTATGTAACAATTGTTAATAGCTTTTTTAATGTTTATTTATATATTTGTTTGATTTTATTGAATTAGTATGACTAATGCTTCAATGACCATGCATTATTTTACCCTCCCGTATAGAGGGATATTATTTTACCCTCCCGTATAGAGGGATATTATTTTACCCTCCTGTATAGAGGGATATTATTTTACACTCCCGTATAGAGTGATATTATTTTACCCTCCCGTATAGAGGGATATTATTTTACACTCCCGTATAGAGGGATATTATTTTACACTCCCGTAAAAAGGGATATTATTTTACCCTCCCGCATAGAGGGATATTCTTTTACCCGCCCGTATAGAGGGATATTCTTTTAGTGACTAAAACATTTTCCATTATTTGTATCCAAAATATATTTAATTAAATCATATAATTTTCTTCTCATACCGCATGCTGTATTTTCTTCAAATATAATTGGAGCACAGAGACACCCTTTAGGAGCGGAAGACAATCTGCTCATCTCTAATATCCTACTTGGATGAGAAAGGTAATGCAGAGAGGTGTGAAACAGAGGACACTACTCTGTAGCAAACACTAACAGAGAGGAGAGAACACTGTGGTGCCGAGATGGGGGGGGATAAAGGAGAATCATAGCCTACTATCACTACCTTGACACATACTGTATAATAGAGGAACACAGCTAAATCCAAACACTTGAGGGCAGTAAAGAACCAGGAAGAACCCAGTGACATCACCAGTGCTGGTTCAGTCTGAGTTTAATAGCTGACTGTCTATTATTACAGCGATGTTAGGTTCTGTGGGTGATGTGTACTACTCATGCCATCTCAGAGTGCCCAAAATGGCCACTAACCTTGGCAAGGGCTATTTTTACCTTTCTGCTGAGATGGCCTCACCTCTGTGGCTGTGTGAGTGCTGGGGAGTGGAGGAGGGTATCTGGGGTGTCACGGAGGCTGTGTGAATGATGCAGATTCCCCCTCTATCTGTCTGCCTAGTAGGCCCTAGGCGTGTGTTTACGTGTGTCTTTTATTGTAACAGTGCTGAAGTGTGGGGTGACTGGGTGGTCAAGGCTGGAGAGCTCCCCCACAGGGACTACCACTGAGGGGGCACAATAGGGGCCAGGAGAGGGAGGAGTGTGTGTATCATACATGTACTACAATGTATGAAACACACACATTATATTTTGTATGAAACACACACACACACACACACACACACACACACACACACACACACACACACACACACACACACACACACACACACACACACACACACACACACACACACACACACACACACACACACACACACCAAGCGGACAGAGCAAAGGAGCAGAGGGACAGGATTGATGATGATGGTAGTAGGAAGCCATATAATTATGAATTAAGACGCTCTGATGCACATAATAATTAGCTAAGAGCTAGTTAGCTAACGATCAGATTCTACAATGGCCAGGATTATGAGCCATCAAGGAAACGAACCCCTCCAGGAGACACTTATCAAACACTGATGACACACTATCAGTAACAAGGAGCTTTCAAGGGAGGCTGGATACTGTACTACAAACCTCTTCACTTCAATGTAGGGCCCTCACATCACAAACTATAAGTTAAGGGGAAGTGAACACTACAGAAACATTCCTGCTTGTAGTTTGTTGTTGCCATGGCAAACTCACTAATGTAGTTTCACTTCCTGTGAATGGCCGGCTTTTTGCTATGAAACATCCAAAATGGTGGTTGTACAGTACTGCACCATACTGCTATCCATGTGATCTGCAGTTTGCATTATCATACGGCTCACTAAGTCTACGGTATACCTAAGCAGCTCTTCACATGTTTTAAGTAATCTGCCCAGCCCTGACTGAAACCACCCACCTCTGTTCTCAATGTCTGCCACTGGTGCCCAGAACCAGTGGTCATGAACAACCGTTGATTTCTCAGCATGAACTCACCCTCCTCACCTCCTCAACATAGAATAACCTTGTTGGTCGTCTTCCAATCATGGTGGGCGTACAGGACCAGTCGCTAACCAAACAACCCTGAGTGGGAGTGAGAGCATGACTCGTATAGAAACAACGTCTCCTTTCTCTCGCCTTTCTTTGATTGTTTTGTTTGTTTGAAGGCCTTGGATTGAAGACAAGAAAAATAATCAACCCACCCACAGTTATATCTGCATGTGGTTGAGAAGAGAGCTTACTCAGAGCAAGGCAGAGGCAGGGAGTCTTGTACTCCTGTTGGTACGAGGCTGAGGTTTAATACACCACCGTACTCAGATCCCATCACCCTGCAGGCCAACCCATGAATAAATCATTAGCACTTAAAGACACCTTTTCATTTTCAGCTTGAAAGAGACCCACACAGCATTAGAATGAATGCACATGGAAAGATTGTAGGGAAACTCTAGTCCATTATTGACACAAGGTAGTTTGATTTTAAATAGTTTTTTATTAATATGTGCTGATACAGGGTCGCGCTGACCTGCGATGACGCAAACGCTCACAGAAAACCACCACCCCTTTGGCCCAGATAGACAGACAGCTGTCAAAGCAATGACGTGAGAAAAGAATCACACATCAGTCCTCAAATAAAAAAAGAACAAAACTGAATCAAGGTTTTACATCAACCTGTCTTTAGGAAGGATTCAGCAGTACAGAATAAATGAATGGAGAAAAACCCATCATAGTCAAATCTAAGAGAAGTACTCTAAATGGAGATGTACACATTATCATCACCCCAATGGCACACGATCAGTACCCAGTCCTCAAAGTTCCTACTGATGATGAACCTCCCAAACTGAGCCCTTCCATCCATACACCCAGCAACAGTTCTACCAGTCGTCACTCATCTCTTACCAACACTTCTCTGCCTTAGACTGTCTACCTGTCTGCTCATTCCTAATGTCTAATACTGTCTGGCTGGGTCTGACCAATGAACATACTGACCTGCTACTAACAGCATCACAGCCCCTCCTACAGTATAGAGCCCAGAACACCTCATGCACATTTCCCAGACCCTGCCCTTGTACACTTACAGCCATGCAGAACACTCACCAATAGACCTTGATAGGTGGCTGGCCACATAGACCAGCATCTCTAGCCTACAGTGACCAGTCAGCCTCGTGGGGAGTATGTGTGTCCCATGGAGCTGCTCACTACAGAGATGGTTCATCAGTGTCCCATAGCGTTAGTCATCCACACATGCAGAGTTTCAGACACAGTTTAGATCAGAGTCACACAGTCAGAGGAGCCAGAGTACTGGGATGTGTGTTCAGAAATAGAAAAACATGCCTACAAAAATGAATAGGTCAACGTCAGCCTGCTCCTAGCTCCTACGGTTACGTGGATCGACTTTGAACATGTAAACGGTAAATCCCTTATGGTCTTTTATGATCTCTAGCGCCACTTCACTGTACACAGTAGTTTAAACTACCTAACCTGACTGGACATGTATGTGTGTTACTATGCGTGTAGTATGTGTGTGTGTGTGTGTGTGTGTGTGTGTGTGTGTGTGTGTGTGTGTGTGTGTGTGTGTGTGTGTGTGTGTGTGTGTGTGTGTGTGTGTGTGTGTGTGTGTGTTGTCTTTTGATTTTGGACCAGAGGTTCCGGGTGTAGAGTACCCAGCCTACCCTACCCAGAAATCCATCTGTTGTAGTCCCACCCTGTGTATAAAAGATGGCCGCCGCTTTGAGCCATAACTCAGTTCCATGGACGGACAGTTACCCAACACAAAAATAAACAGCACAATCCTTGTCACTGCATTTGTGTAATCATACTCCTACATATTCTTAAAACTATGATATATGTACTGTATATAGTCATGTGGACACGTAACAAGAGACCAATAACAAAATAGTACTAATTTATTATTCTCTATAGGAAAGCCTGTTGCATTCCTTATCACTCTGAAAATCTCCCTTGTCCAGTAGATGTGGCAGTTGATTCCTATTATATCTCAATAATTTCACTACACAGACAGAGACCTCTGTGTTACTGTTACAATGGGTTTGTGAGGCCAGTGGAGTTGATCTAATGCGCCTGGTTAGTTGATCAACTGGAACCTCCTGACTCCTCACCACGGCAACAGTAAGGCATCTAGAACAATAAATCACATCCTTATCTCTGCTTCCTGTATAACCTTGCACGAACACACAGCCACACTGACACTCTTCCCCCCACACACACTCTGTTCCTGGCCAACTGTGACATCACATGTCCTGACACCGCTCCCTTTATGGCAGTTCCCTGGGGATAGACTACATGACCCAGTGCTCCTCCTCTCCTCTCCTCCGCTCCGCTGCAGAGGAACCACTGACATGTTTTCACACTAATGCAGAGGTCACAGGATATGGGCATCACAAATCTGGGAGAGAAACAGTCCATCTGAGAAGGTCAGCAGCAGGGCAACGTTACTGTCAGATCACAGGGTCCTCCGCTGTCTATTGGAACACTGAGAGATGACTGTTCTACCGGGGTAGAGCTGCAGGGGCCGCAGACTGAAGGGACAGACTGACTCCAACTCTATCCTATAAGAACCTTCAATCCACCTGCCCGCACACATGGAGGTAGGGGCTAGATGCACGTGCAGGGAGTGGTGGGCTGGAAGTGGGTGAGAGAGTGAGGGGGAGGGAGAGAGAGAGAAAGTGTGTTTGTGTGTGTGTATAGAGGTCTCTCCCTCTGTGGTCTCAGCCCAGTAAATGATTAGCCAGTGTTATTATCCTAATCAGAGGTAACATAGGGATTTAGATGGGGGTGAAACTCCCATTGAGCAGGACTCTGGGTCCTACAGTGCTTTCTGCTGTATAATCACTAGCATTACCACAATACAGTGCGGCTCCACTGTTTATTGAGATATCAATCTGGTGTAAACAAAGCTTTAGACAAACAAATGAACTCCAAACAAAACTCCGGGATTAATGCTGGGCTAAAAGAGAGCCCATTGGTGGAATAAGATGGGATGGAGTGAGAGAGGTGAGGGAAGAGAGAGAGAGAGAGAGAGAGAGAGAGAGAGAGAGAGAGAGAGAGCGAGAGAGAGAGAGAGAGAGAGAGAGAGAAAGAGAGAGAGAAAGAGAGAGAGAAAGAGAGAGAGAGAGAGAGAGAGAGAGAGAGAGAGAGAGAGAGAGAATGAGAGAGAGAGAGAGAATGAGAGAGAATGAGAGAGAGAGAGAGAGAGAGAGAGAGAGAGAGAGAGAGAGAGAGAGAGAGAGAGAGAGAGAGAGAGAGAGAGAGAGAGAGAGAGAGAGAGAGAGAGCCTACACAGGAGATGGTGATGCAGGTTCTTCCCGTCCTGGTGAGTCTGTCGGTACACAGTGTCTGTCCCTGTGAGGTTACCAGCTAAAGGTAAACTTTGTAGATCACATCAATAAAGGTGTAGGAGGTGATGATGATAATGATGGCGGTCAGTGTAGGGCATTAAATCACTTTTCTTTATTCCTTCTAATCAAAATACATTCAATTGTCCATTGCTGACCGGTCAATGCTCCTATTGAATTAACTATGAGCTGCAAGGCCAATGTTTAATTAATATTTCCAGTAACAAGCAAAAGAAAATGTGCATAATTATCGGATCATTCTGTAAACACAGACATACACAGCGGTCCAGTGGTAGGCATATAGTAACACTACCCAACCAGGCAGTTTCCAATGTTAAACCAAGTCAGACACACCAGCACAGTATTGCACACATGCCTCCTGTAGAATACCTGGGATGCTGATGACAGGGCCTCCTATCTGATTCTGAACTAAGAGAGATTCCTCTACCAAGAAGAAATGGAGGAAAAACCGAATGTATTCTTAATTCTATCCCGGCTCTCAATCCTTCTCTTTCTCCCCCAAGAGCCACAACTAAAGTCAATGTGCCCTTTAGGACTCTTTAGGAAGAAGTGGGACACCCAGGCCCTAACCAAATGTCACCCTGAAGTGGACGCTGGAGAATCCATCCACTTGCCTAAATGTACTGCAAATTTAAATGGGCTTATTTCAGCATTCGCATTGCACAGCTCAGCTATGTACAGACAGAGATCTTGAAAAAAAAAAAAAAAAAGTATGAATAAATGAACATAGAAATAAATATTCCAAATACATAAATAAATATAGAGATAAATAAAGCATTAGAAAAATACATAAATAAAGAGCTTTTTAAGGTTGGGACAGACTTTAGGGGGAAGGAACCTCATGAATACGTCTCTGGTTTGATGGATGGTTTCTCTATGGAATCGCTTTCATACGGCAACGCAACATTCTGACATTCTGGTCCGATTGGTCAACTCGGCCTGTCATTCTGACTGGATGGTCCCATTGGTCAACTCTGCCTGTCATTCTGACTGGATGGTCCCATTGGTCAACTCGGCCTGTCATTCTGACTGGGTGGTCCCATTGGTCAACTCGGCCTGTCATTCTGACTGGGTGGTCCCATTGGTCAACTCTGCCTGTCATTCTGACTGGGTGGTCCCATTGGTCAACTCTGCCTGTCATTCTGACTGGGTGGTCCCATTGGTCAACTCTGCCTGTCATTCTGACTGGATGGTCCCATTGGTCAACTCTGCCTGTCATTCTGACTGGGTGGTCCCATTGGTCAACTCTGCCTGTCATTCTGACTGGATGGTCCCATTGGTCAACTCTGCCTGTCATTCTGACTGGGTGGTCCCATTGGTCAACTCTGCCTGTCATTCTGACTGGATGGTCCCATTGGTCAACTCTGCCTGTCATTCTGACTGGATGGTCCCATTGGTCAACTCTGCCTGTCATTCTGACTGGGTGGTCCCATTGGTCAACTCTGCCTGTCATTCTGACTGCACTGTCTGTGTCTGAAATGGCACCCTATTCCCTACATAGTGGACAACTTTTGCCCTGGTGAAAAGTTGTGCACTATGGTTACATTTTGAACACAGCATGCATCTTTGTTCCAAGTTCTGTCTTTGTTCGCATAGGGCTCTGGTCAATAGTAGTTCACTACATAGGGCTCTGGTCAATAGTAGTTCACTACATAGGGCTCTGGTCAATAGTAGTTCACTACATAGGGCTCTGGTCAATAGTAGTTCACTCCATAGGGCTCTGGTCAATAGTAGTTCACTACATAGGGCTCTGGTCAGTAGTAGTTCACTACATAGGGCTCTGGTCAATAGTAGGTCACTCCATAGGGCTCTGGTCAATAGTAGTTCACTCCATAGGGAGGCCCTGGTCAGTAGTAGTTCACTCCATAGGGAGGCCCTGGTCAGTAGTAGTTCACTACATAGGGAGGCCCTGGTCAGTAGTAGTTCACTCCATAGGGAGGCCCTGGTCAGTAGTAGTTCACTCCATAGGGAGGCCCTGGTCAGTAGTAGTTCACTCCATAGGGAGGCCCTGGTCAGTAGTAGTTCACTACATAGGGAGGCCCTGGTCAGTAGTAGTTCACTCCATAGGGAGGCCCTGGTCAGTACTAGTTCACTCCATAGGGAGGCCCTGGTCAGTAGTAGTTCACTACATAGGGAGGCCCTGGTCAGTAGTAGTTCACTCCATAGGGAGGCCCTGGTCAGTACTAGTTCACTACATAGGGAGGCCCTGGTCAGTAGTAGTTCACTCCATAGGGAGGCCCTGGTCAGTAGTAGTTCACTCCATAGGGAGGCCCTGGTCAGTAGTAGTTCACTCCATAGGGAGGCCCTGGTCAATAGTAGTTCACTCCATAGGGAGGCCCTGGTCAATAGTAGTTCACTCCATAGGGAGGCCCTGGTCAGTAGTAGTTCACTCCATAGGGAGGCCCTGGTCAATGGTAGTTCACTCCATAGGGAGGCCCTGGTCAATAGTAGTTCACTCCATAGGGAGGCCCTGGTCAATAGTAGTTCACTCCATAGGGAGGCCCTGGTCAATAGTAGTTCACTCCATAGGGAGGCCCTGGTCAATAGTAGTTCACTCCATAGGGAGGCCCTGGTCAATAGTAGTTCACTACATAGGGAGGCCCTGGTCAATAGTAGTTCACTCCATAGGGAGGCCCTGGTCAATAGTAGTTCACTCCATAGGGAGGCCCTGGTCAGTAGTAGTTCACTCCATAGGGAGGCCCTGGTCAGTAGTAGTTCACTCCATAGGGAGGCCCTGGTCAATAGTAGTTCACTCCACAGGGAGGCCCTGGTCAGTACTGCACTACATATGAAATAGGGTGCCATTTCGAACAAACCCTGTCATTGTTCCTTGCTCAAGATCCTGTGAGGCAGCCTGAAGTGTCGCAGTTTTACGTTGGTACCTGAACCCTCAGGAACAGCCACACAGACGCAGCTGGCTACCCTTGTCTTTGAGATGGAAGCTAATAGAATAAAAGGCTTTCTCCTAGATATATAATTACTGTCCCCTTCCTCTGATGTGCATTCAATTCACCCAACAAAAATAGCTTTTTGAATGTACACACTTACAAAATTCCCACGAATATGGTACATATGCTTGAGCATATCACACACCCACATGTACACACACACTCTCCTGCACATGTACGCACACACAAACTCTCTCGCACACACACGCTCTCTTTCTCACACACACGCTCTCTTTCTCACACACACTTACACACTTACACACTTACACACACACACACACACACACACACACACACACACACACACACACACACACACACACACACACACACACACACACACACACACACACACACACACACACACAGTGAATTCATTGTCACATTAGGCTCTGGAATAATGCTGAAACTATTTGTTAGAAACAGCAAAATGAAAGACATTTTGATAGAAAACAAATGCTATCTGACATGCTAAAACCCATCATATTAAAATTATATCATTTAGTTATATCTAGGATATAACCTTTCAAACAATACATTACTGACCAAAATCACATTATGGCTGCTGTCCTTGAACCACAATGCATTGGAACGCCCGTGATGAGGCACAGTATGACATGTTATTATGACATCTATCCCCCCTCCCCCCGCCCACACTGAGCACTTCCTGTCTGGGAATGTCAAAGGTCAAACATTAACAACATGTAATGGATTATATTACATAAAATTGTGCCAGAACTTTTTTTTAAACGTTTTTATTTGTATGCAAAATCTACCACCCATCATACTCTTTCTCTCTCTCTGTTTTTCTGTTCGAGAGATTTTCACTGAATGGCACAGCACTAGTTATGACTCAAGAGAACGACAGTGAGAGAGCAAGATAAAGAATGACGGGCAGAGAGATAGAGTGCATCATTCAGGTCACAAACTCCAAAACATTTTCTTTTTTTCTTTTGTTGTTTTGTTGCAGTACAAGAAGTCAGTTTTGAGTATTTCTTACTTTTTTGTTGCTTTTCTTCATCTGGTTTCTCTATTTACACGGTATGAGTAGAGTAAGTACTGTAGTTTGTGTGGTTCATATGTACAGGGTTAGACTTGCGTAACGGCTGAAGTGGTTCCAACATTTAGAGTCCATTCTGTCACAACCACACACAGGTGACGTGTACACATCCATTGAAGAGGGCATCCATTCTTAAAGGGTGCACAATCTGTCCCTTAATAACCCTCCGAGTGATGCAACAGAAAGTCACCAAGATAACATATTCTTCTCCAAAGTTAGTAAAGCAGTCTTTTACTTTTCAAATGTCTGAAGAAAATAACAAAAAAGCCACACAAAAAAAAAAGTCCTTGTCCGTTCCTCGAGTCCTAAAGATCTACCTCTTGACCCCTGACCCCTCAAACAGCCTTCCTGTCCTGTGCTGTACTTCCTACTTCCTCAGTCTCTCCTCTAGTTCTGTACATAAGAGTCAGTTCATAGCAAGATAAAATAAAGGCAACTACTCTTAGGCAGCTCCAACTACCTTGTCTGAACAATTGTTCTGGCTTCTTTTTACTCAGATGGAGGGTTGTGTCTGATGTTCAGAAACAAGCACTTCTGTGAGTGAGTGAGTGAGTGAGCGTGTGTGTGTGTGTGTGTGTGTATGTCTGTGTGTGTGCGAATGCTCCAGTTTCTGTTCTGGCTGGGAAAATGTATTTTTGGCAACACTGAAGTAGCTTTCAGAATTTTTTTTCCTATGGTATAATAGGCTACTACAGTATATCCCCTGTCTCCACAGCTAACTACACCGAGCAAATGATGAGTGAATAAAAAGAGAGATGGAACATGAAAAAGGGAAAGAGAAAAGGAAACTAGAAAATGAGAACCATTTCTCTAGAGGAATGTTTGTAGAAATTCAGTAAAATTAAATAAAATTGACTTTGAACAAAGTTAAGTTGAGAAATATCTGTAGCTCTGTAAGGTATAAGGGGTTTGTTGGATTGGTACATTCAGAGTGCTGGACTTGGCATCTGTCTGCTGCGTGCCAAGAGAAAGGGGGATGTTGAAGAGAGAGAAGGAGAGAGCGGGTGAATGTTCCAGAGAAGAACAACTCAGCCATCATTCATCTCCACCAGACAGCGGAGGTTCTCTAGGATAAGACTGTTGCCGTGGAGACAGCTAAAACTCTCCTTAAATGTAAATTTGTTCGCTCATCTTTCAATACAAATAAAGAGGGAAAAAAAGGCAACCAATCAAGCAGGAAGTGGAGAGGAGCGAGAGAAAGAGAGAGAGGCGGGTTCTGAGGAGGCAACCAGCCAGCCTTCATCCTCATCCTCATCATCTTGGTCCCCGTCCGCATCCTCCCGGTTCCAGTCACAGGCTGGTGACCAGCTGCATCTGTCCATCTCCCTCGCTGTGGGTGGGCTCCTGGCCGGGATGCCCCTCCCCCTCCCTACTGGGCCTCCTGGGGGGCGGGGCCTGGTAGAAGGTCTGCATGGGTGCTCCTCGAGACCCCAGGGCGGGCCTCCCAGAGCTGTAATAGAGCTCCTCAGGGGGCTGGGCCGAGCGGGGCACCACCTCCAGGGGCTCGGGGCTACTGTCTGGGTAGGGCGAGTCTCGTAGGTTGGTGATGCTGGTGTACAGGGAGTCCCTGGCGGGAGAGTCGGGCCCCTGTCCCCCAGACCCCTGGCCTCCGGCGCTGTGCCCACTGTGGCCGCTGTGGCCCAGGCTCTCTGTGAGGTCGGCCGTGTAGCTCTCTGACTCCTCGGGGTCAGACTGGTAAAGGACAGACTGGGCTCTCTGCAGCAGCAGCGGCTCCTCCAGGGCTTTGTAGAGCAGCTCCACGTCCTGCGGCGTCCTCTGGCGCCCGCCTTCTCTGGACAGGAAGTCCTCATCGTCGTCCAGGCTGATGCTCGGCTCTGGCACAGCTACTCCCGTGCCTCGGCCTACTCCGCCGTGAGGAGGGCCCCTCGCCAGACTACCACAGACCCTATCCCCGCCCCCAGCTCCTCCCCCACGCAGGTTGTTGTGCACCAGCTCAGAGATGATCATCTTCTCGAAGGCAGCTGCGTCAGACAGGTTGCGCCGTATTCCGTCACCGCCCAGGGTCTCAGACCCGCGGGGGTTGAGGAGGGGAGGGGGGGTGTCTGCACACCCCATGCCCCCGCCCAGGAAGTCACAGCTGCCCCCGCCGCCGCCCACCGGCCCCACGCTGCGGAGGGAGTAGCTGTTGTTGAAGTTACCATTGAGGGGCAGGGTGTCCATACCACATGGTTCACGGGCCTTACACAGAGTGTTCTCTGTACAAACACACAGCACACACATAGGGGTTATTAAATATAATTATGACTTAAACATTATTATTTGGAGAAAATATAATATTTGTGTAAACACTATAATACACACTGATAGTAACATAAAGGTTTATAGACGTGGACATACTTGGGTCACGGAAGGTTCCTGTAGATCCATGGAGAAGCCACAAAGAAAGGAATGAAAAATACTGGTGAGTGAGTCACTTTTACTCCTCCTCTCTCTCTCTCTTTCATCACTCTCTCTCTCTGTCGCTCTATTTTGCTCTCCCTCTCTCACCCCCTCTCTCTACAATCAATAGCTTTTATTGCTATGATAAAGACTAACAAGAGAACACATCAGCCAATAATACCCACAACAAAAGTCAAACCGCTCAAACAAATATACAAGACAATGTATTAGCCAGTAAGAGGCTTTGAAGCCACCGGTCAGCCATATTGGCACTCCTCAGAAGAAGCAGTCCTTCATAGGAATTAATGGAATTATACAGTATGTTAATTCAATGTTTCAGGAACACAATGACATGTATTTTGATGTTGTAGTGGGGACAGAAATGTTAGAACCAAAAATGATATATCTTTTTTATTTGATGTTTAGCTCTATAATATAATAAACGTGGCAAAAACAAATGTAGACATTAATAAATGCTTTTCCATAGCTTCCCCCCCAAAATTTTACAACGGTGAGGGTGTGCCAAGATGGAGGAGTAGTGGCTTCAAAACAGCGCCTCCTGTTAGTCATCTAGTGTAAATCATCTATAAATCATTGATAAAACACAGGCACACAAACACACACGGCCTCATAAACAAACACACAACTTGTAGTTTTGACATGATAATCCACCATCATTTACACCACACACACACACACACACACACACACACACACACACACACACACACACACACACACACACACACACACACACACACACACACACACACACACACACACACACACACACACACACACACACACACAAGCCACTGGGGTATATTCTGCTGTGATTCAGTGCATCCATAATGCATGCACCACCATCTCATAAAGTAGCAGTAATGCTTATTCTACGACGCGCCTTCAAAACACCAAAAAATGTTGTGATTTTCCTCCCAAATTGCCATCATCAGAGTGATCGCATCGAAATGAGAGGCATGGCGAGGCATGGCTTCCCTAAGCAAATCCGCGTTAGACTGCGGTTCGGTGTGGATTTAATTTTTAATGCGTGGTATGATTTTAATCAAGACTCGTCGGCGGTTGCTATGGCGGTGGTGGAAGGGCTAATTAGACATTCTAATGAAGTACACTTCCTACTTCCCCTCCTCTCAGGGTTCTAAAAATGTCCCTGCCGCTGCTGAGCCGGACCCCGTGGCCGTCAGGCTGCCTGACGCATTGTGCAGAGAGTGTTTAAAATATTAAACAGAGATGCTGTCTACAATTTCAGGCCTCTACGACGACACAACTTGCTGCTACTATAGTAACTCTCTACCGGCTGGCACACTCCCTCTCAGTCAGGCAGGGAGCACACAGATAGAGAAGAGATAGAGAGGAGGGAGCACAGAGCAAGTACTCTGTATTTTGGCCCATTCCTCCTGACAGAGCTGGTGTAACTGAGTCAGGTTTGTAGGCCTCCTTGCTCGCACATGCTTTTTCAGGTCTGCCCACACATTTTCTATAGGATTGAGGTCAGGGCTTTGTGATGGCCACTCCAATACCTTGACTTTGCTGTCCTTAAGCCATTTTGCCACAACTTTGGAAGTATGCTTGAGGTCATTGTCCATTTGGAAGACCCATTTGCGACCAAGCTTTAACTTTCTGACTGATGTCTTGAGATGTTGCTTCAATATATCCACATCATTTTCCTACCTCATGATGCCATTTATTTTGTGAAGTGCACCAGTCCCTCCTGCAGCAAAGCACCCCCACAACATGATGCTGCCACCCCCGTGCTTCACGGTTGGGATGGTGTTCTGTGGCTTGCAAGCCTCCCCCTTTTTCCTCCAAACATAACATAGGTCATTATGGCCAAACAGTTATATTTTTGTTTCATCAGACCAGAGGGCATTTCTCAAAAAAGTACGATCTTTGTCCCCATGTGCAGTTGCCAACCGTAGTCTGGCTTTTTTTGTGGCGGTTTTGGAGCAGTGGCTACTTCCTTGCTGAGCGGCCTTTCAGGTGATGTCGATATAGGACTCGTTTTACTGTGGATATAGATACTTTTGTACCTGTTTCCTCCAGCCTCTTCACAAGGTCCTTTGCTGTTGTTCTGGGATTGCGTACATGGTGTTTATACTTCCGTACTATTGTTTGTACAGATGAACGTGGTACCTTCAGGCATTTGGAAATTGCTCCCAAGGATGAACCAGACTTGTTGAGGTCTACAATTTCTTTTCTGAGGTCTTGGCTGATTTCTTTTGATTTTTCCATGATGTCAAGCAAAGAGGCACTGAGTTTGAAGGTAGGCCTTGAAATACATCCACAGGTACACCTCCAATTGACTCAAATGATGTCAATTAGCCTACCAGAAGCTTCTAAAGCCATGACATAATTTTCTGGAATTTTCCAAGCTGTTTAAAGGCACAGTCAACTTAGTGTATGTAAACGTCTGACCCACTGGAATTGTGATACAGTGAATTATAAGTTAAATAATCTGTCTATAAACAATTGTTGGAAAAATTACTTGTGTCATGCACATTTCCAAAACTATAGTTTGTTAACAAGAAATTTGTGGAGTCGTTGAAAATAAAACTTCCGACTTCAACAGTATATACACTGAGTGTACAAAACATTAAGGACACATTCCTAATATTGAGTTCCAAACCGATGCGCCTGGCACCTACTACCATACCCCGTTCAAAGGCACTTAAATAATTTGTCTTGCCCATTCACCCTCTGAATGGCACACATACATAATCCATGTCTCAATTGTCTCAAGGCTTAAAAATCCTTCTTTAACCTGTCTCCTCCCCTTCATCTACACTGATTGAAGTGGATTTAACAGGTGACATCAATAAGGGATCATAGCTTTCACCTGGTCAGTCTGTCATGGAAAGTGCGGGTGTTCTTAATGTTTTGTACACTCAGTGTATTTATAGTATTTAAATCCTACAATCAAAATGCTCCATAAACCTGAACAAATCAGATACATGAATCTGAATGGAGTCCACTGTCCCAATCACTCTAGCCACCGCTGTCTTCTGCTGTTCTCAGTGAATTATCACAGCATTATGTGACACATTTACTCTGGGGAGAGTATGAGAAGGGAAGCTGCCCCCAAGATTTCTCCTTCAGTCACAGATGAAGCTTTACTTCTAATCAATTTCTGCTTCTTCATATCAACAAGGCAGGATTAGAGACCTGGCCAGATGGCTAGGCAGTTGGCACGGCTCTCTCTCTCTCTACTGCTGAATCCGTCTGACAGATACATACACTCACCGCCAGTGAAACACACACACACACACACACACACACACACACACACACACACACACACACACACACACACACACACACACACACACACACACACACACACACACACACACACACACACACACACACACACACACACACACACACACACACTTTTTCCATCTTCCACACAATGAGGCATAAAAAGACTAACAGACAGAAAAATATTTAGACGCAAAAAAACAAGAAAATATATTTGCATAATATGCAGAAGCACACACGCACACGCACGCACGCACACGCACACACACACGCACACACACACATACATACTAAGGTTTACTTACCGGTGGAGTTGAAGACCCCAGGAGAAGGGGGAGTGAAGCTCTCAGCCAGTAGGGTGTTGTAGGGAGAGGTGCCGGTACGGGTCTGTAACACTGGGTTGGTCAGGAGGTGGTTTCCCATGGTGGCTAAGAGAAAGAGACATAACATCATAAAACATAAACATCTATTTATCATAAACATTTACTTTACCGTAAACATCTACTTTACAATAAACATCTACTTTACAATAAACATCTACTTTACAATAAACATCTACTTTACCACAAACATCTACTTTACCATAAACATCTACTTTACCATAAACATCTACTTTATCATAAACATCTTCCTTACCATAAACATCTACTTTACAATAAACATCTACTTTACAATAAACATCTACTTTACCACAAACATCTACTTTACCATAAACATCTACTTTACCATAAACATCTACTTTACAATAAACATCTACTTTACAATAAACATCTACTTTACCACAAACATCTACTTTACCATAAACATCTACTTTACCATAAACATCTACTTTACCATAAACATCTACTTTACCATAAACATCTACTTTACAATAAACATCTACTTTACCACAAACATCTACTTTACCATAAACATCTACTTTACAATAAACATCTATTTTACCATAAACATCTACTTTACTGTAAACATCTACTTTACCATAAACATCTACTTTACAATAAACATCTACTTTACCACAAACATCTACTTTACCATAAACATCTACTTTACAATAAACATCTACTTTACCACAAACATCTATTTACCATAAACATCTATTTTACCACAAACATCTATTTTACCATAAACATCTACTTTACCATAAACATCTACTTTACAATAAACATCTACTTTACCACAAACATCTATTTTACAATAAACATCTACTTTACCATAAACATCTATTTTACCACAAACATCTATTTTACAATAAACATCTACTTTACCATAAACATCTATTTACCATAAACATCTATTTTACAATAAACATCTACTTTACCATAAACATCTATTTTACCATAAACATCTATTTTACCATAAACATCTATTTTACCACAAACATCTATTTTACCACAAACATCTACTTTACCACAAACATCTATTTTACCATAAACATCTATTTTACCACAAACATCTATTTTACCATAAACATCTATTTTACCATAAACATATATTTTACCACAAACATATATTTTACCATAAACATCTACTTTACCACAAACATCTACTTTACTTTAAAAATATAACAGACAATATAATTAGAGGCACTGTATAAATGTGATAACAATGCCTCAAAATATAATACATAATGAATATTATACATAATACATAATTAACATTATACATAGGAATACAGGCCATTGACAGGTTATTCAAAAATATGTTAAATTCATATTCAAATCGATAGGGATATGTATATCACAGTAATGTTCTACAGGGTAATGCATTTTACAGTACACCCCTGAATGTTTTTACCTTGCTATTGTAACCTTTGAGTAAAATACATTTCCAGCGGAAAGGTGCTGTTTGCAGGCAGCGTTGCCATTTGGAATATTGTTCTGTATCTTACAACGTAGTCGAAGGGGGAATACTAATGCATATCATTACGTAGTCAGAGAGTGCAGTCATTGAAACACAGTTCATTTCACAGTGAAATGCGAATGCCACCTTTAGACAAATATAATTCAAAGAAATGGAACATTGAGAATGTTCTGTAATGCCCATGTATGGCTTCAGCCCCAGGCGGTCGAATAGAAATGCCATGAAATTAAAAATAGGACAGCATGACGGAGAGTGGTCTAAGGCGAAGTGCAACCTTCAGGTCTCAACCAAACCATTCATCACAGAGACAATGAGAAAGACAGAGAGAATTTCACACTAAAACACTCACATTCTTTCATTTCTTTGTTAGTTCGTTCACCCATCACCCACTCTCCAATTCTTTCTCTTGCTCTCTACCTCACGCACACAGTCACTCTTTTATCCCCTCTCTCATTCTCTCTCTCTCTCTCTCTCTTTCGCTCTCTCGTCCCTGTCTCTCTCCAACCAAATTACTCAGGATTAACTTTCCAGAAACACCTTGGAAGAATATCCTGTCGACAATTTAAAAACAACAACTTTTAAGTGTTGGAGAGAGAAAGTAGGGCAGGCACTGGGAAGCTGGGGAGCTTCATTCAGAGAGGAGGAAGCCTCATCACGCCTTGTCTCCTGGACAGATCACTATTGTCTGAAGAGAAACAAGTTGATAAAGAAGTTAAGTGGGGAAATCAAAGAGATAAGAGATGCCAGCGATAACAACGAAGACAGCGGCTCTCGTCGAGATTCGTCCCATTTAATTATTGCTCCATGATAGCGTCTCTCCTTCTCTTTATTTCTCGCTCTCTCGTTCTTTCTCTCTGTCTCTCGAATGGAGCGGCCATCTTTCGCTTTCTGCCAACAACGACAAACTTTTCTCAAATGCTCGGGAAAAGAAAGGACTTCGCACTTGGCAGCGCCTTTGTTTAGCGTTTCTCCCTCTAGCTCTATCCCTCCTCTATCCGTCCTTCACCTATCCCTCCTCCTCTCTTTATCCCAGCTTCCTCTATCCCTCAATTCCTCCTTCCTCTTTCCCTATAAACTGAGTAAACAAAACATTAAGAACACCTGCTTTTTCCATGACAGACTGACCAGGTGAATCCAGGTGAAAGCTTATTGATGTCACTTGGTAAATCCACTTCAATCAGTGTAGATGAAGGAGAGGAGACAGGTTAAAGAAGGATTTTTAAGCCTTGAGACATGGATTGTGTATGGGGTACGGTAGCATGTGCCAGGCGCACCGGATTGTGTCAAGAACTGCAACGCTGCTGGGTTTTTCACGCTCAACAGTTTGCCGTGTTTATCAAGAATGGTCCACCACCCAATGAACATCCAGCCAACTTGACACAACGGTGGGAAGCATTGGAGTCAACATGGGACAGCATCCCTGTGGAATGCTTTCTACACCTTGTAGAGTGGATGTTAGGAAGGTGTTTCTAATGTTTGGTATACTCAGTGTATAATTTTTCCTCCGTGATGTCAGTTCCAGGAAAACGAATCTCCTTCCCCTCCCCTCCTCTCTTCTTACTCTCTCCTCCTCTCCTCGCACCCCCTCCCTCACTTGTTCCTGTCACTCTCTTCAATAAGACTAATTACCCCCAGCCAGCTCGTACGCTAATCAGTTCATTAAAAACAAAATGGAAGAAATTAACATAAAGAGTGATGGTTGATTTAGCGACTACCTCTTTGTCATCATCAACTCTTCCCTCCCTCCCAGATAATTCTGATCCCCATGACGATGGCTGCCACGGCGACGGTATGCCACCGGCTGCTCAGGCTATTGCTCGTGTCAATGTACACTGGCTCCTCTTCCTCGCTCTCTGTCTCTGACAGTAGACTCAGTGGTGCTCCTACTTCGTTCTGCCTGTCTGTCTGTCAGTTCTGATGAGCCTGCCATAGAGGTGTGCGTGATTGGAGAGGGGGACAGCAGGGGGGTTAGAGAGGGGTTAAGGGGGTGGGGAGTCTCACCACGGTTGAGTGAAGGAGTACTGTTGATGTCTCCCGCCATGAAGGAAGATTCCGTCTGCTTCCGAACCGTGTCGTTCCACATCCTGCGGATCCGACTCTGGAACGCCGGAGAAGAGAAGCACACAGTGAAACAAAACAAGACAGACAGACAGACAGATAGACAGACAGGAATTAACAAGACAGACAGACAGATAGATAGACAGACAGGAATTAACAAGACAGACAGACAGATAGATAGACAGAAAGGAATTAACAAGACAGACAGACAGATAGACAGACAGGAATTAACAATATGATATGATATTGTAACTATGTGAGGCTGGAACATGGCCAAGCTTGCATGGATCTGTCTAAAACTACTAAGCAAACACATACATGCTACCAGAGATACATGAAGTAAATAAGCTCACGCAGCAGGCATACTAACATAAACAAGTTAATACACACAGATAAACAACATCAGATTGAGACGTGGTAGATCCAAATAGAGATGAAGGTTTCTGATTAGATTTGTGAAGCGTGTGATAGCCGGTATGTCAACTGTAGACTGAGAGTGTATTGTGTGTGTGTGTTTGGAGTGTTGTCAAAGAGAATTAGGTATGGGACAGGCCTACACTCTGTAGATTGGTGCGTGTACCCGTAATCTGTGGGTTTGTGTATGGCATGATGTGGCCTGTGTGTGCACCCATGTAGTCCTTTAGAGTCTGTGCGTGTATGCATGCGTGCACGTGTGTGTGTGTGTGTTTGTGGTGTGTGTGTGTTTGTGGTGTGTATGTGTTTGTGGTGTGTATGTGTTTGTGGTGTGTGTGCGGTTGTGTCTGTGCGTGTGTATGTCCGTTCACTGACTTGTCTGTGTGCGGCAGCGTGGCGGGCCTGGTTGCCAGTGTAGTAGCGGTTGTTGGCACGCAGGGCAGAGTTCTTCAGGGAGCCGTGGGAGCTGGTGGTGGAGGTACGGCTGCAGCAGTACGAGTGACGCAGACACTTACTGTACTCCTTATGGACCTGCATGGATAGAGAAGGCAAACATGGCTTAGACACACGCATGTAAGCAGTAGACTCACATACACACACACTAGTGGTGCGCGGGTCTGCTGTTTATTCACCTGCACCTGCCCATAATTGTTAATAACCCATCCTCAACCGCAAAACTATATGTGATTAAGTGAAAATCTGCACCGGACCCTAACCTGCTAACATAGAAAATCTGCACCGGACCCTAACCTGCAAACATAGAAAATGTGCACCGGACCCTAACCTGCTAACATAGAAAATCTGCACCGGACCCTAACCTGCTAACATAGAAAATCTGCACCGGACCCTAACCTGCAAACATAGAAAATGTGCACCGGACCCTAACCTGCTAACATAGAAAATCTGCACCGGACCCTAACCTGCTAACATAGAAAATGTGCTGTAGGCTACAGTCAGAGACGGCGGAACGATTTTTTGACAGGGGGTGCAAGACTTTTTGTTGTTGTTTGATTTAGATATGTTTCTGCTTATAATTTTCGACATTTTGGTAGGCTATTAGTTAGTCATCTTGTCTATAATTAGATACATGCAGCTACTCTTCTGTCATTATATGTTGCCTTAGAATCCTAAATAAACCATTGCTCACCAGAATAAGATCATAAATTGATAGAATGAATCCTTCAATCTAGTTAATATCGGTAGGCTAAAGTTTTCTCTGTCATCTCTGCTTCTTTCGTGGAGGAAAGATGTTTAGGGACCGGGGAGAAAATGGAATAACAAAAAAAAAAGTACATTTCCAAATGACATCAGTTTGACCGGTTGTAAAGCTGTGAAAACGACCCAACATGTTTCTGTTAAGATTTCAGTTCGGCTTGGATGCATATTTTATGTGGTTGAAATACTATCAGCTTTTATGATGTTGATAAAGAGAGCACCTTTACAGACAGTATCTAACTGCACATTCGCATTCTCTCAAGATGCTGAAAGAATCATATTTCTCCACTCCAGTTCCAGAATCAAAATGTAGCCTACATTTGGTGTATCATTTTACTACAAGAAATGCTTAATTCTGTAGGAGTTAATATTAAGACTATGTGAGAGGTTATAGTGTCCGTATTTCCGTTTCCATTTAACCCATCTGAACAGTAGGCTACAGTTCCCTTCTCGTGCCATAGGCCTGTCTGAAGTCCCCGTCTTGTGACTGTTGAATTTGTATAGTGGCTCACAATCATCACACACAACATAACACATAACATCACACATAACATCACACATAACATCACACACAACATCACACATAACATCACACATAACATCACACATAACATCACACATAACATCACACATAACATCACACACAACATCACACATAACATCACACATAACATCACACATAACATCACACATAACATCACACATAACATAGCAGCACTGCTATCATCCTCTTTTACCACTTCAAATCTTTCACAATCATTACTTTTCTGTCCCTTCTCTTTATTTTCAACTCTCCATTTTGCAGCTTTTCTCTTGAATTAAACTCTGACATTGTTATTTTTGCCTCTGTGGGTCAAAGTTAACTTTTCTACCCGTTCCCAAAATAATTATCCGATTGGCATGTAGGCTGTTGGTGCATGTACAGTTAGGCCCTAAGGCTAATGCCAGATAGCCTAAAACAGCTAAAGTAAAACCTCAATGTAGCCTAGACATATAAATTACACAAGAATTATACATTTATGGATTTTTCATTCTGAACATACGGACTCAGACCTTTTAGGGCAAGATTTTCATCACGCAAAGACATACATGCTTTGAGCAAATTAACATTTCAAATAGACAGAGCTCTGAATAGTGCACCTAGTGATGTACCGTGCATAATTACCCTGTTTAATTAAAATTTGGTTAAATAATCACCTCCTTCTCACAGGAATTATTAAGGGAAAGTAACAACATAAATCAGGCTGCAGATTGTAATTATATTCCATCATGTCTATTTAAATGTTATGCTTAGTTTACTCAATAGAAAAGGTCACTTTTAGATATGTGAGTGTTTGAGTTACCTTTTTCTGCAGGGCGCAGTGGAAGATGAAGATGAACATGCCCTGGAAGGCGTTGAAGGTGGTGAAGAGGTAGGCCATGATGACCGTGTTCTCGTTGATGAAGAGGAGGCCGAAGGACCAGGTCAGACCAAGCAGGAAGAGCAGGGCGATGGCCCCAATAGCCCATGACCTGGGGAGGAGAGGGCATGCTAATGTTAGCTTAGCATCACAATGAAACCACTCACACAGACCCCAGCCAACCCGCTACCCAGCATGGCTGTTTTGACTTAAGATGCATGTATCTCAACTGTACCTTTATCTGGAATATCTGCTTTGAAAATGACTCATTGTTATGACAATACAACGTGGTCTCAGAGCATTTCATATTATACTGTACGTAAATCTGAGAAACTAAATGTAGTATGATATGTTACGTCTCGTATGGTATGTTTTCATTTGTGGATCTCCATCATTTCAAAACATGTATGTTATGAATTCCAATTTGTTGTTGCTAACGTTAGCTAGGTGGCTAGCTCTTGAGGTTAGGATTTAAGGTTAAGGATTTATGGTTAAGGATAGGAGTTAGGTTAAAGGGTTAAGGTTAGGGTTAGTTAAAAGGGTTAAGGTTAGGGTTAGCTAAAAGGGTTAAGGTTAGGGTTAGGTGAAGGGTTAACTAAAAGGGTTAAGGTTAGGGTTAGCTAAAAGGGTTAAGGTTAGGGTTAGGTGAAGGGTTAACTAAAAGGGTTAAGGTTAGGGTTAGCTAAAAGGGTTAAGGTTAAGGTTAGGTGAAGGGTTAACTAAAAGGGTTAAGGTTAGGGTTAGCTAAAAGGGTTAAGGTTAGGGTTAGGTGAAGGGTTAACTAAAAGGGTTAAGGTTATGGTTAGGGGAAGGGTTAGTTAACATGCTAAGTAGTTGCAATGTAGCTAAAAAGTAGTAACTAGTTGTAAAGTTGCTAATTAGCTAAAGTTGTCCATGATGAGATTCAAACACTCAACCTTTGGGTTTCTAGACGTTTATGTTATTTGTCCACCCATCAACCCCGACCAACCACCCTACTTTTGTTTTTGCCTTAAGTAACCTTCTGTCTTATGTAACCATACCAAACGTAACATATCATACTAATTTAAGTGTCCTGGATTTACATTTACTATGTAACCAGTCTGGACAATATGATAAACATTATTCTGCTTTTCCTTCATTTTTTCAGATTTACAACCCATGTCTCACTGATACAGGAAATGCCCTAATCACATGACCTGGGATGCTTCACTGACCCCTAACCTCTGCTGAGAGGGACTCACTTGATGTTGTCGAGGCGGCTGGAGTCAGGTTTTAGGGCAGAGGAGTTGCGGGTCATCTTGTGCACGGTGATCATGAGGAACACCAGGTTCAGCTAGGGGGGAAAGATCAAAGGTTACACACCTCTACAACACATTCAGTGGAATCCTAGAACACACTCTGGTCTTAAATTGTTGTAATATTTGTGAAGTTAGCCTTTAGTACAGGCCCTATGTTCCTCCAGGAACTAAGAGGATTAAGTAAATAAGTAAGTAGCCTGAATGAAAAAGAATGTAATACAGTTGGTCATAATAGCATCATAATGAATGACTGTACCATAATAACAAAAGAAACAGGGCCAATGAAGCTCCAGATGAAGTAGTTATCCACCCGCAACCAGCACCTAGACATGGGACAAAGGAAAAGATTCAAATATCACAGTCACACTCGCACACATGCACCCATGCACACACACACACATCACACACACAAATCACAAACACACACTCATCCCCTGTCTCGGAGGATATCTTATAGAAGCTAATCAGCAGGCTTCGGCTAACTCTGTTCAAAACCCTTGTCCATGGGGGGAAGGCAACGAAGAGAACAATCCTCTTCACACTACACTCCATATTACATTCCCTGTTAGGGGAATAGTCTAGGCACTCTAAACTAGCATAATCCTGTCTCTCAATCTACAGGTGAAAAGGGACTGCTTCACACGTACGCTTTCTTGGTCCCATAGCTCCGGTAGTCTATGGCTGCCGAGATGCCCACCACCAGAGCTGGGAAGCAGTAGCCACACAAGTAGTAGTACTTCTTGCGGGAGTACTCGCTCTCAAACACCTCCACCAGCAACAGATAGAGCTGCACCCCCTCCAGGCACATCCAGGAGAATGCAGCCAGGAAGAAGAAGTGAAGCAGCCCAGCAAAGATCGGACAGGCAATCTGAGAGACAGAGAGAGAAGGAGAAAGAGACAGAGGGAGACAGAGGGAGGTCAGGGAGTGAGAGAGAGAAAGAATGAGAAGGAGAGTAAAATAAAATAAAAATAGAGATTTAAAAAACAGAGGGGTGAAAAGGAGTGAAAGAGAAAGGGAAAATAGCAAAGGAAGGTGAGTAAGATTCAGAAAAGGTCAGCATAGGGTCATTCAAGCCCTATAATGGAGGACCTTTTCATTCTCATGGTCCATAATGAAAAGCACTTCCCCTTTAGTCTGTCTGATGGTGTTCCAAGTGCGAGACAGACGTCTCTCTGTCCTGTATTAGGTGTTCCATGTACGAGACAGACGTCTCTCTGTCCTGTATTAGGTGTTCCATGTACGAGACAGACGTCTCTCTGTCCTGTATTAGGTGTTCCATGTACGAGACAGACGTCTCTCTGTCCTGTATTAGGTGTTCCATGTACGAGACAGACGTCTCTCTGTCCTGTATTAGGTGTTCCATGTACGAGACAGACGTCTCTCTGTCCTGTATTAGGTGTTCCATGTACGAGACAGACGTCTCTCTGTCCTGTATTAGGTGTTCCATGTACGAGACAGACGTCTCTCTGTCCTGTATTAGGTGTTCCATGTACGAGACAGACGTCTCTCTGTCCTGTATTAGGTGTTCCATGTACGAGGCACTTGTCCCCTAGCCTGGCTCCAGATCAGTTATTTCACATGCCACATGACAATGTCTTTATGACTTAACAAGACAGCACAAACAGATCTGGAACCAGGCTACATGTCCCTCTCTCCCTCTCCCCTCCCCTACTCACGTGGTACTGGGTCTTGTCGATGCCGATAAGGAAGAGGAGCTCTGCGATGAAGAGGTTGATGCAGAGGTTCTTGTGGATGGTGTTGCGGTCGGTCTGCAGGCCCCTCAGGAAGCAAAAGGTAGAGATGCAGATAGCCAGGCACACCAGGCTGATCACTATGCCCACCCAGGTGATAACAAACAGGATCAACTCGTGCATCCTCCCAGGGTACTGTGAGAGAGGGATGGTGGGGATGGAGAGGGAGAAATAGGGTGGGGGAGAGAGATGGGGGAGAAGAGGAAGAGGAGAGGTGAGGGGAGACAGATATAGGGAGGAAAGGAATGGGAGGTAGGAATGATGGGAGACAAGGAGAAAGACAAGGAGGGACAGGGTGAGAGTGAGAGAGAGAGTTTATATTTGTAAATGTATTCACATTCAGCTAAAATGTAGAGACAAGGAGACGAGACATCCTGAAAAAATACATGACATTCACATTCAAGTGAATGTCAGTCAGAGTTGCAGGACATGAATTTGTAAGTGTGAGTGCGTGGGAGGGAGAAATAAAGAGAGAGAGAGATGGAAGGAGAAAGAGAGAGTAGTTTGAGTAAGTGTGTGTGTGTTTACATGCATGTGTGTGTTTGTGTGTATGTGTGCGCATGTAGGTGTGTGTGTGTGCCAAGGTTATTATAGTTTAGTGTTTTTATATTCGTTTTTATATCTATTAGTTTGAAGAATATTGTTTCAAATTCAGTTTAGTTTCAGTTAGTTTCACATTCACTTGACTAGTTTTTATTTAGTTTAAAGGGGCAATCAGCAGTTGTAACATACATTTTTTGCCTTGTAAATTAATGACATGCACCCATTGATTCTTGAAGAATATTACTTATAAATGAGCTTAGTTCAACTGTCGTACCCCATCAGGACTTCAAAAATAAGCTTGTTTATTCTGTTTGTAAACAAAGTAAATGTAAACAAACAATGTATAGCATAAAAAACATGGTTAAAACTATCATTTGGATATCATGCATGGTCAGTCCTTGCATGCATAGCTATGTCTATGAATTTCTTGTTTTTACTTCCTGCTTTTACTTCCTGTTTTGAGAAATTGTAGAAATGGGTGGGGATATTGTAGGAATGGGTGGAGTTTAGTCATAATTATGACTGTGGGTGTGTTATCTAGTGACGGCCATCAATATGTGCTGTGTCATAGAGATCCTGTTAAATTACTAGAGGGGCTATTTAATAAACCCTCAATGTTCCATCAGCAACTGATTTCAGCAAGTTTATGGATGTGGATTGACTGCATTGTTTGAATAGAATGTTGGCATACTGTCAGTTACTTTGAAAAATGAATGGAATTTCCTCTACAATTGGATGGCTAGCTAGCTAACAAACATACAGTGCAGATAAATTCTTAAAATGCATTATTTTACACAATATCTTATCACAGCACTGGTTGAACAACTCCCTAACCAAAATGGCTGATCTTTATCCCATCATAAGAAGGTTCATGTCCATTCTAGTATTCAAATTCCTAATTATATGTGCTGTGATTTGTTGATTCAGCTCTAATGAGATTACATAAACATATATTCCATTGTATTAGCCATATCAGTTAACATCATTTGATTGAACATTCTACATTACCATGGAAATTATTGCGTCACAATACCAGGCAGCCATTGCGAGTGTACCCATGAGTTTACCAGTCAAATTGCCAGGGTGAGCAGTTCCAAGCCCATTCTATTCATCGTTTCCTACAACACCTTGCTTGTTTCAGCAAGGAGCAATAACATTTTATCATGTTGTCAAGAGTACAAGAGTTATTGCAGAAACAGGGCACGTTTGATCACTTTTGTCAAGTCGTTGACCATTTTTGGTCACAGCCTTTCCAAAGTGTGTTGCATTATGGGGATAAAAACTGTCTGACTTGTGCCTATATGACAACTGCATGAACTTTACAAAAACCATGTGGTCAAAGATCATGAAGTGTTGACTCCAGTCAACTTCAAGTTTCTGCATTTGCTCTTCATCAACTTCATCCTGTAGCCATTGCCTGCATTGTAGGAGGCTCTATTGTCAACCAATCATTATGGTGTTTTTGTTTGACCCACGGGAAGTGACCAAAGACATGACTGAAACAGGAACACACTTTGCCGTGATTCACATACTGTATATGTAAATTCAGCAAAAAAAATAAACGTCCTCTCACTGTCAACTGCGCTTATTTTCAGCAAACTTAGATGTTTAAATATTTGTATGAACATAACAAGATTCAACAACTGAGACATATACTGAACAAGTTCCACAGACACGTGATTAAGAGAAATTGAATAATGTGTCCCTGAACAAAGGTGGGGGGGGTCAAAATCAAAAGTAACAGTCAGCATCTGCTGTGGCCACCAGCTGCATTAAGAACTGCAGTGCATCTCCTCCTCATGGACTGCACCAGATTTGCCAGTTCTTGCTGTGAGATGTTACCCCGCTCTTCCACCAAGGCACCTGCAAGTTCCCGGACATTTCTGGGGGGAATGTCCCTAGCCCTCACCCTCCGATCCAACAGGCTCCAGACTTGCTCAATGGGATTGAGATCTGGGCTCTTCGCTGGCCATGGCAGAACACATCCTCCTCCCTCATGTAGTACCCTTCCTGCAGGCTCATCCTGACATGACCCTCCAGCGAGACAATGCCACCAGCCATACTGCTCGTTCTGTGCGTGATTTCCTGCAAAACAGGAATGTCAGTCTTCCCTGTAACGCACAGCGTTGAGATTGCCTGCAATGACAACAAGCTCAGTCCGATGATGCTGTGACACACCGCCCCAGACCATGACGGACCCTCCACCTCCAAATCGGTCCCGCTCCAGTGTACAGGCCTCTGTGTAACGCTCATTCCTTCGATGATAAAGGTGATTCCGACCATCACCCCTGGTGAGAAAAAAACGCAACTCGTCAGTGAAGAGCACTTTTTGCCAGTCCTGTCTGGTCCAGCGACAGTGGGTTTGTGCCCATAGGCGACGTTGTTGCCGGTGATGTCTGGTGAGGACCTGCCTTACAACAGGCCTACAAGCCCTCAGTCCAGCCTCTCTCAGCCTATTGTGGACAGTCTGAGCACTGATGGAGGGATTGTGTGTTCTTGGTGTAACTCGGGCAGTTGTTGTTGCCATCCTGTACCTGTCCTGCAGATGTGATGTTTGGATGTACCTATCCTGTGCAGGTGTTGTTACACGTGATCTGCCACTGTGAGGACGATCAGCTGTCCGTCCTGTCCCCCTGTAGCGCTGTCTTAGGCGTCTCACAGTACGGACATTGCAATTTATTGCCCTGGCCACATCTGCAATCCTCATGCCTCCTTGCAGCAAGCCTAAGGCATGTTCACGCAGTTGGGCATCTTTCTTTTGGTATTTTTCAGAGTCAGTAGAAAGGCCTCTTTAGTGTCCTACGTTTTCATAACTGTGACCCTAATTGCCTACCGTCTGTAAGCTGTTAGTGTCTTAACGACTGTTCCACATGGAACAACTGTTCCACATTACCATGTTCATTAGTTGTTTATGGTTCATTGAACAAGCATGGGAAACAGTGTTTAACCTCTTGACGCTAGGGGTCAGATTATTATTATTATTATTTTTAAAATAACGTTCCCAAGGTAAACTGACTATTTCTCAGGTCCAGATCATAGAATATGCATATCATTTACAGATTAGGATAGAAAACACTCCAAAGTTTCCAAAACTGTCAAAATATTGTCTGTGAGTATAACAAAACTGATTCTGCAGGCGAAAACCTGAGAAAATCTAACCCGGAAGTGTGTTTCCTGGACAGTCTTTCTTCCATTTAAAGGGGTATCAACCAGATTCCTTTTCCAATGGCTTCCTCAGGCTGTGACCAGGCTTTAGACATAGTTTCAGGCTTTTATTTTGAAAAATGAGCGAGATTTTTCAAAAGTAGTCAGGTGTCCTCTGAATAGTTCCTGCGCGCGAGAGGGGAGCTCTCCATTTTCTTTTTCTCTCTTATTGAATAGGTTACGATCCGGTTTAAATATTATCGATTATGTTTGTTAAAACCAACCTGAGGATTGATTATAAAAAACATTTGACATGTTTCTACGACCATTACGGATACTTTTTGGAATTTTCGTCGAACGGAACGAGGCTTTGGTTTTCTGAACATAACGCGCAACCCAAATGGCGTTTTTTTGTTATAAAAGTAATATTTATCGTTGTTGTGTAACTGGGAGTCTCGTGAGTGCAAACATCCGAAGATTATCAAAGGTAAGCGATTCATTTGATTGCTTTTCTGACTTTCGTGACCAAGCTAACCAAGCTAATATAAGGCTAACTGTTGTAGCATTGATTGATACACTCACAAAAGCTTAGATTGCTTTCGTTGCAAAGCATATTTTCAAAATCTGACACGATAGGTGGATTAACAACAAGCTAAGCTGTGTTTGGTATATTTCACTTGTGATTGCATGATTATACATATTTTTAGTAATATTTTTGTATCTGATACGTTTGGGAATTTTCTTCTGCCTTTCAGCACCGGAACGAGGCTGTAGTTTTCTGAACATAACGCGCAACCCAAATGGCGTTTTTTTGTTATAAAAGTAATATTTATCGAACAAAAATAACATTTATTGTGTAACTGGGAGTCTCGTGAGTGCAAACATCCGAAGATTATCAAAGGTAAGCGATTAATTTTATTGCTTTTCTGACTTTCGTGACCATGCTAATTTGGGGCTAGCTGTTTTAGCATTGATTGATACACTCACAAAAGCTTGGATTTCTTTCTCTGCAAAGCATATTTTCAAAATCTGACACGATAGGTGGATTAACAACAAGCTAAACTGTGTTTTGGTATATTTCACTTGTGATTGCATGATTATAAATATTTTTTGTAATATTTTGCGCCCTGCAATTCAGCGGTTGTTTAGGAAAATGATCCCGTAAAAGGGATCCGTAGCGCAGAGAAGTTAAACCCTTTACAATGAAGATATGTGAAGTTATTTGGATTTTTACGAATTATCTTTGAAAGACAGGGCCCTTGAAAAAGGTATGTTTATTTTTTTGCTGAGTTAATATATAATGTGATATTTGAGGCTCTCTCACCAGTTGATAGTCCAATGTACACGCACATACAGTGGCTTGCGAAAGTATTCACCACCCTTGGCATTTTCCCTATTTTGTTGCCTTACAACCTGGAAATAAAATGGATTTTTGGGGGATTTGTGTCATTTGATTTACACAACATGCCTAGCACTTTGAAGATGCAAAATATTTTTTGTGTGTGAAACAAACAAGAAATAAGAAAAAAAACTGAAAACTTGAGAGTGCATAACTATTCACCCCCCCAAAGTCAATACTTTGTAGAGCCACCTTTTGCAGCAATTACAGCTGCAAGTGGCTTGGGTTATGTCTCTATAAGCTTGGCACATCTAGCCACTGGGATTTTTGCCCATTCTTCAAAGCAAAACTGCTCCTTCAAGCTGGATGGGTTCCACTGGTGTACAGCAATATTTAAGTCATACTACAGATTCTCAATTGGATTGAGGTCTGGGCTTTGACTAGGCCATTCCAAGACATTTAAATGTTTCCCCTTAAACCACTCAAGTGTTGCTTTAGCAGTATGCTTAGAGTCATTGTCCTGCTGGAAGGTGAACCTCCTTCCCAGTCTCAAATCTCTGGAAGACTGAAACAGGTTTCCCTCAAGAATTTCGCTGTATTTAGCGCCAGCCATCATTCATTCAATTCTGACCAGTTTCCCAGTCCCTGCCGATGAAAAACATCGCCACAGCATGATGCTGCCACCACCATGCTTCACTGTGGGGATGGGGTTCTCGGGGTGATGAGAGGTGTTGAGTTTGAGCCAGACATAGAGTTTTCCTGGATGGCCAAAAAGCTCAATTTTAGTCTTATCTGACAAGAGTACCTTCTTCCATATGTTTGGGAAGTCTCCCACATGCCTTTTGGCGAACACCAAAAAGCAATGTTTTTTTTCCTGGCCACTCTTCCGTAAAGCCCAGCTCTGTGGAGTGTAGGGCTTAAAGTGGTCCTATGGACAGATACTCCAATCTCCGCTGTGGAGCTTTGCAGCTCCTTCGAGGTTATCTTTGGTCTCTTTGTTGCCTCTCTGATTAATGCCCTCCTAGCCTGGTCCATGAGTTTTGGTGGGCGACCCTCTCTTGGCAGGTTTGTTGTGGTGCCATATTCTTTCCATTTTTTAATAACAGATTTAATGGTGCTCTGTGGGATGTTCAAAGTTTCTGATATTTTTTATAACCCAATCCTGATCTGTACTTCTCCACAACTTTGTCCCTGACCTGTTTGGAGAGGTCCTTAGTCTTCATGGTGCTGCTTGCTTGGTGGTGCCCCTTGCGTACTGGAGTTGCAGACACTGGGGCCTTTCAGAGCAGGTGTATATATTCTTAGATCATGTGACACTTATATTGCACACAGGTGGACTTTATTTAACTAATTATGTGACTTCTGAAGGTAATTGGTTGCACCAGTGTCACGACCTGGCCTTAGTTATCTTTGTTTTCTTTATTATTTTAGTTAGGTCAGGGTGTGACATGGGGGAAGTATGTGTTTTGTATTGTCTAGGTTTTTTTGTATGTTTATGGGGCAGTGTTTAGTCTAGGTGTATGTATGTCTATGGTTGCCTAGATTGGTTCTCAATTAGAGACAGCTGTCTATCGTTGTCTCTGATTGGGAGCCATATTTAGGCAACCATAGTCATTAGGTAGTGTGTGGGTGATTGTCTATGTCTATGTTGCCTGTGTCTGCACTTGTCATTATTATAGCTTCACGTTTGTTGTTTTGTTTAGTTTGTAAGTGTTCTTCGTCTTCGTTGATTAAATATGTGTTCATTTCACGCTGCGCCTTGGTCCTCCTCTCTTTCACGTAACGACGATCGTGACAACCAGATCATATTTAGGGGCTTCATAGCAAAGGGAGTGAGTACATATACACGCACCACGTTTTGAATTTTTAGGAATTTTTTGAAAGAAGTTAAATTTTTCATTTAATTTCACCAATTTGGACTTGTTTGTGTATGTCCATTAAATGAAATCCAAATAAAAATCAATTTAAATTACACGTTGTAATACAACAAAACAGGAAAAACGCCAAGGGGGATGAATACTTTTGCAAGGCACTGTATATTTAGCCTTACCACTCAAACGCCCCCAATATATGTGGTGCTGCTCATGGCAACGTCATCTCACTGAGTCTACCTTTAAATTATAAAGTCAATCTCAACGTGACTCGCCAGGTTCCGAAGCTTGAAAACCCTATAAAAAAGCTTGAAAACCCCCTTCTATTTCCCCCCCCAAAAATTACTAAAACTGAACATAATTATTGATGGTTTTTATTATTGTAGTTAGTTTTGGAGTCAAAGATAACAGTTTCAGTATAGCCGGATGTGGAGATCCTGGGCTGGCGTGATAACACGTGGTCTGCGGTTGTGAGGCCCGTAGGACGTACTGCCAAATTCTCTAAAACAACATTGAGACGGCTGATGATTTTCGGGTTTTCATTTACTATAATAACCTTGGTGTGTGCCTGTGTGTGTGTGTGTGTGTGTGTGTGTGTGTGTGTGTGTGTGTGTGTGTGTGTGTGTGTGTGTGTGTGTGTGTGTGTGTGTGTGTGTGTGTGTGTGTGTGTGTAATATCCACTGGACCTACATCAGGCTGGTGGTGGGCCATGAGCACAGCAAAGTTGGTGAGGTGGGAACAGGAGCAGGTGGTGTGTGTGCTGTTGGTGTCCAGCAGTCTACAGCCCTGAGACGACCACTGGCCTGTCATCGACCGCTCAGAGTAATTCCAGAACGAACAGTTGGGACTGTAGTGGTTCTCCAACTGGAGGGAGAGAGTGAGAGAGGGTAATTTCAAATGAAAATTAATTAACTTTATTGATACCCAAGGTAAATGGTTCTGTTGCAGGATTTATAACAACACACAGACATAAATAACAAACATAAAGTGCTGCAATCCATTTAAACATGTTTATATACAGTACAAGCAGATGACAGGGAAATAAAATACAGCCTATTTAAACAGTTGGCAAATATGTGGGAGAGAGAGAGAAAGGGTGAGAGGTGAAATATATTGTAATGCATGTGTACGGTAACAGAACAGGGTGTACAGTGTGTGGGACGTAGTGTTTGATGCTCTGTATACAGTATGTGTATGGGCTTGTTTGTCTACTACAGTACAGTATGTGTATGGGCTTGTTAGTCTACTACAGTACAGTATGTGTATGGGCTTGTTTGTCTACTACAGTACAGTATGTGTATGGGCTTGTTAGTCTACTACAGTACAGTATGTGTATGGGCTTGTTTGTCTAATACAGTACAGTATGTGTATGGGCTTGTTTGTCTACTACAGTACAGTATGTGTATGGGCTTGTTAGTCTACTACAGTACAGTATGTGTATGGGCTTGTTAGTCTACTACAGTACAGTATGTGTATGGGCTTGTTAGTCTACTACAGTACAGTATGTGTATGGGCTTGTTTGTCTACTACAGTACAGTATGTGTATGGGCTTGTTTGTCTACTACAGTACAGTATGTGCATGGGCTTGTTAGTCTACTCCAGTACAGTATGTGTATGGGCTTGTTAGTCTACTACAGTACAGTATGGGCTTGTTAGTCTACTACAGTACAGTATGTGTATGGGCTTGTTTGTCTACTACAGTACAGTATGTGTATGGGCTTGTTAGTCTACTCCAGTACAGTATGTGTATGGGCTTGTTAGTCTACTCCAGTACAGTATGTGTATGGGCTTGTTTGTCTACTACAGTACAGTATGTGTATGGGCTTGTTAGTCTACTTCAGTACAGTATGTGTATGGGCTTGTTAGTCTAATACAGTACAGTATGGGCTTGTTAGTCTACTACAGTACAGTATGGGCTTGTTAGTCTACTCCAGTACAGTATGTGTATGGGCTTGTTAGTCTACTACAGTACAGTATGGGCTTGTTAGTCTACTCCAGTACAGTATGTGTATGGGCTTGTTAGTCTACTACAGTACAGTATGTGTATGGGCTTGTTAGTCTACTACAGTACAGTATGTGTATGGGCTTGTTAGTCTACTACAGTACAGTATGGGCTTGTTAGTCTACTACAGTACAGTATGTGTATGGGCTTGTTAGTCTACTTCAGTACAGTATGTGTATGGGCTTGTTAGTCTAATACAGTACAGTATGGGCTTGATAGTCTACTACAGTACAGTATGGGCTTGTTAGTCTACTCCAGTACAGTATGTGTATGGGCTTGTTAGTCTACTACAGTACAGTATGGGCTTGTTTGTCTACTACAGTACAGTATGTGTATGGGCTTGTTAGTCTACTACAGTACAGTATGTGTATGGGCTTGTTAGTCTACTACAGTACAGTATGTGTATGGGCTTGTTAGTCTACTACAGTACAGTATGGGCTTGTTAGTCTACTACAGTACAGTATGTGTATGGGCTTGTTAGTCTACTACAGTACAGTATGGGCTTGTTAGTCTACTACAGTACAGTATGTGTATGGGCTTGTTAGTCTACTACAGTACAGTATGTGTATGGGCTTGTTTGTCTACTACAGTACAGTATGTGTATGGGCTTGTTAGTCTACTCCAGTACAGTATGTGTATGGGCTTGTTAGTCTACTCCAGTACAGTATGTGTATGGGCTTGTTTGTCTACTACAGTACAGTATGTGTATGGGCTTGTTAGTCTACTTCAGTACAGTATGTGTATGGGCTTGTTAGTCTAATACAGTACAGTATGGGCTTGTTAGTCTACTACAGTACAGTATGGGCTTGTTAGTCTACTCCAGTACAGTATGTGTATGGGCTTGTTAGTCTACTACAGTACAGTATGGGCTTGTTAGTCTACTCCAGTACAGTATGTGTATGGGCTTGTTAGTCTACTACAGTACAGTATGTGTATGGGCTTGTTAGTCTACTACAGTACAGTATGTGTATGGGCTTGTTAGTCTACTACAGTACAGTATGGGCTTGTTAGTCTACTACAGTACAGTATGTGTATGGGCTTGTTAGTCTACTTCAGTACAGTATGTGTATGGCCTTGTTAGTCTAATACAGTACAGTATGGACTTGTTAGTCTACTACAGTACAGTATGGGCTTGTTAGTCTACTCCAGTACAGTATGTGTATGGGCTTGTTAGTCTACTACAGTACAGTATGGGCTTGTTTGTCTACTACAGTACAGTATGTGTATGGGCTTGTTAGTCTACTACAGTACAGTATGTGTATGGGCTTGTTAGTCTACTACAGTACAGTATGTGTATGGGCTTGTTAGTCTACTACAGTACAGTATGGGCTTGTTAGTCTACTACAGTACAGTATGTGTATGGGCTTGTTAGTCTACTACAGTACAGTATGGGCTTGTTAGTCTACTACAGTACAGTATGTGTATGGGCTTGTTAGTCTAATACAGTACAGTATGTGTATGGGCTTGTTAGTCTACTACAGTACAGTATGTGTATGGGCTTGTTAGTCTACTACAGTACAGTATGTGTATGGGCTTGTTAGTCTACTACAGTACAATATGTGTATGGGCTTGTTTGTCTAATACAGTACAGTATGGGCTTGTTAGTCTACTCCAGTACAGTATGTGTATGGGCTTGTTAGTCTACTACAGTACAGTATGGGCTTGTTAGTCTACTACAGTACAGTATGTGTATGGGCTTGTTAGTCTACTTCAGTACAGTATGTGTATGGGCTTGTTAGTCTAATACAGTACAGTATGGGCTTGTTAGTCTACTACAGTACAGTATGGGCTTGTTAGTCTACTCCAGTACAGTATGTGTATGGGCTTGTTAGTCTACTACAGTACAGTATGGGCTTGTTTGTCTACTACAGTACAGTATGTGTATGGGCTTGTTAGTCTACTACAGTACAGTATGTGTATGGGCTTGTTAGTCTACTACAGTACAGTATGTGTATGGGCTTGTTAGTCTACTACAGTACAGTATGGGCTTGTTAGTCTACTACAGTACAGTATGTGTATGGGCTTGTTAGTCTACTACAGTACAGTATGGGCTTGTTAGTCTACTACAGTACAGTATGTGTATGGGCTTGTTAGTCTAATACAGTACAGTATGTGTATGGGCTTGTTAGTCTACTACAGTACAGTATGTGTATGGGCTTGTTAGTCTACTACAGTACAGTATGTGTATGGGCTTGTTAGTCTACTACAGTACAATATGTGTATGGGCTTGTTTGTCTAATACAGTACAGTATGGGCTTGTTAGTCTACTCCAGTACAGTATGTGTATGGGCTTGTTTGTCTACTACAGTACAGTATGTGTATGGGCTTGTTAGTCTACTACAGTACAGTATGGGCTTGTTAGTCTACTCCAGTACAGTATGTGTATGGGCTTGTTTGTCTACTACAGTACAATATGTGTATGGGCTTGTTTGTCTAATACAGTACAGCATGGGCTTGTTAGTCTACTACAGTACAGTATGTGTATGGGCTTGTTTGTCTACTACAGTACAGTATGTGTATGGGCTTGTTAGTCTACTACAGTACAGTATGGGCTTGTTTGTCTACTCCAGTACAGTATGTGTATGGGCTTGTTAGTCTACTACAGTACAGTATGTGTATGGGCTTGTTAGTCTACTCCAGTACAGTATGTGTATGGGCTTGTTAGTCTACTACAGTACAGTATGTGTATGGGCTTGTTAGTCTACTACAGTACAGTATGGGCTTGTTAGTCTACTCCAGTACAGTATGTGTATGGGCTTGTTTGTCTACTACAGTACAGTATGTGTATGGGCTTGTTAGTCTACTCCAGTACAGTATGTGTATGGGCTTGTTAGTCTACTACAGTACAGTATGGGCTTGTTAGTCTACTACAGTACAGTATGTGTATGGGCTTGTTAGTCTACTACAGTACAGTATGTGTATGGGCTTGTTAGTCTACTACAGTACAGTATGTGTATGGGCTTGTTAGTCTACTACAGTACAGTATGTGTATGGGCTTGTTAGTCTACTACAGTACAGTATGTGTATGGGCTTGTTAGTCTACTACAGTACAGTATGTGTATGGGCTTGTTAGTCTACTACAGTACAGTATGTGTATGGGCTTGTTAGTCTACTCCAGTACAGTATGTGTATGGGCTTGTTAGTCTACTCCAGTACAGTATGTGTATGGGCTTGTTAGTCTACTACAGTACAGTATGGGCTTGTTAGTCTACTCCAGTACAGTATGTGTATGGGCTTGTTAGTCTACTACAGTACAGTATGTGTATGGGCTTGTTAGTCTACTACAGTACAGTATGTGTATGGGCTTGTTAGTCTACTCCAGTACAGTATGTGTATGGGCTTGTTAGTCTACTACAGTACAGTATGTGTATGGGCTTGTTAGTCTACTCCAGTACAGTATGTGTATGGGCTTGTTTGTCTACTACAGTACAGTATGTGTATGGACTTGTTAGTCTACTACAGTACAGTATGTGTATGGGCTTGTTAGTCTACTACAGTACAGTATGTGTATGGGCTTGTTAGTCTACTACAGTACAGTATGTGTATGGGCTTGTTAGTCTACTACAGTACAGTATGGGCTTGTTAGTCTACTACAGTACAGTATGTGTATGGGCTTGTTAGTCTACTCCAGTACAGTATGTGTATGGGCTTGTTAGTCTACTCCAGTACAGTATGTGTATGGGCTTGTTAGTCTACTCCAGTACAGTATGTGTATGGGCTTGTTAGTCTACTCCAGTACAGTATGTGTATGGGCTTGTTTGTCTACTACAGTACAGTATGTGTATGGGCTTGTTAGTCTACTACAGTACAGTATGTGTATGGGCTTGTTAGTCTACTACAGTACAGTATGTGTATGGGCTTGTTAGTCTACTACAGTACAGTATGTGTATGGGCTTGTTAGTCTACTACAGTACAGTATGTGTATGGGCTTGTTAGTCTACTACAGTACAGTATGTGTATGGGCTTGTTTGTCTACTACAGTACAGTATGTGTATGGGCTTGTTAGTCTACTACAGTACAGTATGTGTATGGGCTTGTTAGTCTACTACAGTACAGTATGTGTATGGGCTTGTTAGTCTACTACAGTACAGTATGTGTATGGGCTTGTTAGTCTACTACAGTACAGTATGTGTATGGGCTTGTTTGTCTACTACAGTACAGTATGTGTATGGGCTTGTTTGTCTACTACAGTACAGTATGTGTATGGGCTTGTTAGTCTACTACAGTACAGTAGGTGTATGGGCTTGTTAGTCTACTACAGTACAGTATGTGTATGGGCTTGTTTGTCTACTACAGTACAGTATGTGTATGGGCTTGTTAGTCTACTACAGTACAGTATGTGTATGGGCTTGTTAGTCTACTCCAGTACAGTATGTGTATGGGCTTGTTTGTCTACTACAGTACAGTATGTGTATGGGCTTGTTAGTCTACTACAGTACAGTATGTGTATGGGCTTGTTAGTCTACTCCAGTACAGTATGTGTATGGGCTTGTTTGTCTACTACAGTACAGTATGTGTATGGGCTTGTTAGTCTACTACAGTACAGTATGTGTATGGGCTTGATAGTCTACTACAGTACAGTATGTGTATGGGCTTGTTAGTCTACTACAGTACAGTATGTGTATGGGCTTGTTAGTCTACTACAGTACAGTATGTGTATGGGCTTGTTAGTCTACTACAGTACAGTATGGGCTTGTTAGTCTACTACAGTACAGTATGTGTATGGGCTTGTTAGTCTACTCCAGCACAGTATGTGTATGGGCTTGTTAGTCTACTACAGTACAGTATGGGCTTGTTATTCTACTCCAGTACAGTATGTGTATGGGCTTGTTAGTCTACTACAGTACAGTATGGGCTTGTTAGTCTACTCCAGTACAGTATGTGTATGGGCTTGTTAGTCTACTCCAGTACAGTATGTGTATGGGCTTGTTAGTCTACTACAGTACAGTATGTGTATGGGCTTGTTAGTCTACTACAGTACAGTATGTGTATGGGCTTGTTAGTCTACTACAGTACAGTATGTGTATGGGCTTGTTAGTCTACTACAGTACAGTATGTGTATGGGCTTGTTAGTCTACTACAGTACAGTATGTGTATGGGCTTGTTTGTCTACTACAGTACAGTATGTGTATGGGCTTGTTAGTCTACTACAGTACAGTATGTGTATGGGCTTGTTAGTCTACTACAGTACAGTATGTGTATGGGCTTGTTAGTCTACTACAGTACAGTATGTGTATGGGCTTGTTAGTCTACTACAGTACAGTATGTGTATGGGCTTGTTTGTCTACTACAGTACAGTATGTGTATGGGCTTGTTTGTCTACTACAGTACAGTATGTGTATGGGCTTGTTAGTCTACTACAGTACAGTATGTGTATGGGCTTGTTAGTCTACTACAGTACAGTATGTGTATGGGCTTGTTAGTCTACTACAGTACAGTATGTGTATGGGCTTGTTAGTCTACTACAGTACAGTATGTGTATGGGCTTGTTAGTCTACTACAGTACAGTATGTGTATGGGCTTGTTTGTCTACTACAGTACAGTATGTGTATGGGCTTGTTAGTCTACTACAGTACAGTATGTGTATGGGCTTGTTTGTCTAATACAGTACAGTATGTGTATGGGCTTGTTTGTCTAATACAGTACAGTATGTGTATGGGCTTGCTTGTCTACTACAGTACAGTATGTGTATGGGCTTGTTTGTCTACTACAGTACAATATGTGTATGGGCTTGTTTGTCTAATACAGTACAGTATGTGTATGGGCTTGTTTGTCTACTACAGTACAGTATGTGTATGGGCTTGTTTGTCTACTACAGTACAATATGTGTATGGGCTTGTTTGTCTACTACAGTACAGTATGTGTATGGGCTTGTTTGTCTACTACAGTACAGTATGTGTATGGGCTTGTTTGTCTACTACAGTACAGTATGTGTATGGGCTTGTTTGTCTACTACAGTACAATATGTGTATGGGCTTGTTTGTCTAATACAGTACAGTATGTGTATGGGCTTGTTTGTCTACTACAGTACAGTATGTGTATGGGCTTGTTTGTCTACTACAGTACAGTATGTGTATGGGCTTGTTAGTCTACTACAGTACAGTATGTGTATGGGCTTGTTAGTCTACTCCAGTACAGTATGTGTATGGGCTTGTTTGTCTACTACAGTACAGTATGTGTATGGGCTTGTTAGTCTACTACAGTACAGTATGTGTATGGGCTTGTTAGTCTACTACAGTACAGTATGTGTATGGGCTTGTTTGTCTACTACAGTACAGTATGTGTATGGGCTTGTTAGTCTACTACAGTACAGTATGTGTATGGGCTTGTTAGTCTACTACAGTACAGTATGTGTATGGGCTTGTTAGTCTACTACAGTACAGTATGTGTATGGGCTTGTTAGTCTACTACAGTACAGTATGTGTATGGGCTTGTTTGTCTACTACAGTACAGTATGTGTATGGGCTTGTTTGTCTACTACAGTACAGTATGTGTATGGGCTTGTTAGTCTACTACAGTACAGTATGTGTATGGGCTTGTTAGTCTACTACAGTACAGTATGTGTATGGGCTTGTTAGTCTACTACAGTACAGTATGTGTATGGGCTTGTTAGTCTACTACAGTACAGTATGTGTATGGGCTTGTTAGTCTACTACAGTACAGTATGTGTATGGGCTTGTTTGTCTACTACAGTACAGTATGTGTATGGGCTTGTTAGTCTACTACAGTACAGTATGTGTATGGGCTTGTTTGTCTAATACAGTACAGTATGTGTATGGGCTTGTTTGTCTAATACAGTACAGTATGTGTATGGGCTTGCTTGTCTACTACAGTACAGTATGTGTATGGGCTTGTTTGTCTACTACAGTACAATATGTGTATGGGCTTGTTTGTCTAATACAGTACAGTATGTGTATGGGCTTGTTTGTCTACTACAGTACAGTATGTGTATGGGCTTGTTTGTCTACTACAGTACAATATGTGTATGGGCTTGTTTGTCTACTACAGTACAGTATGTGTATGGGCTTGTTTGTCTACTACAGTACAGTATGTGTATGGGCTTGTTTGTCTACTACAGTACAGTATGTGTATGGGCTTGTTTGTCTACTACAGTACAATATGTGTATGGGCTTGTTTGTCTAATACAGTACAGTATGTGTATGGGCTTGTTTGTCTACTACAGTACAGTATGTGTATGGGCTTGTTTGTCTACTACAGTACAGTATGGGCTTGTTTGTCTACTACAGTACAGTATGTGTATGGGCTTGTTTGTCTACTACAGTACAGTATGTGTATGGGCTTGTTTGTCTACTACAGTACAGTATGTGTATGGGCTTGTTAGTCTACTACAGTACAGTATGTGTATGGGCTTGTTAGTCTACTACAGTACAATATGTGTATGGGCTTGTTTATCTACTACAGTACAGTATGTGTATGGGCTTGTTTGTCTAATACAGTACAGTATGTGTATGGGCTTGTTAGTCTACTACAGTACAGTATGTGTATGGGCCTGTTTGTCTACTACAGTACAGTATGTGTATGGGCTTGTTTGTCTACTACAGTACAGTATGTGTATGGGCCTGTTTGTCTACTACAGTACAGTATGTGTATGGGCTTGTTAGTCTACTACAGTACAGTATGTGTATGGGCCTGTTTGTCTACTACAGTACAGTATGTGTATGGGCTTGTTAGTCTACTACAGTACAGTATGTGTATGGGCTTGTTAGTCTACTCCAGTACAGTATGTGTATGGGCTTGTTTGTCTACTACAGTACAGTATGTGTATGGGCTTGTTAGTCTACTACAGTACAGTATGTGTATGGGCTTGTTAGTCTACTACAGTACAGTATGTGTATGGGCTTGTTAGTCTACTACAGTACAGTATGTGTATGGGCTTGTTTGTCTACTACAGTACAGTATGTGTATGGGCTTGTTTGTCTACTACAGTACAGTATGTGTATGGGCTTGTTAGTCTACTACAGTACAGTATGTGTATGGGCTTGTTAGTCTACTACAGTACAGTATGTGTATGGGCTTGTTAGTCTAATACAGTACAGTATGTGTATGGGCTTGTTAGTCTACTACAGTACAGTATGTGTATGGGCTTGTTAGTCTACTACAGTACAGTATGTGTATGGGCTTGTTAGTCTACTCCAGTACAGTATGTGTATGGGCTTGTTTGTCTACTACAGTACAATATGTGTATGGGCTTGTTTGTCTAATACAGTACAGTATGTGTATGGGCTTGTTTGTCTACTACAGTACAGTATGTGTATGGGCTTGTTTGTCTACTACAGTACAGTATGTGTATGGGCTTGTTAGTCTACTCCAGTACAGTATGTGTATGGGCTTGTTAGTCTACTCCAGTACAGTATGTGTATGGGCTTGTTTGTCTACTACAGTACAGTATGTGTATGGGCTTGTTAGTCTACTACAGTACAGTATGTGTATGGGCTTGTTAGTCTACTCCAGTACAGTATGTGTATGGGCTTGTTTGTCTACTACAGTACAGTATGTGTATGGGCTTGTTAGTCTACTACAGTACAGTATGTGTATGGGCTTGTTAGTCTACTCCAGTACAGTATGTGTATGGGCTTGTTTGTCTACTACAGTACAGTATGTGTATGGGCTTGTTAGTCTAATACAGTACAGTATGTGTATGGGCTTGTTAGTCTACTACAGTACAGTATGTGTATGGGCTTGTTTGTCTAATACAGTACAGTATGTGTATGGGCTTGTTAGTCTACTACAGTACAGAATGTGTATGGGCTTGTTAGTCTACTACAGTACAGTATGTGTATGGGCTTGTTAGTCTACTACAGTACAGTATGTGTATGGGCTTGTTTGTCTACTACAGTACAGTATGTGTATGGGCTTGTTTGTCTAATACAGTACAGTATGTGTATGGGCTTGTTAGTCTACTACAGTACAGTATGTGTATGGGCTTGTTAGTCTACTACAGTACAGTATGTGTATGGGCTTGTTAGTCTACTACAGTACAGTATGTGTATGGGCTTGTTAGTCTACTACAATACAGTATGTGTATGGGCTTGTTTGTCTACTACAGTACAGTATGTGTATGGGCTTGTTTGTCTACTACAGTACAGTATGTGTATGGGCTTGTTTGTCTACTACAGTACAGTATGTGTATGGGCTTGTTTGTCTACTACAGTACAGTATGTGTATGGGCTTGTTTGTCTACTACAGTACAGTATGTGTATGGGCTTGTTAGTCTACTACAGTACAGTATGTGTATGGGCTTGTTTGTCTACTACAGTACAGTATGGGCTTGTTTGTCTACTACAGTACAGTATGTGTATGGGCTTGTTTGTCTACTACAGTATAGTATGTGTATGGGCTTGTTAGTCTACTACAGTACAGTATGTGTATGGGCTTGTTAGTCTACTACAGTACAGTATGTGTATGGGCTTGTTAGTCTACTACAGTACAATATGTGTATGGGCTTGTTTATCTACTACAGTACAGTATGTGTATGGGCTTGTTTGTCTAATACAGTACAGTATGTGTATGGGCTTGTTAGTCTACTACAGTACAGTATGTGTATGGGCCTGTTTGTCTACTACAGTACAGTATGTGTATGGGCTTGTTTGTCTACTACAGTACAGTATGTGTATGGGCCTGTTTGTCTACTACAGTACAGTATGTGTATGGGCTTGTTAGTCTACTACAGTACAGTATGTGTATGGGCCTGTTTGTCTACTACAGTACAGTATGTGTATGGGCTTGTTAGTCTACTACAGTACAGTATGGGCTTGTTAGTCTACTACAGTACAGTATGTGTATGGGCTTGTTTGTCTACTACAGTACAGTATGTGTATGGGCTTGTTAGTCTACTACAGTACAGTATGTGTATGGGCTTGTTTGTCTACTACAGTACAGTATGTGTATGGGCTTGTTTGTCTACTACAGTACAGTATGGGCTTGTTTGTCTACTACAGTACAGTGTGTGTATGGGCTTGTTAATCTACTACAGTACAGTATGTGTATGGGCTTGTTTGTCTACTACAGTACAGTATGTGTATGGGCTTGTTAGTCTACTACAGTACAGTATGTGTATGGGCTTGTTTGTCTACTACAGTACAGTATGTGTATGGGCTCGTTAGTCTACTACAGTACAGTATGTGTATGGGCTTGTTTGTCTACTACAGTACAGTATGTGTATGGGCTTGTTAGTCTACTACAGTACAGTATGTGTATGGGCTTGTTAGTCTACTACAGTACAGTATGTGTATGGGCTTGTTTGTCTACTACAGTACAGTATGTGTATGGGCTTGTTAGTCTACTACAGTACAGTATGTGTATGGGCTTGTTTGTCTACTACAGTACAGTATGTGAATGGGCTTGTTTTTCTACTACAGTACAGTATGTGTATGGGCTTGTTAGTCTACTACAGTACAGTATGTGTATGGGCTTGTTAGTCTACTACAGTACAGTATGTGTATGGGCTTGTTAGTCTACTACAGTACAGTATGTGTATGGGCTTGTTTGTCTACTACAGTACAGTATGTGTATGGGCTTGTTTGTCTACTACAGTACAGTATGTGTATGGGCTTGTTTGTCTACTACAGTACAGTATGTGTATGGGCTTGTTAGTCTACTACAGTACAGTATGTGTATGGGCTTGTTAGTCTACTACAGTACAGTATGTGTATGGGCTTGTTTGTCTACTACAGTACAGTATGTGTATGGGCTTGTTTGTCTACTACAGTACAGTATGGGCTTGTTTGTCTACTACAGTACAGTATGTGTATGGGCTTGTTTGTCTACTACAGTACACTATGGGCTTGTTTGTCTACTACAGTACAGTATGTGTATGGGCTTGTTAGTCTACTCCAGTACAGTATGTGTATGGGCTTGTTTGTCTACTACAGTACAGTATGTGTATGGGCTTGTTAGTCTACTCCAGTACAGTATGTGTATGGGCTTGTTTGTCTACTACAGTACAGTATGTGTATGGGCTTGTTTGTCTACTACAGTACAGTATGTGTATGGGCTTGTTTGTCTACTACAGTACAGTATGTGTATGGGCTTGTTAGTCTACTACAGTACAGTATGTGTATGGGCTTGTTTGTCTACTACAGTACAGTATGTGTATGGGCTTGTTAGTCTACTACAGTACAGTATGTGTATGGGCTTGTTAGTCTACTACAGTACAGTATGTGTATGGGCTTGTTTGTCTACTACAGTACAGTATGTGTATGGGCTTGTTTGTCTACTACAGTACAGTATGTGTATGGGCTTGTTAGTCTACTCCAGTACAGTATGTGTATGGGCTTGTTTGTCTACTACAGTACAGTATGTGTATGGGCTTGTTTGTCTACTACAGTACAGTATGTGTATGGGCTTGTTTGTCTACTACAGTACAGTATGTGCATGGGCTTGTTAGTCTACTACAGTACAGTATGTGTATGGGCTTGTTTGTCTACTACAGTACAGTATGTGTATGGGCTTGTTTGTCTACTACAGTACAGTATGTGTATGGGCTTGTTTGTCTACTACAGTACAGTATGTGTATGGGCTTGTTTGTCTACTACAGTACAGTATGGGCTTGTTTGTCTACTACAGTACAGTATGTGATGGGCTTGTTAGTCTAATATAGTACAGTATGTGGTGTAGTGTTTAACTCCTGTATGTGTACATTATGTCAATGTACATTTATGTTTATTTATTTATTATTATTTTATTTATTTATTTGACCTTAATTTAACCAGGCAAGTCAGTTAAGAACACATTCTTATTTTCATTGACGGCCTAGGAACAGTGGGTTAACTGCCTTGTTTAGGGCAGAACGGCAGATTTTTTAAATTGTCAGCTCTGGGGTTCGATCTTTCAATCTTTCGGTTTATGCAAGTGTATGTAAGTGTAATTTTTATGTGAGTGTAGTGTGTGTATTGGAGTGTATTGTGTATATGTGAGTGAAGTGTGTATACTGGAGTGTATTGTGTATGGGAGTGTATTGTGTGTATTGGAGTGTATTGTGTATGGGTGTATATTGTGTGTATGGGAGTGTATTGTGTATGGGTGTATATTGTGTGTATGGGAGTGTATTGTGTATGGGAATGTATTGTGTGCATGGGAATGTATTGTGTGTATGGGAGAGTTTGTGTGTATGTGTGTGAGTCACAGGAGGTTGGTGGCACCTTAATTGGGGAGGATGGACTCATGGTAATGTCTGGAGCGTAATGAGTGGAATGGTATCAAATACATCAAACACATGGTTTTCATGCGTTTGATGCCATTCCATTTGCTATGTTCCGGCCATTATTATGAGCCGTTCTGTAAGTATGTTAGCGTATAACATTACATGTATCTGTAAGTGTATACCTGTAAGTGTTTGAGTGTGAACACCACCGGCTCAGTGAGGAACACTCTGCTGGACTCTTTATTGATGGAGGCGGCGATGACGTGGGAGTTGACCGCCAAGCCCCGCTCCCCCGGTGCCGCCTCCAGCTCCATCTTCACCGTGGCGTTCTCCGTAGACAGGAAGGAGCCCAAGTTCTTATAAAGAACAAACACTACCTTGACTTGGCCTGGAGGGGGAGAGATGAGAGATGGGGAGAGACAGGGAGAGACGGGTAGAGAGCGAAAGGGTCAGAGAGAGAGACGGGGAGAGGCAGATAGAAGAAGAGAGAGAGATAGAGAGGGGAAATGAGAGAGGGAAAGGAAAAAGAGAAAAAATAAACAGAAATAGTGTGTGAAGGGAGCATAATAAGGAGAGAGAGTCAGACAGAGAGAGATAGAACATAAAGATGTAAATGAGAAGGAAGGGGGGGAAGGAGAGGGAGTCAGACAGAGAGAGAGAAAAGAAAGAGGTAAATGAGAAGGAAGGGGGGAAGGAGAGGAGTCAGAGAGAGAGATAGAACATAAAGAGGTAAAGGAGAGGGAAGGGGGGAAGGAGAGGGAGTCAGACAGAGAGATAGAACATAAAGAGGTAAAGGAGAGGGAAGGGGGGAAGGAGAGGGAGTCAGACAGAGAGAGATAGAACATAAAGGGGTAAAGGAGAGGGACGGGGGGAAGGAGAGGGAGAGAGAAAGAGAGAGAGATAGAACATAAAGAGGTAAAGGAGAGGGAAGGGGGGAAGGAGAGGGAGTCAGAGAGAGAGATAGAACATAAAGAGGTAAAGGAGAGGGAAGGGGGAAGGAGAGGGAGTCAGAGAGAGAGAAAAGAGAAAGAGGTAAAGGAGAGGAAAAGGGGGAAGGAGAGGGAGTCAGAGAGAGAGATAGAACATAAAGAGGTAAAGGAGAGGGACGGGGGGAAGGAGAGGGAGAGAGAGAGAGATAGAACATAAAGAGGTAAAGGAGAGGGAAGGGGGGAAGGAGTGGGAGTCAGAGAGAGAGATAGAACATAAAGAGGTAAAGGAGAGGGAAGGGGGGAAGGAGAGGGAGTCAGACAGAGAGAGATAGAACATAAAGAGGTAAATGAGAAGGAAGGGGGGAAGGAGAGGGAGTCAGAGAGAGAGATAGAACATAAAGAGGTAAAGGAGAGGGAAGGGGGGAAGGAGAGGGAGTCAGACAGAGAGAGATAGAACATAAAGAGGTAAATGAGAAGGAAGGGGGGAAGGAGAGGGAGTCAGAGAGAGAGAGAGAAAAGAGAAAGAGGTAAATGAGAGGAAAAGGGGGAAGGAGAGGGAGTCAGAGAGAGAGATAGAACATAAAGAGGTAAAGGAGAGGGACGGGGGGAAGGAGAGGGAGTCAGACAGAGAGAGAGATAGAACATAAAGAGGTAAAGGAGAGGGACGGGGGGAAGGAGAGGGAGTCAGACAGAGAGAGATAGAACATAAAGAGGTAAATGAGAAGGAAGGGGGGAAGGAGAGAGAGAGAGAGAAAAGGGTAAAGGAGAGGAAAAGGAGGAATAGTAAGACGAGAAGAAGACAGAAATAGCGAGAGAGAGGGCAGGGGGAATAATAAGGGGGAAAGGAGGAAAGGGAGAGAGGCAGAGTGACAGAGGGAGAGAGAGAGTTAGTGAAGGTTAGAATGATGGTAAGAACCGTTTCATTTTGACTGGTGGGAAAGAGGGGAGATTTAATGTAGAGGGCAATGGAACATTCATCCCTCAAGCATTCACAGATCTCCTATTATTCCATATGAATTTTTCATGTGCGTTTGTTTCAATCATTCTAATCTGGTTCCCACTGCAGAGCCGAGCGCTGACAGAAAACAGAGAAGGGGGAGAGGGAGGGATGGGTGGAGGACTGGAGGGAGGGAGAGGAGGAATGGAGGGAGGGAGAGGGGGAGGAGGAGGGGGGCTTGAAGCGGGAGAAGAGATGAGAGAGGGGTATAAGATGGTGGAGAGACGGAGCAAAGGAGAGAGAGAGAGAGCGAGAGCTGAGATTGCTCTGTCAGGCTGTGGGTGATAGTCATCTACACGCCTCTCCAGCTATTCTATTAGGAGTGCTGTTAGGAAACCATCAAGGAAGAAATGGTCTCAGCGCTTTTATTAATCTGATTGGCCTGTTATTATGAAACAATAACTTGGTCAACTGCATGCAGATTATTTCAGACTTGCAAACGGGAACATTGACTGAGAGATTCCTGAGCCCATATCTCAGGTCATGAAGTGACCGGGAGATCCCCGAGCCCATATCTCAGGTCATGAAGTGACCGGGAGATCCCGAGCCCATATCTCAGGTCATGAAGTGACAGGGAGATCCCCGAGCCCATATCTCAGGTCTTGAAGTGACCGGGAGATCCCCGAGCCCATATCTCAGGTCATGAAGTGAACAGGAGATCCCGAGCCCATATCTCAGGTCATGAAGTGAACGGGAGATCCCGAGCCCATATTTCAGGTCATGAAGTGAACAGGAGATCCCCGAGCCCATATCTCAGGTCATGAAGTGAACGGGAGATCCCGAGCCCATATTTCAGGTCATGAAGTGACCGGGAGATCCCCGAGCCCATATCTCAGGTCATGAAGTGAACAGGAGATCCCGAGCCCATATCTCAGGTCATGAAGTGAACGGGAGATCCCGAGCCCATATTTCAGGTCATGAAGTGAACAGGAGATCCCCGAGCCCATATCTCAGGTCATGAAGTGAACGGGAGATCCCGAGCCCATATTTCAGGTCATGAAGTGACCGGGAGATCCCCGAGCCCATATCTCAGGTCATGAAGTGAACGGGAGATCCCCGAGCCCATATCTTAGGTCATGAAGTGATCGGGAGATCCCCGAGCCCATATCTTAGGTCATGAAGTGAACGGGAGATCCCCGAGCCCATATCTCAGGTCATGAAGTGAACGGGAGATCCCCGAGCCCATATCTTAGGTCATGAAGTGAACGGGAGATCCCCGAGCCCATATCTTAGGTCATGAAGTGATCGGGAGATCCCGAGACCATATCTCAGGTCATGAAGTGAACGGGAGATCCCCGAGCCCATATCTTAGGTCATGAAGTGAACGGGAGATCCCCGAGCCCATATCTTAGGTCATGAAGTGATCGGGAGATCCCGAGACCATATCTCAGGTCATGAAGTGACCAGGAGATCCCCGAACCCATATCTCAGGTCATGAAGTGAACGGGAGATCTCCGAGCCCATATCTCAGGTCATGAAGTGAACGGGAGATCCCGAGCCCATATCTCAGGTCATGAAGTGACCAGGAGATCCCCGAGCCCATATCGCAGGTCATGAAGTGAACGGGAGATCCCCGAGCCCATATCTCAGGTCATGAAGTGACCAGGAGATCCCCGAACCCATATCTCAGGTCATGAAGTGAACGGGAGATCCCCGAGCCCATATCTCAGGTCATGAAGTGACCAGGAGATCCCCGAACCCATATCTCAGGTCATGAAGTGAACGGGAGATCCCCGAGCCCATATCTCAGGTCATGAAGTGAACGGGAGATCCCCGAGCCCATATCTCAGGTCATGAAGTGACCAGGAGATCCCCGAACCCATATCTCAGGTCATGAAGTGAACGGGAGATCCCGAGCCCATATCTCAGGTCATGAAGTGAACAGGAGATCCCCGAGCCCATATCTCAGGTCATGAAGTGAACGGGAGATCCCGAGCCCATATCTCAGGTCATGAAGTGACCAGGAGATCCCCGAACCCATATCTCAGGTCATGAAGTGAACGGGAGCGCTGTAGGGTTTGACTGTGATGTGATGACCGTGATAAGGTTACTGACCATTGCGGCTGTACTGTTTGATGGTGGAGGCGGAGAGCTGGATGGTGCTGTCGCTCACGTAGTTCTGAGGAAAGGACAGGTCCTGAAGGTCCATCTCTGTGTTCAACACGTGCACCTCCAGATCTAAGATACACACACAGGCACGTGGGAACAAAGGGTTAGAGTTGATCTGCTTTTCCAGGATATTGAGCATGCCCTGCTCTACACCTATCCACCTACTGGAATTACTATTGCTACTAATTACAATTACTAATCACACACATGCATGCACCCCACTGCTTCCATTTCCCCCTATTTCTTACCGATATTGGGGGCCCGGTCGGTGAAGCGGTTGCCGTACATGTTGTTGGCCAATAGAAAGGCTCCTTTCTCCAGGACGTCCAATAGCATGGTGGCGGTGTGGGCCTGCTCCGTAGTGTTCATGTCCTGCCACGACTCCAGGGCCTCTGTACGCAGCAGGTTGTCCACTGTCTGCACTACCGCCTGGCAACGCAGAGGGGGCGCTAATGTTCACACTGCTGTATTACACTGCATTACATTACACATGCTACTGCTGTACATTACATTACACATGCTACTGCTGTACATTACATTACACATGCTACTGCTGTACATTACATTTTCTGCTGCTCTACTCTTATAGTAGACGTTTGACCTGTTATCCAATTTATAACAGAGGCCTGTATGTTTGATTCATCGTGTGATTCTCTTGTACTATACAGGCCTGTATGTTTGATTCATCATGTGATTCTCTTGTACTATACAGGCCTGTATGTTTGATTCATCTCTGTGATTCTCTTGTACTATACAGGCCTGTATGTTTGATTCATCGTGTGATTCTCTTGTACTATACAGGCCTGTATGTTTGATTCATCTCTGTGATTCTCTTGTACTATACAGGCCTGTATGTTTGATTCATCTCTGTGATTCTCTTGTACTATACAGGCCTGTATGTTTGATTCATCTCTGTGATTCTCTTGTACTATACAGGCCTGTATGTTTGATTCACCATGTAATTCTCTTATAATATGCAGGCCTGTATGTTTGATTCATCTCTGTGATTCTCTTGTACTATACAGGCCTGTATGTTTGATTCATCATGTGATTCTCTTGTACTATACAGGCCTGTATGTTTGATTCATCTCTGTGATTCTCTTGTACTATACAGGCCTGTATGTTTGATTCATCGTGTGATTCTCTTGTACTATACAGGCCTGTATGTTTGATTCATCGCTGTGATTCTCTTGTACTATACAGGCCTGTATGTTTGATTCATCTCTGTGATTCTCTTGTACTATACAGGCCTGTATGTTTGATTCATCTCTGTGATTCTCTTGTACTATACAGGCCTGTATGTTTGATTCACCATGTAATTCTCTTATAATATGCAGGCCTGTATGTTTGATTCATCTCTGTGATTCTCTTGTACTATACAGGCCTGTATGTTTGATTCATCGTGCGATTCTCTTGTACTATACAGGCCTGTATGTTTGATTCATCGTGTGATTCTCTTGTACTATACAGGCCTGTATGTTTGATTCATCGTGTGATTCTCTTGTACTATACAGGCCTGTATGTTTGATTCATCGTGTGATTCTCTTGTACTATACAGGCCTGTATGTTTGATTCATCGTGCGATTCTCTTGTACTATACAGGCCTGTATGTTTGATTCATCGTGTGATTCTCTTGTACTATACAGGCCTGTATGACACGCACAGGGTCAATAGATTATTCTTCATTGTACAGTGGAAGGGAGAGAATTACAGCTGCACTTCTATGCTCTTCACACAATCACCACACATTACCCCTTACACTAAACCTATTAAAACCATTCTAATGATATATATTTACCATATCCTGTATTACATCTGTGTTGCTTCATAAGCTACAGTACAACCAATGCTAAACGAGGGCGCTCTAGTGACACACTACAACACAGCACACTTTGCATAGATCGTACACCACTGCAGATGTGTATGTATTTTGTTCCAATGCACAACAGACAGGTTAAGGAACACATATGCTGCAGGATGACAGAAATCATTCATATGTAGAAATACATCATACATACTATGATATCACACACAGGATCATTTCATACTATCAAGTTACCCCTTACACATAGCCAGAGATATCATACTGTACTGAACAGTACACAGCCAAGGCTCATATAGCAACGTATATCACGGTAGTAATAACATTACAGTGAAACCTAGCTGAGTTATGTCACAGAAACATTATTACCACTTCTATTACTCCGCCCCACATTTCAGAGAGATACTATGAACATGAGGGAAAACTACAAAGCAACTAGCAGCCTGAGGAAATATTACAGAAACATTTCACGGAGGCATCCACAGAGAGATATCAGTCATACAGCGCGCACACACACACACGCTCGCAGCATGCAGACACATGCACATTTACACGCACACACGCAGCACGCTTACACACACACACACGCATACATACATACGTACGTACGTACGTACATACACACACATACATACATACACACACACGCGCATACGTACATACGTACACACACACACACACACACACCGCTGCACCGCGCTCCACCTGCAGCTAGAATGATTGTGAACACATTACATGATATATCTCAGCCTAAAGAAATCCTATACAGTACACACATATGTCTACTATGGGCTAGAGGTTATGTTTCCCACATTATTCTCAGTAGTCAGTACACTGGTAGGCTAGAAGATATTCTCCATTTGAAGTGTGGGGATTAAAGGGGAAGTTACCTGGATGTAAGCCCGACAGGTCCGCTCTCTCTTCTGGAGCTGAGAGGAGGGAGGACAATAGTATTACAGTACACTTCTATAGGGTACTGTAATACCAAAACAATGGCAAACTGCAAGTCTAGAGGGATGTTATACACTAGGGGTCTGTTAGCGTGCATTTTTAAACACCCAGTTCAGTTTGTCTGTGAGTGTGTGTGAATGTGTCTATGTGTGAGTGTGTGTGTGTTTGTACAACTTTGTGTGTGTGTACATCTATCTGTGTGTGGTGTGTGTTTGCACGTGTGTGTCTTCTACCTTGTTGTAGTTGCGTGCGGCTGACTCCTTGTTGCCGGGCCGCAGGGCCTGAAGCTGGGCATCCAGTATGTCCAGCAGCTGTTCCATCAGACGCACTGACGAGCTGACATCACCAGCGTGGATCCGCCCCCGTGTGTGGTTCACCAACTCCCCAGCTATGTTGGCAGCATTCTCACCACTCTTTATCTACACACAGAGAGACACACATTTCCACCACTGGGTACTACACAGAGGAGTGTGTGTTGGGGGTTGCTGAAGGTTGAGAGTGGTAAGTTGAGGGTGCGGAGTAGACTTACGTTTTTTTAAATAAAAATGCACTTTAAATATACTCAATAAAATAGTTGTAACTCAATTATCTTTAAATATACTCAATAAAAATAGCTATAACTCAATTATCTTTAAATATACTCAATTAAAATAGTTGTAATTCAATTTTCTTCAAATATACTTTAAATATACTCAATAAAAATAGTATTTCCATTATCTTGACCTTAATGGCCTTCCATAAGGTGAATGACTAACTATAGAAAGTGGAGGATGAAGAGTGGATGCATTTGAATATGGGTCTAGTTGAAATGAGTCATTCTAATGAGTGAAAACCTTGGTGATGGGTTTTAATCAGGAGAGCCTTGGAGACATGCTAATGGCAGTGTGCATATGGACACAGACATCCAGGGCCAGAGGCAGGGCCAGAGGCCCCCAACAGAGGGACTAGTAGAGGTGGAGGTCTTACCTTCTGGGCTACCTGGTTGACCCAGGGAGAGGTGCAGTTACTGAGGTCAGGGCCCCGAGGGTTCCACATGACCGGAGCCGCCAAGCACTGGAACGATGCGATGCCTGGGAGGGCCAGGGAGGAAGGGAGAAAGGGATGGAGGGAGGAAGAGAGGGATGGAGGGAGGAAGAGAGGGATGGAGAGATAATAAGCATTAGGTATTGGGCAATTATAGAGAAATGGATTTTAAAGAGAAAAGGAACAGGGCAAAGAGTACGACAGATAAAAAAAGAGTAAATGAAATGAACTTTAAATATGCAATACTTTGAGTGGTTCGGCGGAGGAGAGAAAAGAGAGGGAGGAGGGAGGAGGAAGTGTGTATGAGAAAATGGGGCAGAAGTGGAAAGGTTAAATAATGGAGTGTAGGACAGAAAGAGAAAGAACGAGAAGGGAGGGGTAGGCTTTCAAATGAGTTGGCTATAAGAACATGGCTTTAAAGGAACAGAAATTCACACAAACGTGCGCTTCACACACACACACACACACACACACACACACACACACACACACACACACACACACACACACACACACACACACACACACAGCCCCCCCCCACCACACACACACACCGCTCCACTCACACACACACCAAAGACGGCGCCATCAGGCATCGTCTCTCATCTGCAAGAATAACACCTCAAGGGAGGGACCTCCCGCCACCCCTCATTTTCAGCTAAGTTTTCTGTTTAGTTAGGAGAGTTCAGAGAGAGGACAACACACTGGGATCAACCAAGGAAGGGTCTTTCCACTGCCGCTACACAAACAGCTCCATACAGGGAGCGCAGATTGGGTTTGAAATCTCTGCCAAGACATGGCAATCAAGCCAGCTGCTAATTTAGCATTACTGTTGTTGTCAGAGATGAGAGAGAGAGAGAGAGAGAGAGAGAGAGAGAGAGAGAGAGAGAGAGAGAGAGAGAGAGAGAGAGAGAGAGAGAGAGAGAGAGAGAGAGAGAGAGAGAAAAAGAGAGAGAAAGAGAGCGAGAGAGAGAGAGAGAGAGAGAGAGATAGAGAGAGAGCGAGAGAAAGAGAGAGAGCGAGAACACAGAAAAGCAAGAAGAGATGGAGGGGGGGTGGTGGTAAAAGATATTCTATTATTTTCTGGAACTCGAGAGGGATATTTGATGCTTGCATGTTTGGAGTTATAGAAGCATGAAGGGAGGTGTATCCTGTTTTGTTCAGTCTTTCATTTCATTATTCCACACTTTCACTTGGCTATCCCTGTTTCGCTGTGAGACGACTCATTCATTTGGAGAGGACAGGAGAGAAGGACGGGCTTTCATGTAGAGGGAGTCCTCTGGGACCCAGCCTGCTGCTGAGACCAACAGTGGGACAGGAGAGGAGAGGGGGAGACAACACAGCCAGCCAGGGGAAAAACAAGAGCTGCAGCACAAACACACTGAAACACTGGAAAACACACACACACACACACACACACACACACACACACACACACACACACACACACACACACACACACACACACACACACACACACACACACACACACACACACACACACACACACACACACACACACACCCTCACACACACACACACACTGAAACAGAACAGAGACACACTGGAAAACACACACACACACACACACACACACACACACACACACACACACACACACACACACACACACACACACACACACACACACACACACACACACACACACACACAGGAAAACACACACAGACGGAAACTGAGACACACTGGGAAACACACACGTGCACGCACACACACAGAAATACACACAAAAAAAGAAAAAAACACACGCACATGTATGTATATTCACCCGTGTACTTGAGCGCCTACAAAAAACTAACAAAAACCACAGACACACATGCACGCACAACCACACACCCCAACTCAAATAACCACACACTCATACATACAGGAAACACAGTAATAGTCAGTCCCCACCTAGTGATCCTTTAGGACAGGGACGGTCCACAGTCTCTCCTCTCTGGGTGGAGGGCCACTGCACCCCTCTGGCCACTCTGGACTCACACACCTGGGGCTCTGGGCCCTGGACGGGTGGGCGGGGAGGCCGCCTGGTGACTGGTACGGTGGCTGTGATTGGCCGCAGGTCAGGGCCCTTGTTGATAGCGCCAATGGGGTGAGAAGTGGGGGCCAGGGGGCGGGTGGTAGCAGGGCTAGAACTGGAGGTGAAAGGTCGGGCTGGAGTGGTGCTGGTCACCTGAGTGGTCGTCAAAGGGCCTGAAGAGAGAGAGACGGGGGGACGGGGGGTGATTTGGTTTAGTTTTAAAACACATAATAAAGCACATGTATAAATAAAATCATTGAGGATGACAAAATAAAGTCAAAATAAAGTCAAAGAAATAAATAGGGAAAGCGAAAGTGAGAGACAAAAAAAGGGAAATAAAACAAAAGAGATGGAATGAAAGTGGTGAGAGGGGAATAGAGAAAGACAAAACCAGAGCATGAATCAAAGAGAGAAAGGCACGTAAATGTTACATCTCTCACAAGTTCAGTTCAAAAGTTCTCCGGATGATAATTACGGCACAAACTACTTTTGAGCATATCAAAGCTTTAATACATCTATATATGACTCTTTCAGTGTTCCTATCACTACCCCTGGAGAGGGGGGAGGGAGCGTGCACGGCAAGAAAGGAAGAAGAAAGGAGGATGTCAATTATTGATGAAATGTATATGACAGAAGTCACTACCGACATTAAAAACCAACTTTAATGCACCCATAAAAGTAACACATCCCAACTACAAAATCTCAACTGATCAAACACCCACTCTCCTCTAACAACACTGGGACAAGACTCTCTCTCTCTCTCTCTCTCTCTCTCTCTCTCTCTCTCTCTCTCTCTCTCTCTCTCTCTCTCTCTCTCACTCTCTCTCTCTCTCTCTCTCAATTCAATTCAATTCAATTCAAGGGGCTTTATTGGCATGGGAAACATGTGTTAACATTGCCAAAGCAAGTGAGGTAGATAATATACAAAAGTGAAATAAACAGTAAAATTTAACAGTAAACATTACACATACAGAAGTTTCAAAACAATAAAGACATTACAAATGTCATATTATATATATACAGTGTTGTAACAATGTACAAATGGTTAAAGCACACAAGTTAAAATAAATAAACATAAATATGGGTTGTATTTACAATGGTGTTTGTTCTTCACTGGTTGCCCTTTTCTTGTGGCAACAGGTCACAAATCTTGCTGCTGTGATGGCACACTGTGGAATTTCACCCAGTAGATATGGGAGTTTATCAAAATTGGATTTGTTTTCGAATTCTTTGTGGATCTGTGTAATCTGAGGGAAATATGTCTCTCTAATATGGTCATACATTGGGCAGGAGGTTAGGAAGTGCAGCTCAGTTTCCACCTCATTTTGTGGGCAGTGAGCACATAGCCTGTCTTCTCTTGAGAGCCATGTCTGCCTACGGCGGCCTTTCTCAATAGCAAGGCTATGCTCACTGAGTCTGTACATAGTCAAAGCTTTCCTTAAGTTTGGGTCAGTCACAGTGGTCAGGTATTCTGCCACTGTGTACTCTCTGTTTAGGGCCAAATAGCATTCTAGTTTGCTCTGTTTTTTTGTTAATTCTTTCCAATGTGTCAAGTAATTATCTTTTTGTTTTCTCATGATTTGGTTGGGTCTAATTGTGCTGTTGTCCTGGGGCTCTGTGGGGTGTGTTTGTGTTTGTGAACAGAGCCCTAGGACCAGCTTGCTTAGGGGACTCTTCTCCAGGTCAGGTCTCTCTCTCTCTCTCTCTCTCTCAGGGCCAAATACTAACTCCAGATAGGCCTGCATCGCTAAAATATTCACCCAAAACAGAATGGATAATTAATCTGAAAAAGCAAGGTACGTACAAGAGGGCGAACAGGTGGTGATTTGCATTTGTGCAAATGTCCCACTACAACTGACATTAATGGGCAAATTATACCAGAAATAAAGGTACACTGTACACACACATCTCAGGACTCTGCGTTGACTCACCAGTGGTGGGGTCCGGTGGTCCGAACTCCAGCGGGTATCTCAGAACATTATAGTTGTTCCAGATGTAGAGCTGGTTGTCTCTGGGGTTATAGTCCACAGAGGAGACGTACTGGTAGGGGTTAGGGAAGGGGATGTGGACGGGCTCCTCCCGGGCTCGGTTCGTGTTGTAGGCGTAAAGGATCAGGTCCCCGCCGGCCTCGCTGTCGTCGTCCTGGTAGACGCTGCGCACGGCGTAGAGCACGCCGCACGCCATGAAGGCGTTGGACGCCAGCCTCTTGTCGAAGCTGGTCTCCCAGGTGCCCTCGAAGCGCAGGGTGTATGGGTTCACCTGGGAGGAGGGGGGGGGGTGATGGTAACCATAAATATATCTCAAACTACAGAAGAAACTGTAGAATATCACCCATTCTTAAATGCTCAATCCTGGTGTTACGGTGATAAACACAAGAAAGTGTATTAATGAAATAAATTAATAAACAATTAGGCCTACTTTAGTTGAGCTTAGAAATGTCCAGTCCAACTCCATCCCCCTGTTACACTCCTCACTCTTCTATTCCCTCCATCACCCTGTTACACTCCTCTTACACTCTTCTATTCCCTCCATCACCCCGTTACACTCCTCTTATACTCTTCTATTCCCTCCATCACCCTGTTACACTCCTATTATACTCTTCTATTCCCTCCATCACCCTGTTACACTCCTCTTATACTCTTCTATTCCCTCCATCACCCTGGTACACTCCTCTTACACTCTTCTATTCCCTCCATCACCCTGTTACACTCCTCTTATACTCTTCTATTCCCTCCATCACCCTGGTACACTCCTCTTACACTCTTCTATTCCCTCCATCACCCTGTTACACTCCTCTTATACCCTTCTATTCCCTCCATCACCCTGTTACACTCCTCTTATACTCTTCTACTCCCTCCATCACCCTGTTACACTCCTCTTACACTCTTCTATTCCCTCCATCACCCTGTTACACTCCTCTTATACTCTTCTATTCCCTCCATCACCCTGTTACACTCCTCTTATACTCTTCAATTCCCTCCATCACCCTGTTACACTCCTCTTATACTCTTCTATTCCCTCCATCACCCTGTTACACTCCTCTTATACTCTTCTATTCCCTCCATCACCCTGTTACACTCCTCTATTCCCTCCATCACCCTGGTACACTCCTCTTACACTCTTCTATTCCCTCCATCACCCTGTTACACTCCTCTTATACTCTTCTTTTCCCTCCATCACCCTGTTACACTCCTCTTATACTCTTCTATTCCCTCCATCACCCTGTTACACTCCTCTTATACTCTTCTATTCCCTCCATCACCCTGTTACACTCCTCTTATACTCTTCTATTCCCTCCATCACCCTGGTACACTCCTCTTACACTCTTCTATTCCCTCCATCACCCTGTTACACTCCTCTTATACTCTTCTATTCCCTCCATCACCCTGTTACACTCCTCTTATACTCTTCTATTCCCTCCATCACCCTGTTACACTCCTCTTATACTCTTCTATTCCCTCCATCACCCTGTTACACTCCTCTTATACTCTTCTATTCCCTCCATCACCCTGTTACACTCCTCTTATACTCTTCTATTCCCTCCATCACCCTGTTACACTCCTCTTATACTCTTCTATTCCCTCCATCACCCTGTTACACTCCTCTTATACTCTTCTATTCCCTCCATCACCCTGTTACACTCCTCTTATACTCTTCTATTCCCTCCATCACCCTGTTACACTCTTCCCTCTTCTATTCCCTCCATCACCCTGTTACACTCCTCTTATACTCTTCTATTCCCTCCATCACCCTGTTACACTCCTCTTACACTCTTCTATTCCCTCCATCACCCTGTTACACTCCTCCCTCTTCTATTCCCTCCATCACCCTGTTACACTCCTCTTATACTCTTCTATTCCCCCCATCACCCTGTTACACTCCTCTTATACTCTTCTATTCCCTCCATCACCCTGTTACACTCCTCTTACACTCTTCTATTCCCTCCATCACCCTGTTACACTCCTCTTACACTCTTCTATTCCCGCCATCACCCTGTTACACTCCTCTTATACTCTTCTATTCCCCCCATCACCCTGTTACACTCCTCTTATACTCTTCTATTCCCTCCATCACCCTGTTACACTCCTCTATTCCCTCGATCACCCTGGTACACTCCTCTTACACTCTTCTATTCCCCCCATCACCCTGTTACACTCCTCTTACACTCTTCTATTCCCTCCATCACCCTGTTACACTCCTCTTATACTCTTCTATTCCCTCCATCACCCTGTTACACTCCTCTTATACTCTTCTATTCCCTCCATCACCCTGTTACACTCCTCTTATACTCTTCTATTCCCTCCATCACCATGTTACACTCCTCTTATACTCTTCTATTCCCCCCATCACCCAGTTACACTCCTCTTATACTCTTCTATTCCCTCCATCACCCTGTTACACTCTTCCCTCTTCTATTCCCTCCATCACCCTGTTACACTCCTCTTATACTCTTCTATTCCCTCCATCACCCTGTTACACTCCTCTTATACTCTTCTATTCCCTCCATCACCATGTTACACTCCTCTTATACTCTTCTATTCCCTCCATCACCCTGTTACACTCCTCTTATACTCTTCTATTCCACCCATCACCCTGTTACACTCCTCTTACACTCTTCTATTCCCTCCATCACCCTGTTACACTCCTCTTATACTCTTCTATTCCCTCCATCACCCTGTTACACTCCTCTTATACTCTTCTATTCCCTCCATCACCCTGTTACACTCCTCTTATACTCTTCTATTCCCTCCATCACCCTGTTACACTCCTCTTATACTCTTCTATTCCCCCCATCACCCTGTTACACTCCTCTTACACGCTTCTATTCCCTCCATCACCCTGTTACACTCCTCTTATACCCTTCTATTCCCTCCATCACCCTGTTACACTCCTCCCTCTTCTATTCCCTCCATCACCCTGTTACACTCCTCTTACACTCTTCTATTCCCTCCATCACCCTGTTACACTCCTCTTACACTCTTCTATTCCCTCCATCACCCTGTTACACTCCTCTTACACTCTTCTATTCCCTCCATCACCCTGTTACACTCCTCTTACACTCTTCTATTCCCTCCATCACCCTGTTACACTCCTCTTACACTCTTCTATTCCCTCCATCACCCTGTTACACTCCTCTTATACTCTTCTATTCCCTCCATCACCCTGTTACACTCCTCTTACACTCTTCTATTCCCCCCATCACCCTGTTACACTCCTCTTATACTCTTCTATTCCCTCCATCACCCTGTTACACTCCTCTTATACTCTTGTATTCCCTCCATCACCCTGTTACACTCCTCTTATACTCTTCTATTCCCTCCATCACCCTGTTACACTCCTCTTATACTCTTCTATTCCCTCCATCACCCTGTTATACTCCTCTTACACTCTTCTATTCCCTCCATCACCCTGTTACACTCCTCTTATACTCTTCTATTCCCCCCATCACCCTGTTACACTCCTCTTATACTCTTCTATTCCCTCCATCACCCTGTTACACTCCTCTTACACTCTTCGATTCCCTCCATCACCCTGGTACACTCCTCTTATACTCTTCTATTTCCTCCATCACCCTGTTACACTCCTCTTATACTCTTCTATTCCCTCCATCACCCTGTTACACTCCTCTTATACTCTTCTATTCCCTCCATCACCCTGTTACACTCCTCTTATACTCTTCTATTCCCTCCATCACCCTGTTACACTCCTCTTATACTCTTCTATTCCCCCCATCACCCTGTTACACTCCTCTTACACTCTTCGATTCCCTCCATCACCCTGGTACACTCCTCTTATACTCTTCTATTCCCTCCATCACCCTGTTACACTCCTCTTATACTCTTCTATTCCCTCCATCACCCTGTTACACTCCTCTTATACTCTTCTATTCCCTCCATCACCCTGTTACACTCCTCTTATACTCTTCTATTCCCTCCATCACCCTGTTACACTCCTCTTATACTCTTCTATTCCCTCCATCACCCTGTTACACTCCTCTTACACTCTTCTATTCCCTCCATCACCCTGTTACACTCCTCTTACACTCTTCTATTCCCTCCATCACCCTGTTACACTCCTCTTACACTCTTCTATTCCCTCCATCACCCTGTTACACTCCTCTTATACTCTTCTATTCCCTCCATCACCCTGTTACACTCCTCGTATACTCTTCTATTCCCCCATCACCCTGTTACACTCCTCTTACACTCTTCTATTCCTCCCATCACCCTGTTACACTCCTCTTACACTCTTCTATTCCCTCCATCACCCTGTTACACTCCTCTTACACTCTTCTATTCCCTCCATCACCCTGTTACACTCCTCTTATACTCTTCTATTCCCTCCATCACCCTGTTACACTCCTCGTATACTCTTCTATTCCCCCATCACCCTGTTACACTCCTCTTACACTCTTCTATTCCTCCCATCACCCTGTTACACTCTTCTATTCCCTCCATCACCCTGGTACACTCCTTTTATACTCTTCTATTCCCTCCATCACCCTGTTACACTCCTCTTATACTCTTCTATTCCCTCCATCACCCTGTTACACTCCTCTTATACTCTTCTATTCCCTCCATCACCCTGTTACACTCCTCTTATACTCTTCTATTCCACCCATCACCCTGTTACACTCCTCTTACACTCTTCTATTCCCTCCATCACCCTGTTACACTCCTCTTATACTCTTCTATTCCCTCCATCACCCTGTTACACTCCTCTTATACTCTTCTATTCCCTCCATCACCATGTTACACTCCTCTTATACTCTTCTATTCCCTCCATCACCCTGTTACACTCCTCTTATACTCTTCTATTCCCTCCATCACCCTGTTACACTCCTCTTATACTCTTCTATTCCCCCCATCACCCTGTTACACTCCTCTTACACGCTTCTATTCCCTCCATCACCCTGTTACACTCCTCTTATACCCTTCTATTCCCTCCATCACCCTGTTACACTCCTCCCTCTTCTATTCCCTCCATCACCCTGTTACACTCCTCTTACACTCTTCTATTCCCTCCATCACCCTGTTACACTCCTCTTACACTCTTCTATTCCCTCCATCACCCTGTTACACTCCTCTTACACTCTTCTATTCCCTCCATCACCCTGTTACACTCCTCTTACACTCTTCTATTCCCTCCATCACCCTGTTACACTCCTCTTACACTCTTCTATTCCCTCCATCACCCTGTTACACTCCTCTTATACTCTTCTATTCCCTCCATCACCCTGTTACACTCCTCTTACACTCTTCTATTCCCCCCATCACCCTGTTACACTCCTCTTATACTCTTCTATTCCCTCCATCACCCTGTTACACTCCTCTTATACTCTTGTATTCCCTCCATCACCCTGTTACACTCCTCTTATACTCTTCTATTCCCTCCATCACCCTGTTACACTCCTCTTATACTCTTCTATTCCCTCCATCACCCTGTTATACTCCTCTTACACTCTTCTATTCCCTCCATCACCCTGTTACACTCCTCTTATACTCTTCTATTCCCCCCATCACCCTGTTACACTCCTCTTATACTCTTCTATTCCCTCCATCACCCTGTTACACTCCTCTTACACTCTTCGATTCCCTCCATCACCCTGGTACACTCCTCTTATACTCTTCTATTTCCTCCATCACCCTGTTACACTCCTCTTATACTCTTCTATTCCCTCCATCACCCTGTTACACTCCTCTTACACTCTTCTATTCCCCCCATCACCCTGTTACACTCCTCTTATACTCTTCTATTCCCTCCATCACCCTGTTACACTCCTCTTATACTCTTGTATTCCCTCCATCACCCTGTTACACTCCTCTTATACTCTTCTATTCCCTCCATCACCCTGTTACACTCCTCTTATACTCTTCTATTCCCTCCATCACCCTGTTATACTCCTCTTACACTCTTCTATTCCCTCCATCACCCTGTTACACTCCTCTTATACTCTTCTATTCCCCCCATCACCCTGTTACACTCCTCTTATACTCTTCTATTCCCTCCATCACCCTGTTACACTCCTCTTACACTCTTCGATTCCCTCCATCACCCTGGTACACTCCTCTTATACTCTTCTATTTCCTCCATCACCCTGTTACACTCCTCTTATACTCTTCTATTCCCTCCATCACCATGTTACACTCCTCTTATACTCTTCTATTCCCTCCATCACCCTGTTACACTCCTCTTATACTCTTCTATTCCCTCCATCACCCTGTTACACTCCTCTTATACTCTTCTATTCCCCCCATCACCCTGTTACACTCCTCTTACACGCTTCTATTCCCTCCATCACCCTGTTACACTCCTCTTATACCCTTCTATTCCCTCCATCACCCTGTTACACTCCTCCCTCTTCTATTCCCTCCATCACCCTGTTACACTCCTCTTACACTCTTCTATTCCCTCCATCACCCTGTTACACTCCTCTTACACTCTTCTATTCCCTCCATCACCCTGTTACACTCCTCTTACACTCTTCTATTCCCTCCATCACCCTGTTACACTCCTCTTACACTCTTCTATTCCCTCCATCACCCTGTTACACTCCTCTTACACTCTTCTATTCCCTCCATCACCCTGTTACACTCCTCTTATACTCTTCTATTCCCTCCATCACCCTGTTACACTCCTCTTACACTCTTCTATTCCCCCCATCACCCTGTTACACTCCTCTTATACTCTTCTATTCCCTCCATCACCCTGTTACACTCCTCTTATACTCTTGTATTCCCTCCATCACCCTGTTACACTCCTCTTATACTCTTCTATTCCCTCCATCACCCTGTTACACTCCTCTTATACTCTTCTATTCCCTCCATCACCCTGTTATACTCCTCTTACACTCTTCTATTCCCTCCATCACCCTGTTACACTCCTCTTATACTCTTCTATTCCCCCCATCACCCTGTTACACTCCTCTTATACTCTTCTATTCCCTCCATCACCCTGTTACACTCCTCTTACACTCTTCGATTCCCTCCATCACCCTGGTACACTCCTCTTATACTCTTCTATTTCCTCCATCACCCTGTTACACTCCTCTTATACTCTTCTATTCCCTCCATCACCCTGTTACACTCCTCTTATACTCTTCTATTCCCTCCATCACCCTGTTACACTCCTCTTATACTCTTCTATTCCCTCCATCACCCTGTTACACTCCTCTTATACTCTTCTATTCCCCCCATCACCCTGTTACACTCCTCTTACACTCTTCGATTCCCTCCATCACCCTGGTACACTCCTCTTATACTCTTCTATTCCCTCCATCACCCTGTTACACTCCTCTTATACTCTTCTATTCCCTCCATCACCCTGTTACACTCCTCTTATACTCTTCTATTCCCTCCATCACCCTGTTACACTCCTCTTATACTCTTCTATTCCCTCCATCACCCTGTTACACTCCTCTTATACTCTTCTATTCCCTCCATCACCCTGTTACACTCCTCTTACACTCTTCTATTCCCTCCATCACCCTGTTACACTCCTCTTACACTCTTCTATTCCCTCCATCACCCTGTTACACTCCTCTTACACTCTTCTATTCCCTCCATCACCCTGTTACACTCCTCTTATACTCTTCTATTCCCTCCATCACCCTGTTACACTCCTCGTATACTCTTCTATTCCCCCATCACCCTGTTACACTCCTCTTACACTCTTCTATTCCTCCCATCACCCTGTTACACTCCTCTTACACTCTTCTATTCCCTCCATCACCCTGTTACACTCCTCTTACACTCTTCTATTCCCTCCATCACCCTGTTACACTCCTCTTACACTCTTCTATTCCCTCCATCACCCTGTTACACTCCTCGTATACTCTTCTATTCCCCCATCACCCTGTTACACTCCTCTTACACTCTTCTATTCCTCCCATCACCCTGTTACACTCTTCTATTCCCTCCATCACCCTGGTACACTCCTTTTATACTCTTCTATTCCCTCCATCACCCTGTTACACTCCTCTTATACTCTTCTATTCCCTCCATCACCCTGTTACACTCCTCTTATACTCTTCTATTCCCTCCATCACCCTGTTACACTCCTCTTACATTCTTCTATTCCCTCCATCACCCTGTTACACTCCTCTTATACTCTTCTATTCCCCCCATCACCATGTTACACTCCTCTTACACTCTTCTATTCCCTCCATCACCCTGTTACACTCCTCTTATACTCTTCTATTCCCCCCATCACCCTGTTACACTCCTCTTATACTCTTCTATTCCCTCCATCACCCTGTTACACTCCTCTTACACTCTTCTATTCCCTCCATCACCCTGTTACACTCCTCTTATACTCTTCTATTCCCTCCATCACCCTGTTACACTCCTCTTATACTCTTCTATTCCCTCCATCACCCTGTTACACTCCTCTTATACTCTTCTATTCCCTCCATCACCCTGTTACACTCCTCTTATACTCTTCTATTCCCTCCATCACCATGTTACACTCCTCTTATACTCTTCTATTCCCTCCATCACCCTGTTACACTCCTCTTATACTCTTCTATTCCCTCCATCACCCTGTTACACTCCTCTTATACTCTTCTATTCCCCCCATCACCCTGTTACACTCCTCTTAAACTCTTTGATTCCCTCCATCACCCTGGTACACTCCTCTTATACTCTTCTATTCCCTCCATCACCCTGTTACACTCCTCTTATACTCTTCTATTCCCTCCATCACCCTGTTACACTCCTCTTACACTCTTCTATTCCCTCCATCACCCTGTTACACCCCTCCTACACTCTTCTATTCCCTCCATCACCCTGTTACACTCCTCTTATACTCTTCTATTCCCCCCATCACCCTGTTACACTCCTCTTACACTCTTCGATTCCCTCCATCACCCTGGTACACTCCTCTTATACTCTTCTATTCCCTCCATCACCCTGTTACACTCCTCTTATACTCTTCTATTCCCTCCATCACCCTGTTACACTCCTCTTATACTATTCTATTCCCTCCATCACCCTGTTACACTCCTCTTATACTCTTCTATTCCCTCCATCACCCTGTTACACTCCTCTTATACTCCTCTATTCCCTCCATCACCCTGTTACACTCCTCTTACACTCTTCTATTCCCTCCATCACCCTGTTTCACTCCTCTTACACTCTTCTATTCCCTCCATCACCCTGTTACACTCCTCTTACACTCTTCTATTCCCTCCATCACCCTGTTACACTCCTCTTATACTCTTCTATTCCCTCCATCACCCTGTTACACTCCTCGTATACTCTTCTATTCCCCCATCACCCTGTTACACTCCTCTTACACTCTTCTATTCCCTCCATCACCCTGTTACACTCTTCTATTCCCTCCATCACCCTGTTACACTCCTCTTACACTCTTCTATTCCCTCCATCATCCTGTTACACTCCTCTTACACTCTTCTATTCCCTCCATCACCCTGTTACACTCCTCGTATACTCTTCTATTCCCCCATCACCCTGTTACACTCCTCTTACACTCTTCTATTCCCTCCATCACCCTGTTACACTCTTCTATTCCCTCCATCACCCTGTTACACTCCTCTTACACTCTTCTATTCCCTCCATCACCCTGTTACACTCCTCTTACACTCTTCTATTCCCTCCATCACCCTGTTACACTCCCCTTACACTCTTCTATTCCCTCCATCCTCCTCTCCTCCACCCACCTGGCTGACCACCAGTCGTCCGTTGTTGGACTCTGTGGCGTAGATGACCCACAGCCCGTTCTCGTCCACCGCCAGGTCGATGTCGCTCTTCCCACCCCAGCGGTAGGGCGATGTGTCGTGGTAGTTGGCGTTGGCGATAATGGCCTCGCCGCTCTTGATGCGTGTGCGCAGGTCATACTTGACCATGTTGCGTGTGCGCTCCTTATTGTAGAACACGGCGCCGTCGTATACCACGAAGCCGGTGCCATCAACACGGTTCGGCAACCTATAGGAGGGGAAGAAGTGGGTGGTCAGAATATGACAGGAGAATCAATAACCCATGAGCTTTTGGGCTATGACCGGCTCATAAGCACATGTCCAAAGAGACCAACAGTATGATCCCATACATTAGAACAGTGGTTCTCATACTTCTCCATCCCATGGAGCACAAGAAAAAACATGTATTTCACTAAATTAATTGGACTTCACACTGACCCCTGAGGTGCCCCACCAGTGGTCCACAGATCACCACAGGACCCCATGGAACCCACACTGCCATTCACCATCCATCTACAGCAGTATTCAAATAAATCAATGCAGAGGCAGAGGGATTATTTGATGTGAACTGGCGGGGGGGCAGAGGCAGTGCTCACTTGTAGGTGGTGGTGGCTCGGTTCTGTCTGAAGTCGTCCCAGGAGGCGTACTCATACAGCATGTCGGTGCGGTAGGGAGTCCAAGGCATAACATAGAGCCGGTCACCTGACTGCAGGGGGTCCTTACACCACGCCCCCGACTGATGCTCCGCCTCCTGCAGCGAGCTGGCCGCCTGTACCCGCAGCAGTGTGCCCGGACACACAAAGACTGGAGGAGAGAGGAAAGAGAGAGAGATGGGGAGAGAGAGGGTGAGAGAGCGAGAGAGAGGGAGGGAGGGATGGATAGAGAGAGAGAGAGAGAGAGAGAGAGAGAGAGAGAGAGAGAGAGAGAGAGAGAGAGAGAGAGAGAGAGAGAGAGAGAGAGAGCGAGGGGAATGAGGTGAGATACATTATCAGATCAAAAATGAAGGAATACAAAAATCTAATTTGCTAAATATCAGCATTGAGGCCTAAGAGCTGCCTGTAGTGCTCTGATAAATGGTAGATTCCTAGCTGCTGCTGCCCAGATAGGGTATTTCATCTGATTAATCTTGGCCTACTTAAGGTTTTATTGTGCATGCATATTGTAAGAAGCTCAGTATTCCTGCTCTGTGGTAGGAAATAACAGTATGAGTTTTAGAGTGTTGTATCAGTACAGGTGGTTGGATCTCAGTCAAGAGTAATGCCATGAAGTCTGGGGTAGAAAACAAGAGTCTGGCCAGGGTCCCCTTCTTCTGTTGTTGCAATCCATACTTCACACACACACACACACACACACACACACACACACACACACACACACACACACACACACACACACACACACACACACACACACACACACACAGACACACACACACGCACATGCACACATTAACACATGCACGCACGCACACACACACTCCCCCCTCCCCCGACACACACGCACACACAGACACACACACAGACACACACACACACACACACACACACACACACACACACACACACACACACACACACACACACACACACACACACACACACACACACACACACACACACACACACACACATTCTGCCTCCTACCCTCCTTCCTGTGTCTCATAGGTCTCTCCTGGAGGTCACCCACTGGGGACTGCTGTAAATTGGCTGGCTGACGCACTTTCTCTCTCAGCCAGATAGTGTCTGACCTGGGACCAGAGGACTGTCAGGTGGGGCGGGAGGGGAACCGGGCGGAGGAGGGCGGGGAGGAAAGGTATATATGGAAAAAAGCTGCTGGCATCAACAGCACGGTCACACGGTGACATCACAGGAGACTCTGTGAGGACGTGAGAGCGACGGAGACACTACAGGGACACTACAGAGACACTACAGAGATACTACAGGGACACTGCAGGGACAGTACAGGGACACTACAGGGACAGTACAGGTACACTGCAGGGACACTACAGGGACAGTACAGGTACAGTATAGGGACAGTACAGGTACAGAATGAAAGAGCTGAACAGAGGACTCCCAGTCTTCTCTGGATACTCAGTTATGTATGTGTCCTGGCCCCAGCAGCCCAGCCAGTCAGTGTGTTGAGAACAGAGGAAACTCACACTGGTCACGTTATGACTGAACTGATCCGTGGTCTAACTGGTCCCTGCAGGGGCGTTTAGACAGTCAACACACACACACATACACAAACATTGCTGCCAGATTTACTAGGATGGAACTAAGCCTAGGATGCTACATCCTTGGAAATGCTACATACCGTAGGAGATGGCAGCATTTCTGAGAAAGGAACGTTTAGGGAAAATATTATTTTTTATTCCTTTACGTGCCTCTCTTTTTATGGTTTGAGGAAATGTTTGCTGGTCACAATAGTAGTATCAATATGTTATGCCTCTCTCTCTCCCCACTGGGCACACACTGGCTGAATCAACGTTGTTTCCAGGTCATATCAATGAAATGACATTGACCCAACGTAGAATAGATGCTGAATTGGCGTCTGTGCCCAGTGGGATGTTTTAGTCTCTCAGAAGTGTGTGGCTGTGTGCTGTGCCTCAGTGATGATACTGTTGTTGTGTCTGAGGGGACTCAGCAGGGATGAATATCTTACGTCAAAACATGACTCAAATCAAGCCTGGGCGTAAACAAACAGACATTGAATAGAGGGGCTTCACAAAGGGACTGTCATGCTCCATTGTTAAAACAAGCAGCCGAGGAGCTACAGTGGTTGATCTAAGAATGGTTTCCAGCAGCAGGGGTGTTCTAGCGTGCTGGGGAGCCCCATAGTTATTAGAGATATTAACGTAAGCAGTGGCACCCCCGTAGAGTTGAAAATATTTACATTGGTACAGCCCACTGGTTTTGGGGAACCCTCAAGGGTCAATGTGTAATTTGAATGTAGTCCTCATTTACAGTGACTTTGTCAGGTATTCTTCCCTCATCTCTATTTTATAACACTTCCAGCAATCCTATAAAATACACAAGAAAAGTAGCTCAGGGAAAAATGGCTGAATTCTATTAAGCTGTGATGAGGATGAAAAAACAAACAACAGCATCAACGTGAAGAGGAGTAGAGACATAAAGAGCATGCAGAACAAGCCACTGCATGTAGCTGAGCCATAAACAAAGACAGAACATCCTCCTGCCTCAAGGTAGGATAAAGGACAGACCAACACAGGCGTGCTACTGTCCTGTCTCTAGTCACGCACACAACAACACAGGACACACAGACGGACAAGCAGACAAATGGACGACCTGCATTTACAACCAACACAACCAAAAAGTGTATGGTGGGAGTCTATATCTGAAAAGAGTCCATGACTACTGTACAGACCAGCCTTGGATTACAGAGTCCTAGGTAATAAAAAACAAATGGCTGGTGCAGTGCATTGTCAAGGGCTACCTTTAATCCACAATGCTGATTCATATTGGGAAAGGAAAGGGGGATACCTAGTCAGCTGTGCAACTGAATGCATTCAACTGAACTGTGTCTTGCACATTTAACCCAACCCCTCTGAATCAGAGAGGTGCGGAGGGCTGCCTTAATCGACATCCACATCTTCGGCACCCGGGGAACAGTGGGTTAACTGCCTTGCTCAGGGGCAGAACAATAGTTTTACCTTGTCAGCTCGGGGATTCGATCCAGCAACCTTTCGGTTCCTGGCCCAACTGGGTTCTCTATGTACGGTGAATCACAAGAGGTTTAACAGGTATTTATGGGACAAATCATTGATCCCAGTAATATATTAACAGCACCACTACCCTGAATCGGCTTCACACTATACAGTAGCATAGTCAGAATTACTGTATAACTGGGTGTTGCAGTAAAGAGTAAGGGCTAATCATCCTATGTGTTTTGTCCTGTTATTCTCTCTGTCCCTTTACAGTCTGCAGATAGTAACTCTAACATGGCTCTCTGGCTCTGCTTATTCTAATTAGCTGGGTGTTGGGTGGGCTGGCAGGGCCGGGTGTCAGTGGGGCTCATCACTGGACTGGCCTCCCAGGCAGTCACACTGAGCTGGCACTGACACACACAGACCAGAGGAAAGAAAGAGAGAGGTTCACTCACTCACACACACACACACACACACACACACACACACACACACACAGACACACACACAGACACACAGACACACACACACACACACACACACACACACACACACACACACACACACACACACACACAAAGACAAACAGAGGGAGCTGCTCCGCTCCACACCCTGCCTGGGAGGCTTCATTAACTCTGACCTGTTCTTTCAGCCAGCATGCCCTCTTCCTGTTTATTCTCTCTCTGTATAGACAGCCTGACCTCCCAGGCAGCCACACCCTGCTAACACACACTACCACACAGCCTAGTATTATTAGGACCAGCACTATATGAATTTAGGTATTAGGTATTAGAGATGGATATGAGGTATTAGGGATGGGATATTAAAGATCGGACTAGGTATTATCCTAGTCCGGCCTAGAACAGGTTAGCCTGAGTCATATTGAGCTTCTGGGATTAGTTGAGATTGTTAGATTAGAGGAAATACATTTTTAAGAGCCGTGGAAATCTGGTCTGGCACAATCAGAGCAGTCACGGTCCAGTGGGGCCACACCACTAGGCAGTATAACCAAACCTACTGTACTGTAATACAACTTACCTTATCAAGGATTAACAACCAACCTTCATGCTTTTATCTGCTGTGTACAGGTGTGCATCCCAAATGGCACACTATTCCCTATAATGTGCACTAAAGTAGTGCACTATATATGGAATAGGGTGTAAATTGGAATGGGCACTATATCTTCTATTGTATACACTTTACAGCAAAATACTGCCATGAAAAAATGATAGGAAATTAATTTAGCAGCTGTTCCCGGCACAAGACAATAGGTCAACAGTGACTGTTTCTCGTCAATATGAAGCTGTGGCATGAATATGATGAAAGGAACAGAATCCCCTTTGAAATGACAGATACTGTACCTTACTACCTTGTTGGGAATAATAATGACAGTTTTGACTGGTGATATAGAATTACATCTAAGCAATGACAGCTTGCTGAGATCATACTGTGTGCCGTTGTGGGCAAATCATTTTAACCCAGGGACTGCTGGGGAATATATTTCTAATGGTTATGTTCATATAAAATCTGTCATTACATACTGTATTATAATAAAGCAATCATATCATTCTACTGTGATCATAACGGGGTATAGAGTAATGAGATATCTCAATGGAGACTGTATGTGTTTCTAAAATGGCTGTGGTCTTGTTGATGTAATGTGAGGCCATGGATTGATATGATTGTTATGTAACACAGCCTGGCATAGCCCAGACCTGACCACATCTCTCCTACAGTAGTTTCTTGAGACATCCTCTAGAGTCTAGATCTTGGGTTATCTATGTACGTTAGTGTCTGGAGAAATGCGTCCTAGAGTATCCCACAGACTGGTTATGGGGAGGTGATGTACAGCCTGCCTATCCCAGGGTCATGGTCATTAGGACACACATAGTTTTAAAAAGTTTTGCAACGGAAACCAAAAATGAGCGTTTCTCATTGGACAAGTCCAGGTAGTCCCTCCCTGTTTCAGTCTGTCTTCTTCCATTTGGTGCCTAATGAACAGGACCCAGTAGCCCCTTGACAGACCTGGCCTGGCCACGGAGAGCCTGCTGTTCTAATTGAATCCCACACCTGTTCCTGGCAGGTAACTGCAGCCAGCAACCAGCAGGGGGCACAATGGAGCGCCATGAAACCCCTCCTTCAGCATGGACACTTAATCGTCTGGAAGTAAGAGTACATCTGTGAGTGTGTGAGTGTGTGTGTGAGTGTGTAGGGTGCAGAATCGTGTGTGTGTGTCGTTACCCGTGAGCATGTTGGTGTGTGTGCGTGCGTGCGTGTAGGTGTGCTTGAGAGATAGCAAGCGACAGAGAGAGAGAGAAGGAGAAAGAAGGAGAGAGGAGAAAGAGTAAAGGATAGAGTGAGAGTGTATTTTGTGGGTGTAAAAAAGAAGAGAGAGAGAGAAACGGAGAAACGGAGAGAGTCAGAGGAGTCAATAGGTTATTTCCTGTGAAATGAGAATAAGAGAGGGAGTGAGTTAATTCTGTGGAGGAGTGAGAGAAAGAGAGAGAGAGAGCGAGGTGGGAGTCCCAGATTGTGTCCTGTTCCTTTTGGACAGCAAGGGGGTCAAGGCAAGGTAGTCAAAACATAATACTAACTCACACATACACACACACACACATCTACACCGACACACACAAACCTACACACACAGACACTCACACACATATCCACACACCACACTCAGAAGGAAGGGGCTGGCACTTTTATCAACCGTCATGTTCACTTCAAGACAAACCCCTTCACTGAGACCAATAGCAGGGCAGCAGGGCCTGGGTAGAGAGAGAAAGTGTCCATTGAAACGTCTTATCTCCATGAGAGGTGCACTGACACACTGAGTGGCAGCACAGGTGGTCCTACTGACAGAGCTTCACAGCTACAGTACACAGGACACCGCCTGCAGGTACGGGTACAGCACTGGAGTGACACTATGACAGGCCACAATTCCATGTCAATTCAGTCAATTTAGGTAGTCAATGAAAAATTCTAAGTCCAATTTTCCGAATTGCTTTGGATTTTGGATTTTCAAAAAAATGTAACATTTAAAATTGGATTTTCAGTTTACTTCCTGAATTGACTAAATTGAAACAGTATTGACCCCAACCCTGCTGAGCTACTGTAGCAGTAGCCAGCACCCAGCCAGTTTCTTACTCTCTTCATCCCTCTACTCTCTCTTTCTCCATCCCTTCCTTCCCCAGTGAGGGCTGTCCATACATCTGCCTCTGGCGGTGTGTTCTATCTGTCCATAAAGGTCCTGACTTATTTCTATTCATGGCCACCTGCCTGTGCCAGAGCTCTTTAGCTTTAACAATGTAATGACTTCTCAATGTACAGTCAGTCAGTCAGTTCCCTATCTCTCTCCTCTCCCTCTCCCTCCCTCCCCATCTCTCCCTCTCTCCTTCACTCTCCTCTCTCCTCGACTGCCTGCTGAATAGAATGTCTGAGTGCAGTGGGTCACGTGACCAGACGTGTGTGTGGTGGGTCATTCCTAATGAGGAGCTACTGCCTGTCTCTATAGCGACTGCTCCTCTCTCCCTCTCTCTCTGTCTCTCTCTCTCTCCCTTCCTCCCTCCCTCTATCCTCATTCGCCCACAGAGACACTATTTGAATGGTAAATAAATGTGTCACTACACTCTCAGAAATAATTATTTGGCTGTTCCCATAGGAGAACCCTTTTTGGTTCCAGGTAGAACCCTCTGTGGGAAGGGCTTAAGACGGAACCCAAAATGGATCTCCCTGGAACCAAAATAGTTCTACCTGGAACCATAAAAGGTTCTTCAAAGGGTTATCCTATGGGGACAGCCAAAGAACGCTTTTAGGTTCTAGATATAACCTGTTTTTAAGAGTGTAGGTGTGAGGGATACTCCCCCCTCCTTTAGTCCCCATAAAAACCAATATTAAGGCTGTGTACCAGGTCTTACATACTGTAGATTAATTTCCTTGTCTCCTTTCCTTCATGATCACTGATTAAATACTGTAGATTAATTTCCTTGTCTCCTTTCCTTCATGATCACTGATTAAAAAGGACTTGATAGGTGACAGAAAGATGGGTGACACCTATTCAGTCAATTCACGTGTCAATAGTGACAAAGGAACGGTGACAAGGAAATGAATATGTAAGTCTATCAACACACAGACTACAGACAGTCTGTCTATCTGACTCTGTAGCTAGCTACTGATGATGGACAGACTGTCCATCAGTCCGACTGACATTCACAGACCAGTTCCTGAACACAACAGCAGAGCAGCTATTACCATACTCTGTCAATCAACCAATCAGTGAATCAATCAATCAGGATTAATGAATTAACAAAGGGACAACGGGTAACACAATCTAAGAGTATTGTTAATTAATAAAATATGTGGATATAGAGGTAATCATAATAAGCAGTAGAGTTAAAGCGAGGATAGAGGGAGGAAGAGGAGGGGTCTTTAGGTCACATGGTCACTGGGAGGAACGGTAGTAAATGTGGGTAAAACAACAACAAGGTGGATCAAGGGGGGGAGGAGGAGGAGGAAGAGGAGGAGTGTTCGCTATAGCTACCAGGCAGGGAGTAACAAAATGGTGGTCGGTCGGTTGAGGGAAAAACAAGACACACAGGAGCAATGGATGTCAGTGAAAAGCCACATCCAGGCAGATGGATATGGGGCCATAAAGGACTTAATGGCATTGCTACAGAGGTTAATCCCTTCAATCTATAATAACCTACTGCACATATCTATCCATGGAAACAGACAGTAAAGGGTACTAGTCAAGACTGATGTGTAACGGTGTTGTGGGCGGGGCATCTCAAAGGTCAAGGGTAAGATTAGGACAGTCTGTCACGTTCCTGACCTGTTTTTCCCTTGTTTTTGTATTTATTTAGTATGGTCAGGGCGTGAGTTGGGTGGGTTGTCGATGTGTGATTTTTATGTTGCGATTTTGTGTGTTCGGCCTGGTATGATTCTCAATCAGAGGCAGCTGTCAATCGTTGTCCCTGATTGAGAATCATACTTAGGCAGCCGGGGTTTCACGTGTGTTTTGTGGGTGTTTGTTCTTGTGTCAGTGTTTCGCCACATGGGACTGTCACGGTAGTTATTTTGTATCGCATATTGTTTTTGTTATATATTAAATCACTATGGAAACGAACCACTCTGCGTATTGGTCCGATCCGTCTCGCCTCTCCTCGTCCGAGGAGGAGGAAGAAAATGACTATCGTTACACAGTCTATAGTTCCCTATATAGTGCACTACTTTTGACCAGAGCCCTGTAGTGCACTACGTGGGGAATAGTGTGCCATTTCAGACACAACCTGGGAGATTAAATGACCCTTTTGAGGCGGCCCTAATGGTGCCTGTTCCCAGTGGTGGCAATACTCTTCCTTCTCTAACCTTGGATTCAGCCCTGCATCCCCTGCAGCATTCTTTGTAAGCTCTGTGATTGGGAGACCAGTGACTGATTGGCTCTTTAGAGAGTACCATCCTCCTAGTGAACAGAGCAGCCATTACACATAGATGCTAACTGGGACTGTACCACCTACTGTGGCACCCCTCTGAATCCATACAGACATGCTGTACGAAGGGAGGACTAGCTGACTTCTATTGATAAGGAGGGGTGACTGACGGCCAAATCAGGACACACAGGGGGGTTGCAGTGCAACGAAAGCAAGAGAAGGAAGAAAAAGCAGTGATAAGAGCAAATGGATAAAGAGGGAAAGAGAAAAGAAGAGGAGGAGGAGGCGAAGAAGGAGATGAAACCTGAGGAGGCCTCAGAGAACCAGCGGCTACTTGTGATGAACAGATGAAAGATCTGAGAGGCAGAAACGGAGCCAAAAGAAAGAGAGAAAGAGAGGAGGAGAGAAGGGCAATGCATTTAAAGCTGTTTGAGTGATAGAGAGAAAGAGAGTGAACACTGAAGCACCTGGAAATGGGAGAAAGTGCTTAACGAGGGACAGACTCATGTCACATGATCAAGGAGAAACTTTGGCCAGTGTGATTCTGAATACCATTGTCTTTTTGAGTTGAAAATGAAAACAAATAAATGTAAGATTCGCCCTGAAGTAAGGAAAAATTAGGAAGGAAGAAACAAAGAAAGAGAAAGGGAGGCAGAGAGAAGAATATAAAACAATGTGGAGAAGAAAGGAGAGGAGGACGAGTCACTTGGATCTGGAGGGAACCAATTAGAGATAGGGTCAAATTACTAATTGCAAACAATAGAGAAATGGTTAAATCATACTCAATGAGGTCGAGTGAGAACTGCAGGGTCAGATGGAGAACTATGTCAGCATGAGGAGTTGTCAGGTGGCTGTGGCCCAACATGTAGACACGTTGAGGAGAGGAGAGATAGGTTTACAGTGAATGGGAGAAGAGAAGAAAAGTTTACGGACCATGAAGTGGTAAGAATGTACACAATGTTATCTGTCTTTAAGTTTGTGAATGGCCACTGGTATGTGGTTTGTATAGTGGTTAAACCATGACATAAGAATGCTCTCTCTTTTTCTCTCTCAGAAATAGTTCATGGACCTCCAGAGTGGTCAGCTGGTTTGTGTGTATGTGTGTGTGTGTGTGTGTGTGTGTGTGTGTGTGTGTGTGTGTGTGTGTGTGTGTGTGTGTGTGTGTGTGTGTGTGTGTGTGTGTGTGTGTGTGTGTGTGTGTGTGTGTGTGTGTGTGTGTGTGTGTGTGTGTGTGTGTGTGTGTGTGTGTGTGTGTGTGTGTGTGTGTGTGTGTGTGTGTGTGTGGTGCGTGCGTGCGTGCGTGTAGGTCAGGCTGGTGTCATCAGAGGCAAGGAGGAAATCTGGAAGGATCTTAGAGTCTTGGTTATAATCCAGAAAGAGAGAGAGGGAGAGAAAGAGAGAAAGAAAGGGGAGGGATATCAACATCAAACATGACCACTACACAAGGTGCTGGGTTAGGAAGGCGTATGAGGGGAGGAGAGGAGGGAGGAGGAGGAGGAGGTAGGGGCGAGCTGTAGTTTTTATGTTCATTGTGGTCTTTACCTTTTTGATCCACTTCTATTCAAGCATCGGAAAAAAGAGAAAGAGAGAGGAAGACAGAGAGAGAGAGAGAGAGAGACAGAGTAAGAGAGACAGAGAGAAAAAGAGAGAGAGCAAAGAGAATGAAAGAAAAACAGGTGCAGGAAAAAAGACAAAATTGAGATTAAATAAAATGCTATCCTTTCTCTCTTTTCTTTAAGCATGTTATTTGTTCTGTGTTACGGTTGGCTACTCAGAGAAAGGATGGCGACTCAAATTAAAAATGAGGAGGGAAAATGGCCTGACCTCGGTTTTCCTCCATTTCCATTCCATTAACCCAACAATCCCCAACCATCCACACATACATGTACTCAACCCGACCTCCTGTTTTTACGTCTTAGGATCCCACCCCTCCCTCCCTCCCTCTTTCTTTCTCTCCTTCCGAACTCCAGCTCCTGGGTCCTGTCAGGGAGAGAAAAACACATATATGTTCCTGAAGAATCTTCTTTGGAAGCAGCTGTGGGAGAAATAGAGCTAGATAGAGGGATGGAGAGATGAGAGGGTGATGAGGAAAGTGGCCCAGTGTGTGGGGTGTGTTGTGGCCTTGCGGGGGTTCACTGTGCCTCTCGTCTAGCCCCTCTCCAGGGTTACAGGGTCTACATTGAAACTGTCTCTTAATCCCAAGAAAGTGGCGCTGCGTCTGTACGCCAAATCACGGCACTCAGCTACAGAACCCCGCCATTCGCTCAATCCATCGACCAGCCAATCAATGGGGAGCAGCTTGCTCGCCGGGATCAGATGCACTCATCAAAAGAGAAGGAAGGAAGAAAGAGAGAGAACAAAGAAACAGAGGGATTGAGAGACAGAAGGAGGAGACAGACGAAAGTAAAGTGCGAGAGAGAGAGAGAGAGAGAGAGAGAGAGAGCGAGCACAGAGTCTGAGACACGGCCCTGTCTTTTGGTCTACACCAGGCTCATCAAACACTAATCACTAGTCTGTGTGTTAAGCCTCTATGAGGCTTTGGCTGACATAAGCAGTTATGGCAGTTTGTAAGGCAGCTTTCCATAGACATCACTCATTGTGGCGGACGAATGAGTGGTGTGTGTGTTTGTGTGTGTGAGAGAGGTGTATCTGTGTGTGTATGTGTGTGTGTGTGTGTGTGTGTGTGTGTGTGTGTGTGTGTGTGTGTGTGTGTGTGTGTGTGTGTGTGTGTGTGTGTGTTTCTTCCCTGCCACGTGGAAGGAGATGTGTCATGGACATGTGTCCAGCATGTTGCTGCCGCTGAACGTGTGAATGCTGTGTGAAGCCTTTTGGTCCCTGGAGAGCCTTGTCATGTGAAGTCATCACCTCTCTCATCAACAGTACAGCATGAGAGGTGTCTGTACTGGACACATTCCAGGAAAGAGGAGAAGAGGAGGAAGAAGAGGAGGAGGAAGAGAGAGAGGGAGAGAGAGAGGGGGCCTTTCTGCATCACGGCATCAGAGCAACAGAGCACCACCATCTCTATAGCTTTTATCATCACACAGCTAGATCAGACGCTGGGAGAAACCCTGTGAAGAGAGTAGGAGTGGCAGCCATTTCATCCTTCAGGGGAGCATCTATGGGCTCATGTATGGGTCCCACGTGGCCAGGGCAGGGGGGCACCAGGATGGCAGGAGGAGGGAGCTAACTCCCACTGCTAGAGCAGCCATCAGAGCATCGGAGCAAGAGGAGAGGGCGGAAGGAGGAGGGGGAGACTGAGGCGGGACGAGGGGAGAGGGAGGCAGAAGGAAGGGAGAGGGCGGAAGAAGGAGGGGGAGAATGAGGCGGGAGGGGGGGAGAGGGAGGCAGAAGGAAGGGAGAGGGCGGAAGAAGGAGGGGGAGAATGAGGCGGGAGGAGGGGAGAGGGAGGCAGAAGGAAGGGAGAGGGCGGAAGAAGGAGGGGGAGAATGAGGCGGGAGGAGGGGAGAGGGAGGCAGAAGGAAGGGAGAGGGCGGAAGAAGGAGGGGGAGAATGAGGCGGGAGGAGGGGGAGACTGAGGCGGGAGGAGGGGAGAGGGCGGAAGAAGGAGGGGGAGAATGAGGCAGGATGAGGCTCACAGTGTCAGAACAGCATGGTGGACGGAGAAATCGAGAGAGAGAGAGAGGCGAGAGCAAGATGCTCATGACTGTAAACAGACACACTGTGGGCTGATGGGTAAAGTGGGGCCCTGCATGGTGCAGTGTGGAGGTTTGATGTGGTGTCTCTTTATGACAGTTATGTGTCAGACAGGGTCCAAGGGGGAGCAGGGGGTCCTTTATATCATGTTTCTGTGTGACCTGTTTTCTAAACACACACTACCTACAGGGAGATAACAAAATTGTGTGTGTTGGTGTGGAGGGTGATGGAGTGGAGGAGAGGAGGTAGAATAAAGGAGAGGTAGAGAGAACGAGAGAGTGAAGCAGAGAAATGAGAATAAAGGAGAGAGGTAGAGAGAACGAGAGAGAGAAGCAGAGAAATGAGAATGAAGGAGAGGTAGAGAGAACAAGAGAGTGAAGCAGAGAAATGAGAATGAAGGAGAGGTAGAGAGAACGAGAGAGAGAAGCAGAGAAATGAGAATGAAGGAGAGGTAGAGAGAACAAGAGAGTGAAGCAGAGAAATGAGAATGAAGGAGAGGTAGAGAGAACGAGAGAGTGAGGCAGAGAAATGAGAATGAAGGAGAGGTAGAGAGAACGAGAGAGTGAGGCAGAGAAATGAGAATGAAGGAGAGGTAGAGAGAACGAGAGAGTGAGGCAGAGAAATGAGAATGAAGGAGAGGTAGAGAGAACGAGAGAGTGAGGCAGAGAAATGAGAATGAAGGAGAGGTAGAGAGAACGAGAGCGAGAAGCAGAGAAATGAGAATGAAGGAGAGGTAGAGAGAACAAGAGAGCCCTAATAAAAGAGTGATGAACTGCTTTGGCGAGGAAGAGGAGAGAAGGAGAAGAAAAGAGGAAGATTTGATTTGTTGACATCCTCTGGTCCTTGTCTGCTGCTCTGTAAAGTAGCACACACACACACACACTGTGCATTGCGGGGTGTTAGTGTACAGTAGAGCCACCTGGGTCTCTGAGTGTCTGATTCATTCAGGCTCCATCGTAGGTCCCCTGGTGAGAATGAAAACCCAGGCTCCTCCTCTGCTCAGCACTGCTCTCCAGAACCCTATCAATTACCCCCACTGCTAACGAGGCACAGCACGCTAACACAGGGCTACATATACACGGACACCTGAGGAGCACTGCAGGACAACCTTTCTTCTCCTCTCTCCTTCACCACACTGCTGAGAAATAGCATGCCCTCTCTCCTCTCCTGCTGTCTCTTCATCCTTCATTCATTTCTTCCAGGCTCAACCCAATCCTCCCATTTGTCGTTCACCAAACATGCGTCCCTGATGGTGTCCTTACACATATTTATAGAATCTCCCTTTCTGACATCATTGCATTTCTCTCTCTTTCTCTCTGAAACGTGTCAAACTACAACACAGTTTCCCTTCTCCTGACAAACCCATTCCGACAAGTCAACTATACGTTACAGAAGCTTTGTGTCCAGAAAGGCACTTATATGATTACACTCCCCAGAATACATGTATGTGATTCAAATGTCCCGATGTTCAAATGCTACATTTACTGGGAGCAGGAACAGGTAGAGTCCCACTCCCCTCTCTGCACTCTCCTCTCTGCACTCTGCTCTCTACGTTTACTGGGAGCAGGAACAGGTAGAGTCCCACTCCCCTCTCTGCACTCTCCTCTCTGCACTCTCCTCTCTACACTCTCCTCTCTACACTCTCCTCTCTACACTCTCCTCTCTGCACTCTCCTCTCTGCACTCTCCTCTCTGCACTCTCCTCTCTGCACTCTGCTCTCTACGTTTACTGGGAGCAGGAACAGGTAGAGTCCCACTCTCCTCTCTGCACTCTCCTCTCTACACTCTGCTCTCTCCTCTCTACACTCTCCTCTCTGCACTCTGCTCTCTCCTCTCTGCACTCTCCTCTCTGCACTCTGCTCTCTCCTCTCTACACTCTCCTCTCTGCACTCTGCTCTCTCCTCTCTGCACTCTCCTCTCTGCTCTCTACATTTACTGGGAGCAGGTACAGGTAGAGTTCCACTCTCCTCTCTGCACTCTCCTCTCTACACTCTCCTCTCTGCACTCTCCTCTCTACACTCTCCTCTCTACGTTTACTGGGAGCAGGAACAGGTAGAGTTCCACTCTCCTCTCTGCACTCTCCTCTCTGCACTCTGCTCTCTCCTCTCTGCACTCTCCTTTCTGCACTCTCCTCTCTACATTTACTGGGAGCAGGAACAGGTAGAGTTCCACTCTCCTCTCTGCACTCTCCTCTCTGCACTCTGCTCTCTCCTCTCTGCACTCTCCTCTCTGCACTCTGCTCTCTACATTTACTGGGAGCAGGAACAGGTAGAGTCCCACTCTCCTCTCTGCACTCTCCTCTCTGCACTCTCCTCTCTACACTCTGCTCTCTACATTTACTGGGAGCAGGAACAGGTAGAGTTCCACTCTGCTCTCTGCACTCTCCTCTCTACGTATACTGGGAGCAGGAACAGGTAGAGTCCCACTCTCCTCTCTACGTATACTGGGAGCAGGAGCAGGTAGAGTCCCACTCTCCTCTCTACACTCTCCTCTCTACACTCTCCTCTCTGCACTCTCCTCTCTCCTCTCTGCACTCTGCTCTCTCCTCTCTGCACTCTCCTCTCTGCACTCTCCTCTCTGCACTCTCCTCTCTGCACTCTGCTCTCTACGTTTACTGGGAGCAGGAACAGGTAGAGTCCCACTCCCCTCTCTACACTCTCCTTTCTACACTCTCCTCTCTGCACTCTCCTCTCTCCTCTCTACACTCTCCTCTCTGCACTCTCCTCTCTGCACTCTCCTCTCTACACTCTCCTCTCTGCTCTCAGGTAGAGTCCCACTCTCCTCTCTACACTCTCCTCTCTGCACTAACCTCTCTGCACTCTCCTCTCTGCACTCTCCTCTCTACACTCTGCTCTCTACGTTTACTGGGAGCAGGAACAGGTGGAGTTCCACTCTCCTCTCTGCACTCTCCTCTCTACACTCTCCTCTCTACACTCTCCTCTCTGCACTCTCCTCTCTGCTCTCTACACTCTCCTCTCTAAACTCTCCTCTCTACACTCTCCTCTCTACATTTACTGGGAGCAGGAACAGGTAGAGTCCCACTCTCCTCTCTGCACTCTCCTCTCCACTCTCCTCTCTGCACTCTGCTCTCTACATTTACTGGGAGCAGGAACAGGTAGAGTCCCACTCTCCTCTCTACACTCTCCTCTCTGCACTCTCCTCTCTGCACTCTCCTCTCTACACTCTCCTCTCTACACTCTCCTCTCTACACTTTCCTCTCTGCTCTCTCCTCTCTACACTCTCCTCTCTGCTCTCTGCTCTCTCCTCTCTGCACTCTGCTCTCTACATTTACTGGGTTCCTGCAGGCTTGGTCAGCAGCAGTTGTAGACGAACGTTACAGGTCTTCCCAACAACGCAGAGAGAAAGAACATAGAGAAATAATAGGAAAAAGATTAACACCTAGTAATACAAGTACCAATAAATACACAATGAGTAACGATAACCTGGCTATATACACAAAGTACCAGTACCTAGTCGATGTGAAGGGATACGAGGTAATTGAGGTAGATATGTACATATAACTAGGAATAAAGTGACTAGGCAACATGATATGCATCTACTGTGGTGTAGGATTTTTACTCCAGGAAATACATATATAGTATATTATAGTATAGTATAGTGTTGTTTAATGATGTGTGGTGAACTAGGAAATACATATAGTGTGTAGTATAGTATGGTATAATAAGGTATAGTTCATACAGTACACTCAGTATGTGTTGATAGAAGCCCGTTCTAAAGCAAGCCTTGACAGAGTGAATCTGTGGCTCTGTCACAACAGTTTGTCTTGCTGTGTTCTGCCCAGTGAAGACAAAGTGATGTCTCTGTAAGGGCTTGCAGGGTTTTTGGCTCTGTGAGATATGACTTGACTTGTTGGCTGTTGTTATGTTCTGCTGGCATGCTCACACATCCTAACACACACATTAACACACACATTAACACACACATTAACACACACATTAACACACACATTAACACACACACACACACACACACACACACACACACACACACACACACACACACACACACACACACACACACACACACACACACACACACACACACAAAAACACACACACACACACACACACACACTGGCCGCCTCTTCTGAGCTCATCTGACAGTGCTGTGTCGACTCAGCTGCTTCGCCTGTCACCTCCACGTTTCAGGTGGCTGGTAACACAAAGCACTGTGTGACATGCACACAGAGGACCCTGTCACACATACACTTGCACGCAACCCCCCCCCCCACACACACACACATATACACACGTGTCATGCCTGCACACATCATGCCAGCTGCCAACAGCAGCCCTTTAAACACCATCCCTCTATCCCTAACCCCCATCCCTCACCCGTTAAGTAGAACCAAACAAACAAACATATGTCACCCATAAAGACACCAAAACACCCTACATTCCCAGTGAGCCATGAAAGATGGGGCATTACCAGAGCGATTAGCAGCAGCAAATTCAATTAATCTCTGCAGAGGGAGAGGGGTAGAGAGCGTGGAGGGATGGTACTCCCCTCTCCTGGTAATTAATAGAAGCCCAGTTAGTTGCCACTAGGTTTGGGATGAGGTGACTCTCTCCTGGTAATTAATAGAAGCCCAGTTAGTTGCCACTAGGTTTGGGATGAGGTGACCCTCTCCTGGTAATTAATAGAAGCCCAGTTAGTTGCCACTAGGTTTGGGATGAGGTGACCCTCTCCTGGTAATTAATAGAAGCCCAGTTAGTTGCCACTAGGTTTGGGATGAGGTGACCCTCTCCTGGTAATTAATAGAAGCCCAGTTAGTTGCCACTAGGTTTGGGATGAGGTGACTCTCTCCTGGTAATTAATAAAAGCCCAGTTAGTTGCCACTAGGTTTGGGATGAGGTGACTCTCTCCTGGTAATTAATAGAAGCCCAGTTAGTTGCCACTAGGTTTGGGATGAGGGGACTCTCTCCTGGTAATTAATAGAAGCCCAGTTAGTTGCCACTAGGTTTGGGATGAGGTGACTCTCTCCTGGTAATTAATAGAAGCCCAGTTAGTTGCCACTAGGTTTGGGATGAGGTGACCCTCTCCTGGTAATTAATAGAAGCCCAGTTAGTTGCCACTAGGTTTGGGATGAGGTGACTCTCTCCTGGTAATTAATAGAAGCCCAGTTAGTTGCCACTAGGTTTGGGATGAGGTGACTCTCTCCTGGTAATTAATAGAAGCCCAGTTAGTTGCCACTAGGTTTGGGATGAGGAGGACTGTAACACTGAATCTAATTCACTCAGGATCTATTTATATTCTGGTGGCAGAGCCCGACAACACGTAACGTGGTGCGGCGGAATGCGGCGCGGGTGGGGAGAACTAACGTGTATGTGTGTGTGTTTGCAAGTCTGGTCTGGCTCACAGCCCATCCCTGAGGGAGAGGAGAAGACTGACGAAGGACTGCTCTAATTGGCTCGTCTTTCTCACTTCAGACAGCTAAGACTTTTCATCACGACGCGATCAGGTTCCAATTTTCTCATAACCCTCCACCCTCCTTCCTTCAGATCCAATAAACAAGCTTCTTTAATAGAAGACGCGAATAGGAAAAATGCAAGTCAGCAGCTATTTAATCATCACTTTCAATTGGCTCCTGTGTACAGTCAGAGGGAAATGTCTGGTCTAGAATAAGAGAGAATAAGAGAGGATGGAAGAGGAAACTATTTATTTATAACCCAGTACCAGATCACCACCTAACAATAAAACAACACCAGAGGAGAGCCACATAAAGTAGAACATAGCAACCAGGGGCCAGCCAACCTGACCACCACAACAAGTCAACTCACATCTCAGGGCTACATTCAGAGAGAGATGATAGAGGACACTGAAAGAGGACATGATCTCACCCAAAGGCTGCAGGGCAAAAGAGAGTGAGAAGAAGAAAGATAACACAGACTAGAAACTCTTCCCCAACAGCAATGGTCACAGTTATAACTTTTACTGTTGCGATGGTAACAAGACTCAACCCTGAACTACAGTATATATCTAGAGGCAGGTTAGCTGAGGGCCTGTGAGCACCGAGCAGAGGAGGGTCAGAGTTCATCGTAATCTTAAAGGGGCACAGCCAGCCAGGTAGGACAGCTCCCCTAGAGGTCTGGAGGCCCTGCTGCACTTTGTGTTGTACTTGGACAGTTGAAAGTGGAGTGTTGGGACAACTCCTACCGGTGACAGTGGAGTGTTGGGACAACTCCTACAACCTGCAAAGAAACAAGAAAGCGACAGCGGAAGATAAAGAGAGGGATGGAAAGAGATGAGATCAATGGAGAGAGTGAAAGAAATGTGCCAATGGATAAAGAGTTGTAGAAGAACGGCATGAAACAAAGAAAGAGAAGGTTGACAGAGAAGGAGAGATGAAAAAAGGCGATATTGACATCGAGATATGTTGAGAGGAAGAGAGGAGTGTGAGAATTCAGAGAAGAGGTCAGGGAGTTGTTGATGTCAGTTTTACTTTCTTCAGTTCCTGTACTCACGGCTCCCTGAAGGAAAAAACATAGACATTCACCCACAGAGTATCTTTTACCCACCTCTTCCCTTCATCCCTCCCATAGTCATCAATCAAGCCCCCCCCCCCCCCACACACACCACACACACACCACACTTCTGTCTCTTCCCAGTGGAGGGGGGATGAGGCGGCAGCCCCACTGGAATACTCCTGCACAGTGAGAGGATCAATGCTGAGAGTAATAGTACATGAGGAGGAGGGGACACTGTCTGAGCAGAGATTTTCACATGACTGAGGCTCCACACAACACCAGAATCCTCACCCTGTCTGCCTGTGTTCTTGTGTACTTGTGTGTGTGCGTGCTTTAGGGTTTGAGTGAGAGTGTGTGAGAGACAGTGTGTGATGTGGGTGTGTGTTTCTGCGTGTGTTTGTGGATGTGTGTGTGTGTGTGTTTGTACGTGTGTATGAGCAACAGAGCGAGTGTGTAATGTGTGTGTACGTGTGTGTGTGTGTGTGTGTGTGTGTGTATGTCACACCTGCCACGGAGATGTGAGCAGCACCCGAGGAAGCCGGCAGCTAGTTACCATGGGGATATTGAAATGCGCACATCTTCAGGGTCATGTGGTCTAAAATAAGCCCTTTGCTGTTTGTGTTAACATTCCCATTGTGGCATGATGACACAGACACACTCTCCTGCCTCCCAGTCTCACTGCGGCCAATTTTCATTGTTATTGGAAATCAGAGGGACTACTAAGGTGTTTGGCACCAGATAAAGCAAACTAGCAGGCCCAGGGGTGAACGTGTGTGTGAGTGTGGTGGTGTGTGTTACCGCTATGATCGGCAATAAAGGCTGACCCCTCGCTGTACTCGCTGTATGAAGTGCTTATCTGCCATGGTGTTTGTGGAGCACCTTCCCCGTGTGAAAATCTCTCTCAGCCTCTGGAGCGTTGCACTGTCGATGGAGAAAAAGGGTTTAGTGCTGTGTGTGTGTAGGTGTTTGTGTGCAGGTGTGTGTGAGTGTGAGTGTGAGTGTGTGTGTGTGTGTGTGTGTGTGTGTGTGTGTGTGTGTGTGTGTGTGTGTGTGTGTGTGTGTGTGTGTGTGTGTGTGTGTGTGTGTGTAAGAGAGAGAGAGAGAGCAAGAGCGAGAGAGCAATGTGTGTCTGTCTGGTCCGGTCTTGGTCTGTCTGTTTGTGTGTGTGGCTGAGTGTGTGAGAGAGAGAGTCTGTGTGTGTGTTGGTGTGAATGCCAGTCAGTTGTTGAGAGGGCTGAGAGGGGTTAGGTGGGGGAGAAGGGGGATGGGGATGGGGGGTGGGGAAGGGGGTGAGGGGTGTGGGAGATGGGGGGTCTGGGTACTCACTGTAGGGGACACACTCGTACTGTATCTCCAGGTACTTGTAGGTCCCTGGGCAGGGGTCTGGGAACACATCGGACCCTGCCACCACCACACACTGGGTACGGTTATTACACCTGTCCCACAGAGAGAGAGAGAGAGAGAGAGAGAGAGAGAGAGAGAGAGAGAGAGAGAGAGAGAGAGAGAGAGAGAGAGAGAGAGAGAGAGAGAGAGAGAGAGAGAGAGAGAGAGAGAGAGAGAGAGAGAGAGAGAGAGAGAGAGAGAGAGAGAGAGAGAGAGAGAGAGAGAAAGAGTGAGAGAAAGAGTGAGAGAAAGAGTGAGAGAGAGAGAGAGAGAGAGAGAGCGAGAGAGAGAGAGAGAGAGAGAGAGAGAGAGAGAGAGAGAGAGAGCGAGAGAGAGAGAGAGAGAGAGAGAGAGAGAGAGAGAGAGAGAGAGAGATAGAAGGAGAGAGAGAGAGAGAGAGAGAGAGAGAGAGAGAGAGAGAGAGAGAGAGAGAGAGAGAGAGAGAGAGTGAGAGAGAGAGAGAGAGAGAGAGAGAGAGAGAGAGAGAGAGAGAGAGAGAGAGAGAGAGAGAGAGAGAGAGAGAGAGAGAGAGAGAGAGAGAGAGAGAGAGAGAGAGCGATAGAAGGAGCGAGAGAGAGAGAGAGAGAGAGAGAGAGAGAGAGAGAGAGAGAGAGAGAGAGAGAGAGAGAGAGAGAGAGAGAGAGAGAGAGAGAGAGAGAGAGAGAGAGAGAGAGAGAGAGTGAGTGAGGGAAGAGAGAGAACATCAAAAGAAACACAAAATTCAACATACCAATTAGGATCTGGCTAAAAATACTTGAATCAATTATAGAACCCATTGCCCTTTATGGTTGTGAGGTCTGGGGTCCGCTCACCAACCAAGAATTCACAAAATGGGACAAACACCAAATTGAGACTCTGCATGCAGAATTATGCAAAAATATCCTCTGTGTACAATGTAAAACAGCAAATAATGTATGCAGAGTAGAATTAGGCCGATACCCGCTAATTATCAAAATCCAGAAAAGAGATGTTAAATTCTACAACCACCTAAAAGGAAACAATTCCCAAACCTTCCATAACAAAGCCATCACCTACAGAGAGATTAACCTGGAGAAGACTCTGTTCACAAACACATACAGACCCCGCAGAGCCCCAGGACAGCAACGCAATTAGAACCAACCAAATCATGAGAAAACAAAAATATAATTACTTGACACATTGGAAAGAATTTACCAATTTTTTTTTTACGCTATTGGACCCTAAACAGAGAGTACACAGTGGCAGAATATCTGACCACTGTGACTGACCCAAAATGAAGGACATATTTGACTATGTACAGACTCAGTGAGCATAGCCTTGCTATTGAGAAAGGCTGCCCACCGAAGGCAGACCTGGCTCTCAAGAGAAGACAGACTATGTGCACACTGCCCACAAAATGAGGTGGAAATTGAGCTGCACTTCCTAACCTCCTACCAAATGTATGACCATATTAGAGACACATATTTCCCTCAGATTACCTAGACCCACAAAGAATTTGAAAGCAAATCCAATTTTGATAAACTCCAATATCTATTGGGTGAAATACCACAGTGTGCTATCACAGCAGCAAGATTTGTGACCTGTTGCCACAAGAAAAGGGTGAAGTGAAGAACAAACACCATTGTTAATACAGCCTATATTTATGTTTATTTCTTTTCCCTTTTGTACTTTTTGCACATCATTACAACACTGTATAAATAAATAATATGACATTTGAGTGTAATGTTTACTGTTAATTTTGTATTGTTTATTTATCTTTTGTTTATTATCTATTTCACTTTCTTTGGCAATGTAAACATATGTTTCCCATGCCAATAAAGCACCTTAAGGATCCACCCCTTTTGTAAATTTTCGCCTAAAATGACATACCCAAATCTAACTGCCTGTAGCTCAGGACCTGAAGCAAGGATATGCATATTCTTGATACCATTTGAAAGGAAACACTTTGAAGTTTGTGGAAATGTGAAATGAATGTAGGAGAATATAACACATTAGATCTGGTAAAAGATAATTCAAAGAAAAAGACATGCGTTTTTTTGTACCGTCATCTTTGACATGCAAGAGAAAGGCCATAATGTATTATTCCAGCCCAGGTGCAATTTAGATTTTGGCCACTAGATGGCAGCAGTGTATGTGGAAAGTTTTATACTGATCCAATGAACCATTGTATTTCTGGTCAAAATGTTGTGTCAACACTGCCCAAATGTGCCTAATTGGTTTATTAATCACTTTTCAAGTTCATAACTGTGCACTCTCCTCAAACAATAGTATGGTAGTCTTTCACTGTAATAGCTACTGGAAATTGGACAGTGCAGTTAGGTTAACAATAATCTAAGCTTTCTGCCAATATCAGATATGTCTATGTCCTGGGAAATGTTCTTGTTACTTACAACCTCATGCTAATTGCATTAGCCTATGTTAGCTCAACCGTCCCACGGGGGACCCACCGATCCTGTAGAAAGAGTGAGAGAGACACATGTTTCCCATGCCAATAAAGCCCCTTGAATTGAATTGAATTGAAATTGAGAGAGAGAAACATGGGAACAGAGAAATAAAACTAGACAGAGGAGAGAGAGAGAGAAACATGGGAACAGATAAATAAACCTAGACAGAGGAGAGAGAGATAGAAACATGGGAACAGATAAATAAAGCTAGACAGAGGAGAGAGAGAGAGAAACATGGGAACAGAGAAATAAAGCTACACAGAGGAGAGAGAGAGAGAAACATGGGAACAGAGAAATAAAGCTAGACAGAGGAGAGAGAGAGAGAAACATGGGAACAGAGAAATAAAGCTAGACAGAGGAGAGAGAGAGAGAAACATGGGAACAGATAAATAAAGCTAGACAGAGGAGAGAGAGAGAGAAACATGGGAACAGAGAAATAAAACTAGACAGATGAGAGAGAGAGAGAAACATGGGAACAGAGAAATAAAACTAGACAGAGGAGAGAGAGATAGAAACATGGGAACAGAGAAATAAAGCTAGACAGAGGAGAGAGAGATAGAAACATGGGAACAGAGAAATAAAGCTAGACAGAGGAGAGAGAGAGAGAAACATGGGAACAGAGAAATAAAGCTAGACAGAGGAGAGAGAGAGAGAAACATGGGAACAGATAAATAAAGCTAGACAGAGGAGAGAGAGAGAGAAACATGGGAACAGAGAAATAAAGCTAGACAGAGGAGAGAGAGAGAGAAACATGGGAACAGAGAAATAAAGCTAGACAGAGGAGAGAGAGAGAGAAACATGGGAACAGAGAAATAAAGCTAGACAGAGGAGAGAGAGAGAGAAACATGGGAACAGAGAAATAAAGCTAGACAGAGGAGAGAGAGATAGAAACATGGGAACAGAGAAATAAAGCTAGACAGAGGAGAAGAGAAAAACATGAATGAGGACATTGAGAGAATGACAGAATAGACAAAAGAGAAGAGGCAGAAACATGTCCTTGGGGCTAAAGATGGAGGGAACGGGTCGGAAGGGGGTCATTTCACACTAAACTAGATCATGTGACAGCTGGACCTGAGGGGATGAGGCGACGGAGGGATGAGGGAGGAAGAGGGGGAAGAGTGCCGTAAGAGTCTCCCTCCCCCGATGGCTTGTGAGTGTGAGCAATTAAAGGTGAGAGAATGGGGGGGACTGGTGCTGCTAAGACACACACACGCACACACACACACACACACACACACACACACACACACACACACACACACACACACACACACACACACACACACACACACACACACACACACACACACACACACACACACACACACACACACACGACAGGGAAACATTCATATGCACATAACACCAACATAATCTAAACAGCTCAACGTATGCTCCCTCACACACTCACACTCCCAGCACACACACTTCCCTTTTCAGTACATAATCCCCCCTTCTCTGTCCTCCTGTATCCTCCTCTGTCTTCTATCCTCCTCTATCCACCTCTGTCCTCCTCTATCGTCATTCTATCCTCCTCTGTCCTCATATATCATCCTCTATCCTCCTCTGTCTTCCTCTGTCCTCCTTTATCCTCCTCTGTCCTCCTCTATCCTCCTCTATCCTCCTCTGGCCTCCTCTATTCAGCTTTAGCATTATTTCTCTCTCTCGTTCATTCTCCATTTCTCTCCACGTCACTGCTGCACTCTCTTTATCTCCCCATCAGTGGTTCACTCTAGCCCGCTCCCCCCCTCCATCCCTCCATCCCTACATCAATCCCCTTCAGATCTCTCCATTTCTCCATCCCTCCATCCCCACACCAATCCCCCTGTCCTCCTCCAGATCTGTCCATCTCTCTCTCCCTCTGTGCTTCCCTCCATCTCACCAGTAGCACCCTCTCCCTCCGTTACATGTGTGATGGATAGCAGGGAGAGGGCTGCCATTGATCAGCTCTATGAGGAGGCAGATGCTAAGCACAGCCAGAGTGCAGCTGCAGGGAGCCACACCACAAACACATATCTCACTACACACATACTGCATGCACTCCACTTTACACACTAACAGCACATAAGATAAAAAAAACAAGCAGGACAGAAAGACACACCCACTCTGGGTTTCCTATGTCTTCTTATTTATCTTCCACACACACACACACACACACACACACACACACACACACACACACACACACACACACACACACACACACACACACACACACACACACACACACACACACACACACACACACACACACACACACACACACACACGCACCCGAACACACAAACACACCAACACACACACCTACCCACCCAACCCTCCCACCTCCCCACACGTACCTCTGTGACATGATCTTGAAGGCGTCAGGCAGGTAACACTGCACGTTCTCCATTTGGAAGGGGTCAGCGTCACAGATCTTGTCGTCCGTGCGGCCGTAGTTGGCCGTCTCAATCATGATGACATCACTGCCAGGGCAGCGCAGCTCGATGGGGTATCCCTCGCACGCCAGCTCTCTACGCATCAGGCCGAAGGGCATCGCTGACCGACTCAGAGCTACAGCAGAGAGAGAAAGAGAGAGATAAAGTGTGTTATTGACAAAGTGCATGGTATGAAATAGGAGGGAAATCATATAAACAAACGGCAGACATACCACTCTCTGTAGAATAACAAAAACAGCATAAAGCAAATGGCTAGGTAGAGAAAATGCTAGTCATCATGTACAGTAGCAGAAAGACAGGGCCTAAGAGCAGAATTTGTATTTTTACATAGCAGTTAGAATGTAACATAAACACAATGAGACCATCATCTCAATTCACAGAGGACACAACTAAAAACAGTGTAGCCAGCCTCATAGACAGAGAGTGCAAGTGGACGTTGGATCCTAAAAGAGCACTTCCAGACCAGGCCTGCCTCCCAAATTCCCTATAGTACACACATTATTTTTAATAGGTAATAGGGTGCCATTTGAGACACACCCCAGCTCTCCCAATCATGATATTTACCCACTCTGAGAGGCAAACTGTTAAACTTTCTGGCTTGTTCCATTAACAGACTCCCACACACACAGCCAGCAGCTCAATCCCCACCACTCGGACACGCACGCGTCTGACGCACAGCTCTGAAATAGAATGTCCTCACTTCACGTCTGCCTTCCAGCCGACGTCAACATTACACCTGAGTAGGGCTCACCTCCATACGGAGAGGGAGAATGAGGGAGGGAGAGGAGGCAGAGGAGGAGACAAGAAAATACATTGAACAGAGAAGAGAAGAGGGCCTGAGAGAGGGAGAGAGAATCTCACCCTAGCCTCAGGCAGGGCCTCTCTGTACGAGGGCTGGCAGGCCCCTAGGCTCCCTCCCCCCACCTGTGTCATCTGTCCATTTGCCATTTGTACGCCCACTCCATGCAATCAGAAGACTGAGAGGACAGCTAGGAGAGAGAGAGCTGGCACGGCAGACAGAGAGAGGGGGCAGCCAGGGTAGCGGGGGTTAATCGCTGTGCCAGGGCTGAGAGGGCCACAGACATGCACAGAGACACTCTCCCTCTCCTCCATCTCTCTCTCCCTCTCCTCCATCCGCCTCTCCATCTCTCTTCATCCGCACAAGTAGGCTTTCTAACAGCCTCTGCATTCAGACCTTCAACAAATTCAGTCCTACTCAGCTCACCACAAAATGGCTGCAGCCTTGGCATGTACTCCACAAAGTCCAGTAGGTAAGCTCCAAAAAAATACCATATTGTTAAGTTTGGCATAGAAGAATGAAAATTGAGGTGCTTGTATAATTGTTCCGCATTGAACAAAACCTGATATAGTGCATTCATCAAGCCTTGGGCCTGCATGTAGCTCCCCCTATAGGTCAATGGTGAAAATGCAATTGTCTGCATTTCATTTTGGGTCGTTGCTTCCCCTGAGTTGGATCTATGTGGCCCTGCATTTGCTGTTTTCTCACCCGGCTGGTATGTTTTGACAGTGTGTTAAAAAAATCGTCACTTGAACTTGATTGGTCAACTCTCCCAGCCTTCCTCCATCAATTTACATAATTTGTATATTTGGGTTGCTGCAGTTCAGACTTGTGGCTCTCTAACCTTGCGCCCTCTGAGAGCTGCAAAAACTGAAAATCAGACCAAAGATAGGGGATAAAATGCAAAAAGGCTAAAAAGCAAGAATGTTGTTCAAATGTGCTCAACCAGGCGGTTGATATGTCAGTAAAAGGTACTATAGAGTAAGAATATGGTAAATAATTGTTTTATTAAAAATAATTATTTGGTGAAAAATATTATTGAAATGATGTCAAAACACTATATTATGCAACATACATTGATTAAACAATATTTCATGCCCCTTGTGGTAAATTAATCAATATTCAGACTAAAGAACGCCTATAAAATAATGCCTTTAATTGTAATAAAAAACTGCACTCAAATTGTCACATATCTGAAATTGTAGTCTGAACATGTGGAAAACATGATGGAGGAATATGGATAATTTGAAATGTAAGAAAAGCATTTTGGGGGACATTGTACTATATACCACCCAGAAACACATTCATTTAAATGTAATTCAATATTTATGTTTGGACACACAAAATGATCATAATTTGTTCAAATTTGCCATCAGTCCTCATATAAAGTGATACTGTGAGATTCAGATGAACTCATGGATATGATTTCAAACTGTTTGTCTCTGTGTGACATATAAAGGAAGTGCGAGGTAGTTGTACGGGCCAATAGGAACTGGTGTTAGCCCAACGACTGGAAGTCTACAGCTACATACGGAACAAGAGATGTGCTTTTTGTGGTGGGGAACTAAGCATAGCCTCCCCTCAATGAAAGCTGGGTTTGTATCCTGCCCAATGCATTCACCAAGTAGCCAAGCCAATCCATAAAGGGTTTTGATCGTGAGACTGCCCTGAAATAAATCTTAATCACCAAATACTTTTTTAAAGATCACATGTGGGAGCAGCAAAACAGTGAGCGGACATTCTCATGTGTCCATACGCCCATCATGGAATGAGAAATGTGATGATGCTGGTGACCCTCGTATTTACAAACATAGTTTACCTGTAACAATTTCTTGTTAGGGGTTCAAGCAGCGAAGCTGCAAGAAACCATATTGTACTTGTTGGTTCCCCAGCAGTGAGCTCCCTTTTCCTACTCAAAGAGTGTTAGAGAGTTGTAGCGCTTCCCAGACACAGCCCATCTGTAAATAGCCCATCCAACTACCTACCTCATCCCCATATTGTTTTTATTAACTTTTTTTGCTCTTTTGCACACCAGTATTTCTACTTGCACATCATCATCTGCACATCTATCACTCCAGTGTTAATTTGCTAAATTGTAATTACTTCGCTACTATGGCCTATTTATTGCCTTACTCCATTTGCACACACTGTATATAGATTTTTCTATTGTGTTATTGACTGTACATTTGTTTATGTGTAACTCTGTGTTGTTTTTTGTCGCACTGCTTTGCTTTATCTTGGCCAGGTTGCAGTTGTAAATGAGAACTTGTTCTCAACTGGCCGATCTGGTTAAATAAAGGTGAGAAAAAATGTCTCACTATATTGTCTAAACATGTCTCCCTCAATAAGTCTGTCTCATTCTACCTGTTGATGTTTCAGTGGTGCCAAGGATAGTTCCAGTTTGTATATGCTCTGATGTTTGCCTCTCTATGGCACACCAGGTCTGATTCCAGCAACATGTGCTGTTTGCGCTGTTTGGGTCCTTCCACTTCTCCTACATCTAAACAAGGCAAAGGTCTGGAATTAATAAGAGGCGTGTTACAGCACTATAGCAGACTTTTAAAGATCATTTATGCTTGAGCCGTCATGCTTAGTGTTTCCTGTGAATTTGATCTCTGCAAACATCTGGGAAAATGCCTTTAAAAGGCTCACAGAGAGCAATAGTAATGGTGTCTTTTTGTAGGCACTAACGCAGGCTAACACTGTCATGGCTCGCTGGCCAAAGCTTATGGGGAAATTCATGTTTTTTGGGGAGGGATTCAGGATAAACGCTGAAAATAAGGGTTGTAGTAAACACAGACTTAGGAGATCTGATACGTGTTATTCTATGAGATAATCTTCATCAGCTAACATAACTTTTTGTGAATTTTGAAGCATTTATGTAATCAAAAGAAGCAAAAAGCTAACGATGTGCTAACATATAAAAAGATAAAACTACACCTCAGGTCGCGTGCCTTTGACATTGAGCTAACCGGCTTAACTTATCTTATCAGGCTTAGCTTACCTTATCAGGCTTAGCTTACCTTATCAGGCTTAGCTTACCTTATCAGATTTAGCTTACCTTATCAGACGGACCCAAAGTATCCTCTAAACAACATCGTTAGGGAACTGATAAAATGAGCACAATATACCATCGTTGCATTTTTGTTCGAGCTGGTAAGCAGAAAGCTAACTAAGCTAACTAGCTTTTAGGCGGACTAGTGTAGCGTAGACTAGTTTGCATGGTCGGCGTAGTGACGTGAAAATGCTTGCTACTAACGCTGAAGTTCAAGTTCTCTGACAGTTAGCGACTCATTAGCAAGTGACTTATTTTGAGAACGTAAAGGCTTTATAATTCCTAAAGGTCATGTTAACTGACTGTTATCACCTCATAGAACAAAACATAGAAGATATCCTAAGCCTGTGTTAACCTCAGACCTTATTTTCAGCGTTTATCCCAAATAGGAATAGCAAACGAACCAGAGGTAGAAAATGATCATTCATTTGCGTTATTTAGGACTACAAGCTAGCAAGCGCTATTGTCGACTGTCTAGCGCGCTGCACTATAACTCCACATGGGTTGAATCCCGGCCAAAGTCCCATTGCCCATTCACCCATTCCTCTTTTCATATATTTTATTAATGCAAGACAAAACACGCAAGCTTTGTATTTAACACACCACTTTGAAAGTGAGAGTATCAACATTTTACTGGGATTTCTGATGGATTGTCATCATTGTTGAGATTGTTGCATATTTGTAACTATATCAGGTTTTGTTAAGCGCAAATTTCAATGCTACAAATTAACTAATTCTGGAGCTTACCTAGTGGACTAACAGTCAGAGCTCAGAGGCAGAGGAACTAGAGTTGGCAGGGGAGCTCTCCCTGGTGACGAAGGGCAGCCAGTACATATGAGTGGAGCTTTCCACTGCCAGCTAGACAGATAACTGCTGTCCATGGTGCTGAAGGAGTATGACGAGAATACGTCTATAGAAATGCATTTGGAGAGCAATAACCATTGGAGTCTGGCTATGGTTTGTTCTACATCAGACACACTAGAATAATCAATGGAGCTAGCAATGCATTGCGCTACATCAGAGTGACTGCAAAGTCTATGGGAGGGAACAGTCCATGGTACTGAAAACAGAATGATAGGTAGTGATAGGCTCTTTACAACCTTGAATCAACAGAGGGAACATTTTACACATTAAGTCTGCCCCTTTCTTTGATCGGTCCCATTTTCTCAATTTACCTCAGAGTCAAAGCTAGCTATCTCCAACCAACCAGATTTGACAAGAGAGCTTTAAAAAGCTGCTGCTGCTCTCCTCACCTACTTAGTCCTCTTATACTCCCCTGACCAGACTGTATTAGCAGTTGAGAAAGGCAGGATGCCGAAAAGCTGGGTTCTATGCTGGCTTATTGATATAATTAATTAAAATGAATGAAAAATGACTGAATAAAGCATATAAACAGGCTGTATTCGAGACTAGATGGAACACACAGAACAGAACAGGCCTGTTTTCCTTGGCAGCTGATGATGAGGCTCTGGGTGAATTAGATTTCAGTCTATCCATTCAGGAAATGTGCCCGTACGGGTCAACGTCAATGTCAGTCATTTCCAGAGATGCTGTGTAGCTGCAGCTACATGACTCACTACATTGAGACTAGCTCATATTTCTAAACGTCACCCATTCATGCAGCTGCATCACTGGGTAATGTTGTGTCAGTGTGTAACTAAGGACATTAAGGCTGAATAGCCAGATCAAATTTATTTAAAATCCTTTATGCCTCACCAGCATAATATTTCTTCATAACGGCCTTATAAAAACACACCCAGACAAAGACAGCAAAAACACATTCATATTAGGAACACAGATGGCTCACACTCTCTCACCCGCTCTCTCACAAACATTCTAATAAATGCATGCATAGTCGCCCACACACACAGACAGAGAGACAGACACATGCACACACACACACACACACACACACACACACACACACACACACACACACACACACACACACACACACACACACACACACACACACACACACACACACACACACACACACACACACACACACACACACACACACACACAGTGCGGGGTAACTGTACTTTACTTTACTTTACTATTTATATTTTGCACAGATTTTACTTTTACTTCCCTACATTCCTAAAGAAAATATATTTTTACTCCATACATTTTCCCTGACACCCAAAAGTACTCGTTACATTTTGAATGCTTAGCAGGACAGGAAAATGGTCTAATTCACACATTTATCAAGAGAACATCCCTGGTCATGCCTACTGCCTCTGATCTGGCAGACTCACTAAACACACATGCTTCATATGTAAATGATGTCTGAGTGTTGAAGTGTGCCCCTGAACATCCGTAAATAAAATAAAATGAAAATCGTTCCGCCTGGTTTGCCTAATATACGTAATTTGTAATGATTTATACTTTTACTTTTGATACTTATGTATATTTTAGCAATTACATTTACTTTTGATACTTAAGTACATTTAAAACCAAATACTTTTAGACTTTTACTCAAGTAGTATTTTACTGAGTGACTTTCACTTTTACATTTACTATTACAGTTTTTTACAATCGCTAGGACCCATTTCTCAACACTTAAGTCACTTTTTCAAAACTCTTCACACAGTTCTCCTAACCAACGTTCAGCTTGGCACAGCAGGTCATTTCATATCCAAAATTAACTCAAACCACCAAAACACTTCATACATGTCTCAAATCAACTCATTCTTCCATAACACTAGCAAAGGTTGTCACCCAACAAGCACACTGTCACTCATAAAACAATGACCTAAAAAACACTAACAACAGGTAGCATTACACGATGTTTTCGTTAGTTAAGTTTCTTTACAAAACAAGAATGACACCTCTCTACTGTTTAGAATTCACTGAAGTATATGTTACAGGAATGAATCAGACATGATGCAATATGCTTCAATATGTTTTATGTCATTTTTTGGCATTGAGTGATTCCAAAAAACAATAATTTGTGTATACACCATCTACCGATACAGATACAGTTGCAATACTAGTCAACCTTGCCTTCTGCATTTGCCCACAGGTTCTCATCCACTTCACATCTTATGTCATCTTGGGCAATACACTGTCATGATGTTGGCCTGGGGGTAGGTTTATGACAGTCATAAATACCTCTCTCCCCCTTTTTCCTCTCCCTACTCTACTGATGTGACATTAGAAAACCCCTTGGTTAACATAGAGATTCTGGGAACATTAGAAGTTGGGGGGAAATTAACTATATTCTGGTAATCCGACCAATTGAACATATGCGGTGGTACTTAACTTCTTCAGGGTAGGGGGCAGCATTTTCAGTTTTGGATAAATAGCATGCCAAAATTCAACTGCCTGCTACTCATCCCCAGAATATAAGATATGCATACTATTAGTAGATTTGGATAGAAAACACTCTGAAGTTTCTAAAACTGTTTGAATCATGTCTGTGAGAATAACAGAACTTATGTAGCAGGCAAAACCCCGAGGACAAACCATTCAGAATTTTAATTTTTTTGAGGTCACTGTCTTTTCAATCAATCTGGTGTCCCAATCTATTTCATTGGGACACCAGATTTCTAGGGACTTGTTTGCAGTTCTTACCGCTTCCACTGGATGTCACCAGTCTTTGGAAAGTGGTTGAGGTTATTCCTTTGTGTAATGAAGAAGTACGGCCATCGTAAATGAGGGTCACTTGAAGTAAATTGTTTGAGAGAGGCACATTACCAAAAAAGTTGCATCAGTTTGTTTTCTTTTTGTATTGAACACAGATCATCCCGTCTTCCTGTACCTAACGTTGTATTACAAAAGTAGTTTGAAATGTTTTTGTAAAGTTTACATGTAACTTTCGATATATTTTGTAGTGACGTTGCGCAAGTTGGAAGCTGTGTTTTTCTGGATGAAACGCGCCAAATAAATTGACATTTTGGATATATATCGACGGAATTAATCGAACAAAAGGACCATTTGTGATGTTTATGGGACATGGAGTGGCAACAAAATAATTTCGTCAAAGGTAAGGCATGAATTATATTTTTATTTCTGTGTTTTGTGTCGTGCCTGCAGTGTTGAAATATGCTACTCTCTTTGTTTACTGTTGTGCTATCATCAGATAATAGCATCTTATGCTTTCGCCGAAAAGCCTTTTTGAAATCTGACACGTTGGCTGGATTCACAACGAGTGTAGCTTTAATTTGGTATCTTACATGTGTGATTTAATGAAAGTTTGATTTTTATATCATTTTATTTGAATATGGCGCTCTGTATTTTCCCTGGCTATTGGCCAGGTGGGACGATTGCGTACCACCTACCCCAGAGAGGTTAAGGTATATTATGTCAGTTCGGTTGTCATCTGGCACATTCTCATCAATGATAGAATGACATAAACTCTACTGTGGAAAGTCTACACAGAGGTATCGGATTCACATGGAATTGTTGTTCAATTCAAATGTTTGAATATGAAATTATTTGTGAAGAGATGAAATGTAATTTTAGCTTCTAAATGAGAGATTTGGGTTCTCATAAGTTTAGGGCTCTGCTCAACCAGTGGCCCGCCCCTGTGAAGAGACATGGGTTATAAACTTTTCAGACACACCCTTCTCCCTCCACTATATAAGCCATTGACGAAAATGTAACTTCCTGTTCCGAGGATGTGAGGACGACGGTCCGGTGTCAGAATGGTTCAGATAATAACTACAGAACGAAGCCAACATCAGCGTGAGCTTTGGTTGTGAATGGTATGAACTTTGAACTCTTAATCACTATAGAAGTGATACCTCCTAGACGTTGAGTTAGCAACAGCAGCTGCAAACGTAAATTAGGATAGGACAGACAGAGTATCCCATCTACCACACAACAACGTTACTACAACGTACCCAATTGACCAGCAGAGACGTTCTTCAAAGGACAAAGGACTCGGTTGGGCAACATGGCCTTCCATCTACCACCAACCTACCGAAGCGCAGCTCAGAGTAAATATTTATTGCATTTTCCTTTTCCAAATGGGCGGTAATTTAGAATGAATAAGATATTGTATTTACGATAGCACAGCTTCGCCCTTTGTTCCTCAGTCTTCCCACTCTTTCACTCAAACCCAGCCCCTTTAATTTTGTGTAACAAGCTGTCATATCTGTTCCGCCCGCTAGGGACGTTTTCCTTTATGACGTAATTTGTAATCAAGTTATGATTAATTATGTGTATGTGTAATTCTGTGTGATTAGTTAGGTATTTAGTAAATAAATAATTAAACCCAATTTTGTATTGCTGATTCAACTTGTTAGCCAGGGTTCATGAAGATAACCAAGAATTTACAACTTTCAGATGAGACTGAAATAAGGTGACGATTAATATTGACTGCTATTGATGTAAAATATTACTAGGTCTTTAGAGTTTATTCGGAAGATAACAGCTCTATAAATATTATTTCGTGGTGCCCCGACTTTCTAGTTAATTACATTTACATGATTAGCTCAATCAGGTAATAGTTATTACGGAGAAAGGATTTTATAGAATAGCATGTCATATCACTTAATCCGGCATAGCCAAAGACACTACAACGCCTAGGAAATAATATTTGGGCATGCCTGGTCCATCCCTGGCAATCTTCTGCAGATATGTTCAGGCATCCAGTATTCATTGCGTCCAGAAGGGACATTTGATCATGTGGATGGTGGTCATAAACCTTCCACCTTCATGAGGAAAATAATTCCTCTATGGGGTTGAGGAATGGAGAGTAAGATGATGATCATGATCATGATTTATTACATAGATCAATTATAGTGGCCCTAATCTCATCTGAGACTACAGCTCTTGATCTTTCTCTCAGTCTTCTTCCACCACGCATACGTACACCTCTCCCTTTCACAGCCACTCTTCTTCCTCTGTCAGCCACTTCTCTATCTCTGGCTGGGTCCATGTTTACATTACAGTACAGCATTATTCCTAAGATGTCCCCTTTTGTATAGATGGTAATGAAATTGAAAGACGAACACCTGGGTAGGTGTTCATCTACAATGGGAATCAGCTGTGGTTGGTCTAACTGTTTTGATAGTATTTCATTTTTTAGATTTGGAATATATTTCAATACTGTATTACTTAAGAAATGTAGCAAAATGCTGTCTTATTAAATTGTGTGTTATGTTAGGTTTTGAACTTAAGTTTAACAGTTTTGAAAAGAGTATGTAAACATGTGCAAATTGGCCTGTAGGTACTTAGAGTTTTGGTGGTGGTTGTGTCTGAGTGAGAAAATAATTAAGGAAATTTGAAATATGTAATCATTGAATGCATTTTGTGCCAAAGCAATGAAAAATGATCCACAGTTTAGCCCACTGCTGTTGTGTTCACTGCGTGAAGAGTTTTGAAAAAGTGACCTAAGTATTGAGAAATGGTCCTAGTGATTTAAAAATCTATAACATAACTTTACTTTTACTCAAGTATGACAATGTAAATTGGGTACTTTTTCCACCACTACACACACAGACACACACAGACACAAACGCATGCGCACACACACACGCACACACACACACACACACACACACACACACACACACACACACACACACACACACACACACACACACACACACACACACACACACCTCTGACACAGTAGGACTAGTGTATAGTTCAGTATAGGATCCCTGTGGTGTAAGTACACATCTACATACAGCTGGCCAGTGATTAGATCATTACACAGTGGTGATCAGGAGAGCAGAACTGAGCCAGAACGCAGGAGTCCAGACCCCATTCCCCTCATCACACTGTAGACATTATACAGAACAGAATGGAAACGGGACATTAAACCACACTGGGTGGCCACATCAAATATATATATATCTATATATATATATACGTTCATATTCTACCAAAAAACACACTACAACTTCCTGTTCATAGACTTCCATATCCTCTCTTATTCTGTCTGTTTCTGTCATAGCGTCATTCTGATTTGACTTGCTAAGATCAGGGTGAATTCCATTTGAACTCAATAAAGAAGTCAATAAAGAAGACGGGTTTAAATTACATTCTTAGATTGAACATTTTATTTTATTTGGGGCTATTTCAGTTCATGAATTGGAATGGAATGGACCACCCCACAACCCTGATACATACAGTAAAGTAGTTAGTAGTCATTCAATAGACCTTTGATTATGTGGAAATGTGATTAAAAAGATGACGGAGAGCAGATTTTTATCACCGAGTATGTGTGCATGCATGTGTGCATGTGTGTGTTTGCGAATGTGTAAATATGTGGGTCTTCTGGGGGTTTGATGTGATAAGCCAGCCTGCTACAGGCTACATGTGTCCTTCACTCTGCAGGAATCCATCAATGGTTCTGGGCCTCTTCAGCCAAACACCCAGTCATCTCTTTCTGTAGGCACAGTTATACTATTTGAATTGGAGCGTCTCTCACAGCAACCACGTAACAAAGGTTGGATTAAAAACATTGCAACACTACAGTGTGAGCAATGACTTACATAGTGTAATGTGCACTCACACACAATGAGTGTACAGTTAACTGGCTGGTGGAGTAGTGTATAGTATTTACGTTAAAGTCCATTATCCACATATATTAAGAAAAGACATACAGTATAGCTGACAAAACAACATGTTAGTACAGAACAATGTACATAGAAAACACACTTAAATACACACAAAAGTACCCTTGGCCTTCCAAATACGCACGCACACACACACACACACCAGGGGGGTGAGGGAGGTGTCATGTCACTTCAGGGCGGCTGGTGTTAGTAAGGATCAGACTGGTGGCTCCATAATGGGACCAACATACTAATGAAGAGTGGAGGAGAGAGAGAGAGACAAGTCTGATTGGATTTGACTCATTATCCGAACAGTGTAATTAAAGCCTGGGGTGCAGAGGGGACACCATAGGTCTCAGATAATAACACAGACATAGTGACTCAGACGCTGACACTGCAAAAACACAGACACACAAGGCCTTTGACAGATGGAAGGGTGGGCAGACAGACAGACAGAGACAGTCAAGGAGAGATTTAATCAAACTTAGAGATCTAAACAAACTGGAAAATATAAAACTTTCTGACTTTATCTACATTTTTACATTTACATTTCAGTAATTTAGCAGATGCTCTTATCCAGAGCGACTTACAGTAGTGAGTGAGTGAGTGCATACTCACCTTAGTGAGTGCATACATGTTGGTACTTTTTTAAGTGTTTCACATTTTGGTACTACACATTTTGGTACTACACATTTTGGTACTACACATTTTGGTACTACACATTTTGGTACTACACATTTTGGTACTACACATTTTGGTACTACACATTTTGGTACTACACATGAGACTCTTTCAAAGTCAAATAGTTGGGAATCCAATTGAAGCAGCTTCATTTTGACCTTGGGTGTGATGCCACTGACAGACATTCTGTCTATGTTCATTTTTTGGGACTGATTCAGGGTGAACCTCTGGCCTTCCAGGCAGACACTGGACAGACGCTGTGATGGTGTGTGTGTGTGTCTCAGTGTCTGCCATTGAGCCTCTTTAGGAGATTATAGAATCCCAGGCCCCAGGGCAGACTGTCTGGCTGGCTGGGCCTCCATGTGATAAGCCTCTCTCAGCCCATCTGTCTGTCTGTCTGTCTGTCTGTCTGTCTGTCTGTCTGTCTGTCTGTCTGTCTGTCTGTCTGTCTGTCTGTCTGTCTGTCAGTCAGTCAGTCAGTCAGTCAGTCAGTCAGTCAGTCCGTCAGTCCGTCAGTCCGTCAGTCCGTCCGTCCGTCCGGGCCTCAATGTGATCAGCCTCCCTCAGCCCGTCTAGCTGTTCCAGCGGTCATCATCTCCTAATCACCCTGCTGCTCATTAGTATTAGCACTGTAGCCTAGCGTATTAGCTAGTATAATATGGTAGAGTAGCTAGGGCCTAGTTAGCATTAGCACCGTAGCTTAGAGCTAATCTAGTTAGCATAATATTGCAGCCTAGACTAGAGTGTTAGTTAGCATTATCACTGTAGCCTAGAGCTAATCTAGTTAGCATAATACTGCAGCCTAGACTAGAGCCTTAGTTAGCATTGACACTGTAGTCTAGCCTTTCAGTTTTTCTAGATTAGCCTCAGCCTAAAGTCTCTCATGACTTCTAGGTCAGATCCTCCTGGTGAGATTGTGTGTTACAGTCATTGATTAGAGGAGACAACTCTTAACATGGAGAGTGGGTGATCTTCCTTTCTTTAAATACATAATCTTTGTTAGCACATTAGCATAATGCCTAAGCAGAACCAGTTAGCGCAACGGGCCTGACAAGCGTGGCCCGTCACCACAGAAGAGCTCAGGCACAACGGCCACAGCTGTCACATCCAGCCAGCGCTCAACCAGAGGAGTCGGAAGCTGGGAGGACCGCAGGGCGACATGTAAACCTCGCTCCAGAGCCAGGCCGAGACGAGACAGGACAAGATAGGACGAGATGAGACAGGACAAGATAGGACGAGAAGAGACAGGATGAGACGAGACAGGATGAGATGAGACCAGACTGAATGGGGAGTCACCAGTCATGCCATGGGGTCAAAACACAAAGCAGCACAAAATGACACACATCCACTCTGAGCAAGCCTAGTCAACCAGAGAGAGAGAGAGAGAAAGAGAAACCATCACGAAGAATGTAACAACAATGGACTTTTATATGCTGTAAAGACACAAGGTCAGAGAAACAAAGTAGAGGAGAAGAAAGAAAGACAAACATACTCTCCCTCAACTGGGAACAGTCATATTCCTGCGCCTCTCCCCTCATCACAGCCTTTCTTTCGATGACTGCAGCGCCCCAACCCTCCAACTGAACCCAATTACAGCACACACCAGAACATTACATCACCCAAAGAGATGAAAAGACACACGCAGACACGCACACCGACACACACATATTCACACATGCAAACATGCACACACACGTATAGACATGCACGCCTACACTAACGCACACATGGTCACACACACATATACACAATCACACTACTGCGCTGAACACACTCTCCCTAACCCTGAACCACACATCCTCCACCCCTAGCAGCCCTCTCACGGCATACACACACTCTCCAGCTAGGGACCTGACTCCAGATCACATCCAGCTCCACTCTCCAGCTAGGGACCTGACTCCAGATCACATCCAGCTCCACTCTCCAGCTAGGGACCTGACTCCAGCTCACATCCAGCTCCACTCTCCAGCTAGGGACCTGACTCCAGCTCACATCCAGCTCCACTCTCCAGCTAGGGACCTGACTCCAGCTCACATCCAGCTCCACTCTCCAGCTAGGGACCTGACTCCAGATCACATCCAGCTCCACTCTCTAGCTAAGGACCTGACTCCAGATCACATCCAGCTCCACTCTCCAGCTAGGGACCTGACTCCAGCTCACATCCAGCTAGGGACCTGACTTCAGCTCACATCCAGCTCCACTCTCCAGCTAGGGACCTCACTCCAGCTCACATCCAGCTCCACTCTCCAGCTAGGGACCTGACTCCAGATCACATCCAGCCACTCTCCAGCTAGGGACCTGACTCCAGATCACATCCAGCTCCACTCTCCAGCTAGGGACCTGACTCCAGCTCACATCCAGCTCCACTCTCCAGCTAGGGACCTGACTCCAGCTCACATCCAGCTCCACTCTCCAGCTAGGGACCTGACTCCAGCTCACATCCAGCTCCACTCTCCAGCTAGGGACCTGACTCCAGATCACATCCAGCTCCACTCTCCAGCTAGGGACCTGACTCCAGCTCACATCCAGCTCCACTCTCCAGCTAGGGACCTGACTCCAGCTCACATCCAGCTAGGGACCTGACTCCAGATCACATCCAGCTCCACTCTCCAGCTAGGGACCTGACTCCAGATCACATCCAGCTCCACTCTCTAGCTAGGGACCTGACTCCAGATCACATCCAGCTCCACTCTCTAGCTAGGGACCTGACTCCAGATCACATCCAGCTCCACTCTCCAGCTAGGGACCTGACTCCAGCTCACATCCAGCTCCACTCTCCAGCTAGGGACCTGACTCCAGATCACATCCAGCCACTCTCCAGCTAGGGACCTGACTCCAGATCACATCCAGCCACTCTCCAGCTAGGGACCTGACTCCAGATCACATCCAGCCACTCTCCAGCTAGGGACCTGACTCCAGCTCACATCCAGCTCCACTCTCCAGCTAGGGACCTCACTCCAGCTCACATCCAGCTCCACTCTCCAGCTAGGGACCTGACTCCAGATCACATCCAGCCACTCTCCAGCTAGGGACCTGACTCCAGATCACATCCAGCTCCACTCTCCAGCTAAGGACCTGACTCCAGCTCACATCCAGCTCCACTCTCCAGCTAGGGACCTGACTCCAGCTCACATCCAGCTCCACTCTCCAGCTAGGGACCTGACTCCAGCTCACATCCAGCTCCACTCTCCAGCTAGGGACCTGACTCCAGATCACATCCAGCTCCACTCTCCAGCTAGGGACCTGACTCCAGCTCACATCCAGCTCCACTCTCCAGCTAGGGACCTGACTCCAGCTCACATCCAGCTAGGGACCTGACTCCAGATCACATCCAGCTCCACTCTCCAGCTAGGGACCTGACTCCAGATCACATCCAGCTCCACTCTCTAGCTAGGGACCTGACTCCAGATCACATCCAGCTCCACTCTCTAGCTAGGGACCTGACTCCAGATCACATCCAGCTCCACTCTCCAGCTAGGGACCTGACTCCAGCTCACATCCAGCTCCACTCTCCAGCTAGGGACCTGACTCCAGATCACATCCAGCCACTCTCCAGCTAGGGACCTGACTCCAGATCACATCCAGCCACTCTCCAGCTAGGGACCTGACTCCAGATCACATCCAGCCACTCTCCAGCTAGGGACCTGACTCCAGCTCACATCCAGCCACTCTCCAGCTAGGGACCTGACTCCAGATCACATCCAGCTCCACTCTCCAGCTAGGGACCTGACTCCAGATCACATCCAGCTCCACTCTCTAGCTAGGGACCTGACTCCAGATCACATCCAGCTCCACTCTCCAGCTAGGGACCTGACTCCAGCTCACATCCAGCTCCACTCTCCAGCTAGGGACTTGACTCCAGATCACATCCAGCTCCACTCTCCAGCTAGGGACCTGACTCCAGCTCACATCCAGCATCTCTCTCCAGCTAGGGACCTGACTCCAGATCACATCCAGCTCCACTCTCCAGCTAGGGACCTGACTCCAGATCACATCCAGCTCCACTCTCCAGCTAGGGACCTGACTACAGATCACATCCAGCCACTCTCCAGCTAGGGACCTGACTCCAGATCACATCCAGCTCCACTCTCTAGCTAGGGACCTGACTCCAGATCACATCCAGCTCCACTCTCCAGCTAGGGACCTGACTCCAGATCACATCCAGCCACTCTCCAGCTAGGGACCTGACTCCAGATCACATCCAGCCACTCTCCAGCTAGGGACCTGACTCCAGATCACATCCAGCCACTCTCCAGCTAGGGACCTGACTCCAGCTCACATCCAGCCACTCTCCAGCTAGGGACCTGACTCCAGCTCCACTCTCCAGCTAGGGACCTGACTCCAGATCACATCCAGCTCCACTCTCTAGCTAGGGACCCGACTCCAGCTCACATCCAGCTAGGGACCTGACTCCAGCTCACATCCAGCTCCAATCTCCAGCTAGGGACCTGACTCCAGATCACATCCAGCTCCACTCTCCAGCTAGGGACCTGACTCCAGCTCACATCCAGCTCCACTCTCCAGCTAGGGACCTGACTCCAGCTCACATCCAGCTCCACTCTCCAGCTAGGGACTTGACTCCAGATCACATCCAGCTCCACTCTCCAGCTAGGGACCTGACTCCAGCTCACATCCAGCTCCACTCTCCAGCTAGGGACTTGACTCCAGATCACATCCAGCTCCACTCTCCAGCTAGGGACCTGACTCCAGCTCACATCCAGCATCTCTCTCCAGCTAGGGACCTGACTCCAGATCACATCCAGCTCCACTCTCCAGCTAGGGACCTGACTCCAGATCACATCCAGCTCCACTCTCCAGCTAGGGACCTGACTACAGATCACATCCAGCCACTCTCCAGCTAGGGACCTGACTCCAGATCACATCCAGCTCCACTCTCCAGCTAGGGACCTGACTCCAGCTCACATCCAGCTCCACTCTCCAGCTAGGGACCTGACTCCAGCTCACATCCAGCTCCACTCTCCAGCTAGGGACCTGAAACCAGCTCACATCCAGCTCCACTCTCCAGCTAGGGACCTGACTCCAGCTCACATCCAGCCACTCTCCAGCTAGGGACCTGACTCCAGCTCACATCCAGCTCCACTCTCCAGCTAGGGACCTGACTCCAGCTCACATCCAGCTCCACTCTCCAGCTAGGGACTTGACTCCAGATCACATCCAGCTCCACTCTCCAGCTAGGGACCTGACTCCAGCTCACATCCAGCTCCACTCTCCAGCTAGGGACTTGACTCCAGATCACATCCAGCTCCACTCTCCAGCTAGGGACCTGACTCCAGCTCACATCCAGCTCCACTCTCCAGCTAGGGACCTGACTCCAGATCACATCCAGTCACTCTCCAGCTAGGGACCTGACTCCAGCTCACATCCAGCTCCACTCTCCAGCTAGGGACCTGACTCCAGATCACATCCAGTCACTCTCCAGCTCGGGACTTGACTCCAGATCACATCCAGCCACTCTCCAGCTAGGGACCTGACTCCAGCTCACATCCAGCCACTCTCCAGCTAGGGACTTGACTCCAGCTCACATCCAGCTCCACTCTCCAGCTAGGGACCTGACTCCAGCTCACATCCAGCTCCACTCTCCAGCTAGGGACCTGACTCCAGATCACATCCAGCCACTCTCCAGCTAGGGACCTGACTCCAGCTCACATCCAGCTCCACTCTCCAGCTAGGGACCTGACTCCAGATCACATCCAGTCACTCTCCAGCTCGGGACCTGACTCCAGATCACATCCAGCTCCACTCTCCAGCTAGGGACCTGACTCCAGATCACATCCAGCATCTCTCTCTAGCTAGGGACCTGACTCCAGATCACATCCAGCTCCACTCTCCAGCTAGGGACCTGACTCCAGCTCATATCCAGCTAGGGACCTGACTCCAGCTCACATCCAGCTCCAATCTCCAGATAGGGACCTGACTCCAGATCACATCCAGCTCCACTCTCCAGCTAGGGACCTGACTCCAGCTCACATCCAGCTCCACTCTCCAGCTAGGGACCTGACTCCAGCTCACATCCAGCTACACTCTCCAGCTAGGGACTTGACTCCAGATCATATCCAGCTCCACTCTCCAGCTAGGGACCTGACTCCAGCTCACATCCAGCTCCACTCTCTAGCTAGGGACCTGACTCCAGATCACATCCAGCTCCACTCTCTAGCTAGGGACCTGACTCCAGATCACATCCAGCTCCACTCTCCAGCTAGGGACCTGACTCCAGATCACATCCAGCCACTCTCCAGCTAGGGACCTGACTCCAGATCACATCCAGCCACTCTCCAGCTAGGGACCTGACTCCAGATCACATCCAGCCACTCTCCAGCTAGGGACCTGACTCCAGCTCACATCCAGCCACTCTCCAGCTAGGGACCTGACTCCAGCTCACATCCAGCTCCACTCTCCAGCTAGGGACCTGACTCCAGCTCATATCCAGCTAGGGACCTGACTCCAGCTCACATCCAGCTCCAATCTCCAGATAGGGACCTGACTCCAGATCACATCCAGCTCCACTCTCCAGCTAGGGACCTGATTCCAGCTCACATCCAGCTCCACTCTCCAGCTAGGGACCTGACTCCAGCTCACATCCAGCTACACTCTCCAGCTAGGGACTTGACTCCAGATCATATCCAGCTCCACTCTCCAGCTAGGGACCTGACTCCAGCTCACATCCAGCTCCACTCTCTAGCTAGGGACCTGACTCCAGATCACATCCAGCTCCACTCTCTAGCTAGGGACCTGACTCCAGATCACATCCAGCTCCACTCTCCAGCTAGGGACCTGACTCCAGATCACATCCAGCCACTCTCCAGCTAGGGACCTGACTCCAGATCACATCCAGCCACTCTCCAGCTAGGGACCTGACTCCAGATCACATCCAGCCACTCTCCAGCTAGGGACCTGACTCCAGCTCACATCCAGCCACTCTCCAGCTAGGGACCTGACTCCAGCTCACATCCAGCTCCACTCTCCAGCTAGGGACCTGACTCCAGCTCATATCCAGCTAGGGACCTGACTCCAGCTCACATCCAGCTCCAATCTCCAGATAGGGACCTGACTCCAGATCACATCCAGCTCCACTCTCCAGCTAGGGACCTGACTCCAGCTCACATCCAGCTCCACTCTCCAGCTAGGGACCTGACTCCAGCTCACATCCAGCTACACTCTCCAGCTAGGGACTTGACTCCAGATCATATCCAGCTCCACTCTCCAGCTAGGGACCTGACTCCAGCTCACATCCAGCTCCACTCTCTAGCTAGGGACCTGACTCCAGATCACATCCAGCTCCACTCTCTAGCTAGGGACCTGACTCCAGATCACATCCAGCTCCACTCTCCAGCTAGGGACCTGACTCCAGATCACATCCAGCCACTCTCCAGCTAGGGACCTGACTCCAGATCACATCCAGCCACTCTCCAGCTAGGGACCTGACTCCAGATCACATCCAGCCACTCTCCAGCTAGGGACCTGACTCCAGCTCACATCCAGCCACTCTCCAGCTAGGGACCTGACTCCAGCTCACATCCAGCTCCACTCTCCAGCTAGGGACCTGACTCCAGATCACATCCAGCTCCACTCTCTAGCTAGGGACCCGACTCCAGCTCACATCCAGCTAGGGACCTGACTCCAGCTCACATCCAGCTCCAATCTCCAGCTAGGGACCTGACTCCAGATCACATCCAGCTCCACTCTCCAGCTAGGGACCTGACTCCAGCTCACATCCAGCTCCACTCTCCAGCTAGGGACCTGACTCCAGCTCACATCCAGCTCCACTCTCCAGCTAGGGACTTGACTCCAGATCACATCCAGCTCCACTCTCCAGCTAGGGACCTGACTCCAGATCACATCCAGCTCCACTCTCCAGCTAGGGACTTGACTCCAGATCACATCCAGCTCCACTCTCCAGCTAGGGACCTGACTCCAGCTCACATCCAGCATCTCTCTCCAGCTAGGGACCTGACTCCAGATCACATCCAGCTCCACTCTCCAGCTAGGGACCTGACTCCAGATCACATCCAGCTCCACTCTCCAGCTAGGGACCTGACTACAGATCACATCCAGCCACTCTCCAGCTAGGGACCTGACTCCAGATCACATCCAGCTCCACTCTCCAGCTAGGGACCTGACTACAGATCACATCCAGCCACTCTCCAGCTAGGGACCTGACTCCAGATCACATCCAGCTCCACTCTCCAGCTAGGGACCTGACTCCAGCTCACATCCAGCTCCACTCTCCAGCTAGGGACCTGACTCCTGCTCACATCCAGCCACTCTCCAGCTAGGGACCTGACTCCAGCTCACATCCAGCCACTCTCCAGCTAGGGACTTGACTCCAGCTCACATCCAGCTCCACTCTCCAGCTAGGGACCTGACTCCAGCTCACATCCAGCTCCACTCTCCAGCTAGGGACCTGACTCCAGATCACATCCAGTCACTCTCCAGCTAGGGACCTGACTCCAGCTCACATCCAGCTCCACTCTCCAGCTAGGGACCTGACTCCAGATCACATCCAGTCACTCTCCAGCTCGGGACTTGACTCCAGATCACATCCAGCTCCACTCTCCAGCTAGGGACCTGACTCCAGATCACATCCAGCATCTCTCTCCAGCTAGGGACTTGACTCCAGATCACATCCAGCTCCACTCTCCAGCTAGGGACCTGACTCCAGATCACATCCAGCATCTCTCTCCAGCTAGGGATTTGACTCCAGATCACATCCAGCTCCACTCTCCAGCTAGGGACCTGACTCCAGCTCACTTCCAGCTCACTCTTATACTAGCGGGGTCTGGTCACACACACACACACACACACACACACACACACACACACACACACACACACACACACACACACACACACACACACACACACACACACACACACACACACACACACTGGGACTCTCTTAAAGAGAGAAGTAGAGGCAAGACAGAACGTGCTCAAACTGTCAATTCCACGTCACAGCCAGCCCTTGCACCACAGCCTAATTATGCAGTAAAACAGCCACAGCAGGCGAAACAGCACCGGCCGGACCCAAAATAAAATGCAGACAGCCCAACAGAAACAGAACAGAGCAGGAAACTATCCTTATCTTCCCCAGGGATGGGAGCTGTGCTACAGGCATAACACAACACTATACAGTAGACACTGACTCAGACAGACCCAGATTCAGATAAATATAGCAGAGCTGGAGAACCCAAGGTAGAGCAGGGAAGGAAGGACTGAGGCACTGAGGAGAGACATTTTACATTTACATTTTAGTAATTTACCAGAAGCTCTTATACAGAGCGACTTACTGTAGTGAGTGCATACATTTTAATAGTTTTTTCGTACTGGTCCCCCGTGGAATAGAGAGAAAAGAGGAGAAAAAGAGAGACTGTCTAAAGGGCTATAGACAGAGAAAGAGGGGGTGGGGAGAGACAGAGAGAGTGGAAGAGAGAGAAAGAGAGAGAGAGATGGAGGGGGAGAGAGTGGTGGAAAAGAGACAGAGAGAGACAGATAGAAGGAGAGAGAGATAGACAGAGAGAGAGGGAGAGAGAAAAAGAGAGATATTCAGAGAGAAAGACAGAGAAAGACAGAGAGAGAGAGAGAGAGAGAGAGAGAGAGAGAGAGAGAGAGAGAGAGAGAGAGAGAGAGAGAGAGAAAAAAAGAGAGATATTCAGAGAGAGAGAGAGAGAGAGAGAGAGAGAGAGAGAGAGAGAGAGAGAGAGAGAGAGAGAGAGAGAGAGAGAGAGAGAGAGAAAAATAGAGATATTCAGAGAGAAAGACAGAGAGAGAGAGAGAGAGAGAGAGAGAGAGAGAGAGAGAGAGAGAGAGAGAGAGAGTAAGATGTCAGTAAGATGAGTGTCATCCAGAGAAGCGAGTGTCATCCAGAGGCCTCTTAGGAGGGATGAGTGTCAAGCCCTGCCACTGCATTAGACACTTCATTAACCTTGTTGTACGCTGATCCACAGTCCTGACTGTGGGTGTGCTTGTGTATGTGTGTGTGTGTTGGTCCATTTGCGTGCTTACAGTATTGGAAGCGATGAAAACCAAGATTAATCATTCTCCTCTTTGTGTCTTACTAGATGTTGTTTAGTATATTATATATATACTGTACATCTCCTTCTGTCCTACCTCTTTCCTCTTCCATAGTATCCCTCCATCCCCAGCCCAATGTGATCCATCTCACTAAATGTGTCATCCCCTTCCTCTACACGTGACCCTTCCCCAGTCCCTCTCGCTTTCTTTTCTCCTTCAAGTTCTGACCCTTCACCCTCAGTTTTTCCCTACCCTCAGTCTCCCCAGTCTACCTTCAGTCTCCCCTACCCTCAGTCTCCCCTATCCTCAGTCTTCCCTACCCTCAGTCTTCCCTATCCTCAGTCTCCCCTACCCTCAGTCTCCTCTATCCTCAGTCTCCCCTATCCTCAGTCTCCCCTAACCTTCAGTATCCCCTATCATCAGTCTCCCCTACCCTCAGTCTTCCCTATCCTCAGTCGCCCCTATCCTCAGTCTCCCCTATCCTCAGTCTCCCCTAGCCTCAGTCTCCCCTATCCTCAGTCTCTCCTATCCTCAGTCTCCCCTACCCTCAGTTGTCCCTATCCTCAGTCTCCCCTATCCTCAGTCTCCTCTATCCTCAGTCTCCCCTACCCTCAGACTCCGCTACCCTCAGTCTCCCCTACCCTCAGTCTTCCCTACCCACACCAGTCTCCCCTACGCTCAGTCTCCCCTACCCTCAGTCTTCCCTACCCACACCAGTCTCCCCTACCCTCAGTCTCCCCTATGCTCAGTCTCCCCTACTCTCAGTCTCCCTTACCCTCAGTCTTCCCTACCCACACCAGTCTCCCCTACCCTCAGTCTCCCCTATCCTCAGTCTCCCCTACCCTCAGTCTCCCCTACCATCAGTCTCCCCTACCCTCAGTCTTCCCAATCCTCAGTGTCCCTACCCTCAGTCTCCCCTACCCCTCAGTCTCCCATACTCTCAGTCTCTCCTACCCTCAGTCTCCCCTACCCCTCAGTCTCCCATACTCTCAGTCTCTCCTACCCTCAGTCTCTCCTACACTCAGTCTCCCCTACCCCTCAGTCTCCCATACTCTCAGTCTCTCCTACCCTCAGTCTCCCCTACCCCTCAGTCTCCCATACTCTCAGTCTCTCCTACCCTCAGTCTCCCCTACCCCTCAGTCTCCCATACTCTCAGTCTCTCCTACCCTCAGTCTCCCTACCCCTCAGTCTCCCATACTCTCAGTCTCTCCTACCCTCAGTCTTCCCCTACACGCAGTGTCCCCTACCCTCAGTCTCCCCTATCCTCGAGTCTGCCCTACCCTTAGTCTCCCCTACCTTTAGTCTCCACTATCCTCAGTCTCTCCTATCCTCAGTCCCCCCTACCCTCAGTCTCCCCTACCCTCAGTCTCCCCTATCCTCAGTCTTCCCTACCATCAGTCTTCCCTATCCTCAGTCTCCTCTACCCCCAGTCTCCTCTATCCTCAGTCTCCCCTATCCTCAGTCTCCCCTACCATCAGTCTCCCCTACCATCAGTCTCCCCTACCATCAGTCTCCCCTACCCTCAGTCTCCCCTATCCTCAGTCTCCCCTATCCTCAGTCTCCCCTAGCCTCAGTCTCCCCTACCCTCAGTTGTCCCTATCCTCAGTCTCCCCTATCCTCAGTCTCCTCTATCCTCAGTCTCCCCTACCCTCAGACTCCGCTACCCTCAGTCTCCCCTACCCTCAGTCCTCCCTACCCACACCAGTCTCCCCTACCCTCAGTCTCCCCTATGGTCAGTCTCCCCTACCCTCAGTCTCCCCTACCCTCAGTCTTCCCTACCCACACCAGTCTCCCCTACCCTCAGTCTCCCCTATGCTCAGTGTCCCCTACCCTCAGTCTCCCCTATCCTCAATCTTCCCTACCCACACCAGTCTCCCCTATCCTCAGTCTCCCCTACCCTCAGTCTTCCCAATCCTCAGTCTCCCTACCCTCAGTCTCCCCTACCCCTCAGTCTCCCATACTCTCAGTCTCTCCTACCCTCAGTCTCCCCTACCCCTCAGTCTCCCATACTCTCAGTCTCTCCTACCCTCAGTCTCCCCTACCCCTCAGTCTCCCATACTCTCAGTCTCTCCTACACGCAGTGTCCCCTACCCTCAGTCTCCCCTATCCTCGAGTCTGCCCTACCCTTAGTCTCCCCTACCTTTAGTCTCCACTATCCTCAGTCTCTCCTATCCTCAGTCCCCCCTACTCTCAGTCTCCCTCAAACATGCAAACAGAGGGCACCAACACACATGCACACACACACACGCAAACACACAAGCACACATAAAAACACACACACACACGCAAGCACACACACACATGTGCAAACTCTAACCCTATTTTCCCTAACCCTAACCCTTTACCTAAGCCTAAACCTAACCCTAACCCTTAACCTTTCACGAGCCTCTACCCCGGGTCCGGGATCACCCCCCACCCCCCCCCACACACTGATTAGCATAGCTAGCATAGCTTCACAAGTAGATAGTAGCATCTAAATATCATTAAATCACAAGTCCAAGACACCAGATGAAAGATACAGATCTTGTGAATAAAGCCACCATTTCAGATTTTTAAAATGTTTTACAGGGAAGACACAATATGTAAATCTATTAGCTAAACACGTTAGCAAAATACACAATTTCTTTGTCCACCATTTTTTCTCTCCACCAGTAGCTATCACCAATTCGGCTAAACTAAGATATTGATAGCCAATAACCAATAAAAAACCTCATCAGATGACAGTCTGATAACATATTTATGGTATAGGATAGGTTTTGTTAGAAAAAAGTGCATATTTCAGGTAGAAATCACAGTTTACAATTGCACCGACCATCACAACTCGACTAGAATTACTATAGAGAGCAACGTGTATGACCAATTTACTCATCATAAAACATTTCATAAGAATAGACAAAGCATAGCAATGGAAAGACCCAGATCTTGTGATTTCAGACAATATTTCAGATTTTCTAAGCGTTTTACAGCGAAAACACAATAAATCGATAAGTTAGCATACCACATGTGCAAACGTTACCAGAGCATCGATTCAAGCCAAAGAGAGCTATAACGTAATCATCGCCAAAATATATTAATTTTTTCACTAACCTTCTCAGAATTCTTCCGATGACACTCCTGTAACATCATTTTACAACATACACATAGAGTTTGTTCGAAAATGTGCATATTTAGCCATACAAAACCGTGGTTATACAATGAAAATACTAGCAAATCAAGCCTCAAAATGTCGGACGTCATCTTTCAGAGTGATCTAGTTTAATCGAAAGCTAATCATATACTTGACTAAAAAATACAGGGTTGACAGGAATCGAAAGACAAATTAGTTCTTAATGCAACCGCTGATTTACATTTCTAAAATTATCCTTACTGTGCAATACAGGGTTCGCCAAGTGAAGCGATAACAAACAAAATGGCGGATTATGCGTTTAAAATATTTCGACAGAACAACGATTTATCATATTAAATATTTCTTACTATGAGGTGATTTTCCATCAGATTCTTGGGCAATGTATCCTTTCTTGGGTCTAATCTTCTTTTGGTCGATAGATGTCCTCTGTCCTTCGAAATGTCCACTAACATCGACCGAGACCCCGAAACGTGACCAAAGCTTCAAAGTGCACGACAAAGAAATTCCTCAAAATCGCACTAAACGGATATAAATTGCTATAAAACGGTTCAAATTAACTACATTATGATGTTTTTAACAACTATAACGACTAAAAACATGACCGGAGAAATATCACTGGCTAAACAACCATTTGGAAAGAGGCAAGTCCGATGTCCATCTTGCGTAAGACGCGCGAAGGGAAAGGATGGTACTTCCACGTTTTCTTGTTTTATAGTGGCTCTGATTGTGCAATCGACTCCATTCAAAGCGTGATGACGTACTGACACCCAGAGGAAGACGTAGGCAGTGTCGGTTTCTCCATAGCATTTACAGGCACCTTAAAACCGACCCCAGATCAGGGGTCAAAATTTCTGAAATCTGACTCCCTGTCAGGAAAAGTGCTGTAGAAGTAGTTCTGTACCACTCAGAGACAAAATTCCAACGGCTATAGAAACTAGAAAGTGTTTTCTATCCAATAATAACAATAATATGCATATTGTACGATCAAGAATTGAGCACGAGGCAGTTTAATTTGGAGACCAAAAAATGCTAATGCGGAACAGCACCCCCTATAGTTGCAAGAATTAACCTAACTAATTCCTAACCCTAAAACTAACCCTAACCTTAACCCCAAAGCCTAAACCTTTAAGCCTAAAATAGCATTTTAACCTTTTTGGGCCAGGGGTGCCGCTAGCGGCACTCCTCCCACATTCCATTGAAAAGGCAGAGCGGCAAATTCAAAAAAACATTTTTTTAAAATATTTAACTTTTACACATTAACAAGTCCAATACAGCATATGAAAGGCAGACATCTTGTGAATCTAACCACCATGTTCGATTTTTAAAATGTTTTACAGGGAAGACAAAATATGTAAATCTATTAGCTAACCACGTCAGCAAAAGAGAGCACTTTTCTAACTGCATCAGTTTTTTACTCCGTCACTAGCTATCACTAATTCGACCAAATGAAGATATATATAGCCACTAACCAAGAAACAACTTCATAAGATCACAGTCTGATAACATATTTATTGTATAGCATTTTTTTTTTTTGAAAAATGTGTATATTTATGGTATAAATCATAAATTACATTTCAGCTACAATCAGAAAGCAGCCATAACATTTACAGACACCAACATCAAATACCGAATTACTCCTCATAAAACATTTCTGAGAAATACATACTGTGCAGCAATTGAAAAACAGGATTCTTGTGATTCCAGACAATATTTCCGATTTATTAAATGTTTTACATCGAAAACTAAATGTAGCGCTAAATTAGCATAGCCACGCCAGACAGACACACTTGGGCGCGCGCGACCAGTTGACATGCACGACAGATATATGAAATAACATTATAAATTTGGTCTTACTTTGGCTGATCTTTCATCAGAATGTTGATCAAGTTGTCCTTAGTCCAGAAGAGTCGTTCAATCCCTTCAGAATGGCAACTTTCCATCTTCATTTAGCAGGGGTACTCGTCGAGTGGCACGGAACTCTCCAACGTAAACAAAATAAACATTACGGAACACGGCAAAACTCCCGAAAAAATTCAAATAATCTGATTAAACTATATTGAAAAAACATACATTACGATGACATGGTCTCATTTATCAAATCAAATCCGAGCCGGAGATAGTTCACATCCGAAACGGCAGCAAAACAAAACATGATATCTCTCCCAAGTCGCAAGCTTCTGACTTCCTGAAATTGACGGTCACGTCAAAGAAATAGGTCTTATTTCACGTCAGAACAAGATAAACGCATGATTTCTCCTCTGACGTACTCTTGACACCCAGAGGAAGGCGTACGAGGTGTGTTTCGGGTCATAAGTGGCATGACCATGTATAGGCAGAGCGTTGAAGCGAGCATAAACATCTTGCATTTTACTTCCTGGTCGGGGAAAGTGCTGCCAAAGGACTTGTGTTCCACTCAGAGAAAAAATGTAAACGGTTTTAGAAACTTGAGACTCTTTTCTATCCAATACTATTAACAATATGCATATTGTAATAGCAGAAATTGATTAAAAGGCCGTTTGAAAATTTGCGCATATTTTCCAGTTTTTCCAATTCGCCCCCTATAGCCCAAACAGGTTAACAAATTCATGATATTAAAAAAATCCAGACTTTTCAAAATTGTTCTTGTTTTCCTTATTTTCCTACACACATGTATACGCACATGTACACGCACATGTAGACGCACACCCCCACACACACACACACATACGCACGCACGCACGCACGCACACACACACACGCACACACACACACACACACACAGTCACAGAGACAAACACACAACAAATATACCCAAACAAAATAATAAAACACTCCCTCTGTATCACAAATAGACACACATCCACTGTGACACAAAGATCACGACAGCCAGATCTAAATACACAGAGCACATTAGAGGGAGAGGTATCAGCAATCAAATCAAATCCAATTTTATTGGTCACATACACATGGTTAGCAGATATTATTGCGAGTGTAGCGAAATGCTTGTGCTTCTAGTTCCGACAGTGCAGCAATATCTAACATGTAATCTAACAATTCCACAACAACTACCTAATACACACAAATCTGAGTAAAGGAATGGAATAATAATATATACATATAAATATATGGATGAGCAATAACAGAGCGGCATAGTATATACATTTGAGATGAGTAATGCAAGATATGTTAACATTATTAAAGTGCCATTATTAAAGTGACTAGTGATCCATTTATTAAAATGGCCAATGATTTCAAGTCTGTATGTAGGCAGCAGCCTCTCTGTGTTAGTGATGGCTGTTTAGCAGTCTGATGGTCTTGAGATAAAAGCTGTTTTTCAGTCTCTCGGTCCCAGCTTTGATGCACCTGTACTGACCTCGCCTCCTGGATGGTAGCAGGGTGAACAGGCAGTGGCTCGGGTGGTTGTTGTCTTTGATGATCTTTTTGGCCTTCCTGTGACATCGGGTGCTGTAGGTGTCCTGGAGGGAAGGTAGTTTGCCCCCGGTGCAGACCGCACCACCCTCTGGAGAGCCCTGTGGTTATGGGCGGTGCAGTTGCCGTACCAGGCAGTGATGCAGCCCGACAGGATGCTCTCAATTGTGCATCTGTAAAAGATTGTGAGGGTTTTAGGTGACAAGCCAAATTTCTTCAGCCTCCTGAGGTTGAAGAGATGCTGTTGCGCCTTCTTCACCACACTGTCTGTGTGGATGGACCATTTCAGTTTGTCCGTGATGTGTACACCGAGGAACTTAAAACTTTCCACCTTCTGCACTGCTGTCCCGTCGATTTGGATAGGGGGGTGCTCCCTCTGCTGTCTCCTGAAGTCCACGATCATCTCCTTTGTTTTGTTGACGTTGAGTGTGAGGTTATTTTCCTGACACCACACTCCAAGTGCCCTCACATTCTCCCTATAGGCTGTCTCGTCGTTGTTGGTAATCAAGCCTACTACTGTTGTGTCGGCAAACTTGATGATTGAGTTGGAGGTGTGCATGGCCAAGCAGTTATGGGTGAACAGAGAGTACAGGAGGGGGCTGAGCACGCACCCTTGTTAGGCCCCAGTGTTGAGGATCAGCGAAGTGGAGATGTTGTTTCCTACCTTCACCACCTGGGGTCGGCCCGCCAGGAAGTCCAGGACCCAATTACACAGGGTGGGGTTGAGACCCAGGGCCTCAAGCTTAATGATGAGCTTGGAGGATACTATGGTGTTGAATGCTGAGCTGTAGTCAATGAACAGCATTCTTACATAGGTATTCCTCTTATCCAGGTGGGATAGAGCAGTGTGATGGTGATTGCATCGTCTGTGGACCTATTGGAGCGGTAAGCAAATTGAACTGGGTCTAGGGTAACAGGTTAGGTGGAGGTGATATAATCCTTGACTAGTCTCTCAAAGCACTTCATGATGACAGAAGTGAGTGCTACGGGCCAATAGTCATTTAGTTCAGTTAACTTTGCCTTCTTTTGTACACAAACAATGGTGGCCATCTTGAAGCATGTGGGGACAGCTGACTGGGAACGGGAGAGATTGAATATGTCCGTAAACACGCCAGCCAGCTGGTCTGCGCATGCTCTGAGGATGCGGCTAGGAATGCCGTCTGTGCCTTGCGAGGGTTAACACGTTTAAATGTCTTACTCACGTCGGCCATGGAGAAGGAGAGCCCACAGTCCTTGGTAGCGGGCCACGTCGGTGGCACTGTATTATCCTCAAAGTGGGCAAAGAAGGTGTTGAGTTTGTCTGGAAGCCAGATGTCGGTGTCCATGACGTGGCTGGTTTTCTTCTTGTAGTCCGTGATTGTCTGTAGACCCTGCCACATACGTCTTGTGTCTGAGCCATTGAAATGCGACTCCACATTGTCTCTATTGACATTTCGCTTGTTTAATTGCCTTGCGGAGGGAATAACTACACTGTTTGTATTCGGCCATATCTCCAGTCAACTTTCCATGGTTAAATGCGATGGTTTGCGCTTTCAGTTTTGCACGAATGCCGCCATCTATCCACGGTTTCTGGTTAGGGTAGGTTTTAATAGTCACAGTGGGTACAACATGCACTTCCTTATAAACTCACTCACAGAATCAGCATATAAATCAATATTATTCTCGGAGGCTACCAGGAATATATCCCAGTCCGTGTGATCAAAACAATCTTGAAGCGTGGATTCAGATTGGTCAGCCCAGCGTTGAATAGTCCTTGTCACGGGTACATCCTGTTTGAGTTTCTGCCAATAGGAAGGGAGGAGCAAAATGGAGTCGTGGTCAGATTTGCCGAAGGGAGGGCGGGAGAGGGCCTTGTATGCATCACGGAAGTTAGAGTAACAGCGATCCAGTGTATTGCCCGCACGAGTGCTACAATCAATATGCTGATAGAGTTTAGGTAGCCTTGTTCTCAAATTTGCTTTGTTAAAATACCCAGCTACAATAAATGCAGCCATATATATGGTTTCCAGTTTGCATAAAGTCCAGTGAAGTTCCTTGAGGGCCGTCAATGTTTTGGCTTGAGGGGGGATGTACACGGCTGACAATAACCAACGAGAATATGGACGGCATTTGATTGTGAGGAATTCTATGTCCGGTGAACAAAAGGATTTGAGTTCCTGTATGTTGTTACAATTACACCATGATTCGTTAATCATGAAACCGCCCTTCTTCTTCCCGGAGAGAAGTTTATTTCTGTCGGAACGATGCACAAAGAATCCCGGTGGCTGTACCGACTCCGACAGCAAATCCCGAGAGAGCCATGTTTCCGTGAAACCGAGTATGTTACAAACCTTGATGTCTCTCTGGAAAGCAACCCTTGCCCTAATTTCGTCTACCTTGTTATCTAGAGACTGGACATTAGCGAGTAATATACTCGGAAGCGGTGGGTGGTGTGCGCACCTCCGAAGTCTGACCAGAAGGCTGCTCCGTCTACCTCTTCTGCAGCGACGTTGTTTTGGGTCAGCCTCTGGAATCAGTTCAGATTCCCTGGGTGGTTCGGACAAAGGATCTACTCCGGGAAAGTCGTATACCTGGTCGTAGTGATGGTAAATTGATGTCGCTCTGATATCCAGTAGTTCTTCCCAGCTGTACACTACCGGTCAAAAGACTTAGAACACCTACTAATTCAAGTGTTTTCTTTATTTTTTACAATTTTCTACATTGTAGAATATTAGTGAAGACATCAAAACTATGAAATAACACATATGGAATCATGTAGTTACTAAAAAAGTGTTAAACAAATCGTAATATATTTTTAATTTGAGATTCTTCAAATAGCCACCCTTTGCCTTGATGACAGCTTTGCACACTCTTGGCATTCTCTCAACCAGCTTCATGAGGTAGTCACCTGGAATGCATTTAAATTAACAGGTGTGCCTTCTTAAAAGTTAATTTGTGGAATTTCTTTCCTTCTTAATGTGTTTGAGCCAATCAGTTGTGTTGTGACAAGGTAGTGGTGGTATACAGAAGATAGCCCTATTTGGTAAAAGACCAAGTCCATACTATGGCAAGAACAGCTCAAATAAGCAAAGAGAAATGACAGTCCATCATTACTTTAAGACATAAAGGTCAGTCAATACGGAAAATGTCAAGTGAAGTCGCAAAAACCATCAAGCACTATGATGAAACTGGCTCTCATGAGGACCGCCACAGGAATGGAAGACCCAGAGTTACCTCTGCTGCAGAGGATAAGTTCATTAGAGTTACCAACCTCAGAAATTGCAGCCCAAATAAATGCTTCACAGAGTTCAAGTAACAGACACATCTCAACATCAACTGTTCACAGGAGACTGTGTGAATCAAGCCTTCATGGTCGAATTGCTGCAAAGAAACCACAACTAAAGTACACCAATAATAAGAAGAGACTTGCTTGGGGCGAGAAACACGAGCAATGGACATTAGACTGGTGGAAATTTGTCCTTTGGTCTGGAGTCCAAATTTGAGATTTTTGGTTCCAACCGCCATGTCTTTTTTGAGACGAGGTGTGGGTGAACGGATGATCTCCGCATGTGTATTTCCCACCGTAAAGCATGGAGGAGGAGGTGTTATGGTGTAGGTGACACTGTATGCTTTGCTGGTGACGCTGTCTGTGATTTACTTAGAATTCAAGGCACACTTAACCAGCATGGCTAACACAGCATTCTGCAGTGATACGCCATCCCATCAGGTTTGGGTTTAGTGGGACTATCATTTGTTTTTCAACAGGACAATGACCCAACACACCTCCAGGCTTTGTAAGGGCTATTTGACCAAGAAGGAGAGTGATGGAGTGCTGCATCAGATGACCTGGCCTCCACAATCCCACAATCTCAACCAAACTGAGATGGTTTTGGATGAACTCGGACCGCAGAGTGATGGAAAAGCAGACAACAAGTGCTCAGCATATTTTACCTTTATTTAACTAGGCAAGTCAGTTAAGAACAAATTCTGATTTTCAATGATGGCCTAGGAACAGTGGGTTAACTGCCTTGTTCAGAGGCAGAACGTCAGATTTGTACCTTGTCAGCTTGGGGACTTGATCTTGCAACCTTTCGGTTACTCGTCCAAAGCTCTAACCACTAGGCTACCTGCCGCCCCGCATATGTGGGAACTACTTCAAGACTGTTGGAAAAGCATTCCAGGTGAAGCTGGTTGAGAGACTGCCAAGAGTACAAAGCTGTCATCAAGGCAAACGGTGGCTATTTGAAGAAACTCAAATATTTGTTTAACACTTTTTTGGTTACTACATGTGTTATTTCATAGTTTTGATGTCTTCACTATTATTCTACAATGTAGAAAATAGTAAAAATAAAGAAAAACCCTTGAATGAGTAGCTGTTCTAAACCTTTTCACTGGTAGTGTATGTAATAACACTTAAGATTTTCTGGGCTTACAATGTAAGAAATAATACATCAAAAAACTAAATACTTTAGAATTTCTTAAGGACTAGAAGCAAGGTGGCCCTCTGTCGACGCCATCTTTATTTCACACCAGTTCACAGGAACATAGTCCCCTGTCCCCAGCGTAATTTACTCACAAACCACACAGACACACACACACACACACACTGGAGCAGGGACATGAGAGCGGCCAGCGCCATCTTCAAAGAGCGATTTGAAAGAACACACCTCCGCTGGCCCAGCGTCTCCCCCTCCTTCACCACTCTGCCCCCACCTCCCAATATATGTTCAAAGGCCATCCATTAACCTTTCACTCACACAGTCTCTCTGTGATCTACTGCTCTCAGCCAAGGGCTTTGAAGAGCACAGGACCACCACCAGGGAGAGAGAGAGGGAGGAGGGACAGATGGAGAGGGTAGATAGAGGGAGAAGGGATGGAAGGGGGGGGGTAGAGAGAGCCAGAGGTAGTAAAAAAGGAGGTGTATAGAGGACTAGAAAAGAGGGAAGACTAGAGTAGAGGTAAGATTAGAGGGAGGGGCAGACGAAGGGAGAAGAAGGTGCAGAATGAAGAGAACGGAGAGAGGGAGAAGGAAGCGGAAGAGGGCATAGTAGGATCTGGCAAAAAATACTGGAATCAGTTGCCCTTTATGGTTGTGAGGTATGGGATCCTCTCACCAACCAAGAATTTACAAAATGGGACAAACACCAAACTGAGACTCTGCTTTCAGATTTCTGCAAAAATATCCTCTGTGTACAACGTAAAACACCAAATAATGCAAGCAGAGCAGAATTAGGCCGATACCCGCAAATTATCAAAATCCAGAAAAGAGCTGTAAAATTCTACAACCACCTAAAAGGAAGCGATTCCCAAACCTTCCATAACAAAGCCATCCCCTACAGAGAGATGAACCTAGAGAAGAGTCCCCTAAGCATGCTGGTCCTGGGGCTCTGTTCACAAACACAAACACACCCCAGGACAGCAACACAATTAGACCCAACCAAATCATGAGAAAACAAAAAGATAATAACTTGACACATTGGAAAGAATTAATAAAAAACAGAGCAAACTAGAATGCTATTTGGCTCTAAACAGAGAGTACACAGCGGCAGAATACCTGACCACTGTGACTGACCCAAACTTAAGGAAAACTTTGACTATGTACAGACTCAGTGAGCATAGCCTTGCTATTGAGAAAGGCCGCCGTAGGCAGACCTGGCTCTCAAGAGAAGACAGGCTATGTGCACACTGCCCACAAAATGAGGTGGAAATTGAGCTGCACTTCCAAACCTCCTGCCAAATGTATGACCATATTAGATACACATATTTCCCTCAGATTAGACAGACCCACAAAGAATTCAAAAACAAATCCAATTTTGATAAACTCCCATATCTATTTAGTGAAATACCACAGCGTGCATCACAGCAGCAAGATTTGTGAACAAACACCATTATAAATGCAACCCATATTTATGTTTATTTATTTTCCCTTTTGTACTTTAACTATTTGCACATAATATGACATTTGTAATGTCTTTATTCTTTTGGAACTTTTGTGAGTGTAATGTTTACTGTTAATTTGTGTTGTTTATTTCACTTGTGTTTATTATCTAGTTCACTTGCTATGGCAATGTTAACTTCCTCTTGAATTTGCAGATGTGTTGCTGTGCGTTTTGTTGCCAACTTTACTTTGCTAGCTTTGCTTTGCTAGCTGACAACTTTACGTTTATTTATTTATTTTTTCTCTTTTAAATTACCGTTTATATTTTTTGTTTTTCCATCACAACTTTTTTCCCTCGTTCAACTTTTTCACTCCGGACGCTTTATCTGGACATGGTTCGTCAGCACCTTCAACAGCCGAAGCTAAGTAGTAACTTTAACATGATGTCTTCTAACTGCATTCGCTGTACTCATAATATACAGGAGAATGATCGCCTAACGGCGAGGATAGCTGTGCTGCAAGCCCAGCTTCAGACGCAATCGTTAGGCAAGGGTAATTTCAGTGTAGGAAAGGGTGAAACAGCGTCTGTGCCACCAGTAAGTACAGATAGTAACGTTAGTATAAATCCCCCCGCACTGTCCCCGCAGCCAGACAATTTTCTCATGGCTTCTGGAGGGAAATGCTGTTGGAATGCTCAACCGGTGTCGCTCATTCAGCCGACAGAAACTTTCAACCGGTTTTCCCCATTGAGTAGCGAGTCGGAGTCTGAGGCCGAGTCTTCTCTTGTCTCTACTCCTCCCGTTACGGGGTCTGAGACGCCGAAGGCTCCCACCATTAGCTCTGACAAATTGAAAACCCTATTCATTGGCGACTCCATTACCCGCAGTATTAGACTTCAAACGAATCACCCAGCGATCATACACTGTTTACCAGGGGGCAGGGCTACCGACGTTAAGGCTAATCTGAAGATGGTGCTGGCTAAAGCTAAAACTGGCGAGTGTAGAGAGTATAGAGATATTGTTATCCACGTCGGCACCAACGATGTTAGGATGAAACAGTCAGAGGTCACCAAGCGCAACATAGCTTCAGCCTGTAAATCAGCTAGAAAGATGTGTCGGCATCGAGTAATTGTCTCTGGCCCTCTCCCAGTTAGGGGGAGTGACGAGCTCTACAGCAGAGTCTCACAACTCAATCGCTGGTTGAAAACTGTTTTCTGCCCCTCCCAAAAGATAGAATTTGTAGATAATTGGCCCTCTTTCTGGGACTCACCCACAAACAGGACCAAGCCTGACCTGCTGAGGAGTGACGGACTCCATCCTAGCTGGAGGGGTGCTCTCATCTTATCTACTAACATAGATAGGGCTCTAACTCCACTAGCTCCACAATGAAATAGGGTGCAGGCCAGGCAGCAGGCTGTTAGCCAACCTGCCAGCTTAGTGGAGTCTGCCAATAGCACAGTCAGTGTAGTCAGCTCAGCCATCCCCATTGAGACTGTGTCTGTGCCTCGACCTAGGTTGGGCAAAACTAAACATGGCGGTGTTCGCCTTAGCAATCTCATTAGGATAAAGACCTCCTCCATTCCTGCCATTATTGAAAGAGATCGTGATACCTCACATCTCAAAATAGGGTTACTTAATGTTAGATCCCTCACTTCAAAGGCAGTTATAGTCAATGAACTAATCACTGATCATAATCTTGATGTGATTGGCCTGACTGAAACATGGCTTAAGCCTGATGAATTTACTGTGTTAAATGAGGCCTCACCTCCTGGTTACACTAGTGACCATATCCCCCGTGCATCCCGCAAAGGCGGAGGTGTTGCTAACATTTACGATAGCAAATTTCAATTTACAAAAAAAAAAAGGACGTTTTCGTCTTTTGAGCTTCTAGTCATGAAATCTATGCAGCCTACTCAATCACTTTTTATAGCCACTGTTTATAGGCCTCCTGGGCCATATACAGCGTTCCTCTCTGAGTTCCCTGAATTCCTATCAGACCTTGTAGTCATAGCAGATCATATTCAAATTTTTGGTGATTTTAATATTCATATGGAGAAGTCCACAGACCCACTCCAAAAGTCTTTCGGAGCCATCATCGACTCAGTGGGTTTTGTCCAACATGTCTCTGGACCTACTCACTGCCACAGTCATACTCTGGACCTAGTTTTGTCCCATGGAATAAATGTTGTAGATCTTAATGTTTTTCCTCATAATCCTGGACTGTCGGACCACCATTTTATTACGTTTGCAATCGCAACAAATAATCTGCTCAGACCCCAACCAAGGAGCATCAAAAGTCGTGCTATAAATTCTCAGACAACACAAAAATTCCTTGATGCCCTTCCAGACTCCTTCTGCCTACCCAAGGACGTCAGAGGACAAAAATCAGTTAACCACCTAACTGAGGAACTCAATTTAACCTTGCGCAATACCCTAGATGCAGTTGCATCCCTAAAAACGAAAAACATTTGTCATAAGAAACTAGCTCCCTGGTATACAGAAAATACCCGAGCTTTGAAGCAAGCTTCCAGAAAATTGGAACGGAAATGGCGCCACACCAAACTGGAAGTCTTCCGACTAGCTTGGAAAGACAGTACCGTGCAGTACCGAAGAGCCCTCACTGCTGCTCGATCATCCTACTTTTCCAACTTAATTGAGGAAAATAAGAACAATCCAAAATTTCTTTTTGATACTGTTGCAAAGCTAACTAAAAAGCAGCATTCCCCAAGAGAGGATGGCTTTCACTTCAGCAGTAATAAATTCATGAACTTCTTTGAGGAAAAAATCGTGATCATTAGAAAGCAAATTACGGACTCCTCTTTAAATCTGCATATTCCTCCAGGGCTTAGCTGTCCTGGATCTGCACAGCTCTGCCAGGGCCTGGGATCGGGAGAGACACTTAAGTGTTTTAGTACTATATCTCTTGACACAATGATGAAAATAATCATGGCCTCTAAACCTTCTAGCTGCATACTGGATCCTATTCCTACTAAACTACTGAAAGAGCTGCTTCCTGTGCTTGGCCCTCATATGTTGAACATAATAAACGGCTCTCTATCCACCGGATGTGTACCAAACTCACTAAAAGTGGCAGTAATAAAGCCTCTCTTGAAAAAGCCAAACCTTGACCCGGAAAATATAAAAAACTATCGGCCTATATCGAATCTTCCATTCCTCTCAAAAATTTTAGAAAAAGCTGTTGCGCAGCAACTCACTGCCTTCCTGAAGACAAACAATGTATACGAAATGCTTCAGTCTGGTTTTAGACCCCATCATAGCACTGAGACTGCACTTGTGAAGGTGGTAAATGACCTTTTAATGGCGTCAGACCGAGGCTCTGCATCTGTCCTCGTGCTACTAGACCTTAGTGCTGCCTTTGACACCATCGATCACCACATTCTTTTGGAGAGACTGGAAACCCAAATTGGTCTACACGGACAAGTTCTGGCCTGGTTTAGATCTTACCTGTCGGAAAGATATCAGTTTGTCTCTGTGAATGGTTTGTCCTCTGACAAATCAACTGTACATTTCGGTGTTCCTCAAGGTTCCGTTTTAGGACCACTATTGTTTTCACTATATATTTTACCTCTTGGGGATGTTATTCGAAAACATAATGTTAACTTTCACTGCTATGCGGATGACACACAGCTGTACATTTCAATGAAACATGGTGAAGCCTCAAAATTGCCCTCGCTAGAAGCCTGTGTTTCAGACATAAGGAAGTGGATGGCTGCAAACTTTCTACTTTTAAACTCGGACAAAACAGAGATGCTTGTTCTAGGTCCCAAGAAACAAAGAGATCTTCTGTTAAATCTGACAATTAATCTTGATGGTTGTAAAGTCGTCTCAAATAAAACTCGGCGGACCTCGGCGTTACTCTTGACCCGGATCTCTCTTTTGACGAACATATCAAGACTGTTTCAAGGACAGCTTTTTTCCATCTACGTAACATTGCAAAAATCAGAAATTTTCTGTCCAAAAATTATGCAGAAAAATTAATCCATGCATTTGTTACTTCTAGGTTAGACTACTGCAATGCTCTACTTTCCGGCTACCCGGATAAAGCACTAAATAAACTTCAGTTAGTGCTAAATACGGCTGCTAGAATCCTGACTAGAACCAAGAAATTTGATCATATTACTCCAGTGCTAGCTTCCCTACACTGGCTTCCTGTTAAGGCAAGGGCTGATTTCAAGGTTTTACTGTTAACCTATAAAGCGTTACATGGGCTTGCTCCTACCTATCTTTCCGAGTTGGTCCTGCCGTACATACCTACACGTACGCTACGGTCACAAGACGCAGGCCTCCTAATTGTCCCTAGAATTTCTAAGCAAACAGCAGGAGGCAGGGCTTTCTCCTATAGATCTCCATTTTTATGAAATAGTCTGCCTACCCATGTGAGAGACGCAGACTCGGTCTCAACCTTTAAGTCTTTACTGAAGACTTATCTCTTCAGTAGGTCATATGATTGAGTGTAGTCTGGCCCAGGAGTGTGAAGGTGAACGGAAAGGCTCTGGAGCAACGAACCGCCCTTGCTGTCTCTGCCTGGCCGGTTCCCCTCTCTCCACTGGGATTCTCTGCCTCTAACCCTATTACAGGAGCTGAGTCACTGGCTTACTGGTGCTCTTTCATGCCGTCCCTAGGAGGGGTGCGTCACTTGAGTGGGTTGAGTTACTGACGTGATCTTCCTGTCTGGGTTGGCGCCCCCCCTTGGTTTGTGCTGTGGTGGAGATCTTTGTGGGCTATACTCGGCCTTGTCTCAGGATTGTAAGTTGGTGGTTGAAGATATCCCTCTAGTGGTGTGGGGGCTGTGCTTTGGCAAAGTGGGTGGGGTTATATCCTTCCTGTTTGGCCCTGTCCGGGGGTATCATCGGATGGGGCCACAGTGTCTCCTGACCCCTCCTGTCTCAGCCTCCAGTATTTATGCTGCAGTAGTTTATGTGTCGGGGGGCTAGGGTCAGTTGGTTATACCTGGAGTACTTCTCCTATCTTATCCAGTGTCCTGTGTGAATTTAAGTATGCTCTCTCTAATTCTCTCGTTCTCTCTTTCTTTCTCTCTCTCGGAGAACCTGAGCCCTAGGACCATACGTCACGGCAAACCGGGCATGATGACTCCTTGCTGTCCCCAGTCCACCTGGCCTTGCTGCTGTTCCAGTTTCAACTGTTCTGCCTGCTGTTATGGAACCCCTACCTGTTCAACTCTTAATGATCGGCTATGAAAAGCCAACTGACTTTTATTCCTGATTATTATTTGACCATGCTTGTCATTTATGAACATTTTGAAAATCTTGGCTCTCTCTAATTCTCTCCTTCTCTCTTTCTTTCTCTCTCTCGGAGGACCGGAGCCCTAGGACCATACGTCAGGACTACCGGGCATGATGACTCCTTGCTGTCCCCAGTCCGCCTGGCCCTGCTGCTATTCCAGTTTCAACTGTTCTGCCTGCGGTTATGGAACCCCTACCTGTCCCAGACCTGCTGTTTTCAATTCTTAATGATCGGCTATGAAAAGCCAACTGACATTTATTCCTGATTATTATTTGACCATGCTTGTCATTTATGAACATTTTGAAAATCTTGGCTCTCTCTAATTCTCTCCTTCTCTCTCTCTTTCTCTCTCTCGGAGGACCTGAGCCCTAGGACCATACGTCAGGACTACCGGGCATGATGACTCCTTGCTGTCCCCAGTCCACCTGGCCTTGCTGCTATTCCAGTTTCAACTGTTCTGCCTGCGGTTATGGAACCGCCACCTGTCCCAGACCTGCTATTTTCAACTCTTAATGATCGGCTATGAAAAGCCAACTGAAAATTATTCATGATTATTATTTGACCATGCTTGTCACTTATGAACATTTTGAACATCTTGGCATAGTTCTGTTATAATCTCCACCCAGCACAGCCAGAAGAGGACTGGCCACCCCTCATAGCCTGGTTCCTCTCTAGGTTTCTTCCTAGGTTTTGGCCTTTCTAGGGAGTTTTTCCTAGCCACCGTGCTTCTACACCTGCATTGCTTGCTGTTTGGGGTTTTAGGCTGGGTGTCTGTACAGCACTTCAAGATATTAGCTGATGTATGAAGGGCCATATAAAATAAACTTGATTTGATTTGATTTTGATTTGATATGTTTCCCATGACAATAAAGCCCTTAAATTGAATTGAATAGAATAGGTGGAGTGGAGGGGAGAGGACAGGAGAAAGGGTAGCTGTGGTAGCTGGGAGTGGAAGTCACGAAGCAGGGAGAGGGGGACGAGGGGATAGGGGAGAGAGAGACAGCGAGAGCAAGCAGAGAGATTTGATGAAAAGGAGAGAGGAGGGTTGGAGAACAGAGCACTAGTAGGAAGCAGAGAGATTGGATGAAAATGAGAGAGGAGGGTTGGAGAACAGAGCACTAGTAGGAAGCAGAGATGGTAACAATATAGAAAAAGGGAGGCAGGAGGGGAGGAAAGGGAGAAACAGCAGGATCAACAGGAGATGATGGTTGGTCTCCCTATGAGATCTATCACAAAAACACTACATACCAGCCCCATTACCATACATATATAGATCCTACAGATCTCAGCTCTAAAGAAAGGGAAATAGATGGAACCATGGGCAGCAGGTAGCCCAGCGGTTAAGAGCGTTGGGCTAGAAACCGAAAAGTCACTGGTTTGAGTCCCCTAACCGACTACGTGAAGAATCTGCCGATGTGCCCATGAGCAAGGCTGTAAGTCTCCCTGGATAAGAGCATCTGCTAATTGTACTGAAATGAAAAAGGCACACAAGAGCCATTATCAACATGGGTCAAATTGGGCTTTTATGAAAAACAAAAGCATAGCGCTCCATCTCCATTGAAATATTCAATCAGTCTCCACAGAAACAAGAGGAGGAACTGATTCGTGGAAAAACACCCTGCAATAACAACTAGCAGAGTGAAAATAAAAAGTAAGAAAAGGGAAACTATAATCATTTGTTACTCCTTTTGTTTTGTGCACGTTTGTGGCCCAGTTAAAAATGTTCCTTAGTTTACTGTGAGAAGAGGAAGATGTGTGCATGTGCAGTAAGGGACTGGAGGCCTTTCCACAGACTGATCTGAGAGCAAATTCTTCCACCAGTCCTGGGGCTGGGCCGCATCCAGACGGATGGGACTCGCACACACACACGCACGCACGCTAACGGCCTGGTAATGGCCCCCGCCGCCATCAGCGGCACACACACACACACACACACACACACACACACACACACACACACACACACACACACACACACACACACACACACACACACACACACACACACACACACACACACACACACACACACACACACACACACACACATTAGTGCCTCGCCTCACAGTGCGGTAGCTAAATCTGCGCTGGGTGTCTGGGCTTCATCATGTGTATGTAGTGCAGCTGCCTGCGATGGGAAGTGATGCTTTCCTGCCACATTAACCAGGCCTAATGGGCTTTCAGAACACAACACGGCTCATTCTCGGCTGTACATTTGTAGCTAGTGGTGTGTGGAATCAGCAGGACAGGGTAGGCATGTCAATATGTTGAGACTGGGACAGGAACTGTGTGTATGACTGTTGGTATGGGTGGGTGTGTATTAATGTTGGTTACTTTATATCTACTCACAGTAAATAGCTTCTTGCTGACGAGATTTCACATTTCCCTTGCTTCAATTGAATCATTTAACATCTACAATATATGGCAGAATGTAAACATTATAGTGTAAGGCTACACATTTAGCATGTTAGTGGTAGGCCTATTTGTATGTGTAGGGTAAACATAAGGTTTACATTACATTTACATGTGTTAGCTGTTAGCTGCACTTGATTGAGCATGCCTGGCACAAGGGAACCAATGGAATAGCCCCAAAAGTGCAAACCTCGCCGATCTGACTCTCCAGGCAGGTTCAATCAAACAAATACTATTTAAGCCTGGTTAGGTCTGGTTAGGGGTACATTTAAAATGTAGGAATTGTGCATGTTTGGGGTAAATGTTAGAGTTAGGGATTAACATTAGGATGTGTAGTGGAGTGTGGAGCGCTGTAGAGGAGCAGAGCTTGGTGATCCTGCAGGTCTGTAATAAGTAGTGATTACACTGGTACTGATGTCTAGTCTAACAGTCAGCACAGGAAGGAGCCAACATCAGGATAACCCTCTCTTCCCTCTACCCCTCTCTTCCCTCTACCTGTCTCTTCCCTCTACCTCTCTCTTCCCTCTACCTCTCTCTTCCCTCTACCTCTCTCTTCCCTCTACCTCTCTCTTCCCTCTACCTCTCTCTTCCCTCTTCCCTCTACCGGTCTCTTCCCTCCACCTCTCTCTTCCCTCTACCTCTCTCTTCCCTCTTCCCTCTACCTGTCTCTAACATCTACCTCTCTCTTCCCTCTTCCCTCTACCTCTCTCTAACGTCTACCTCTCTCTTCCCTCTACCTCTCTCTTCCCTCTATCTCTCTCTTCCCTCTACGTCTCTCTTCCCTCTTCCCTCTACCGGTCTCTTCCCTCCACCTCTCTCTTCCCTCTACCTCTCTCTTTCCTCTACCTGTCTCTTCCCTCTACCTCTCTCTTTCCTCTACCTGTCTCTTCCCTCTACCTGTCTCTTCCCTCTACCTCTCTCTAACGTCTACCTCTCTCTTCCCTCTACCTCTCTCTAACGTTTACCTCTCTCTTCCTCTACCTCTCTCTTCCCTCTACCTCTCTCTTCCCTCCACCTCTCTCTTCCCTCCACCTCTCTCTTCCCTCTACCTCTCTCTTTCCTCTACCTGTCTCTTCCCTCTACCTGTCTCTTCCCTCTACCTCTCTCTTTCCTCTACCTGTCTCTTTCCTCTACCTGTCTCTTCCCTCTACCTCTCTCTTCCACTACCTCTCTCTTCCCTCCACCTCTCTCTTCCCTCCACCCCTCTCTTCCCTCTACCCCTCTCTTCCCTCTACCTCTCTCTTCCCTCTACCTCTCTCTTCCCTCTATCCCTCTCTTCCCTCTACCTCTCTCTTCCCTCTACCCCTCTCTTCCCTCTACCTCTCTCTTCTATCTATCTCTCTCTTCCCTGTACCCCTCTCCTCCCTCTACCTCTCTCTAACGTCTACCTCTCTCTTCCCTCTACCTCTCTCTTCCCTCTACCTCTCTCTTCCCTCTACCTCTCTCTTCCCTCTAACTCTCTCTTCCCTCTACCTCTCTCTTCCCTCTACCTCTCTCTTCCCTCTAACACTCTCTTCCCTCTACCCCTCTCTTCCCTCTACCTCTCTCTAACGTCTACCTCTCTCTTCCCTCTACCTCTCTCTTCCCTCTACCTCTCTCTTCCCTCTACCTCTCTCTTCCCTCTACCCCTCTCTTCCCTCTACCTCTCTCTTCCATCTATCTCTCTCTTCCCTCTACCCCTCTCTTCCCTCTACCTCTCTCTAACGTCTACCTCTCTCTTCCCTCTACCTCTCTCTTCCCTCTACCTCTCTCTTCCCTCTATCTCTCTCTTCCCTCTAACTCTCTCTTCCCTCTACCTCTCTCTTCCCCGTCATTATTTACCTCTCTCTCCGTTTGCCTCTATTTCCCTTTCCTTTTCCCCCTCCCCCTCTCACCCCCTTTCATCCCCCTCTCTCCCTCTCACACTACAGTAAACAGCACTCTGAATGTTAACCTCTGGGTTTGTATGTTTGTGTGCATGTGTGTGTGGTTGTGTTTGTGTTTGTGTACCACACCCAGCGGAGTTGATCGATGGAACCATCAGAAATGCTTTTCTTAATTTGGTCCAATCAAACGTTGTGCCTGTGCTCAGGGCAGAACATAGATAACACTCAATTGATTATTAATGCATTATTAATACTTCTCTAGTGCCAGGTCACACAGACAGCTGGAGGCTCTCATGCACACACAGATGTGGGCGGCACACACACACAGTCTGCAGACAAACACGAGCAAGCGAGCAACACATACATACAGTCTGCAGACAAACACGAGCAAGCGAGCAACACACACATACAGTCTGCAGACAAACACGGACAAGCGAGCAACACATACATACAGTCTGCCGACAAACACGAGCAAGCGAGCAACACACACATACAGTCTGCAGACAAACACGAGCAAGCGAGCAACACACACATACAGTCTGCAGACAAACACGAGCAAGCGAGCAACACACACATACAGTCTGCAGACAAACACGAGCAAGCGAGCAACACACACATACAGTCTGCAGACAAACACGAGCAAGCGAGCAACACACACATACAGTCTGCAGACAAACACGAGCAAGCGAGCAACACACACATACACGCACGCACACAGTTGATAAATCAGCTGGTGTCCAATGCAACACTGAGTACATCACATAAACACAATGCAGCAAAACCGGGCAAATAAAAGAGAGAGAGAGAGAGAGAGAGAGAGAGAGAGAGAGAGAGAGAGAGAGAGAGAGAGAGAGAGAGAGAGAGAGAGAGAGAGAGAGAGAGAGAGAGAGAGAGAGAGAGAGAGAGAGAGAGAGAGAGGAGGAGGGCCTACAGCAGCACCTAGATCTTCTGCACAGATTCTGTCAGACCTGGGCCCTGACAGTAAATCTCAGTAAGACCAAAATAATGGTGTTCCAAAAAAGGTCCAGTCACCAGGACCACAAATTCCATCTAGACACCGTTGCCCTAGAGCACACAAAAAACTATACATACCTCGGCCTAAACATCAGCACCACAGGTAACTTCCACAAAGCTGTGAACGATCTGAGAGACAAGGCAAGAAGGGCCTTCTATGCCATCAAAAGGAACATAAATTTCAACATACCAATTAGGATCTGGCTAAAAATACTTGAATCAGTCATAGAGCCCATTGCCCTTTATGGTTGTGAGGTCTGGGGTCCGCTCACCAACCAAGATTTCACAAAATGGGACAAACACCAAATTGAGACTCTGCATGCAGAATTCTGCAAAAATATCCTCCGTGTACAACGTAGAACACCAAATAATGCATGCAGAGCAGAATTAGGCCTATACCCACTAATTATCAAAATCCAGAAAAGAGCCGTTAAATTCTACAAACACCTAAAAGGAAGCGATTCCCAAACCTTCCATAACAAAGCCATCACCTACAGAGAGATGAACCTGGAGAAGAGTCCCCTAAGCAAGCTGGTCCTAGGGCTCTGTTCACAAACACAAACACACCCCACAGAGCCCCAGGACAACAGCACAATTAGACCCAACCAAATCATGAGAAAACAAAAAGATAATTACTTGACACATTGGAAAGAATTAACAAAAAAAACAGAGCAAACTAGAATGCTATTTGGCCCTAAACAGAGAGTACACAGTGGCAGAATACCTGACCACTGTGACTGACCCAAACTTAAGGAAAGCTTTGACTATGTACAGACTCAGTGAGCATAGCCTTGCTATTGAGAAAGGCCGCCGTAGGCAGACATGGCTCTCAAGAGAAGACAGGCTATGTGCACACTGCCCACAAAATGAGGTGGAAACTGAGCTGCACTTCCTAACCTCCTGCCCAATGTATGACCATATTAGAGAGACATATTTCCCTCAGATTACACAGATCCACAAAGAATTTGAAAACAAATCCAATTTTGATAAACTCCCATATCTACTCGGAGAAATTCCACAGTGTGCCATCACAGCAGCAAGATTTGTGACCTGTTGCCACAAGAAAAGGGCAACCAGTGAAGAACAAACACCATTGTAAATACAACCCATATTTATGCTTATTTATTTTAACTTGTGTGCTTTAACCATTTGTACATTGTTACAACACTGTGTATATATAATATAACATTTGTAATGTCTTTATTGTTTTGAAACTTCTGTATGTGTAATGTTTACTGTTAATTTGTATTGTTTATTTCACTTTTGTATAATATCTACCTCACTTGCTTTGGCAATGTTAACACATGTTTCCCATGCCAATAAAGCCCCTTGAATTGAATTGAATTGAATTGAGAGAGAGAGAGAGAGAGAGAGAGAGAGAGAGAGAGAGAGAGAGAGAGAGAGAGAGAGAGAGAGAGAGAGAGAGAGAGAGAGAGAGAGAGAGGAACACATCAGCAAGCAAACACCCACTCACATTAAAATCACACCTGCACAATCAACTTCTAGCAAGAACACACCTCTCTCTCTCTCTCTCTCTCTCTCTCTCTCTCTCTTTCTGTCTCTCTGTCTCTCTGTCTCTCTGTCTCTCGCTCTCTCTCTTTCTGTCTCTCTCTCTCTCTCTCTCTCTTTCTGTCTCTCTGTCTCTCTCTCTCTCTCTCTCTCTCACTTCAATTCAATTCATTTTCAATTCAAGGGGCTATATTGGCATGGGAAATATATGTTAACATTGCCAAAGCAAGTGAAGTCGTATAATATACAAAAGTGACTTAAAACTTCTCACGAGTCACCAACCCTGATCCGGTAGCACCCCCCCCCCCACTGAGTAGCATAGCTAGCATAGCGTCACAAGTAACTTGTAGCATCTAAATATCATTAAATCACAAGTCCAAGACACCAGATGAAAGATACAGGTCTTGTGAATAAAGCCACCATTTCAGATTTTTTAAAATGTTTTACAGGGAAGACACAATATGTAAATCTATTAGCTAACCACGTTAGCAAAGGACACGATTTTTTTACTCCCAACAGTTTTTTCCTGCGTCAGTAGCTATCACTAATTCGACTAAATAAAAAAATATATAGCCACTAACCAAGAAACAACTTCATAAGATGACAGTCTGATAACATATTTATGGTATAGCATAGTTTTTTGGGGGAAAAATGTGCATTTTTCAGGTATAAATCACAGTTCTACATTGCAGCTGCAATCTGAAATAGTGCTGACCCAGCCAGAACAATTACAGAGACCAACGTCATATAACGAATTACTCATCTTAAAACATTTCAGAAAAATACACAGCGTACAGATATTGAAAGCCCAACATCTGGTGAATCCAAACAATATTTCTGATTTATTAAATGTTTTATAACGAAAACAAAATGTAGCGCTAAATTAGCATAGCTATACCAGGCAGATTCGGCTAGGCGCCCACGGCCAGTTCACATGCACAACAGATATGATATAACATCGTAAATTGGGTCTTACTATGGCTGATCTTTCATCAGAATGTTGATCAAAGTGTCCTTTGTCAAGATGAGTCGTTGGTTCCGTTCAGAATTGTTCCTTTCCCACTCCATTTAGCACAGGTACTGGTCGAGTGGCACGGATCTCTCAAACGTAAATAAAATCAGACAACGGAACACCACAAAACTCCCGAAAAAATTCAAATAATCTGATTAAACTATATTGAAAAAACATACATTACGATGATATGGTCACATGTATCAAACAAAATTCGACACGGAGATAGTTTTCATCCATAACGCCAGCAAAACAGTACACAATCGCAGCTCCAACTCGTGCGAATCAGAAAACCGGAAGTTGTCGGTCACGCCAAAGAAATAGGTCTTATTTCACGTCAGTACCAGATAAACAAAGAATTTCTCCTCTGACGTCCTCTTGACACCCAGAGGAAGGCGAATGAAGTGTGTTTCTGGTCATAGGGGTCATGACCATATATAGGCAGAGCGTTGAAGCGAGCATAGACTTCTTGCATTCTACTTCTTGGTCAGGGAAAGTGCTGTCAAATGACTTGTGTATCACTCAGAGACAAAATTGAAACGGTTTTAGAAACTAGAGATTGTTTTCTTTCCAATGGTATTATTTATATGCATATAGTAAGAGCAATAATTGAATAAGAGGCAGTTTAATCTGTAGAGCAAATTATGCTAATGAAAAAAAACACCCCAAGTATTCTCAAGAAGATAAACAATAAAAATGAACAGTAAGCATTACACTCACAGAAGTTCCAAAATAATAAAGATATTACAAATGCCATATTATGTATATACAGTTGAAGTCGGAAGTTTACATACACTTAGGTTGGAGTCATTAAAACTTGTTTTTCAACCACTCCACAAATTTCTTGTTAACAAACTAAAGTTCTGACAAGTCGGTTAGGATATCTACTTTGTGCATGACACAAGTCATTTTTCCAACAATTGTTTACAGACAGATTATTTCACTTAGAATTCACTGTATCACAATTCCAGTGGGTCAGAAGTTTACATACACTAAGTTCACGGTGCCTTTAAACAGCTTGGAAAATTCCAGAAAATGATGTCATGGCTTTAGAAGCTTCTGATAGGCTAATTGACATAATTTAAGTCAATTGGAGGTTGACTTACCTGTGGATGTATTTCAAGGCCTACCTTCAAACTCAGTGCCTCTTTGCTTGACATCATGGGAAAAAATCAAAAGAAATCAGCCAAGACCTCAGAATCTTTTTTGTAGACCTCCACAAGTCTGGTTCATCCTTGGGAGCAATTTCCAAACACCTGAAGGTACCATGTTCATCTGTACAAACAATAGTACGCAAGTATAAACACCATGGAACCACGCAGCCATCATACCGCTCAGGAAGGTGACATGTTCTGTATCCTAGAGATGAATGTACTTTGGTGCAAAAACTGCAAATCAATCCCAGAACTACAGCAAAGGACCTTGTGAAGAGGCTGGAGGAAACAGGTACAAAAGTATCTATATCCACAGTAAAACGAGTCCTATATCGACATAACCTGAAAGGCCACTCAGCAAGGAAGAAGCCACTGCTCCAAAACCGCCATAAAAAAGCCAGACTACTTTTTGCAACTGCACATGGGGACAAAGATCATACTTTTTGGAGAAATGTCCTCTGGTCTGATGAAACAAAAATAGAACTGTTTGGTCAGAATGCCCACGTTATGTTTGGAGGAAAAAGGGGGATGCTTGCAAGACGAAGAACACCATCCCAACCGTGAAGCACAGGGGTGGCAGCATCATGTTGTGGGGGTGCTTTGCTGCAGGAGGGACTGGTGCACTTCACAAAATAGATGGCATCATGAGGTAGGAAAATTATGTGGATATATTGAACCAACATCTCAAGACATCAGTCAGGAAGTTAAAGCTTGGTCGCAAATGGGTCTTCCAAATGGACAATGACCCCAAGCACACTTCCAAAGTTGTGGCAAAATGGCTTAAGGACAACAAAGTCAAGTTATTGGAGTGGCCATCGCAAAGCCCTGACCTCAATCCCATTTTGTGGGCAGAACTGAAAAAGCGTGTGCGAGCAAAGAGGCCTACAAACCTGACTCAGTTACATCAGCTCTGTCAGGAGGAATGGGCCAAAATTATTGTGGGAAGCTTGTGGAAGGCTACCAGAAATGTTTGACCCAAGTTAAACAATGTAAAGGCAATGCTACCAAATACTAATTGAGTGTATATAAACTTCTGACCCACTGGGAATGAGATGAAAGAAATAAAAGCTGAAATAAATCATTCTCTCTACTATTATTTTGACACTTCACATTCTTAAAATAAAGTGGTGATCCTAACTGACCTAAGACAGGGAATTTATACTAGGATTAAATGTCAGGAATTGTGAAAAACTGAGTTTAAATGTATTTGGCTAAGGTGTATGTAAACTTCCGACTTCAACTGTATACAGTGTTGGAACGATGTACAAATGGTTAAAGTACAAAAGGGAAAATAAATAAGCATAAATATGGGTTGTATTTACAATGGTATTTGTTCTTCACTGGTTGACCTTTTCTTTTGGCAACAGGTCACAAATCTTGCTGCTGTGATGGCACACTGTGGTATTTCACCCAGTAGATATGGGAGTTTATCAAAATTGGGTTTGTTTTCGAATTCTTTGTGGATCTGTGTAATCTGAGGGAAATAAGTGTCTCTAATATGGTCATAGATTGGGCAGGAGGTTAGGAAGTGCAGCTCAGTTTCCACCTCATTTTGTGGGCAGTGTGCACATAGCCTGTCTTCTCTTGAGAGCCAGTCTGCCTACGGTGGCCTTTCTCAATAGCAAGGCTATGCTCACTGAGTCTGTACATAGTCAAAGCTTTCCTTAATTTTGGGTCAGTCACAGTGGTCAGGTATTCTGTTTAGGGCCAAACAGCATTCTAGTTTGCTCTGTTTTTTGTTAATTCTTTCCAATGTGTCAAGTTAATATCTTTTTGTTTTCTCCTGATTTGGTTGGGTCTAATTGTGTTGCTGTCCTGGGGCTCTGCGGGGTGTGTTTGAGTCTGTGAACAGAGCCCCAGGTTCATCTCTCTGTAGGTGATGGCTTTGTCTTCAGGCTAGGGTCCTTTTTTCAGAATTTACGCCTGACTGACATGCCCAAAGTAAACTGCATCTAACTCAGGCCCAGAAGCCAGGATATGCATATAATTGGTAACAATGTATAGAAAACACTTTAAAGTTTGTAGAAATGTTAAAATAATGTATGAGACTATAACACAATTGATATGGTATTATTATTATTATTTTTAGATCCCATGCTCTTATAATGGAAAGCTTTGGGTCCTATGCAATTCCAGCTCCCAGATTGCAATTCCTATGGCTTCCACTAGATATCAATAGTCTTTGTTCAAGGTTTCAGGCGTGTTTCTTCCAAAACGTGGACGAATTTTGAGTATTGGTACTTAGAGTCACATTTTTAAATCAGTCTGTGGGCGTGCGATGAAGAGGACACACACTTGCCAATTTTACTTTTCTATTGAACATACTTCTTTCCGTATGAAGTTTATTTACACTTTAGGGTACCTGAGGATTAAATAGAAATGTAGTTTGACTTGTTTTAACAAAGTTTAGCGGTAGCTTTTTGGATTCCTTTGTCTGCATGTTGAACGAGTGGATTACTGAAATCTCAACTAAACAAACTGTTTGGGATATAAAGAAAGATTTTATCTAACAAAACAACCATGTTGTAGCATGTTGTAGCTGGGACCCTTTGGATTGCAAATAGAGGGAGATTTTCAAAAAGTAAGTGATTATTTAATCGCTATTTGTGATTTTATGAATGCTGTGCTGGTTGAAAAATATGTTGATGTGAGGCTGTAAAGCCTATTGTAAATTGGAAGATGCAGTTAGATTAACAAGAATTTAAGCTTTTAACCAATATAAGATACTTGTATGTTCATAAATGTTTAATATTACGATTATTTATTTGAATTGCGCGCCCTCCAATTTCACAGGATGTTGTCGACAGGTATCCCGCTATCGGGACGCCTAGCCTTAAAGAAGGAAGGTTTGGGAATCGCTTCCTTTTAGGTGCTTGTAGAATTTAACGTCTCTTTTCTGGATTTCTCTCTCTTTCTCTCCATGTCTTCATCCATCCCTCTCTTCCCTACTCACCTCTGAATCTTACAGCGCCTAAAATTAACCTTTTATTTTTTCTCTCTTTTTCTTTCTTCCTCCACCATATCCCTCCCTCCCTCCCTCCCTCTCTGCCCTCAGTGTCATAACTGAGAGCACACAGCAGATGGTGTGCTGCTGTCCGTGTGGAAGGGTACTAACAGGACACCCCACAACACCTCCCCTTCCCTCTAGCTCTACCTCCCCCTGCCTCCCCCATCTTCCCCGCCACACACAGCACCACTGTGGCCCAACCAGGTCACCTGCTGCTGGGGTTAAACCAGCTGGCACCCACCCACACACACATGCAGGCGGTGCAGGGACACACACACACACATGCAGGTGGTGCGGGGACACACACACACACATGCAGGTGGTGTGGGGACACACACACACACGCTCTCATGGCACATTGTGAGAGGTTCCAGATATGGCACCATTACATGCAGGGATCCCCCTCACACACCATGACCAACCATCATGGACATTCATCTGGCCTTCATGGCCATGTACACCCGGCACAGCCAGAACAGGACTGGCCACCCCTCAGAGACTGGTTCCTCTTCCTAGGTTCCTTCCTTACTAGGGAGTTTTTCCTAGCCATCTGCTTCTACATCTGCATTGCTTGCTGTTTGGGGTTTTAGGGTGGGTTTCTGTATAGCACTTTGTGACATCTGCTGATGTAAAAATGGCTTTATAAAATAAAGTTGATTGATTGATCACACACTGAGACAACAACTACCTGCATGGAACCACACACACGACACTCCCACCTACAAGCTGCTTCATAAAACCCGCTTCATCCATGACCTCTGGCTTATTCAGCAAGCCAGTACCTTTTATCCTTCCTTCACGTAGAGGCACCATGTTATTCATATCCAATTATTATGAGAAGTAACAATCTGTACACACACACACACACACACACACACACACACACACACACACACACACACACACACACACACACACACACACACACACACACACACACACACACACACACACAATGTAAACCCATTGGCACAATGACAGGATTGGGAGAATGCAGTGCAGTACCAACCTTGAGCAGAGGGGGCGATGAGCAGGGAGGTGACAGCACAGGTACACAGCAGCCAGAGTGACAGCGCCATGCTGGAGGGCGGGGTTAGTGGGAATCTGGGTGTGGTCAGCAGGCACAGGGTCATGGAGAGAGCTCCTCCCACTAACACCTCTATATGAGGTGATCCGACAGAGGAAGAGGAGGAGAGAGAGACAGAGACAGAGAGAGAGAGAGAGGAAGGTTAGTCAGACGAACAACCACCACATTCTGATTTGTGATTTTCCTTTGAGTCACAGTTTCATGCAATCTGCTGAAAGTGAAGTACTGTAGTTAGGGAGTAATTTCATTTACACAGTAAGGTAGATGCTTCCAGTTTTCCTAATCAGAAATGTGTGTGTAGCAGTAGTGTGAAAACAAGGGAAACATTGCTATGGTGGGTTCAGTTGAATTCCATCCGCTGTAGTTTCCTATCAGAGTTAGTTGTAATCACACTGCAGAGATCTGTGTTGCAAGAACCAAAGGAGAGGAGATTAGAGGAGAGGAGGGGAAAGAAGAGGGAAGGGGAGGGGAGATGAGAGGAGAGGAAGGGAAGGGAAAGAAGAGGGAAGGGGAGAGGAGAGGAGAGGAGGGGAAAGAAGAGGGAAGGGGAGGGGAGATGAGAGGAAAGGAGAGGAGGGGAAAGAAGAGGGAAGGGGAGGGGAGATGAGAGGAGAGGAGAGGAGAGGAAGGGAAAGAAGAGGGAACGGGAGAGGAGAGGAGAGGAGAGGAGAGGAGAGGAGAGGAGAGGAGAGGAGAGGAGAGGAGAGGAGAGGAGAGGAGAGGAGAGGAGAGGGAAGGGAAGGGGAGGGGAGATGAGAGGAGAGGAGAGGAAGGGAAAGAAGAGGGAACGGGAGAGGAGAGGAGAGGAGAGGAGAGGAGAGCAGAGGAGAGGAGAGGAGAGGAGAGGAGAGGAGAGGAGAGGAGAGGAGGGGAGAGAAGAGGGAAGGGGAGGGGAGATGAGAGGAGAGGAGAGGAAGGGAAAGAAGAGGGAGGGGAGAGGAGAGGAGGGGAAAGAAGAGGGAAGGGAGGGGAGATGAGAGGAGAGGAGAGGAGGGGAAGAAGAGGGAAGGGGAGAGGAGAGGATGGGGGAAAGAAGAGGGAAGGGGAGAGGAGAGGATGGGGGAAAGAAGAGGGAAGGGGAGAGGAGGGGAGAGGAGATGAAAGAAGAGGGAAGGAGAGGAGAGGATGGGGGAAAGAAGAGGGAAGGAGAGGAGAGGATGGGGGAAAGAAGAGGGAAGGGGAGAGGAGGGGAGATGAAAGAAGAGGGAAGGGGAGAGGAGAAGAGGGGAGAGGGAAGGGGAGGCTCTCACTGTGGTGACCAGGTAGAATGATTGTGCTACAGGGATCTGAAGGCTAGCCATTTTGTGCACACTGGCATGGCAACAGCTGTTCTGCTCCCCCAACCAGAGCCAGCTTATCACTCCACAGTGTCGGGATCTTTGATTGGATGAGACACGATATGTATGCGTGTGACTCTTAAGGGTGCCATGTAAATAAAAATAGTGTGTGTGTATGATTGTGTGATTGTGTGTGTGCGTGCGTGTGTTTGTGTGTGTGTGTGTGTTTGTGTGTGTGTGTGTGTGTGTGTGTGTGTGTGTGTGTGTGTGTGTGTGTGTGTGTGTGTGTGTGTGTGTGTGTGTGTGTGTGTGTGTGTGTGTGTGTGTGTGTGTGTGTGAGACGGTGTGGACAGCGGTGACTCAGTCACATCTCATTTGCCTAATGAAATAAATCACAATCTGGAACTTTCTCTCTCATTTGTTGGTAGACTCTGCTACCTCCAGGGCTGAGAGGGAAGGGATGGAGACACACTGTATTATTAGAGCTAATACCACTCCTGCTGAGCCCGCTGATGGAACAGACAGATTGCGCTGTGTGTGTTTATGTGTGTGTGTGAGTGTGTGTGTGTGTGTACAGGCAACTGAGAGAATTTACTTTGATCCCTGTAACCCTCTACTCCTTGATTGATCTTCCCAGAAGTGAAATATAGATTGCAGAAGAAGACAACAGTACACACACATCTACAGGAATACACATAGACATGTACACACACATCTACAGGAATACACACAGACGTGTACACACTAGAGGTCGACCGATTCATCGGAATGACCGATTAATTAGGGCCGATTTCAAGATTTCATAACAATCGGAAATCATTATTTTTGAACACCGATTTGGCCGTTTTTTTTTTGTTGTACACCTTTATTTAACTAGGCAAGTCATTTAAGAACAAATTCTTATTTTCAATGACGGCCTTGGAACGGTGGGTTAACTGCCTTGTTCAGGGGCAGAACGACAGATTTTTTACCTTGTCAGCTCGGGGATTCGTTTTTGCAACCTTCCGGTTACTAGTCCAACGCTCTAACCACCTGCCTTACATTGCACTCCACGAGGAGCCTGCGTGGCAGGCTGACTACCTGTTACGCGAGTGCAGCAAGAAGCCAAGGTAAGTTTGCTAGCTAGCATTAAACTTATAAAAAACAATCAATCTTCACATAATCACTAGTTAACTACACATGGTTGATGATATTATTAGTTTATCTAGCGTGTCCTGCGTTGCATATAATCGATAATTTGTTAATTTCTCATCGAATCACAGCCTACTTCGCCAAACGGGTGATGATTTAGCACTGTCGTTGCACCAAACCTAACCATAAACATCAATACCTTTCTTTAAAATCAATACACAAGTATATATTTTTAAACCTGCATATTTAGTTAATATTGCCGGCTAACATGAATTTCTTATAATTAGGGAAATTGTGTCACTTCTCTTGCGTTCCGTGCAAGCAGTCAGGGTATATGCAGCAGTTTGGGCCGCCTGGCTCGTTGCGAACTGTGTGAAGTCCATTTATTCCTAACAAAGACCGTAATTAATTTGCCAGAATTGTACATAATTATGACATAACATTGAAGGTTGTGCAATGTAACAGCAATATTTAGACTTATGGATGACACCCGTTAGATAAATACGGAACGGTTCCGTATTTCACTGAAAGAATAAATGTTTTGTTTTCGAAATGATAGTTTCCGGATTTGACCATATTAATGACCAAAGGCTCGTATTTCTGTGTTATTATGTTATAATTAAGTCTATGATTTGATATTTGATAGAGCAGTCTGACTGAGCGGTGGTAGGCAGCAGCAGGCTCGTAAGCATTCATTCAAACAGCACTTTCGTGTGTTTGCCAGCAGCTCTTCGCAATGCTTCAAGCATTGCGGTGTTTATGACTTCAAGCCTATCAACTCCCGAGATTAGGCTGGTGTAACTGATGTGAAATGGCTAGCTAGTTAGCGGGGTGCGCGCTAATAGCATTTCAATCAGTGACGTCACCTTGCTCTGCAAGGGCCGTGTTTTTTGTGGAGCGATGGGTAACGATGCTTCGAGGGTGGCTGTTGTCGATGTGTTCCTGGTTCGAGCCCAGGTAGGGGCGAGGAGAGGGACAGAAGCTATACTGTTACACTGGCAATACTAAAGTGCCTATAAGAACATCCAATAGTCAAAGGTATATGAAATACAAATGGTATAGAGAGGAATAGTCCTGTAATTCCTATAATAACTACAACCTAAAACTTCTTACCTGGGAATATTGAAGACTCATGTTAAAAGGAACCACCAGCTTTCATATGTTCTCATGTTCTGAGCAAGGAACTTAAACGTTTTTTTATATGGCACATATTGCACTTTTACTTTCTTCTCCAACACTTTGTTTTTGCATTATTTAAACCAAATTTAACATGTTTCATTATTTATTTGAGGCTAAATTGATTTTATTGATGTATTATATGAAGTTAAAATAAGTGTTCATTCTGTCACGCCCTGACCATAGAGAGCTTTTTATTCTCTATGTTGGTTGGGTCGTGGTGTGACTAGGGTGGGTCATCTAGGTGTTTGTGTGTCTATGTTGGCCTGTTATGGTTCCCAATCAGAGGCAGGTGTTTATCGTTGTCTCTGATTGGGGATCATATTTAGGCAGCCATTTCCCTTTGTGCTTTGTGGGATCTTGTCTATGGGTAGTTGCATGTCAGCACTATTATTAGCTTCACGTTTCGTTTGGTAGTTTGTTGTTTTTGTTCGGTGTTCATTTATTAAAGGAATATGTATGCCTACCACGCTGCACCTTGGTCCATTCATAACGACGATAGTGACACATTCAGTATTGTTGTAATTGTCATTATTACAAATAAATAAATAAAAATTGGCCGAATAATCGGTATCGGCTTTTTTTGGTCCTCCAATAATCGGTATCGGCATTGAAAAATCATAATCGGTCGACCTCTAGTACACACACCTACAGGAATACACACAGACGTGTACACACATCTACAGGAATACACACAGACGTGTACACACATCTACAGGAATACACACAGACGTGTACACACACACAGTGCCCTGTGCTGCTCTTATGACTACATGCTCTCTCCTGTGTGGACAGTCAAGATTGGCAGGTCAAGAGTGACTGGCTGACTGCACCCCCCCCCGCCCCCCCCACATCATCAGTGATTCTGCTCTCCCTCCATCCCTCCATCCCGTCAGCCCATCCCCTCCCTCTGACCTTCTCTGATATTTACCCTCCTCTCCAGTGGCACATCCGACCCAACACAGCCACCAACCTGTGTGTGTGTGTGTGCATGTGTGTGTGTGTGCGTGTGTCTGTGCGTGACCCACTGTACGTGGGAGAGAATGAAAGAAAGAAAAGAACACTGAGCACAGAGCATGACAGAGGCTGTCCTCTAAAACCAACCCCTCACCCCTCTCTCTCTCTCCCTCCCTCCCTCCCTCCCTCCCTCCCTCCCTCCCTCCCTCCCTCCCTCCCTCCCTCCCTCCCTCCCTCCCTCCCTCCCTCCCTCCCTCTCTCCCTCTCACTCTCTCTCTCTCTCTCTCTCTCTCTCTCTCTCTCTCTCTCTCTCTCTCTCTCTCTCTCTCTCTCTCTCTCTCTCTCTCTCTCTCTCTCTCTCTCTCTCTCTCTCTCAATTCAATTCAATTCAATTCAAGGGGCTTTATTGGCATGGGAAACATGTGTTAACATTGCCAAAGCAAGTGAGGTAGATAATATACAAAAGTGAAATAAACAATAAAAATTAACAGTAAACATTACACATACAGAAGTTTCAAAGCAATAAAGACATTACAAATGTCATATTATATATATACAGTGTTGTAGCAATGTATAAATGGTTAAAGCACACAAGTTAAAATAAATAAACATAAATATGGGTTGTATTTACAATGGTGTTTGTTCTTCACTGGTTGCCCTTTTCTTGTGGCAACAGGTCACAAATCTTGCTGCTGTGATGGCACACTGGAATTTCACCTAGTAGATATGGGAGTTTATCAAAATTGGATTTGTTTTCGAATTCTTTGTGGATCTGTGTGATCTGAGGGAAATATGTGTCTCTAATATGGTCATACATTGGGCAGGAGGTTAGGAAGTGCAGCTCAGTTTCCACCTCATTTTGTGGGCAGTGAGCACATAGCCTGTCTTCTCTTGAGAGCCATGTCTGCCTACGGCGGCCTTTCTCAATAGCAAGGCTATGCTCACTGAGTCTGTACATAGTCAAAGCTTTCCTTAAGTTTGGGTCAGTCACAGTGGTCAGGTATTCTGCCACTGTGTACTCTCTGTTTAGGGCCAAATAGCATTCTAGTTTGCTCTGTTTGTTTGTTAATTCTTTCCAATGTGTCAAGTAATTATCTTTTTGTTTTCTCATGATTTGGTTGGGTCTAATTGTGCTGTTGTCCTGGGGCTCTGTGGGGTGTGTTTGTGAACAGAGCCCCAGGACCAGCTTGCTTAGGGGACTCTTCTCCAGGTTCATCTCTCTGTAGGTGATTGCTTTGTTATGGAAGGTTTGGGAATCGCTTCCTTTTAGGTGGTTGTAGAATTTAACGGCTCTTTTCTGGATTTTGATAATTAGTGGGTATCGGCCTAATTCTGCTCTGCATGCATTATTTGGTGTTCTACGTTGTACACGGAGGATATTTTTGCAGAATTCTGCATGCAGAGTCTCAATTTGGTGTTTGTCCCATTTTGTGAAATCTTGGTTGGTGAGCGGACCCCAGACCTCACAACCATAAAGGGCAATGGGCTCTATGACTGATTCAAGTATTTTTAGCCAGATCCTAATTGGTATGTTGAAATTTATGTTCCTTTTGATGGCATAGAATGCCCTTCTTGCCTTGTCTCTCAGATCGTTCACAGCTTTGTGGAAGTTACCTGTGGTGCTGAGGTTTAGGCCGAGGTATGTATAGTTTTTTGTGTGCTCTAGGGCAACGGTGTCTAGATGGAATTTGTGGTCCTGGCGACTGGACCTTTTTTGGAACACCATTATTTTGGTCTTACTGAGATTTACTGTCAGGGCCCAGGTCTGACAGAATCTGTGCAGAAGATCTAGGTGCTGCTGTAGGCCCTCCTTGGTTGGTGACAGAAGCACCAGATCATCAGCAAACAGTAGACATTTGACTTCGGATTCTAGTAGGGTGAGGCCAGGTGCTGCAGACTGTTCTAATGCCCTCGCCAATTCGTTGATATATATGTTGAAGAGGGTGGGGCTTAAGCTGCATCCCTGTCTCACCCCACGACCCTGTGTGAAGAAATGTGTGTGTTTTTTGCCAATTTTAACCGCACACTTGTTGTTTGTGTACATGGATTTTATAATGTCGTATGTTTTTCCCCCAACACCACTTTCCATCAATCTCTCTCTCTCTCTCTCTCTCTCTGTCCCTCCCTCCATCTCTCTCTCACTCTCCTCTCTCTTTCTCTCTCTCTCTATGTCCCTCCCTCCCTCCATATCTCTCTCTCTCTCTCTCTCTCTCTCTCTCTCTCTCTCTCTCTCTCTCTCTCTCTGTCCCTCCCTCCCTCCATCTCTCTCTCTCTCTCTTTCTCTCTCTCTCTCTCTCTCTCTGTCCCTCCCTCCATCTCTCTCTCTCTCTCTCTGTCCCTCCCTCCCTCTCTCCATCTCTCTCTCTCTCTCTCTCTCTCTCTCTCTCTCTCTCTCTCTCTCTCTCTCTCTCTCTCTCTCTGTCCCTCCCTCCCTCCGTCCATCTCTCTCTCTCTCTGTCCCTCCCTCCCTCCCTCCATCTCTCTCTCTCTCTCTCTCTCTCTCTCTCTCTCTCTCTCTCTCTCTCTGCCCCTCCCTCCATCTCTCTCCATATTAATAATGGTCCAAAAACTGGTCCCCTCCTGTGTGGAGGCCTTTTCTATTTCCTGCTGCCTTTTGTAGTTGGTAATAAGAAAAATCTGTCTTTCAACCAATCTCTTTTGATCCTGACTCCCACTGCACTCTCCACAATAGCTCTCCTGTGGTCCCTGCCCATAAGGTGAGAGAGATGGAGGGAAAGAGAAAGAGAGATGGAAAGAGAGAGATATAGATAGAGACAAGAGAGATGGAGGAAGAGAGAGACAGAGAGAGGAGAATGTGGGAAAGATTAGAGAAAGGAGGAGAGAAGAAGAGGATGATGTGAGGTAAGAAAAACCCCATGGTGATGAGAGGAACAGAGAGTTCTAGAAAAAGAAAGAATAAGAAAAGAGGGGGATGAAAGGAGGTGGGAGGGGAGGTAAGCAGAGGGTGGGTGATGGCGATGGGGGAGTCTGTGGGGTGAGAGAGAGAGAGGGTGGGTTGGGGGGGTTTAGTCTTGGCAGTCTTCCTCTCCCACTCTAAAAGGATGTAGACTAGAGGTCGACCGATTAATCGGAATGGCCGATTAATTAGGGCCGATTTCAAGTTTTCCTAACAATCGGAAATCGGTAATTTTGGCCGCCAATTTTTTTTTTTTACACCTTTATTTAACTAGGCAAGTCAGTTAAGAACACATTCTTATTTTCAAAGACGGCCTAGGAACGGTGGGTTAACTGCCTTGTTCAGGGGCAGAACAACAGATTTTTACCTTGTCTGCTCAGGGATTCAATCTTGCAACCTACGGTTAACTAGTCCAACGCTCTAACCACCTGCCTCACGAGGAGCATACCTGTTACGCGAATGCAGTAAGAAGCCAAGGTAAGTTGCTAGCTAGCATTAAACTTATCTTATAAAAAACAATCAATCATAATCACTAGTTAACTACACATGGTTGATGATATTACTAGTTTATCTAGCGTGTCCTGCGTTGCATATAATCGATGCGGTGCGCATTCGCGGAAAAAGGACTGTCGTTGCTCCAACGTGTACCTAACCATAAACATCAATGCCTTTCTTAAAATCATTACACAGAAGTATATATTTTTAAACCTGCATATTTAGCTAAAGGAAATCCAGGTTAGCAGGCAATATTAACCAGGTGAAATTGTGTCACTTCTCTTGCGTTCATTGCACGCAGAGTCAGGGTATATGCAACAGTTTGGGCCGCCTGGCTCATTGCGAACTAATTTGCCAGAATTTTACGTAATTATGACGTAACATTGAAGGTTCTGCAATGTAACAGGAATATTTAGACTTACGGATGCCACCCGTTAGATAAAATACGGAACGGTTCCGTATTTCACTGAAAGAATAAACGTTTTGTTTTCGAGATGATAGTTTCCGGATTCTACCATATTAATGACCTAAGGCTTGTATTTCTGGGTGTTATTATGTTATAATTAATCCTATGATTTGATAGAGCAGTCTGACTGAGCGGTGGTAGGCAGCAGCACGCTCGTAAGCATTCATTCAAACAGCACTTTCCTGCGTTTTGACAGAAGCTCTTCGCTGTGCTTCAAGCATTGCGCTGTTTATGACTTCAAGCCTATCAACTCCCGAGATTAGGCTGGTGTAACTGATGTGAAATGGCTAGCTAGTTAGCGGGGTGCGCGCTAATAGCATTTCAAACATCACTCGCTCTGAGACTTGGAGTAGTTGTTCCCCTTGCTCTGCATGGGTAACGATGCTTCGAGGGTGGCTGTTGTCGATGTGTTCCTTGTTCGAGCCCAGGTAGCAGCGAGGAGAGGGATGGAAGCGATACTGTTACACTGGCAATACTAAAGTGCCTATAAGAACATCCAATAATCAAAGGTATATGAAATACAAATCGAATAGAGAGAAATAGTCCTATAATTCCTATAATAACTACAACCTAAAATTTCTTACCTGGGAATATTGAAGACTCATGTTAAAAGGAACCACCAGCTTTCATATGTTCTCATGTTCTGAGCAAGGAACTTAAACGTTAGCTTTTTTACATGGCACATATTGCACTTTTACTTTCTTCTCCAACACTTTGTTTTTGTATTATTTAAACCAAATTTAACATGTTGTCACGTTCTGACCTTAGTTCCTTTGTTATGTCTTTATTTTAGTTTGGTCAGGGCGTTGGTAGATTTCTATGTGTTGGGCCTAGTATGGTTCTCAATCAGAGGCAGGTGTCAGTCGTTGTCTCTGATTGGGAGCCACATTTAGGTAGCCTGTTTTTCATTGTGTTTTGGGGGTGATTATTTTCTGTTTAGTGTTTTTTGTTTGCACCTTACAGAACTGTTCGTTTGTCGGTTTGTTGTTTTTGTTTAGTATTCATTCTTTATTAAATTATTATGAATACGTACCACGCTGCACTTTGGTCCTCTTCTCCTTCCACCAACGACAACCGTTACACACGTTTCATTCTTTATTTGAGGCTAAAGTGATTTTATTGATGATTCATTCAGTATTGTTGTAATTGTCATTATTACAAATAAATAAAATAAATCGGCCGATTAATCGGTATCGGCTTTTTTGGTCCTCCAATAATCGGTATCTGTATCGGCGTTGAAAAATCATAATCGGTCGACCTCTAATGTAGACACCGGGGGCCATAGACTGACCTTTTGCTCCGTTCATATCCGCTATTGTCATCACTGTTACGCTTCCAATGGAGACGAAGGGTGTAATATCTCTGAGTACACTGGAGACACTGGGAGAATGGTGCTCTGATTTAACTGGTCTGGGGGATGGATGGAAGGGGGAGGGACAGAGAGGAAGGGGAGGGAAGCAGGAAGGAGAGATAGGAGGGAAGAGGGAGGGACAGATACAGACAGATGGACAGACCACTAAGAAGAGGAGCTGTGAGTATGTGACTGTTTTGAACAAAGCCTCTCTCACTCTCTCATCTTGTATCTAATACAACCTCTCTCTCTCACTTTATCTCTTTCTCTCTTTCTCATCTTGTATCCAATACAACCTCTCTCTCTCACTTTATCTCTTTCTCTCTTTCTCATCTTGTATCCAATACAACCTCTCTCTCTCACTTTATCTCTTTCTCTCTTTCTCATCTTGTATCCAATACAACCTCTCTCTCTCACTTTATCTCTTTCTCTCTTTCTCATCTTGTATCCAATACAACCTCTCTCTCTCACTTTATCTCTTTCTCTCTTTCTCATCTTGTATCCAATACAACCTCTCTCTCTCACTTTATCTCTTTCTCTCTTTCTCATCTTGTATCCAATACTCTCTCTCTCTCTCTCACTTTATCTCTTTCTCATCTTGTATCCAATACAACCTCTCTTTCTCATCTTGTATCCAATACAACCTCTCTCTCTCACTTTATCTCTTTCTCATCTTGTATCCAATACAACCTCTCTCTCTCACTTTATCTCTTTCTCTCTTTCTCATCTTGTATCCAATACTCTCTCTCTCTCTCTCACTTTATCTCTTTCTCATCTTGTATCCAATACAACCTCTCTTTCTCATCTTGTATCCAATACAACCTCTCTCTCTCACTTTATCTCTTTCTCATCTTGTATCCAATACAACCTCTCTCTCTCACTTTATCTCTTTCTCTCTTTCTCATCTTGTATCCAATACTCTCTCTCTCTCTCTCTCTCTCTCTCTCTCTCTCTCTCTCTCTCTCTCTCTCTCTCTCTCTCTCTCTCTCTCTCTCTCTCTCTCTCTCTCTCTCTCTCTCTCTCTCTCTCTATTCAAGGGGCTTTATTGGCATGGGAAACATATGTTAACATTGCCAAAGCAAGTAGATAATATACAGAAGTGAAATAAACAATAAATAATAACAGTAAACATTACACTCACAGAAGTTCCAAAACAATAAAGACATTACAAATGTCATATTATGTATATATACAGTGTTGGTACGATGTACAAATGGTTAAAGTACAAAATGGAAAATAAATAAGCATAAATATGGGTTGTATTTACAATGGTGTTTGTTCTTCACTGGTTGACCTTTTCTTGTGGCAACAGGTCACAAATATTGCTGCTGTGATGCACACTGTGGTATTTCACCCAGTAGATATGGGAGTTTATCAAAATTGGGTTTGTTTTCGAATTCTTTGTGGATCTGTGTAATCTGAGGGAAATATGTGTCTCTAATATGGTCATAGATTGGGCAGGAGGTTAGGAAGTGCAGCTCATTTTCAACTTCATTTTGTGGGCTGTTTACACATAGACTATCTTCTCTTGAGTCTTCTCTGAGAATTTAACGTCTCTTTTCTGGATTTTGATCATTAGTGGGTATCGGCCTAATTCTGCTCTGCACGCATTATTTGGTGTTCTACGTTGTACGCAGAGGATATTTTTTGCAGAATTCTGCATGCAGAGTCTCAATTTGGTGTTTGTCCCATTTTGTGAATTCTTGGTTGGTGAGCGGAACCCAGACCTCACAACCATAAAGGGCAATGGGTTCTATAACTGATTCAAGTATTTGTAGCCAGATCCTAATTGGTATGTCGAATTTTATGTTCCTTTTGATGGCATAGAATGCCCTTCTTGCCTTGTCTCTCAGATCTCTCTCCCTCTCTCTCTCTCTCATCTTGTATCTAATACAACCCTTCTGTCTCTCTCTCTCTCATATTGTATCTAATACAACCCCTCTGTCTCTCTCATCTTGTATCTAATACAGCCCCCCCTCTCTCTCTCTCATCTTGTATCTAATACAACCCCTCTGTCTCTCTCATCTTGTATCTAATAAAGCCCCCCCCCCCCCCCTCTCTCATATTGTATCTAATACAACCCCTCTGTCTCTCTCATCTTGTATCTAATACAGCCCCCCCCCTCTCTCTCTCATCTTGTATCTAATACAACCCCTCTGTTTCTCTCATCTTGTATCTAATACAGCCCCCCCCCTCTCTCTCATATTGTATCTAATACAACCCCTCTGTCTCTCTCATCTTGTATCTAATACAGCCCCCCCCCCCCTCTCTCTCATATTGTATCTAATACAACCCCTCTGTCTCTCTCTCATCTTGTATCTAATACAACCCCTCTCTCTCTCTCTCATATTGTATCTAATATAACCCCTCTGTCTCTCTCTCATCTTGTATCTAATACAACCCCTCTCTCTCTCTCTCATCTTGTATCTAATACAACCCCTCTGTCTCTCTCTCATATTGTATCTAATACAACCCCTCTGTCTCTCTCCTTTTGTATCTAATACAACCCCTCTGTCTCTCTCATTTTGTATCTAATACAACCCCTCCCTCTCTCTGTCTCATTTTGTATCTAACATAACCCCTCTGTCTCTCTCTCATCTTGTATCTAATACAACCCCTCTGTCTCTCTCTCATCTTGTATCTAATACAAGCCCTCTGTCTCTCTCTCATATTGTATCTAATACAACCCCTCTGTCTCTCTCATTTTGTATCTAATACAACCCCTCTGTCTCTCTCATTTTGTATCTAATACAACCCCTCCCTCTCTCTGTCTCATTTTGTATCTAACATAACCCCTCTGTCTCTCTCTCATATTGTATCTAATATAACCCCTCTGTCTCTGTCTCATTTTGTATCTAACATAACCCCTCTGTCTCTCTCTCATATTGTATCTAATATAACCCCTCTGTCATCTCTCTCATTTTGTATCTAATACAACCCCTCTGTCTCTCTCATTTTGTATCTAATACAACCCCTCCCTCTCTCTGTCTCATTTTGTATCTAACATAACCCCTCTGTCTCTCTCTCATATTGTATCTAATATAACCCCTCTGTCATCTCTCTCATTTTGTATCTAATATAACCCCTCTGTCTCTCTCTCATCTTGTATCTAATACAACCCCTCTGTCTCTCTCTCATCTTGTATCTAATACAACCCCTCTGTCTCTCTCTCATCATGTATCTAATATAACCCCTCTCTCTCTCTCTCTCTCTCTCATCTTGTATCTAATACAACCCCTCTGTCTCTCTCTCATCTTGTATCGAATACAACCCCTCTGTCTCTCTCTCATCTTGTATCTAATATAACCCCTCTGTCTCTCTCTCATCTTGTATCTAATATAACCCCTCTGTCTCTCTCTCATCTTGTATCTAATATAACCCCTCTGTCTCTCTCTCATCTTGTATCTAATACAACCCCTCTCTCTCTCTCATCTTGTATCTAATACAACCCCTCTGTCTCTCTCTCATCTTGTATCTAATATAACCCCTCTGTCTCTCTCTCATCTTGTATCTAATATAACCCCTCTGTCTCTCTCTCATCTTGTATCTAATATAACCCCTCTGTCTCTCTCTCATCTTGTATCTAATACAACCCCTCTGTCTCTCTCTCATCTTGTATCTAATATAACCCCTCTGTCTCTCTCTCATCTTGTATCTAATATAACCCCTCTGTCTCTCTCTCATTTTGCATCTAATATAACCCCTCTGTCTCTCTCTCATCTTGTATCTAATATAACCCCTCTGTCTCTCTCTCATCTTGTATCTAATATAACCCCTCTGTCTCTCTCTCATCTTGTATCTAATACAACCCCTCTGTCTCTCTCTCATCTTGTATCTAATATAACCCCTCTCTCTCTCTCTCATCTTGCATCTAATATAACCCCTCTGTCTCTCTCTCATCTTGTATCGAATACAACCCCTCTGTCTCTCTCTCTCTCTCTCATCTTGTATCTAATACAACCCCCCTCTCTCTCTCTCATCTTGTATCTAATACAACCCCCCTCTCTCTCTCTCATCTTGTATCTAATACAACCTTTCTCTCTGTCTCTCTCTCATCTTGTATCTAATACAACCTTTCTCTCTCTCTCTCTCTCATCTTGTATCTAATATAACCCCTCTGTCTCTCTCTCATCTTGTATCTAATATAACCCCTCTGTCTCTCTCTCATCTTGCATCTAATACAACCCCTCTGTCTCTCTCTCATCTTGTATCTAATATAACCCCTCTGTCTCTCTCTCATCTTGTATCTAATATAACCCCTCTGTCTCTCTCTCATCTTGCATCTAATATAACCCCTCTGTCTCTCTCTCATATTGTATCTAATACAACCCCTCTGTCTCTCTCTCATCTTGTATCTAATATAACCCCTCTGTCTCTCTCTCATCTTGTATCTAATATAACCCCTCTGTCTCTCTCTCATCTTGCATCTAATACAACCCCTCTGTCTCTCTCTCATCTTGTATCTAATATAATCCCTCTGTCTCTCTCTCATCTTGTATCTAATATAATCCCTGTGTCTCTCTCTCATCTTGCATCTAATATAACCCCTCTGTCTCTCTCTCATCTTGTATCTAATATAACCCCTCTGTCTCTCTCTCATCTTGTATCTAATATAACCCCTCTGTCTCTCTCTCATCTTGCATCTAATACAACCCCTCTGTCTCTCTCTCATCTTGTATCTAATACAGCCCCTCCCTCTCTCTCTCATCTTGTATCTAATATAACCCCTCTGTCTCTCTCTCATCTTGTATCTAATACAACCCCTCTGTCTCTCTCTCATCTTGTATCTAATACAGCCCCTCCCTCTCTCTCTCTCTCTCTCTCATATTGTATCTAATACAACACCTCTGTCTCTCTCTCATCTTGTATCTAATACAGCCCCTCCCTCTCTCTCTCTCTCTCATATTGTATCTAATACAACCCCTCTGTCTCTCTCTCATCTTGTATCTAATACAGCCCCTCCCTCTCTCTCTCTCTCTCTCTCATATTGTATCTAATACAACCCCTCTGTCTCTCTCTCATCTTGTATCTAATACAGCCCCTCCCTCTCTCTCTCTCTCTCATATTGTATCTAATATAACCCCTCTGTCTCTCTCTCATCTTGTATCTAATACAACCCCTCTGTCTCTCTCTCATCTTGTATCTAATATAACCCCTCTCTCCCTCTCTCATCTTGTTTCTAATATAACCCCTCTCTCCCTCTCTCATCTTGTATCTAATACAACCCCTCTCTCTTTCTCATATTGTATCTAATACAACCCCTCTGTCTCTCTCTCATCTTGCATCTAATATAACCCCTCTGTCTCTCTCTCATCTTGTATCGAATACAACCCCTCTGTCTCTCTCTCTCTCTCTCATCTTGTATCTAATACAACCCCCCTCTCTCTCTCTCATCTTGTATCTAATACAACCCCCCTCTCTCTCTCTCATCTTGTATCTAATACAACCTTTCTCTCTGTCTCTCTCTCATCTTGTATCTAATACAACCTTTCTCTCTCTCTCTCTCATCTTGTATCTAATACAACCTTTCTCTCTCTCTCTCTCTCATCTTGTATCTAATACAACCTTTCTCTCTCTCTCTCTCTCATCTTGTATCTAATACAACCTTTCTCTCTCTCTTTCTCTGTGATTAATTTACTGGTTGCCTTGATCTAAGGCAAATAACCTCATTATCCACTTGTATTGGATCAATACTATAATCACGGAGATCATTATTATCTATTTGCTTTAGCGGCAGATAGACAGAATGATCTAAAACAGGAGTCATACGTCTTCCTTCCAGACGCTACATGGTTAGTTAGTGTAACAGGACTGACAGCGGCTGATCATGGCTGGATTGTCAAATCAAAGGTTCATTTATATAACACATTTCAGACATGAATGCAACGCAATGAGCTTCACAGGAAATAAATAAATAAATGCATTTTTAAAAAACAAATATTTCCTATTTAGAAACATCAGAGGATAAAAAGCTAAATAATAACAGTAAAACTGAAGGACTAAAAAGCACCCTGAGGTAAAACAAAGCTAAAAAGGGGTGTTTTAACATCTCTTTTAAATACGTCCACAGTTTGGGCCCCCCTCAGATTCTCTGGCAGGCTATTCCAGAGGCTGGGGGCATAATAACTAAAAGCTGCCTCTCCATGCCTCTTGGTCCTGGGCTTTGGGATAGTTACAAGGCCAGAGGACCTGAGGGACCTACTGGGTACATAACTAAATCACGTCTGACATGTATTGGGGTGCACAATCGTGGATTGATTTAAAAACCAATAGAATCATCTTCAAATGAAAACTAACAGGCAGCTAGTGCAGAGACTTTAAAAACGCGGTAATGTATGCTCTCTGTCTGGTCTTGGTCAGTACCCATGCTGTACCATTCTGTATGTTTTACAGTACAGAGACTTTAAAAACACGGTAATGTATGCTCTCTGTCTGGTCTTGGTCAGTACCCATGCTGTACCATTCTGTATGTTTTACAGTACAGAGACTTTAAAAACACGGTAATGTATGCTCTCTGTCTGGTCTTGGTCAGTACCCATGCTGTACCATTCTGTATGTTTTACAGTACAGAGACTTTAAAAACACGGTAATGTATGCTCTCTGTCTGGTCTTGGTCAGTACCCATGCTGTACCATGCTGTATGTTTTACAGTACAGAGACTTTAAAAACGCGGTAATGTGTGCTCTCTGTCTGGTCTTGGTCAGTACCCATGCTGTATCATGCTGTATGTTTTACAGTACAGAGACTTTAAAAACACGGTAATGTGTGCTCTTTGTCTGGTCTTGGTCAGTACCCATGCTGTACCATGCTGTATGTTTTACAGTACAGAGACTTTAAAAACACGGTAATGTGTGCTCTCTGTCTGGTCTTGGTCAGTACCCATGCTGTACCATGCTGTATGTTTTACAGTACAGAGACTTTAAAAACACGGTAATGTGTGCTCTCTGTCTGGTCTTGGTCAGTACCCATGCTGTACCATGCTGTATGTTTTACAGTACAGAGACTTTAAAAACACGGTAATGTATGCTCTCTGTCTGGTCTTGGTAAGTACCCATGCTGTACCATTCTGTATGTTTTACAGTACAGAGACTTTAAAAACGCGGTAATGTATGTTCTCTGTCTGGTCTTGGTCAGTACCCATGCTGTACCATTCTGTATGTTTTACAGTACAGAGACTTTAAAAACACGGTAATGTATGCTCTCTGTCTGGTCTTGGTCAGTACCCATGCTGTACCATGCTGTATGTTTTACAGTACAGAGACTTTAAAAACACGGTAATGTATTCTCTCTGTCTGGTCTTGGTCAGTACCCATGCTGTACCATTCTGTATGTTTTACAGTACAGAGACTTTAAAAACACGGTAATGTGTGCTCTCTGTCTGGTCTTGGTCAGTACCCATGCTGTACCATGCTGTATGTTTTACAGTACAGAGACTTTAAAAACGCGGTAATGTATGCTCTCTGTCTGGTCTTGGTCAGTACCCATGCTGTACCATTCTGTATGTTTTACAGTACAGAGACTTTAAAAACACGGTAATGTATGCTCTCTGTCTGGTCTTGGTCAGTACCCATGCTGTACCATGCTGTATGTTTTACAGTACAGAGACTTTAAAAACACGGTAATGTATGCTCTCTGTCTGGTCTTGGTCAGTACCCATGCTGTACCATGCTGTATGTTTTACAGTACAGAGACTTTAAAAACACGGTAATGTATGCTCTCTGTCTGGTCTTGGTCAGTACCCATGCTGTACCATGCTGTATGTTTTACAGTACAGAGACTTTAAAAACACGGTAATGTATGCTCTCTGTCTGGTCTTGGTCAGTACCCATGCTGTACCATTCTGTATGTTTTACAGTACAGAGACTTTAAAAACACGGTAATGTGTGCTCTCTGTCTGGTCTTGGTCAGTACCCATGCTGTACCATTCTGTATGTTTTACAGTTCACCAATTACTTTTTTGGAACATGACAGTAGTCAAGCCTGCTTGTAATAAAAGCATGGATGAGTCTCTCTGTATCAGCCTGAGAGAGAAACGGACGCACCTTGGCAATGCTTCTCAGGTGGTAAAAAAGCTATTTTGGTCACATTCCTAATGTGTGATCTGATTGTCATGATGGACCCATGTTTTCCCCTGTCAACATAGCAAGACCTCCAGAACCATATCAGACAAGAAAGAAATGGATGGATGTGAATGGACAATTACTTAATAAATGACTGAATAAGTGATTACAATTGGCAAGTACACAGTAGTACACAGTACTCAGTAGGCCTACTGTATTGCATACAGTTCTCTTGCCACAACAGTACTATAACTACAGCCTCCATAGACACTATTATACACCCACGCCAATAAAATCACAATCGCCCACGGAGGCAAAAGCAAAATCAATGTCAAGATCAACATGATGAGTGTGAGGTCAAGACATGACCGTGTGGTCAGGTCAATGTGTGGCATGGTCGTGCTGACTGAGTGGTGTCTGGTCAGTTTGTGGTCGGAGGCCTATAGATCCACACAGGTGATTTGACTAATGCTACTGCATCTTCAGAAGTTCATTTACACCTGAACGCCTGCCAAATAAACGGCCCTGGCAACCCTCAGTAACTTCATTAGCATTTCAATAGCTTTCAATATGAGCTATGTAACATAAACAACTCAGGAAATGGTGCAAGATGGCGAACACAGAAAGAGACAAGTACACTCCAATGCTCGTGGGAAAAAAGGCACTGACGGTCTCTTTAGCTTGACAGTCATGAGTTATGATAGCTAGTTACCTCACGGATTGAAAAGTCATGGTATTTTAAGATGAAGCTCAGTCATTCCGTGAGCGATTAGGATTGATGGTTAGACCTCAAATGTTTCAGGGAAAGACTGAGGTCTAAGATAGGGTAAGTATGAAAAAATGTCTTCAATCGAGCCAATTCAACTCAAACATGGATTGTGAGTTGGTACTGTAATTAAATTTGAGTAACAAAGGGAATGGAAGGACTGGTACAGTAATTACAGTAGAATCCAGGTCATCAGAGGTCATACGGTCTAGTACTTAACGGAACGTCTGCTATGCTGAGAATCTATCACAAAACAGAGACGTTTCTAAAACGATATGAGAAGACACGAGAAGCGATTACTTCCATAAATTGCATGATCAGTTTAGCTAGCCAACACTGTCATGATGACACTGCTTACAGTAACAATGTGATCAGGGATTTATTGGAGCAGCAGTTTCTGAGCCTTTTCCCATGTATACACGCTTTGTATTCTCTGTATTCTCTGTAATGGTTTTACTTGCTCTGGTGACAGTGTAGTGACAGACAGAGGATCTTTGTATTCCAGTGTGTTAGATCTGGGCTGAGACCAAACCAAACAGCCAGTAAGACGGTGGTATTAAATGTTGGCCAGTAGAGCTACTGTACAGATACATTTTACATTTTAGTCACTGAGCATCTGCCTCTTTGGTTCGTTCTCAGCCCAGATCTAACGCACTAGAATACAAAGATCCTCTGTCTGTCTCCAGAGCCAGTTCTATCATTGATACTAGACCAGTGTTTCCCAACAGTATACCCAACAGTACCCCCAACAGTACCCCCAACAGTATACATTTTTATTGTAACCCTGGACAAACACACCTGGTCTAGGTGTGTTTGTCAACTTGTCAACTAATCATCAAGCCCTCAATGAGCTGAATTATTATTATTTATTGAACCTTTATTTATAAGTCAGTTAAGAACACATTCGTATTTACAATGACGGCCTACCCCGGCCAAACCCAGACCAATTGTGCGCCGCCCTATGGGACTCCCAATCACGTCCGGTTGTGATACAGACTGGATTTGAACCAGGGTGTCTGTAGTGACGCCTCTAGCCCCTTATGAGGTGTGCTTGTCCAGGGCTACAACAAAAATGTGTACTGTTGTGGGTTGGGAAACACTGGTCTAGATGATGATGCTGACTGAAGAGGCAGATGTGTTGGGGTGACTCATATTAGTCCAAGATGGCGTAGCAGTGCAGACGTGTTTGTCGCTGTCCCGTGTAAATGTAATGTTTTTTTCATCTTTTTTTGTATACATTTCAATATATTTCAATCTCTTTTTCCATTTTTAAATTAAATATACTTTCCGGAAACCCGCCTCACCCAATGTGATATGGATCTGCAATTTTTTTAGATATTATAGCTAGAACCTACATCAGAAGCTAGCCATCAGAGGCTAACCAGCTAATTAGCTACTAGCTATTTAGTCATTGTTAGCCACTGCTAGCGGCCTTTACCTTTAGCTCAGACACCAGCCGCTTTTAGCCTGGATAATACCAGCCAGTCTGCACAGCGCGATATCAACCCTGAGCATATCGGACTGCTTTTCTCCACTACATCCCCAAATTCCTGTCGTAAGCTCTGGACCATTACTCTGGATCATCGCAACTAGCTAGCTGCTACCGAGTGGCCCGGCCCCGAAGCTAGCCTTGAGCCAGGCCCATCTTCCAGCCTACTCAGTGGACCCTTTGATCACTCGGCTACACAGCGGATGCCTCTCGGACTCTTCACTAACACGACTAGAAGCCACTACATCACCGGAATCCTGCCGTAAGCTCTGGACCTTTGCATCGGTTCATCGCAGCTAACTAGCTGCTACCGAGTGGCTATAGTGGCTAACGCCCTTGTCCCGAAGCTAGCAACAGTAGCCTCGAGCCAGGCGCATCTACCGGCTAGCAAACTAAATTACTCCAGCTACAATACCTCTTTTGCCAATTGGCCTGGAGCCTTTGTCGACACAGAGCCCCACCGATCCATCACAACTGGTCTGCCGACGTAATTTCGTCCGATGTGCCCTCAACCGGCCTTTGCCGGACGTCGGTGAAGATGCTTCTGCTAGCCCTGGCCTGCTAACTTTATGAACGCCGTGTCTCCCGCTTGCTAGCACAGTAACGGCAACCTAACGGCTTCCCTGTTTCATCTATTGCTGTTCACTGGACCCTATGATCACTTGGCTACATAGCTGATGCCTGCTTGGCCGGAGTTGGGGTAGAGACAGCAGGAGCGGTAGAGATACTCTTAATGATCGGCTATGAAAAGCCAACTGACATTTACTCCTGAGGTGCTGACTTGCTGCACCCTCGACAACTACTGTGATTATTATTATTTGACCATGCTGGTCATTTATGAACATTTGAACATCTTGGCCATGTTCTGTTATAATCTCCACCCGGCACAGCCAGAAGAGGACTGGCCACCCCTCATAGCCTGGTTCCTCTCTAGGTTTCTTCCTAGGTTTTGGCCTTTCTAGGGAGTTTTTCCTAGCCACCGTGCTTCTACACCTGCATTGCTTGCTGTTTGGGGTTTTAGGCTGGGTTTCTGTACAGCACTTTGAAATATCAGCTGATGTAAGAAGGGCTATATAAATACATTTGATTTGATTTGATTTGATGATTTGGACTGTTCATTAATCACAGTACTCCATTTTGATTATTTTGTTTATCTGTCGGCCCCAGCCTCGAACTCAGGCCCTGTGTGTAGTTAACTGACCCTTTCTTTCCATTCATCACCATTTTACCTGTTGTTGTTGTCTTAGCTGATTAGCTGTTGTTGTCTTACCCGTTGTTGTCTTAGCCATCTCTCCCAATCAACACCTGTGATTTCTTTATGCCTTGCTTTATGTCTCTCTCTAATGTCAATATGACTTGTATACTGTTGTATAGGGTAGTTATCATTGATTTATTTTACTGCGGAGCCCCTAGTCCCACTCAACATGCCTCAGATACTTATTTTGTGCCACCTCCCACACATGCGGTGACTTCACCTAGCATAACTAGCGTCTCCAGAGATGCAACCTCTCTTATCATCATTCAATGCCTAGGTTTACTTCGAATAGTTACCATCGAATAGTCCCCGTGATATGCAACTTTTCAAGGAAGTCAGGAACCAATACACGCAGTCAGTTAGGAAAGCAAAGGCTAGCTTTTTCAAACAGAAATTTGCATCCTGTAGCTCTAACTCCAAAACGTTTTAGGACACTGTAAATTCCATGGAGAATAAGAGCACATCCTCCCATCTGCCCAATGCACTGAGGCTAGGAAACACTGTCACCACCGATAAATCCACGATAATTGAGAATTTCAATAAGCATATCTCTATGGCTGGCCATGCTTTCCTCCTGGCTACCCCAACTCCGGCCAACAGCTCCGTATCCCCCGCAGCTACTCCCCAGCTTCGCCTTTACCCAAATCCAGATAGCAGATGTTCTGAAAGAGCTGCAAAACCTGGACCTGTACAAATCAATTGGGCTAGACAATCTGGACCCTCTCTTTCTAAAATTATCCACCACCATTGTTGCAACCCCTATTACTACCCCTATTACCTCTCTTTTGTATCGTACGAGATTCCTAAAGATTAGAAAGCTGCCGCGGTCATCCCCCTTTTCAAAGGGGATGACACTCCAGACCCAAACTGTTACAGACCTATATCCATCCTTTCCTGCCTTTCTAAAGTCTTCGAAAGCCAAGTTAACAAACAGATCACTGACCATTTCGAATCCCACCTGTACCTTCTCTGCTTTGCAATCCGGTTTCCGAGCTGGTCACGGGTGCACCTCAACCACGCTCAAGGTACTAAACGATATCATAACCACCATCGATAAAAGACAGTACTGTGCAGCCGTCTTCATCGAGCTGGCCAAGGCTTCGACTCTGTCAATCATCCTATTCTTATCGGCAGACTCAACAGCCTTGGTTTCTCAAATGACTGCCTCACCTGGTTCACCAACTACTTCTCAGATAGAGTTCAGTGTGTCAAATCGGAAGGCCTGTTGTCCGGACCTCTGGTAGTCTCTATGGGTGTACCACAGGGTTCAATTCTCGGGCCGACTCTTTTCTCTGTATATATCAATGATGCCGCTTTTGCTGCTGGTGATTCCTTGATCCACTTCTAGACAGACGACACAATTCTGTATACATCTAGCCCTTCTTTGGACACTGTGTTAACAACCCTCCAAACAAGCTTCAATGCCATACAACACTCCTTCCATGGCCTCCAACTGCTCTTAAACGGTAGTCAAACTAAATGCATGCTCTTTAACCGATCGCTGCCTGTACCCGCCCGCACAACTAGCATCACTACTCTGGTCGGTTCTGACTTAGAATATGTGAACAACTACAAATACCTCGGTGTCTGGCTAGACTGTAAACTCTCCTTCCAGACTCATATTAAGCATCTCCAATCCAAAATTAAATCTAGAATCGGCTTTCTATTTCGCAACAAAGCCTCCCTCACTCACGCTGCCAAACATACCCTCGCAAAACTGACTATGCTACCGATCCTCGACTTCGGCAATGTCATTTACAAAATAGCCTCCAACTCTCTACTCAGCAAACTGGATGCAGTCTATCACAGTGCCATCCGTTTTGTCACCAAAGCCCCATATACCCCCCACCACTGCGACCTGTATGCTCTCTTCGGCTGGCCCTCGCTGCATATTCATCGCCAGATCCACTGGCTCTAGGTCAACTATAGGTCTTTGCTAGGTAAAGCTCCGCCTTATCTCAGCTCACTGGTCACCATAACAACACCCACCCGTAGCACTCGCTCCAGCAGGTATATCTCACTGGTCACCCCCAAAGCCAACACTTCCTTTGGCCGCCTTACCTTCCAGTTCTCTCCTACCAATGACTGGAACGAATTACAAAAATCGCTGAAGTTGGAGACTTATATCTCCATCACTAACTTTAAGCATCAGCTATCTGAGTAGCTTACTGATTGCTGCAGCTGTACACAGCCCATCTGTAAATAGCCCATCCAACTACCTACCTCATCCCCATATTGTTTTTATTTACTTTTTTTTGCTCTTTTGCACACCAGTATTTCTACTTGCACATCATCATCATCTATCACTCCAGTTTTTAATTTGCTAAAATGTAATTACTTCGCTACTATGGCCTATTTATTCCCTTACCTCCTTAACACATTTGCACACACTGTATATAGATTTTTCTATTGTGTTATTGACTGTACATTTGTTTATGTGTAACTCTGTGTTGTTGTTTTTTGTTGCACTACTTTGCTTTATCTTGGCCAGGTCGCAGTTGTAAATGAGAACTTGTTCTCAACTGGCCGACCTGGTTAAATAAAGGTGTTCTCAACTGGCCGACCTGGTTAAATAAAGGTGTTCTCAACTGGCCGACCTGGTTAAATAAAGGTGTTCTCAACTGGCCGACCTGGTTAAATAAAGGTGTTCTCAACTGGCCGACCTGGTTAAATAAAGGTGTTCTCAACTGGCCGACCTGGTTAATATAAAGGTGTTCTCAACTGGCCGACCTGGTTAAATAAAGGTGTTCTCAACTGGCCGACCTGGTTAAATAAAGGTGTTCTCAACTGGCCGACCTGGTTAAATAAAGGTGTTCTCAACTGGCCGACCTGGTTAAATAAAGGTGTTCTCTAACTGGCCGACCTGGTTAAATAAAGGTGTTCTCAACTGGCCGACCTGGTTAAATAAAGGTGTTCTCAACTGGCCGACCTGGTTAAATAAAGGTGTTCTCAACTGGCCGACCTGGTTAAATAAAGGTGTTCTCAACTGGCCGACCTGGTTAAATAAAGGTGTTCTCAACTGGCCGACCTGGTTAAATAAAGGTGTTCTCAACTGGCCGACCTGGTTAAATAAAGGTGTTCTCAACTGGCCGACCTGGTTAAATAAAGGTGTTCTCAACTGGCCGACCTGGTTAAATAAAGGTGTTCTCAACTGGCCGACCTGGTTAAATAAAGGTGTTCTCAACTGGCCGACCTGGTTAAATAAAGGTGTTCTCAACTGGCCGACCTGGTTAAATAAAGGTGTTCTCAACTGGCCGACCTGGTTAAATAAAGGTGTTCTCAACTGGCCGACCTGGTTAAATAAAGGTGAAATATATAAATAATAATAAAAAGGGGCTTGGGGGCTCTGACTCATTATAACCTCTGGAAGGTAACAGTCTACCAGACTCCATCACAGTGTCTACGCAAGTATCAGCAATACAGGGAGGTGTGACCACAGACGTAGATGAAATGTAATTAATGAATTACTCCTTCACCCCCGCAAAACTAATCACTCTCCAAAATGAATATAATTATCCCACTTTTCCTTTCAAAACGTAACAGACATACCATGAAACATCATTACCACCGCCATCTGCGTCGGAGTGCTCCGGAGTGGGAGGCATTGGATGGCCTTTTACTGTCAAACTCTCGTTTCAGGACATGGAAGAAGGTATGACAGTCAAATTTAATTTCATGATTATGTAAATTAGTAAAAGTGACAATTTAGACACACTTGCCAATGTTTCTGTGTGTGTGTCAAAATCCCCCATTAACAGAATGCTAGGAATCGGATTATTCCGTAACGAGGAAAGTGTTAGGCTTTTATCAGTATAAACTAAAAGTGACGTTGAGTACTGATGCGCAGTTCTGTCTGAAAATGATTATTTGTAGTGTCAAAATACAGTAGGACCCCAAAACACATTGTCTGAATATCACTCTGGTCTTTGTGCTGCAGATATCACAGAACACACAGAATAGTTATACAAGCACCTTAGTAGCCTGCTACCCATTCATTATGATAACACTTAGCACTGTACTGTACCACTACCACCTTCGTAAAGCTGTTATTACCACAACATTAGGATACACTGAAGCAGCCTATTCTGTGTAGCCCACACTGACTGGCATATTCTGGCTAACTAACATTACAGGTCAGATTAGTTGTTAACAACACTGATCCTGTTTCACGACGGATGGTGACGCTATCGCTAACGCCACACCATAGTATAGTCTTACAGCAACACTACCACCACCATCTTACGGCTAACGATATCACTGCTCAAGTCAGTGGCATTAGCCATTAGCCAAAGGCTACCCCACTCTGTAACCATAACACAAGCTAACACTAGCGCATTCAGGTTAAATAGGCCTAATGCTAACACTAACACATTTTGGGCAGATAATGCTAACAACAAACAACACTAGCACATTCAGGTCAGGGCAGATCACATTGACAATATCACTAGCACATTCAGGGCAGATCATGCGTACACTCTGTCTCTATTTACTGGCTAGGCGGGTCTGTTAAGGAGACAGGGAGGGCTGATCGCTGGGAGATGGGAGCTAGCCCTACTGTAGCAGGAGCTGCAGGCTAGGCTCTTTCTATAATGATACCATTGTGCTAGGCCATGTGCAGATGGAACATCAGACCTCATGTAATGGCCTGTGTATTAAGAGGCGAATGTGTTTGATTACTAACTCTGGCTGAGCAGAGAGCTGTATCGCCGACGACAGGGAATACAGCCCCGCTGCAAAAACAGGGGGAGCGTAAAAAAAGGAAGCACATTTGAGGAAAACAGAGGGAAGGAGGCGGAGGGAGGAGACATTAAACAGGAGAAGACATTAATGGAACTATGTGCGATAAGAGAATGCAAATGAGACAGGGGAATCTGCAGAGCAGCAGAACACAGTGGTAGGATATCAAACAGAGCTGGTGTCACAGTCAGAGCCAGAGAGGGGAGATGGGGGACGGAGAGAGAGGGAGGGAGGGAGGGGGGAGAGAGGACGGGAGAGAGAGAAGGAGGGAGTAAGGGAGAAAGGGAGGGAGATAGAGTAAGCGTGAGAAAAAGATAGAGAAGAGAGAGAGAGAGAGGACAGAGAGCTCTCACTTCACCCAACATACATACTCTCATGTACCATTCTGTCCCCCTCTAGAAGCACCTCTGTCCTCCTTTCTCCATAAATCATAACACACTCACCTCTACTCATCTCTAGTGACTTTCATCTATTCCCATCATATGTCTACTGGAAGTGCAGTACCTGACTCTCCTTACCAAGCACCCTCCTCCTGACTGGTACAGCCAATTAGAACACCACCTTTTACAGAGACAGCTGATAGAGAACAATCAGCGGCGCCAGGGCATGTTATCCTGCCCAACCAGACTGAAGGTGTGTGTGTTGAGTGTGCATGTGTGTGTCCCGGCATTCATGTGTGTGTGCCTGTTGGCAGGCCGTGTGTGTATGGGTGATAGCTGCAGTATCTCTGCCACTGCCCGTCAGTCTGCGTGTGTGGTACTAGAGACAGAGATAGTCTCTCTCCAGTCAGTCAGTGTTGACACCATGCTACAGGCAGTACAGTGAGGAGCGTGCTCCCTGTGTATCTCTGTGTTGGTGTTCTCTATCACGGCGTAGCCTGTGATTTATAGTTGTTTGAGGGGACGGGGGGAGCTTGTCACTGTTTATTATTACTGATGCAACAGGAGGCCAT